>NC_084834.1:62681331-63341053 GCF_033115175.1 Lepus europaeus | reverse complement strand
GCAATAATGAAATGATTAAAACTGAAATATTAATAATGAGTTTTACTAGACACTTTATACCATGGTACAGGACAGATTACAAGTGCATTTCCCTAGACCTCTTCTGAAATATGCCTGCATACAACTTGGCCATTGGATAGTAGTTTCCTTGTACTCATCCCTCTCTATTGGGCTATTGACATTGGATCTGATCGCAACAGAAAAATTTGAAAGTCTCATGTTATCTGAGTAATCATCTCTATTTGAGAAACATTGCTGTTTCATTATTATTTTCTACTTACATCCACATATTTCTGCTCAAATGTTAAGTGTTTCATAAATAAAAAAAAATCTAAAAAGTGTTTCATACCTACCTCCACTGTAATATTAAAACACCACAAGTTTATTACTGAGCTACCTCATTTTCAATAGCTATAACTGACTCCGGTAAATGCATCCAAATGGATGTCATACTTTGTAAAAAATGTAATCCAACAATTTTCTTAACAGAAGCTGAGTTTAAGAGACCGGTATATTTGTTGTTGTTGCTGCTGATTAATTATCTCTACATTTCATCTCCAAGATTGCATTTCTTGAGAAGGACTGCATTATTAACATTTTACATATTTGTAGTACTGTCACTAACTTTTCTTCATTTATATGTGGAGAAAATACCTCCAGTATAATAGGCCACAATATTTCAAACAAGGACCCAGAAGTCCTGGAGAACAGGTAGAAATACCATATGCCTACGTTGGAAGGAGAGGTTGATTACTGGGAAGCTCATTCTCAGAGCATAGACCCTGTAGAATCCTGTATATTTTACTTATTTGTGTTTCCTCACGCTAGAATATAAATACCACTACAACAAGGATTTCTGTAGATTTTGTCAATTGAAATATTTAGAACACCACCTGGTAAATAATAGGTACACAATACTGAATGAATGATGAATGAATTTCAGAGAAATAAACACAAGAATTCTTATACACTATTGGTGGGAATATAAATAGTACAGTCACTATGGAAAACAGAATGGAGATTTCCTTAAAAATAGAAATGTAACTGTCATGTGACCCAGCACTCCCACTACTGGGTATGCAACCAAAATATATGAAATAATTTAACTGAAGTGATACCTGCTCCACAATGTTTATTGCAGCACTGCTCACAATAGCCAAGATACAGAATCAACCAAGATGTTTATCTTTAGAAGAATGGATAAGAAAAATATGGGATATGCACTTGAATTCATTGTGGTTCTGGAAGTTTTAGCCAGAGCTATTGGGCAAAAATAAGTAAATAAAGGTGATAGAAATCCAAAAGGAGGAAATTAAGTTACCCTTGTTTGCATATGTGATTCTTTATATAGGGAAGCCAAAAGAGTCCAACAAGATTATTAGAATTTATAAGAGAATTCAACAAAGTTGTAGGATATAAAAATAGCATACAAAAGTCTACAGCATTTTAATACACCAAAAAGATCTGTTTGAGAAAGAATCTATAAGGACAATTTTGGCTGCAAAAAATTAAATACCAAACATATGAAAGATCCCTACAAAAAAAATTGCAAAGCATTAAAGAAAGGAACAGAAGCTAAGAAGCTTGTGGACTACAAAAGAAACAATTAACAAAGTGAAGCAGCAACTAACAGCATGGGAGGAAACTATCTGCAAACTATGGACCTGACAAAAGATTAACATCCAGAACAATAAGAAACTACAACAAAATAAAACAAAACTATCTAGTTAAGAAATGAGTAAAGAATATGAATAGACATTTTCCAAAAGAAGAAATACAAATGACCAAAAGATGCTTGATAAAAATGCTCAGAATCGCTAACCATCAGGGAAATGCAAATAAAAATCATAATGATGCATCACTCTAAGTCGAATGGCTATTATTCAAAAGTCAAAAAAGAACACATACTGCCAAAGTTCTGAAATATATATACTGTTATATATATATATATATATATATATATATATATATATATATATACTGGATTAATATACTGTTGGTGGGAATTCAAATGAGTACAACCAATATGGAAAACAGAATGGAGATTCACCAAAAAACTAAAATGGATCACTTCTAGGGATACTTCCAATGGAAATAAGTAAGTACGTGTCTGTACTCCCATGTTTATACAGCACAATTCACGATAGCAAAGATAAGGAAACAACCCATATGTCCATTAACTGATGATATATACAGTGTGGATTACTACTCAGCCATAAAAAGAATGAAATCTTAGCATTTGCAACAATTTGGATAGAACTGCAGATCGTTATGTTAAGTAAGGTAAATCAAATAAAAAAGACAAACAATATATATTCTCTGATATAGAGAAGTTAATATAGAGCATAAAAATGTGTATATGTCATATTATCTGGTTTATAGATAGTTATAAATATTATCTTCACTAAATTATCCTTCTACATAATACTATACTCCCTTTCCTCACTTTATAATCATTGTTATGAAACCCATGTTATAAGATATTAGTATCCTGCTTTCAAGAAACAAAGCATTTTATACATGTATGCATATATATTACCTACTGATGAAGTGAAAATGACAATCATTAAAAATTATTAAATAACAAAAAATTTAAAAAGAAAAAATACAATTTAATTCCCAAACAGAAAAGTGGTATATGTATACAATGGAACACTATTCAACCACAAAAATAATGAAATCCTATTTTTTGTAGCAAAATAAATGGAACTGGAAGACATCATTTTAGGTGAAATAAGTCAGACGTGAAAGAAAATATTGTATGTTCTCACTCATATGTGGAAAGTAAAAAAAAGAAAAAAGAAAAAGAAAGGCCTTAATTGGAACACAGAATGGTAACTACTAGAGGCTGAGGGGGGTGGCAAGGTACAGAGAAAAGACTGGATAATGTGTATTATCAAATCAGCATTAGGTTGAAGGGATAAGTTCTAGTGTTACACAGCAAAGTGGGGAGACAATAGTTCACAATAACCTAGTAGTTACCATATGAACAAACAGAAGAAAGAAGCTCCAAGCAAACAATCACAAAGTAAGGTCAAATGAGGGGAAATGTTGATTACTCTGTTTTCATCAATACACATTGAATGCACATATTGATATACTCATACTGCAGGCCATAAATGTGTTAAACCATTGTTAATAAAAATTCAAAATAAATCAAGGGTCATTACTTCAGGAAAAAATTAACCAGCGACTCAAAATTTCAAGAAGTCTTGCCAATTAGTCATTACATAGTTTTTCCTTTATGTCATTTCAAAGGATATGAATTTTACCTTGGGAGTCTCCTTTATAAAACTGGGAAACAGGAGCAAGCGCACTCCAAGGGGAGAGTTGGAGAGAAGCTGCAGTGGAAATTCTACAGAAGGAAAAGGGACACTGTGCAGCCATATAGAAGGTGCTGACACACAGCAATGAGCAGACACCACCCATGACCCCTGCAGCTGACAGCTGGAGGATATGCCAGCTTTGCAGAGCCAGGTGAGAACAGACTGAAGCAGCCCCTTGCCGTAAGGATAGCTTTGTGGACCTCACAAAGCTATGGGGCCTAGAACCCATATGGGGGGCAGGGTACCCACCTAATCCAGCAAAAGAAAAGCATATTTATTTCTCCTCATCCCCTTCAAGTGCACTCAGCACCTGGTGGGAAGGACCTCCACCACCACTCAGGAACTTATGAAATGCAGACCAGGTGCCACCTTAGACCTTCTGAAGTAAAATTTCTAGGGTATAGCCCAGAGAAACATTTTTTTAAAAGAATCATTTTATTTGAAAGGCAGAGACAGAGATAGAGACAGAGAGAGGTGGCTGGGGAGAGCAGGAGAGAGATCTCACATCTGCTGCCCACAATGGTCAGGGCTAAGCCAGGAGCTTCATCTGGGTCCCCCACATGAGGACAGTGGCCCAAGGACCTAGGCTGTCCTCTTATACTTTCCTAGGCACATCGGCAGGAAGCTGAATCAGGTGGGCAGTACCTGGGACTTGAACTGGTGCCTATATGGTCTGACAGCTTTGCAGGCAGCAGCCCAAGTCACTACCAAGCCACACCAGCCCTGAGGAACAATGTTTTAGCAAGCTACAAATGTGATTCTTACACACGGCTCTATTATACTCACCTTACAATTCTAAATGTCTAATTGTTAATACTTAAGAAGTCATTAGGAATAACAATAAATATTGGAAACATCATTAAAATTTTCAGTCAAAAAAACCCAATAATAATTGTTACTTCAAAACAGAAAATAGAACTAGAATTATGTTTTAAGTTAGCCAATGGACCTATATTTATTGAATATTTAATACATTAAGATAGTAATAATATGTAAGACAATCAAAGCTGGACATAGCCATAGCATCAGAACCTATGGCTGCTAATATATATGGGGCTGCACGATTGAACAAACCCCAAGGCTCACTCTTTCTGGGAAGTAGGGGCCTTTCTGGCTTGAGTGGAAGGAGAGTTATGTCTGTTATATATGTTGCATTTTTTTTTTTTACAGGCAAAGTGGACAGGGAGAGAGAGACAGAGAGAAAGGTCTTCCTTTTCCGTTGGTTCACCCCGCAATGGCCGCTGTGGCCGGTGCACCGCACTGATCCAAAGCCAGGAGCCAGGTGCTTCTCCTGGTCTCCATGAGGGTGCAGGCCCCAAGTACTTGGGTCATCCTCCACTGCACTCCCGGGCCACAGCAGAGAGCTGGACAGGAAGAGGAGCGACCAGGACAGAATCCGGCACCCTGACCGGGACTAGAACCCGGTGTGCCGGCGCCGCAGGTGGAGGATTAGCCTAGTGAGCTTTTCAAGGGCTCTTTTACCTTTCTCCTGGATCTAGGTTCACTAGGGAAGGGAAAGTGGGGAGAATATAAAAAAGCACAATTACGGGGCAGGTGTTATGGTGCAGAAGGTTAATCTTCCATATCACAGTAACTTTTTTGTGTCCCAGTTACTCCACTTCCTATTCAATTTCCTGTTAATGCATACTGAAAGGCATAAGATGATGGCCCAAGTGCTTAGGCACCTGCCACTCACGTGGGAGACCCAGATGGAGTTCCCTGGCTCCTAACTTCAGCCTGACCAAACCCTTGATATTGGCAGACACTTGGCAGATCTCTCTCTCTCTCTCTCTTCCTCCTCCCCTGCCCCATCACTCTTGCCCTTCAAGTGTAAGGGAATAAATAAAAAAAAATTCAAAAAATAATACCAATAAATTAAGACATTTAATGTTTCAATACGTGAAACTAGTTTAATAGCTTAAATATTGTTAGAGTAGCCAAAAAATCAAAACCACCTTAGTATCCACCTGCTGATGAATGGGTAAAGAAAATATGGTTCATATATACAACAGAATAAAACAAGAATGAAATCTTGACATTAGCAACAACATGGATAACTGGAGGTCACTATGTTAAGTGAAATTAGCTAAGCTCAGAAAGATAAGTATCACATGATCTCATTCATAAGTGAATCAAAAAGAGATGCTCTCATTGCTGTGAAAAGTATAATAGTGGCTACAAGAGGCTGGGGAGAGAGGTGGGTACAGAAGAATTGCGGAAAGGTTGATAAATGGGTACTAAGTTATAGCAAGAAAAAAGTAATAAGTTCTGGAGCTCTTCTGTAAAGCAGGGTGACCACAGATAATATATTAACTGTATATTTATCTTTTAAAAAGTAATTAGAATATAGGATTCTGGGGGTGTCTTCATTTTGGGGGTGTTTAATATTTGAGTAGACAGATATATTTACCTTGATTATACATTATACATGTATCAAAACATCACATAGTACCCTATAAATATGTACAATTTTTATGTATGTTAAAAACTTTTAAAATAAATAAATATTGCTAGAAGGCCTGAAAAGGAATTAACACTGTTATCCATAATTAATATATGAAAACAACGAAGAGGGGCAGGTGCTGTGGCACAGTGGGTTAAAGCCCTGGCCTGAAGCGCTGGCATCCCATAATGGGCACCAGTTCTAGTCCTAGCTGCTCTTCTTCTAATCCAGCTCTCTGCTATGGCCTGGGATAGCAGTAGAAGATGTCCCAGGTCCTTGGGCCCCTGCCTTTGCGTGGGAGACCCAGAGGAAGCTCCTGGCTCCTGGCTACAGATCGGCGCAGCTCTGGCCATTGCAGCCATCTGGGGAGTGAACCAACGGATGGAAGACCTTTCTCTCTGTCTCTACCTCTCTCTGTAACTCTGTATTTCAAATAAATAAAAATAAATCTTTTAAAAAAAAGATTTAAAAAAATGAAGAACAAGAACTTACTCCAATTTCTCAAAATTATAATGGAAAACCAGTTTGAAAATGAGTCTCTAGGTTTTAGAATAGCCATACTTATTTAGTCTGTAGTTGATTTATTTGAACAGATATGATTTTTGATACTTATTAATCTCCACTGTAAAGACAAACTATGCAGTTATAACAAACTCATCCTGTCAACCATCTAACTAATGTGTTAGAAAAGTCACAGTGTTAGAGCTGAACTAGTGTCAGTACTCACTATGGGATCTTTGCCCAGGTAGGTTACTTCTCTGGGCTTGATTTCTTCATATGGAAAATGAGGACAATAATGATTAGCATCTGAGTTATAAGCCTTAGAGGATATATAAAAAATAGATAATAGGTATGCACACAGATTTAGAGGCAGATATGTTAGAGGACATGTATTAGGGAGCAATACCTATAAATATATTCATTAGCACTTAAATGGCAAATAAGTGTTAAATCTCCATTTCCAAGATTTTATCTTCAACCAAATCTGTTAGCTAGAAAACCACATGATTAAATCAGGCTTTACAGAATTGCAAGGACAAAGAAACCAGGATTAAAATAAAAAATTGATTTTAAATGTTTGGGCTTATTATAATTTTAAGTGCATTAAAATTAGCATCTAAGCCAACACAAAATATAATTTGATAAATTGGAATCATTTGGCTCATACCTATTTATGATATTTTTGCCTTACCATATGCAAAAACCTGCTATGTTCTAAGGATATAACACAGTGTTTAAACACATAACATTCAACCTCCAAGATAATTATTATACTCTGATGAAATGATTTTAAAATTTTTAAGTTCTTCAGATTTGAGATGCTGGCACAATCTTTTAAGTTTCTAATAAACAATAGATTTCTTAAACATCTTAAGTTTATAGCACATATTTATAGTAAAGTTTAATAATATAGGATTATACAAGTATACTATCAAATTTACAGTATGGGTTAATATAGTTTAAGTTAATTAAAATGGAGTTAGCAAGTACAGATAACTTTCTCAGGATTTTTTTTTGGTCAGGTACAACAGCAGAGAAATTCAGACAGATAAACTATTCTCTTTATTTTGATTAGTTTTCACATATACTAAGTCATACATATAAAATAAAATGACTAGATCTTAAATGTCAAAAAGATGTTAAATCTGCATTTCCAAGATCTTGTCTTCAACTAAATCCTTCAGCTAGAAAAAAATATGATTAAATTAGGTTTTATGGGGTTACAAACTAAATAAAACTAGAATTTAGTGATTTATGTGCTGACAAATATGACATAGTAAAGAAAGAAAAGTCAATAATGAAGGAGAGAAAGTATAAAACAGTAGGAATCCAGTTCTTGAGGAAGAAAGAAGGGTTTAGGGAAGCATGCACTTCAATGACTACAAGAAGGCAGGCAGAAAACACAGTTATTAATATTGGTAGATTGGGAAATTTGGTGTTGGAAATATGAAACAGATACTCATTGCTTTTGTTCTTTGATGGATTTTTAAATAATAGAGAATAAGCTGACAAAATTTTACAATTTAAGGAGATGAAAAATGTGGAAAGAGTTTTATACAATAGGACACATAGTAGAGGAAAGTAAAAATATTGCTGAGAATTTTTGAGAACTTAGGTGGTTCATTTAAATTGATTTGAAAGCGCAACAAAGAAAAGTAGAGACAGAGGCAAAGATAGAGAAATCTTTCATCTGCCGTTTCGTTCCCAAATGCTCCACAACAGCTGGGGCTCGGCCAGGCCCACGCCAGGAGCTGGGAACTCAATCCACATCTCCCACATGGGTGGCGAGGCCTCAAGAGTACTTGAGCCATTTCCTGCTGCTTCCCAGGGTGCACATTATCAGGAAACTGGCACCAGAAGCATAGCTGGGCCTCAGTCCCAGCACTCCACTATGGAATGCAGGCATCATAAGCAGTGTTTTAACTACTGCACAAAAGGCCTGCCCCTTGAAAGCCTAATTTAGATGTGTAATCATGACTTTAATGTAATCAAGTGTTGTTTGCCGCTCATGTTCTTGCTGCTATGTTCACCTGCTGTTTGGACTTTGAGTACCAAACTATGCCTATCAAGCCTACTTTGCCTGTGCATGGAACAATTTAGCATTCTCACAGGGTACAGTCAGTTTCCCAGCCTCTTTCTCATCCACATCTTATTCCACCAAAATTGAAAGCAATTAAGAATTTTAGAAAAGGCTATCAGTAGATCTTCTTAGCAATGGGACAATGGCCTAGTGATTTTTTTTTTTTTTTGGCTTGTCTCCCAGTAGGCCCAGTTGGTTGGCAGATTTGGCATTACTGACAAGGTGGAGGTTCTCAGTAACCATTATAGAGTTAAGAGGTTAGAAAAGGGTCCAGCGCTGTGGCATACTTTAGCCTGGAGTGCCAGCATCCCATATGGGTGCCAGTGCAAGATTTGAATGCTCCACTACTGATCCAGCTTTCCTGGGAAAGCAGCAGCAGCAGATGTCCCAAGTACTTGGGCCCCTGCACCCACACGGGAGACTTGGAAGAAGCTCTTGGTTCCTGACTTGGAATCGGTCCAGCTCTGGCCATTGTAGCCATTTGGGGGATGAACCAGCAGATGGAAGACCTCTCTCTCTCTGCCTCCTCCCAACCCCTCTCTCTGTAACTCTGCCTTTTAAATAAATAAATAAATCTTTTTTAAAAAAAAAAGAGGTTAGGAAAATTATATGTCTCTTGAACTCTAAGAATTTTATCACTCTGTGTTGGGTGCCTCATTGCAGCATGCTCACTAAAGGTAAACACAGCCTCTATAAGGTAAACCCAAAAGCTCTATGAATGCTGTCATAATTTATGTGGAGGATTCTACATATGTCCATTTTGGGGGAAAAAAAAACATTTAAGAGTAGTTGAGATTTGTAAAGATGTTTTCAAAATAAATTCCCTAAAGAATTCAGTTAAAACTAAAAGTAGAACATATTGAATGTTTATTATGTGACAGATAATGTTACAGTATGATTAAGTTCTTGTTATTCTCATTAGATGAGGAGTCACATAGACAGGAGTCACCGAAGGTTTTGCTGTAAGTGGAAAGCTGGTGCTTAGGCCCAAGTATTCATCCTATGCCTACTGCTGCTCAAATGACTTCCTAACATGATTGCTTTCTCTGAATGTGATATTTTCAAATTAGATGAGCAATTATTAAAAATTATTAACCTGAACATCTATATCTTCTTAACCGTTTCAAATACAGCATTGTATATCTCATTTAAAGAGCAACAGTGATATGGATGTTTATAATTTTTAAATCAAAGCATTCCTTTTAAATTTTAAATACTGTATGAATAGGTGAAAACTAAAATTCAAGATAAACTTGATAATGTCAGCCATAAGACACTTGTATATTTCGAATATTTTCCCATTCAGAGCCTTTCATTTGATTCAATACAATTACTAAATGAATATTTACTGAGAGCCTACTTATTAACAAGCATTCATTAACTATTAATAGGATAGCTTAAAGTTGCCTAGCCTGGAGATAATCAAGACTATTAAGGTTATATGGCTTTCTGGAGCTGCGGCACAGCAGGTTAATGCCCTGGCCTGAAGCACCAGCATCCCATATGCGTGCTGGTGCAAGACCCAGCTGCTCCACTTCCCATCCAGCTCTCTGCTATGGCCTGGGAATGCAGTAGAAGATGGCCCAAGTGCTTTGGCCCCTGTACCCATGTGGGAGACCTGGAAGAAGCTCCTGGCTCCTGGCTTTGGATCAGCACAGCTCCGGCCGTTGCGGCCAGATGGAAGACCTCTCTCTCTCTCTCTCTCTCTCTCTCTCTCTCTCTCTGTCTGTCTCTCCTCTGTGTAACTCTGACTTTCAAATGAAATAAATAAATCTTTAAAAAAAAAAAAGGTTATATGGCTTTCTATGTGGCAGGCCCTGTTACATACAAAATGCTCACAGTAAATCCCACGAAATAGGCATATAGCATCCTCATTTTCCCATGAGAAAACTGAAGCATAGTTTAAGTTAAATAGTTGATGTCACACAAGTTCCAGGCTGTTAACCACTATGCTATTGTGCTCGCATGTTCTCTCACTCTCCGTCTCCCTCTCTCTCTCTCTGTAGATTCTGTAAAAAGTTGATGATTTAGTGTATTCTTGTGTATTTGGTGATTGTGAGGAAAGGTTAAATAGTTGTGCTCTTTCTTAAGATTTATTTATTTATTTGAAAGGCAGAGTTATGGGGGGAGGGCAAAGAGAGAGAGACAGAGACACAGATATAGACAGAGAGATCTTCCATCCACTGGTTCACTGCCCAAATGGTTGCAACAGCCAGGGCTGGGCCAGGCAGGAACAAGAGCTTCTCAGGTCTCCCACACGGATGGCAGGGGACCAAGCACTTGGGCCATCTTCTGCTGTTGTTTCCAAGCCATTAGCAGAAAGCTAGTTCAGAAGTGGAACAGCCAGGACACTAACTGGCACCCATATGGGATACCGGTGTTGCAGGTGGCAGTTTACCCACTATGCCATGATGCAGGACCTCAGAGATATTTTATTTCTGTTCATTCCCTGAAATGTCGGCAATAGCTGAGCTAGGGCAGGCCCAAGTCAAAAGCCCAGAACTCGATCTTGTTCTCCAATGTGGGACCCGGTACCTGAACCTTGCTGCCTTCTAGGGTGTATATTAGCAGGAAGTTAGATTCAAAAGCAGAGTCAGGGCTTGAACCCAGGCACTTTCTTTATGGGATGTGGGCATCTCAAACAGTGCTTAGCCTACATGGAAGAGTGTCTAATTTTTTTAAGTAGGGAAGTACACACAATAAGTAGTTTTGAATTAGTACATTATTTTTTGCTTCCTAGCGATCAGAACTTCATGTACTCTATGATTACTATTTCAACAAACTCCTAAGCAATTGCCTTCAGCATCTCAATCCACACTACACAGTAGACCTGGGTGAAATTTCTGCAGCACGATTTAAATCATGCAAATTCCTTGCTTATTTGTCTTTTTTTGTCTCTCAAATTAAAAAAAATTTAAAGAACAATTTCTCAAAAATTATATAATATGTAAAATTTCTCAAAGCATTTTCACATGTATTACTCCAATCAGTGCAATAACTTTGTTTTACAGAAAACATATTTTCCTCTTCTTTTAAAGATTTATTTATTTATTATTTGAAAGACAGAGTTAAAGAGAGGCAGTGGCAGAGAGAGAGAAGTTTTCCATCCACTGGTTCACTCCCCAAATGGCCACAACTGCTGGAGCTGGGCCAATCTGAGGCTGGGAGTCAGGAACTTCTTCCGGGTCTCCCCCACAGATACAGGGACCCAAGGACTTGGGCCATCTTCTACTGCTTTCCCAGGCCATTGCAGAGAGCTGGATCGGAAGAGGAGCAGCTGGGACTCGAATCTGCACCCATGTGGGATGCCAGAACAGCGGCTTTACCCACCATGCCACAGCACCAGACCTAGTGCAATAACTTCTGATGTTGGTAAAACAAATAATGTCATTATTCCTATTCTATAGATGAAAACGATATGTCTCAGAAAGATTAAGTTTTATTCAGTAATTTGTTGAGTCAGCACTGCAACTCAGATTTCCTCCATATAGATTCTATGCTATTTTTGCTCTATTACATTGCCTGCCAGAGGGAAATAAATAATCTTTTATTCACCAATTCATTCACTCATTCTTCACACATTTACTTAAAGCTTATTAATCCAAAACATTGGATTGAGTGCTGTGGGATTTATGGAAATTATAAATAAGAGTCTCATCATTCAGGGGACCAACAAGGGAAGCAAGAGTTTCACTTAAAGCTGTGTGAACAAGTGGAAAACTCATGCCTAAGACAGTAATAGAATGGATTACAAAAGGTCATGACTTAGATAAATTATTTCCGTCTAAGGAATCATGGAAACCTGTGTGAGGAAGATAGTATTCTAGCTGAGTTTTAATGAGTGGTTTTTATTTGATCAATGAAAGTTAGGATATAAATATCAAGGAGTTATTGCTCCTATTGTGAGAAACAGGAGAGAAAAAGTCAAGGTGTGCCCAAGACACTAAATCCAATTCTCTGGAGTAGAGTTTGAAGGAAGAGAGGCTTTAAAATGTGTCTAAGACTGGACTATGCAGCTTCTAACATTGGTAGGAGGCAGAATGGGATGATGAAAATAATAAGGGTTTTGTTATAGTCAAACAAATTGATGTTAAAAATACATGCTTTGTAGTTTAAAAGTAGTGTGACTGTGACCAACTTATATTATTTCTGTTTATATGCCACATATAACATGAGGATATTTGTTAAATATTTTATAAATGCCTTTCAAAAATAAAAATATTTTACCTTCATGGGGTGGAGGTGATGATCAAAGACAGGGTGTCTGAAAAGTAACTGGCAAAAGAAGCAAAAATTAATTTCTCATCCCATTCTTCGGGAGTTAATAGGGGAATCAGGGAGGGTATTTACTGAAGGTGGTGATGTAATGACAGTCACATGTTAGTAAAGCAAACGTGTTGGGAGAATGAGAAGACAGAGGGGTCCAAGATTAGAGATAGATAGGTTTCTTTTTTTTTTTTTTTTTTTTTTTTGACAGGCAGAGTGGACAGTGAGAGAGAGAGACAGAGAGAAAGGTCTTCCTTTGCCATTGGTTCACCCTCCAATGGCCACCGCGGCTGGAGCGCTGCGGCTGGTGCACCGCACTGATCCGATGGCAGGAGCCAGGTGCTTCTCCTGGTCTCCCATGGGGTGCAGGGCCCAAGCACTTGGGCCATCCTCCACTGCACTCCCTGGCCACAGCAGAGAGCTGGCCTGGAAGAGGGGCAACCGGGACAGGATCGGTGCCCTGACCGGGACTAGAACCCGGTGTGCCGGCGCCGCAAGGCGGAGGATTAGCCTATTGAGCCACAGCGCCGCGCCGGCCAGGTTTCTTTTTTTAACAATAGATCACACGAGAGAAATAAATACCTCAATTAACTAACACTACTGAGAATATTTAATATCTAGAATGATAAAAGAATTGCAATAAGCTTTAATCCATCAACATAAAAACCCAAGAACCATTCAGGAAATGATTAAATCAAGATTAATCTTGGAATTATGCTATGGGGGAAATAAATGAAACCAAACTTTGAAATAAAAGAAGCTCTATACTGATCTCCTATCTAAAGAAGAGTCTCTGAGGCTTTTGGTCCTCTCCTCTTTGATCTCTGAGGTCATTTGGATGAAACAAGATGTACTCAGCACCCTGTACCTGGATAAATTTCTACCTTTCAGAACAGGAAACTCAAGAATGTTACCTGAATAGGGATTCACTTCAAAGTGTGTCTTTTTAAAAAGACTCATTGAAAATTAGAGACTTTGATCTTAAGGGTATGCCAATAGCTGACTTGACCATGATTCTATGATGAGAAAATCCACAGTTAAGCAGGAACAGGCAGCAATTGGGGGAAAGGGCTTGATGATTGAGCCATTCTTTTTGAACTGTATGTGTGAGGTTTTAAAGCCAGCCTCTCTATTTGCTCTATTAATTTTTCAAAGTCAATATAAGGCTTGAAAGGAGCTCTTATTTCTTCTGCACATCTAACCACAAACTCTACATTTTTCTAAACGTAAGTTGTAACCAAATACATTGAAGGTAGAGTGAATGCCTAGTAGCCGATATTTTCTGGACGCAGAATACTACTTAAATCTAGGCCTTGAAGAAAAGAAGTGAATGAAAGAGAAAGAATTTATGACCTTGATGTTTACAGTATGAGCATGCATGGATTCAAAAGTCTTTGCATCAAAATAAAACCTTTTTAACTCAATTTTTCTACAAACCTTTTGAAGTACCTTAGTGTAAGCTGCAGCAGTTGGGGGGAGAATGTGTGTGTTTCACACCTATGAAATGAAATAACCACACCCTATTTACTCTCCTATAAGACTAGCTGAAAGAGTTCAGCTATTTTTTCAAGATTTCTGACACTAGAGTAACTAAATTAAGAGTTTGTTATCTAAAAGCAATACTTTGTAAATTTTCGGAAGACACATCCTCTCTCCTCAGTAGCCCGCTGCAGTCCTATCTGAAGGAGGCCCACTGGGATTCTATCTCTCTAGGCCAAAGTAGGCCCCCAGGGCTCCTGACTGCACACAGTTAGAGATGGACAGTCTGCTCAATCTGCAGAAGGAAACTGTAATGACAGTTGAACACTTACCACTTGCTAAGAGAGCATCTGGGAACAAATTACCACTATACTGTCCAGCCCTGTTTAAATCTTCACCGTAACTACAATCTTTCCAAAATACCTGTTTGCATTCAGATTCTAACTTCTCTTTGTATATCCTCTCATTCAGTCCCTCCCCACTGCAACTCACTAACCCTACCCAGTAAATCCTCTGTAACTGAAAGTCTGTTATTACAAAGATCCTTTTGACCACGTCTTCCTGGACAGTTCCCACTACCTTTTGGCTCTAACAGACTGTTGGTAGTCCCCACCATACTCTCAACTCAGGCCTGGTCTTCTATCCACACCCTAGTTATCACACAACAAGAAGCGGGGATGGGCACTTTCTAAGCAATTTTGGTTCCTGTCTCCTTTTAAAATCTGAACTTCTATGAAAAGGATGGCAATAAACTGAAGAATTACCATCTTTCCTGCTAGAGTCCTTTCACCAATTCCAGGCCCTCGCTCCCTTCACATTCAATAATCCCAGCACTAGCTCACTGACCTCTTTTCTATGACTTCTCTTAGTTCTCAGGGATTTCAGTATCCACAGGAATAATCCATCCAACACCCCACCCTTCCAGTACCTTCTCACTTCCAAAGAAGATTTTCCACCATCTCACGTTACTATTTATTCATTATCATTTTCAAAAACTACTCTACTTACAAAATATTAGACTTAAGTATGTGCTTTCTTAACTACTATAATTTATCAGTTCAGTTTTCCAAATTTACTTCAGTCCCATCCAGTCATTCCACTGACCTCAAGCACTTTTAAAGAACACAGTCCCCTTGGAGTCATCTTCTTTTCATTGCCAAGTTCATATTCTATGATCCACCACCATATTTGATTGGAAAAATCCCAAAATATAGTTAAGTCTACCTCTTTAACTGTAGTTTTCCTGCACACCCGCACCTGAAGGCAGAGTAAGAAAACAAATGATGAATGGCCTTGGCTAACATTTATGAGTACAAATCTCAAGCAGGTTCTCATTCCTCTGCTTTTTCCTACTTAGTTCACTTTTCCTTCTCCTAAGGAATACTTTGTATCTCTCTCTCTTTAAGCTTCCATATCTTTATTCCCAGCTAATGATCTCATTTGTTATTTCACCTACAGTAGGGTAATTCAGAAGGGAACTACCTCACATTCCCCAAACTAAATCTCAGAATTTAATTGCATCTGCAACTCTGTACTTTCTTCTTTCCTATTAAAATGAATGAATAGATAAAGAACTGCCAAGGCCATTTTGAAGAACAAACAAGGGACTTACATTCTAAGTATCAATACTTATAATACAGCTATAGTAAAGAGAAAGTGGTACTGGCACAAAGAGACAAAGAGAATAGTGGAACATAACAGGGGCCAGGAAGAAATCAAGCACATCCTTTTATCTGATTTATGAAAAAGGTGATGTTGCAGTGCAGTGGGGAAAGTTTATTCTGTTTAAATCAGTAATATGAGGCAAAAGAACATACATATTAGAAAAAATACTGAACCTATTTGCACCCAACTGAAAAATTAATCTAGATAAATTATAGACCTCAATCTAAAAATAAAATAAAACAAGAAAAATAGATCATTGTCACAATCTTGGGATAAGACTATATTATGTTGGATACAAAATATGTTATAAACTGAATCACAATCATATTAAAAACATCTGTTCACCAAAAACACTATTAGGAGAGTGAAAAAGCAACCAGCAGAAGATATTCACACCAAACAAAACCTGACAAAGGAACAGAATATATGAATAGCTCTACCACAAATCAATAAGGAAAAAGCAATCACCTAAAGAGAAAGTAAGCAAAAGGCTTGGATCAATACTTCTTAAAGAGGAATATCCAAACAGTTCATAAAAATATGAAAACATGCTCAACTTCCATTATTCATCAAGGAAGTACAAATAGACTCCATGATGGTGCACCAGTGTATCATAACCTTAAAGACCAAAAAAAAAAAAATAATAATGCCAAATGTTGGCAATGATGTGAAGCAATTGCAGCTTTGCATACAGCCACTAGTAAGAGTATAATCTGGTAGAATCACTTTGGGAAACTGTTGGGAAGTTTCTATAAAAACTGAACACACACATCCCTATACCACAGCAATTCTACTTCTTGACAGATATCCAAGAGAAATGTTTACCTATTTTCATCAAAAAATATAGACAGGTATGTTTATGGCAGCATATTCATAATAGCTCAGCACTGGAAACAACTCAAAAGGTCCATCAGTGGTAGAATGCATAAACAGGTTACAGTATATTTACAAAGGAGCACTATTCAGTAATGACAATGAATTATGGCTATAGGCAGCAACATGAAAAATTGTTACAAATATAATAATCTCAAAAGGAAGAAGTTGGTGTCAGCATTGTAACACAGTGGGTTAAAGCCACTGCTTAGTATGCCCACATCTCATATCTGATTTGAGTCCTGGCTACTCCGACTCCAACTCTGCTGAGAAGGCAGCACATAATAGCTTAAGTGCTTGGGCCTTTGCCACCACGTGTGAGATCTAGATGGAGTTCTAGGCTTCTGGCTTCAGCCTGCCCCAGCCTCAGTTGTTGTGGGTATTTAGAGAGTGAATTAGTATGAGGAAGATCTCTGTCTCTCCCTCTCTCTCTCTCTCTCTGTCACTCTGCCAAAATAAATAAATGATAAATAAATAAGCTTTGAAAAACCCTGTACATCGTGTTATCACTGTAATTCCATCTATATAAAGTTCAAAAACAGGCAAAATTAATCTATGATGTTAGAAGTCAGGGGATTGATTATCCGGTAAGGGGCAGCAGCTGGTAAGGGTTGTGCAAAATGAATTTATCAAGTATGTTATTACAAAGGCACATTATCAGAGTTAGCTTCTCATTTGTTAATAATGCTCACCACGGTATTTCTAGCGGGATAAATAAATAACAGAAAGGTAAAATACAAAATTACTGTCAAAGATGTGAATTCAGTTTAGATTGCCAATCATTCCTACTATGAAGTCTGCATGATACACGTCTAAATTATTGCAAAACTTTAATTCTCTTTCTGAAGCCTCCTCTATATTTTCTTTTAATAAGAAATGCTGTCATTTCTGTCTTTATTTGAAAAATTGTGAAAAAGAAAAGTGAGAAAATTACTTTGAATTAAATCAAACACAGGCAGCCACTTTTCCAAACAACTTTGTGTCTCACCAGGCCAACTCTGAACACCTGGAGTGCTTTTCTCAACGTCTAGGGCACAGAACCATGCTTTACTACCCCTCTGGCAATCTGTTACCATATCTATACAAACGGGATAACTACAGCAACAACCTCATAGAGTTGCTGTAAGGATTAAATGAGATAATGTACATAAGTGCATTATCCTAGAATATGACCACTGCTCACCAGTAGCTAGCATGTAATACCAACAGCCTTAATTTAATATTAACAGTGTTACCATCAGAATAACCTGACATACTGTTTAAATCACTACTGATTTCTGGACTACACCCCAGATCTGCTAAAGCTGAACCACTGGTGGGCCCAGAAATCTGAATTTCAACTGGTATTTGGAGCGATTCTTTCTACATACTCAAATTTGAGAACTACCATCTACAAACTAGGGATTACTCCTTACCTGTGCCTCACAGCTACTGTACAGGAACTTTCACTCAATACATGCTTATTGACAGACTGGTATTTTTAAAAATCATTAAAAGAATCTGGAATTTGCTATAATTTCTATAGCAGAAAGAAAGATTTTTACATTTTGACATCAGCAAACCATAAGGGGAGGTTGCTTTGTTGATATCATCAAAAGTTACTCCTGCTTCCATCTTTTAGATTCTGTCTTTGTCATGTGAAAATATTTGAAGCCTCTCAACATTTTGCAGGAAACACTCCTTCCCTTAAAATAAGGTAATCCATTTAGGGTTTTATTGTTGCCCTTCTTGCTTTAGAGGATCCAGAAGGCAAGGACAGGAACCATAGAACCAATGCCCCTATTCTCTGGGTCCTGCATTATTAATATTCAACCCAGGAGAAGGCTTCTATAGCCAGTGTCTTTCTATGTTACCTAAGGGTTACAGGAGTGGGGAACTGTTTTTCTGCCAAGGGCCATTTGTATATTTATAACACCATATTTAGAACATAATTCACACAAGTATGAACTTGAAACTCAGTCTGTTACAGATTTATTGATTTTTCGAGTCCTGCCTGAGGTGGCCTTGGCAGGGCCAGACCCAGTGATTTTGTGGGCCTTATGAGGCCCATAGGCTGGATGTCCCCCACTCCTGAAGGTCCTGCAATTTGTCTTAAAGGAGAACTGCAAGTGAAAACATCCTGAATTGTTTAATTCAAATAGAAATTTAAAGCAAATCACAGCAGCTATTTAAAGTTCTTGTCTACAAGACAAAAAGACATTGAATAGAAAATCTTAAAAGGAAATCTTCTCAGATATCTGATTGCACTCAAAGTATCAAGGAGTCAATCTTTGACCACAGAGAAAAATTACAATTTATTTCCAGGTAGTTTCTGTTCCATCTCAGTAAGTGCACATAGAAGTTAAAAGGCAAAACATAGATACAGGTATTTTATCACTGCAAGATAGTGTTTCAGAATTAAATTTTCTTCTTTGATGAAGAGCCTTGAACATATACATTACTGTGATATATAAAATTCATATAATTCAGCCACACAGTTTCAACTATTTTTTGTATTTATGTAGATCTAGACTTTATAAAGTAGCTGATGAGGTCAAGGGTTTATGACTCATTTATTGCATGAACCAAATATAAGGTGGCTCAGATCAGACATGAAGAACTTGATCTCCAGGCCACCAGATGGACTTGTGATTTTACAACTAACAATCTGCTCCTTTATAAAGACCAAGGGTCCTTGACTTTCTGGTGGTACAGTTAACCTTTAAAATGACTCTGAAGTACAGTGAGGTGTCTCTTCTCTCTCAAGAGCGGAAAAGATGAGTTTTTTTTTTTTTCTTTACTGGCAGTGATGCTAATTTATGACAGTTCACTAAGCAATGGAAATCATGATGTAAGCAAAAGTCTCTGCAAGACAGAGATTCTGACAGAATACAGTCTTTATTTTTCCAAAGGATACTGGCTACTCTTAAAGGATCCAATTCCAAGAACAACTTCACGAAAGCAAGGGTTCTCTGCACTGCAACTGAAATCAGTAGGCATGCAGATAGAAACTATCAACACTTAGGAGTTCTCGTCTATGTCTGTCCAGTGGCAGCTTGACGCTGGCCTTGCTGGTTTGTTTTCATAACACAGGCTGAATCTGGATGTATAAATCAATTACAGTAGCCTATTTTCTGATAGGATAACAGTGCGAAAATAGGTGAACACCTTAAGCTTGGCTGTTTATCAAAGTGATGACAGTAATACAAACTCTTCACTTAACCATTCGAATAATCTGATTTTTGTTACTCCAAAAGTTTCCAGACATGGGAGGAACAGTAAAGAACTTAAGATGAAGTTTGAATCCTGTTGAGCATTTACCATTGAATCTTCTTGCATTTTGAGAACTGCCTTTGTATTTGAAAATGTCTTTGAATAGTGACCCCATAATAGAAAATTATCCATCAAAGACCCAAACAAAGTCATACCTATTCGGCCATATTTACATCACCATTACTTTCCATCTGTTTCCTGGGCCCCTTTCTCCCTGTGACAACCCGTGGCTTTGCTCATACAATCAAGAACAAACAAAAAGTCACAGAAAAAAATCTTGATCTTTCTTATGAGTGATGATGAGTGTGAATTCTATTATAAAGGCTGAGACAAATCTGAGCATGCTAGAAGTGGACAATAGCACTGGAACAGAACTAGATCTAGAGCTCTCTGGTAAGCAAATGTTTACAAGTCCTGGTTTCATTTAAAAACTCACAGCTCTGAGAATAAGGAAAAGACTAGACAAGTGAATAGACTGTCAAGATCATTAACACAGCATCCATTTTAACACCATCAATTCAATACCATCTATCCACCCAACATTCATTCATTCATTCATTCCACTGTTTCCCATACTTTGTCATTTCCTTAAATTAGAGCTTAATCTCCAATGCTTAAGATCTTTCCAAAGAATAAGTAAAAGATGTACTGATACTTACTTTCCAGTAATAAACTGACTCCTGGATGGTGTGCAAATCGGCTGGACATAGTAGTTCTCCAGTTTAACTCCTTCAGCAGCGAGCTTGTCAAGAGTGGGCGTCTTTATCTCAGATCCGTGGTAGCCCACATCTCTAAATCCCTGGTCATCCGCAAGGATGAAAATGAGATGGGGCTGGGAGGTGGCGGCTGCTGTTGCGCTAGGCTCCTGTCTCTCCGCAGCTGGAGCTCGTAAGGCCCCTTCCTCCTCTTCCTCTAAACCCTGGCCCCAGGACAGGTAGCCATAGGTGAGGAGGCTGAGGACCCAGAAGCCTGCCAACGCTCCCATGGCTAGCATCTTCCCAGGCCAGATCCAGGCCTGCGGAGACGGCGGAGGCTGAGGCCCCGCTGCGCCCCTGGGGGCCATTCACTCGGGTGCGCACTCAGACTCCCAGCGCAGAAGCACGCACCCCGCGCCGCCGCCGGCGCACACATGCACGCAGAGCGGGAGACCCCACAGACGGCGGAGGGTCTCCACCTGGGAAGAAAGCCTGCGGGCCTCTCCGCCGTTCCCACTTCCAACAACTTTCCAATCTTCTCAAAGTGATGGTCCAGCGGATCGGACGTCGGGGAAAGACGCAGAGGAGTTGCTCTTCTCCATCAAATTTCACTTTATCCTCCTCCTCGCTCACCAGAACAACTTCCACAGAGAAAGTTAGTACCTCCGCCCCAAAGTTCTGGGGAAGAGGGGAAAAATCAAGTGAGGAATTGAGGCTTAAGGGGGCGGAGACTCATAGCGGCCAGAGCGCCCTGGACGCCGGGGAATTCTGGGCGTGCTGTGGGCGCCCCGCAGCCCCCAGGGCTGCAGAACCTGAGCTGGCCCGGCGCTCGCCACACCTGGAGCGCTCGGCCAGATCCGGCCTGTGCGTCCCGCTCTTACCCAGGCAGACGACTGGCGGCCCGGAGCGGCCCCGCTTCCCAGTCACCTTCTCCACTTTGCCAGGGCGCTCCGCTCGTCCCCGTCCACTCCTAGACGTCGTCTGCCGACTGCCCCGACGCGCAGCAGGCGGCGAAGTGAGAAAAAGGCCATTTCCTGATCTTGCTCCAGGGCGCACCACCCCCTTCGCCGGAACTTCAGGCGGCGACTCCCTCGCCGCCGGGCCGGGCCGCGGGGGCGCGTTGGGGGCCGCGAGCGCTCGGGGCCCTGTGGCCCGTGCCAGCCCGGCCCGCCGGGGCTCCGCCGAGGGGCTGCGGGCTGCGTGCGTCCTCTGGGCTAACTCAGTCGGGGCGCGCGGCGTTCTTCGCCAACTCCCTCCCTCTCGCCAGGGAATCACTGGCAGAGCCGCACTTTCTACCTCAGCTCCCCCAGGAAGAGGGGGAGGGCTAGGGCCCGTGTCCAGGCTCGAGCTTTCCTTTTTCTTTTCCGGGAGGAGGGTGAGTGAGGGAGGGGAGGCTTCGCTGCGTGCGGCCGGAGCCTCACGGGATCCTGGAGCACCGGCCGGGGCGAGGGCGAGCCGGGCGCTTCTCTCCGCGGGACTGCCGCGGAAGCGCGCTCTGACCCGTCCCGAAAGCTGCTGCGCGGGCAAACTTGTTAGCTCCTGCAGGGAGGGAGAGACTAAGAGGTGTAACAGCCTCTCCTGCTTTTCCTTTACCAGTCCCTTTTTCTGCCTGCGCCCCTTCCAGTCTTTCCTACTCTTTCTCCCTACGTTTGAAACAGTCGCGACGACAACTTTTAAAGTTGAATTTCTTCTCCCCACAGCTGGCCTGTACAGCCCGACTGCCTCAGGAGCTTCTCCTGACCTGAAGACAGCCAAACTTCCCTCTCCGAGGCTCTTCCCACACTTCTGCACGGTGTCTTCAGCCCAGAACGTGGAGACGCGTGGAGTTGACACATTTCACCTCAGGAACCGCGAAGCCTCTCTGCCTTCCTGCTGTGTCCATCCAGTAATGGAGAGCAAAGGGAGTTTCTGGTGGCTCTCTATTGAAAGGTAAGCAATGCCTAGAGCCACCGAGGTTTTTATTTTCTTCCTCCAAATCTATTCAGCAGCTTTTAACCAAATACCTACTGTGGGCTGGCAGGAACGCCAGATTCTCTCAAGTGACCACAGCCTGAATCCAGGTTTCATTTTGCTGTTCATGAATTCTCTCCTGCTGCTAAGGGTCTTTTTGTGTTCCCAAGCAAAACTTTGGTAAATGGAAAGTTAACAACTTTGAAACTTTTGAGGGTACAGATGCTAACATCTGTATGCTTTGTTAACAGTCTTTGACTATCTCTGAGGCCATTCTGGGTGGTCTGGACAGACAGATGGCCACTTTAAAGGACATGTTTGAAAACATAAATTTAGCAGTTCTCTGCATTATCATCTGTGTGAGAGAATACTGAATATTGAGGGATTGAAGAGCACTGAGAGGTATGGCTCCGGCTTCATAGGCCTAATGAAATGCTTGAGTAGAAAAGATGCAAGCACATATTCAGGTCAATCAAGTTACTTTTAGTTGAAGGATAGTCAATGACTTCTGGAGACATAGAACATACAAGTGTCCATGTTGCTATGCAAGAAAGAGGTACATTTCCAAATTTCAAGCAAGAGTTAGAGAATTAAAAAGTCAACATTATGGACTCCAAATACTGATACACAGGCCTGTGCTTTATAATGTTTATATAGTACTGTATTTGTCACTTTTCCTTCTTCACCAACCTTATAAGGTATCCTTCATTTAAGAAATGTTTGAAGAGCTGGGCCAAAGCTAGAGCCTAGGAATAGTGATGAACTAAATGAGAGACAGTGTCTACTCCACTGGGACATACAGTGTCATAGGGAAGAAATATACTGATCAACCAATCACCCCTGAACTATAATAACTATCTACAAGATAAAGTGTTCTGAAGAAAAGGCACACAATTCAAGGGAATTTTAAAACAAAAGCCCCTGACTTTGAGTGTGTGTAGCTGGTTAGTGGGTAAAGGTGGCACAAAGAAGTAACCTTTAAAATGAGGGCATGGTATTTGATATCCTTTTAGTGCAGAAAATTTAGACATAGACATCCACCTGACATTATAGCCCATGCTTTTCAGAAGTACTCCTACAGTGGGTTTTAAAATCTAGCCACAGGGAACAGAGAGAAAGTAGCTGCAAGTTAGAATTCTAATCCCCATATAAGGCTGACAGACACTCAGTGTTTAGGATAGAAAGGCAAAACTCTTGGCCCTCAAAAGTCATTTCTGGAGCTAACAATACTAACACTAGGAGGGACTAAGAACTATTTACAATTAGTAATAAGAGCTGTAAAACAAGAATGGTCATGCCACAGTGAAAAAAAAATGAGATATGATTCAAGGAGGAAAATTAAGGTCAGCTAGGAGCTGCCCTACACATGGTAGGAGTTACTTCAACATAGCCAAAGAAGGCTTGGAGAATGAAATCAGATGCTTTTGAATGCTTATGCTTTGTTGTATAGACACTGCAGTTATAAGTACATAAACTGCACTTCTCATTATAGAATTGTATTTCCTGCACTCTAAGCAATGCTTTTTGTGTCTGAAGTCTTAAAGTCCTTCTGTAATGTTACAGTTATTTCTTGATTTCAGAATCAATATTTTGATGTTCAGGCATCATTTGCCTTTAAAAGATCCCATTCTGGATTTATTTCCACTTGGATATGCTCACATTACAAACAAACTCCCATAGTTGTGAAATACATAAGAATCAAGATACTATTTAATTCAGTAAAAAAAGAAGAAAATAGAATTACATAGGGATAAAATTTGAGTGATGAGAGCCTTCAAATGGGTTTAGGGGGTGGAACTGAGGCTATACCTTCAAATAAAATCAAAATTGGGGAAGAAGAAATGTAAGTTAAAGGGAAAATATCTCAGGTGAAAGAAAAGAGTAGACCAATTGGCTGAAGACATGCTTGTGTTGGAAGTATATAGAAATTATGTTAGGAAGTTTAAGTGACACCAGATATTAAAAGACTTTGACAAGGTAATGAGCTGTAACTTGATCCTTGGGATATTAGAAGCAGTGACATGTTTT
The DNA here is from genome assembly GCF_033115175.1 of Lepus europaeus. Lineage (NCBI taxonomy): Eukaryota > Metazoa > Chordata > Mammalia > Lagomorpha > Leporidae > Lepus > Lepus europaeus. The sequence continues at coordinate 63,316,495 of NC_084834.1, read as the reverse complement.
GTTTGGGACATAACATAGTAAAATATTTTATTGTCATTTCTGGGATGAGTTTATAAAGACAGAAGTTACAAATGCACTGCTTCTGTCCATTGAGGTTTGAAGAGTTGCCATTTTACTGAGAATATTGAATGTACTGATTTTTTAAAAGATTTATTTATTTATTTGAAAAGCAGAGTTACAGAGAGAAAGAGAAAGACAGAGACAGAGAAATTTTCCATTTTCTGGTTTACTACCCAAAAGCCAGGAGCCAGGAGCTTCTTCCATGTCTTCCAAATAGGTGCAGGGGCTCAAGCACTTGGGCTGTCTTCCACTGCTTTTCCCAGGCACATAAGCAGGGAGTTGGATTGGAAGGAGCATTTGAACCAGAGCCCATATGGGATGTCATTGTCACAGGCCATGGCTTAACCGATGGCCCCACATCTACTGAGTTTTATTTGTTTTTTTTACTAGAGCAAGACATGATGAGAAATGTGGGAAAAGAAATTCAAGGGTATTTTCAGAGAGAGATTTGAGGGCATAAAGACTTGAATCACACAACTACCACAATATAAAATTCATATAGCCATATAGGCCAGGGAACTCCGCTTTGGCTATGTTATCTCATGGAAGAGAGCATTCATTAAAAGTTTAGGAAGAATTAGGCCGGCGCCATGGCTCAACAGGCTAATCCTCCACCTTGCGGCGCCGGCACACCGGGTTCTAGTCCTGGTTGGGGCGCCAGATTCTATGCCGGTTGCCCCTCTTCCAGGCCAGCTCTCTGCTATGGCCCGGGAGTGGAGGATGCCCCAAGTCCTTGGGCCCTGCACCCACATGGGAGACCAGGAGAAGCACCTGGCTCCTGGCTTCGGATCAGCGCGATGCGCCGGCCGCAGCGGCCATTGGAGGGTGAACCAACGGCAAAAAGGAAGACCTTTCTCTCTGTCTCTCTCTCTCTCACTATCCACTCTGCCTGTCAAAAAAAAAAAAAAAAAAAAAAAAGTTTAGGAAGAATTAACCCATTAGGGAAGAAAAGGGGAGATAAACATTAAGGGACTCAATATAGGACCTTGTTTAATTGGAAAATAGAAGAAGAAAAGACTGCTGGGAAAAGACAGCTTTTATGATCACTGTAAGAGAAGGACCATGCAAATAAGGCCTGGCCATGTCAAAGGAAAGACCTGGGATACTGGAGGCCCAGGGACTAAGGGTGGAGAAAATGATGTGAGGAGTCCATCACTGAAGAGAAAGCTCAGAAAACCATTGATGAGCAGCAAAGAGGCTAAGTGGACAGCATTTCTTGGAAACATCCAGGTTAAACTACACCACAGAATTGAGTGCTGCCTTAATGGGGTTTCTTCCTGACACTCTCAAAACTGAAGACTCATGCTGTGCTTCACTGTGCCTTCCCCCAAACTTCCCCACCTCATGCTTGAGTAATGGTGTTATATTTTTGTAAGTTTGTGTTTTCTTAGGAGAACTTTGGAAGACACTGGCAGGAAGGCAGAGAGAACTCATGGTGGAAAACAAGTTTTGCAACCTTGGGCATGTTCAGAACTGGAAAAACCTAAGCTGCAGAACCAAAGATAAGGGAGCATGACCAAAACTTAAACCCCAGAGCCCTTTCAGAGGGGTCTGTTATTAAGGAAATCCAGTGTTGAAACCCATTTTTCTAAGCTCTTCCATTATGGCTTGGTCCTGAGCCCCTGCCATCAAAATTTGCCTCATCGGTACTTTCCTGTACTGGCTTTCCCTGCTGGATCCCAGTCTTCCCCCATACCCTGTCCCGACCTCCCATGGAAGAGACAGATCTTAGCCCAACCTCCGAGCTCCTTTGCTACCAAGCCACACACATAAAGCCTTTCTCTTCCCATCAGGCTGCTGTAACAGATTGATCTTTGTGTGCTTAGGACAGAGGACCTACCTTGTTTGGTAGCAACCATAAAAGTGACATTTGCCACAGCCAACCCCCACCCCCACTAACTATATACTCTAAAGTTATTTTTTGAAAGGGGGTCCTCATAACATAGCTGCTACATTTTTCTCCTGCCTTCTGAATATTATTTTCAACTAAACATACACTCAGGTGATTAAAAACTACAGCCAACTTTTAAATTTTTTTTTTTTTAAATTGTGAAAGCAGCTGATCCTGGGATTTACAGACTATTAGATAGATTTATAACCCAGTTGCTTCTTGACTGAGTTCATAAGCACATTCAATACTTAAAAATGAAGGAATGTCACCAAGTTTAAATTTATGGACTAATAGTCTAAAATAGATGATTGTCTCAATGAAGTCATCTGGACATGAGCTCCTTGTAGTAAACTCCTTATTAAGCATTATCAGCTTTTTAGTAGGCTGTGAAACCAAGGCTGCTTTGAGCCATTAAATCATCACAAGAAAAAAAACAAACTGAATAAGAACAAGTAGCTTGGATAACTAGCTGGTTTAGTAATTGTGAAGTTGAGGTCACTTCCTTTTTCTGAGAAGTTTCTATCGAATACGAGCTGTAATAATTTATAAAGAGAAGATGAAAGATGTGGTGGACATTAAAAATTCAGCCATGTATCAGTGTAGCTACCGCAAAGACTCAGGTTTTTGACATTAGAAACCTGGAAAACTGGAACTGTCAAAGAAAAGACTTTTTCCCCATTTAATAAACAGACTTTCAGAGAAGTTTTATAATGGAAAAGCTGATCGTTTCAAAATCTTAAATCGGCTCCTACTGTTAAAATAGTAAATAAAACTCTCTCTCTCTCTCTCTCTCTCTCTCTCTCTCTATATATATATATATATATATATATATTCTGTTAATTCCTATACTTGACTGTTAATTCCTATACTTGGCTACCCATTAGAATCCCATCAGAATCTTTAAAAAGGAAATTTGCAGCTCTACCCAATATGTGACTCAAAATATCCATACTCTTGGAATACTGATGTTACAAAAAGCTTTATGGGTGATTCTGTGTTTATTGACTTCTGAAAACCACAAATTTAAAATCTGAAGCATCAAGAAATTTAATGGCCTTGTGGCATAGCAAATAAACCTACAATGCCAGCATCCCATATGGGTGCCATTTCAATACCCAGATGCTCCAATTCCAGTCCAGCTCCCTTCTAATGTGTCTAGAAGCACAGTGAAGGATAGCTCAAGTCCTTGGGCCCCTGTTGTCCACTTGGGAGATGTGGATGAAGTCCTGGCTCCTGGCTTCAGTCTGGCCCAGCCCTGACTGTTGCAGCCATTTGGGGAGTGAACCAGCTAATAGGCGATCCCCACCTCCCAACTCCGCCATTTAAGTAAATAAATCTTTTAAAAGAAGTTTGAATAGGATGGCTTAATGAGTGAGATCAGTGCCGTTTCCCAAAACCAAGATAGGAATGATAACTGAAAAAGAAATGGGCAAATCTAGCATTTGAACATCTGAAACACCTAAATTCTGGGTGAAAGTGTAAAGAAGCCATGTTGAGATATAGCCAGGTAACTAATATCAGGAAAGAAGGGAAAGGCTTTAAAGCCTAGGTGGGTGAATGCCACAGGCAACATTTTTGCAGGTATTGCTGGATTCAGATATGGGTTCAAACAAAAGAGCAGGGGAAGAGTTCAATATCTAAATCCAACTTTTCCATGTGATGTCTTTGGGAAGACTCCCTGTATTCCCCCTGGAGCATGGAGCAGATGTGGGAAGCAGTCACATGACCTCTTGAGATTGAAGTGGGCTAATACTAATCTCAATAGAAGTAGACAGATGTGGACTCAAGGATCAAGGATAATCAATGGGATTATCTAATTGATGTCACATCCAGGTAGTAGTGGGAAAGTATATGAATGTGTAAGATATTTAGTAGTAAAACCAATGAAAGTTGATGGTTAGAGAATAAGAATGAGGGAGGAATAAAAGATTACAACTAGTTTCTGGTTTTAAGTAGCTGAATAGGTATGCCACTTATAATGGTAGAAGTTGTAAAAGGCCTAGCAGATTTGGGGGATAGAAAAAATTTTACTTTGGTGCTATTGAATTATAAATTTGTGAGGCATCCAAATGGAGGAGTGCAAAAGGTTAGGTGGCTATATGGATCTGGACCTTAAGGAACAGAGAGAAATGGGAACTTCATTGGCATCCATATAGGGGTGCAAAATTTGCCAGGGAAATGTAGAGAATAACAAATGACAGAGGGGTTTTGAAGAGAAAACTAAAGAAAAGGAAGATACAGTGGGGTCCACAGGATACTTAAGAAGTAGCAAGAAAGGGGCTGGTGTGAGCACTGGTTCGTGTTCTAGCTGCTCTGCTTCTGATGCAGCTCTCTGCTAATGTGCCTGGGACGGCAGCAGAGGATGGCCCAGGTCCTTGTCCCCTGCATCCATGTAGGAGATGCAGATGAAGCACCTGGCTCCTGGCTTCAGTCTGGCCCAGCCCTGGCCATTGAGTCCATTTGGGAAGTGAACCAGCAGATGGAAGATTCTCTCTCTCTCGTTCGCTCTCATGTGTGCGTGTTTGCACACTTGCTCTTGCTCTTTCTCAACTCTGCCTTTCAAATAAATAAAATAAACCTTAAAAAAAAGTAGCAAGAAAAACATAACTACAAAGGCAGCAACATTTATTGAGCATTATTCAGTATTGGTATATTTGTAGAACTAAGCTAAGTGATTCTACAACTACTATCTCAATGTTCTTCCCAGCTATCCTATGCATGTAGGTACATGTGAGAAACAGCTTGTTTATACAAAGGGGTGGAAAACAAGAAAACGAACATCATAAGAGAACAGGATATGGAATGGCCCAGGACCAAGAACAATAGCACACCAAGAAATGGGGGAGCTAAAAGAGTGAAGAGTGGCTCAATAGGCTAATCCTCCGCCTGCGGCACTGGCACCCCGGATTCTAGTCCCGGTCAGGGCGTCGGATTCTGTGCCGGTTGCCCCTCTTCCAGGCCAGCTCTCTGCTATGGCCCAGGAGTGCAGGGGAGGATGGCCCAAGTCCTTGGGCCCTACACCCACATGGGAGACCAGGAGAAGCACCTGGCTCGTGGCTTTGGATCAGCGCAGCGCGCTGTCCACGGCAGTCATTGGAGGGTGAACCAACGGCAAAGGAAGACCTTTCTCTCTGTCTCTCTCTCTCACTGTCCACTCTGCCTGTCAAAAAAAAAAAAAAATGAAGAGTGGAGAAGAGGACCAGTGATACAAGGCACATAGCAGGTATTCGCTTATTAGGATAAGATATCTACCAATAGCTTACTAATCCTTTATTTTATCTATGAGTTCAACAACATTAACAAAGATAGAGCTCTAAAGTATCAAAGTACTGATGAAAAAAGTAGGCTTGAAAACAGGATGTTAACATTAAATCTATAAAAATATAATTTGCAAATAATATACCATTAGAATAAACTACAGGAAGCATATATCACTTGCTAGTTAAAACATAAATTAATATATATTTGCCTCATTTTTCTCACATGTTAAATAGGGATAATAACAGTGCATACTCTTGTGATATGGCACATTAATTACCTAATTCTAAACAATATATTTAACAAACCAACCCAAGCTCAGTGGCTTAAAGCAACAATGATTTACTCTTACAAATCAGCATCCTATCATCTCTGCCCCAAAAATGCAAATATGCCCCCCAGGATTAAGAAAGATACAACTAATGTAAACCCTGAGCTTATTTTGCAAAGCAGCAACAAACTTCCCTGAGATTCACAGATAAAAATTGCTGAAAGCAGTCAGAACTATGGATAGGCAAATGATGAATGGGCAACTGACTACTGAATAAATTTATGATATTTTGAACCGAAATTTTGCCTCCCACCCCCATATGCCATTTTTGAACAAACCATAACCAACACTGGCAGAAGAACCAAAAATTTCCTTTCTTTATTAATGAACAAATACCCATATCCCATTTCTGCTCCTTTTCTCCCTTTCCAATATCTTTTGTAACAAGTACAGGGAGTCAGATATGAACATTGTTCCTTGATTGACTGCCCATTAGCAAACTTTCATTGCTCCAAAAACCATGGGTTTGGGGTTTAGCTTTTTGATGGAGGTAGGCAAATGGACTCATCTTGGTTCAGTGACACAAGTATTTCCCATGTTCTCTTGGGATCAGCAAGACAGATAATATCTTCTTGTCATGGCAATGCTTGAAGTACAGTAGAGCAAGCCCAATGGAAGAAGCACATATCAAGACTTAGCTTATTTGCTTATACCCATTTGCTAATGTAAAACATGACCACACCCAAAGCCAATGTACGGGAAATATAGAATTCCCAGAATGAGGCTATAACAGAGCTGTGGATGACAGAAGGTGGGAAGAGTTGGGGTCATTAATTAAATCTACCACAGTTATTTTAAAAAGAAAATGAGTTAACCTTTAAGTGGAACCTAGATCAGTTCTGGGTCCATTGTATCTATATCAATACATATCAATGCTTCTTTTAATTTTCTGTTCTTGTTATCATTCTTTCTAAGTTAACTTATAGTTTAAAATAATTCCAATCAAAACCTCAATCCAATGATGGTAATTCAGAATTCAGAATGATAATTTCTGTGAGAATCTCAAGAAAAAAAGTATTAAGATGTCCCTGTCCATGCTCAATCAGACTTGCCCCAAATGGTGGAGTTAGAAATGTGCCAGGGGATTCCAATACAATCCCATCAAGGTGGCATTACCAATGCCATCTCACTAGTACAAGTGATCAATTTCAGTTCACAATTGATCACACTGATAGGTCTAAGAGTCAAAGGGATCACACAAACAAAACTAGTGTCTGCTAATACTAACTGATAGAATCAAAAAGGGAGAGAACGATCCAACATGGGAAGCAAGAAACACAGCAGACTCATAGAATGGCGGATGTCCTAAATAGCACTCTGGCCTCAGAATCAGCCCTTAAGGCATTCGGATCTGGCTGAAGAGCCCAAGAGAGTATTTTAGGCATGGAAAGCCAAGACACTCTGGCAAAAAAAAAAAAAAAAAAAAAAAAAACCTAAATGAAAGATCTCTGCAAGTGAGATCCCAGTGGAAAGAACAGGGCCATCAAAGAAGGAAGTACCTTTCTCTGAAGGGAGGAGAGAACTTCCACTTTGACTATGACCCTATCTGAATAAGATCAAAGTCGGCGAACCCTAAAGGCTTCCATAGCCTTGGCAACTCATGACTAGAGCCTAGGGAGATTACTGACGCCATAAACAAGAGTGTCAAATTGTTAAATCAACAACAGGAGTCACTGTGTACTTACATCCCATGTGAGATCTGTCCTTAATGTGTTATCCAATGTGAAGTAATGCTATAACTAGTACTGAAACAGTATTTTTACACTTTGTGTTTCTGTGTGGGTGCAAACTGATGAATTCCTTACTTAGTATATACTGAATCGATTTTCTGTATATGAAGATAATTGAAAATGAAAAAAAAACCTTGGTTTTAAATTGGAAATTGCATAGAAAATTAATCAATTTTTAAAAAAATATCATGTAGGATCTCTGTCCTTAATGTGCTGTACACTGTTATTTAATGCTATAACTAGTACTCCAACAGTATTTTTCACTTTGTGTTGCTATGTGGGGGCAAACTGTTGAAATCTTTACTTAATATATACTAAACTGATCTTCTGTATATAAAGAGAATTGAAAAAGTATCTTGATGTGAATGGAAAGGGAGAGGGAGCGGGAAAGGGGAGGGTTGCGGGTGGGAGGGAAGTTATGGGGGGGGGGAGCCATTGTAATCCATAAGCTATACTTTGGAAATTTATATTCATTAAATAAAAGTTTTTTTTTTTAAAAAAAAGATGTCCCTGTGCTTACTACCTAGTAGAATGTAATATCATACAACTATAATATATATTGATTTATGAAAGAAAAGGCCAAAAATGGACTGGAATATGTGTAAAGAATATATGAGAAATAAACTCTTCAAAATCAAAGATCAAGTATTCCCAATGATGAAAATAGTATATGGATAACCATGTAACTACCTGAAACATTTAATCTACACTTTATAGTTCATTTTAGAGAAAAAATTCATTTAGTTAAAATTGGAGATAAAGAAACTTCAACAGAAAACTTAATAGACAGAAAGAGAAGTTTAATCAGAAGCACCAAGATTCAGTGCTGTGGTTTTCCAATGAGATGTGGTAGGAAAAAATGCCAATTTTCAAAAGAGAGTATTAAAAACCAGTTGAAAAACTCTTAAAATTCTTGCCCCTCAGTGGAGGATGGCCCAAGTGATTGGGCACCTTCACCCACATAGGAGACTAGGAAGAAGCACCTGGCTCCTGGTCTCGGATCGGCATTACGCCAGCTGTAGCAGCCATTTAGGGAGTGAACCAACGGAAGGAAGACCTTTCTCTCTCTCTCTCTCTCACTGTCTATAACTCTACCTGTCAAAAAAAAAAAAAATCTTGCCCTTAATAAGGTACTAAAGGAATCAGAGTGTATGAAATTTGGAGAGGATTTGTGAAGAGATGTTTTTAAAACAGCCATTGATGTGCGCAGAGTAGCCCTCTACCTATCTACATGGCCCAAGGTTGGGGTGCTGATCGGAAATTCAAGGTGCCTGATGTCTGGTTGTTTCCTGGGAATGCCTCAGGATTATATGCTGATGAGCCAAAGAAAGAAAGGAAGTTAAGGAAGCTGGCCAGCATCTTATGATTTTATGAGGGCAAAGTATTCTGAAGTGTTTCGAGGGAACCAGGTATGAACCGTGTGTGAAAGAAGCTGGCCTATGTTATCTTCAGTCCTGCACAGGTGGACCTTCTGCAGGCTCAAATAGACTTCCCAAAAGGAAGTGGAGAGATAGTTCACCTCTTTGAGGGGTTGACTCAAGGGAATATGCTGCCAGCGCCACGGCTCACTTGGCTAATGCTCCACCTGCGGTGCAGGCACCCCCGGTTCTAGTCCTGACTGGGGCATCGGATTCTGTCCCGGTTGCTCCTCTTCCAGTCCAGCTCTCTGCTGTGGCCCGGGAAGGCAATGGAGGATGGCCCAAGTGCCTGGGCCCTGCACCTGCATGGGAGACCAGGAGGAAGCTTTGACATTTACTCTAAGAAAATAATTCAGCAGAATAAAAAAATGTATTTTCATGAAAGTCACCATGGTAGCATTATGTTTAGCAGAAAACGTGGTAATAGCCTCAATATTAAATAATAGGAAAATGGATTAGATAAATTATAGAGCATCAATACAATGACTGTTAGAAGTGATCATCTTGAATATAGTAAAGAAACAAAATATGCCTATAACAATGCATAGGAAAAATGAGAAGGAAATATTTTGTATATCAGAACTATCACTACATAAAAATATATATAGTAACTATATAACATATATATGTATGTCATAAAGTTAACATATATATCTTATATGTAGTTTCAAAATGATAATTTTGAAAGACCTTTCTGTCTGTCTCTCTCTCTCTCACTGTCCACTCTGCCTGTCAAAAAAAATAATAATTTTGAATAACTAGATAAACACAGTGGTAAACAGAAGAGAACATGATGAGGAAATAAAGAAGAAAAAGAAAAATTAACTCATGGGAATAAAGACTATTTCATGGGACACAAGGAAAAGGGAAGTCTGGGAGTTCCAAATCTGATGTGATTTAATGGCCTGGCTCTTTCATCTCTTTGTGATTTAGGGCAATTCACTTAACTTTTCTGAGCTTCAGTGACCTGAAGTAAGTATAAAGAATTAGATAAATTCCAGCCCTAAAATTATATCCTCTGTTTCCTGTCTGTTTCCTTAATAAAAGAAAGTTCAGGATTTCTAGGGCAGAAGTCAGTTGGATGCCGGCTACAGTGAAATCAGAGATTCAAACAGAAGCCAACTACAGGACTTTGTGTCTTTCAAAGACTGCCACACTATCTTCTTATGGTGAAATTGCATAAAAATATTTATATATATACATACATATATATTCACTGTAGTTTACATATATTTTGGGTGAAAATAATATTCAAATTATATATATATATATATAACAGTTATTTTCTTAGTTGAATAAAAGTATTTTTAAAGATTAGCTTCAAATTCCAATTCTGCTGTCAAAGTACAAGCTCTTTGAGATTCAATTTGCTTAACTATCAAGAGGGTAAAGAGTATCTTCCTTACATACTTTAATAGGGCTGTTTTAAAAATCAAGTTGACCTAACATACAAGACAATGTTTTTGTAACCATCAAGCATCCTATTAAATTTTGAATCTTTTCCCAATTCTCTCCACTTCTCTGACTTCAGAAAACTTGCCTATGGGACCCCTGAGAAAATGAGTGATTCAGTTTTCTTTCAAAGAGTGGGTAGAAACTCTAAACCGAAAGAAAAGTGTTTGTGGAATAGTCTTGTTCACTTTCCATGTAAACATAACCAACCAAAGGGAACCTGTAGTGAAATATCATTTCAGAATCATAGCCTTCTATTAGAAACATCCTAGCTAGGCCTGGAGTTGCAGGCTGGTTGCATTTTAAAAAATAGTGGCCTATGTGCCACATAAATAATAGTTACAAATCAAGCTAACACATTATTTAAAAAAATATTATGGTAGCCGGCATTGTGTAATGGATAAAGCCACTGCCTGCAATGCCGGCATCCCAGCTGCTCTACTTCCAATCCAGCTCTCTGCTAATTTGCTTGGGAAAGCAGCAGCAGATGGCCCAAGTGCTTGGGTCCCTGCACCCATGTGGAAGACCCAGATGAAGCTCTTGGCTCCTGGCTTCCCTCTGGCTCAGACCTGGCTGTTGCGGCCATTTGGAGAGTAAATCAGTAGATGGAAGACATTCTCTCTCTCTCTCTGTCTCTCTTTCTCTCTCTCTTTCTGTAACTCTGCCTTTCAAGTGAATAAAATAAATCTTAAAAAATACGTATTATTTTAATATCACTGATCTCATAAAACTTTGGGTCACAGTTACATGTTGGTTTACCTCTGAAACTGCTTCTTCTAAAACTGTCAACTATGGATTCTAAGAGAGAAGAGGAAGAACAGGAAGAGAAGAGGGAGGACCAGAGTCAGAATTCTTAAGTAATGAAAAGAAATTTGCACCCATCTTTTATACATATGTAATATCTTGATATGTAATATTAAGATACTATTTCACTGTAAGTATAAAGAAATACAGCTAAATAATGATTTTTCCTTTTTTTTTTTTTTTGCTGTTTTTGAAACATCAAATTTGATTCTCTCCCCCAACATTTATACATGTATATTGTCTGTCTTGCTGTGCTTGTGGCTTAGCACCCTGCGTAAAGTGATTATAAAGTCTGCCAAGCTCTGCATGCTGCCCCTTTGCAAAGCTCCTCTCATCAAGAAATGGAGTTTATTTTCCCCCTCCTGAGTCTGGGCTTGCTCATGTGAATGACTTTGACCAATGGGCTATAAGCAAACTTGCAAGTAGAGGCTTAGAAAGTGTTTGCATGAAGCTATTTGGCCTTTATCTTTCTGTTTTTCAGAACCCTGAGGCCATTGTAGAGGGTGATCTAATGGAGGATTGGGGCGGGGTAAAGCAGAGATGAGCTGTTCCTTGTCCTACAGAGGAGGCCTGCGAAGCCTACCCAGTTGAGTGATGGGTATGGGCTATGAATGAGGCCATCTTAGACCTTTAGGCCCAGATGTGCGCCGAGTGGAAGCAGAGATCTGTTAAGATGGCCCAGGCCAGAAGAGTGCCCAGTTCATCCACAGAATCACAAGTATTTAATGAAATGATTGTTCTATTCTGTTCGGTTTGGGTGTAGTTTTTTTTTTTTTTTTTTTTTTTTTTTGATGGTTGTTTGTTTTGCAGCATCAGTCTTCATGCCAGATAAGAAGCTTGGCTCTCCCTGTACCCAAAAAAATGTCAGCATTAGTGGAGCTCTTCTTAATGGAGAGGCAGCTGACATGAGAATAGAAAGGCCAACCAGAAGAGATTCCAGGGACCTGGGAGAGGTGGAAGTAGGAAGTAGCATGGCTTCCTTGAGAGGGGATGCAAAACTAGAGGGACTTGTCAGACAAATGAAAAAGCATACCCAGAGAAAAAGCCTTCTTGGAATATAAGTCATGGACATGATGATTTTATTTTTTCAGGAAGTTTGTTCTTACCTTTACCTTTTTCTATAATAAAAAACATTTTTTTTGGAATAGGTTCTTTTAATATGCTATACACAAAGATTCAGCCTACCTCTGGTGCATTGTAACAGGTGAAGATTTGTGGAAAAGAAGGGAATAAAACAATTGAAAGCGTTACATAGAGAGGGGGAGACAGATCGAGAGAGAGAGAGAATATTTTCCATCCCCTTGTTCACTCCCCAGATGGCTGCAATGACCAGCACTGGGTCAGGCTGAATCCAGGAGCCAGGAGCTTCTTCCAGGTCTCCCACATGAGTTCAAGGGCCCAAAAACTTAAGCCATCTGCTGCTGCTTTCCCAAGACATTAGCAGGGAGCTGGATTGGATGTGGAGTAGCGAGGACATGAACCAGTGCCTACATAGGATACAGGCATTACAGGCAGCAGCTTTCCCTGCTATGCCACAGCACCGGTCCCAAGGACTTTAATACATTCTTTTCCATTAGGATATTTCAAGATTTTTTTTAAAAAAATTTTATTTAAGGTATACCAATTTCATGTATTTCATATATATAGATTTAGGAACATAGTGATACTTCCCACCCTAACCTCCCACCTGCTCATGCTCTACTTTCCTCCTCTTTCCTCTCCTATATCCTCTTAATTTTTACAACAATCTACTTTCTTTACTTTATACCCACAAGATTAACCCTACACTAAGTAAAAGGTTCAAAAATTTTAAGAAAAAAAAGTACTGTTCCTCAACAGTAAAGGGCTGTAAACAATCATCAAAGCTCAAAATGTCAATTTCACTTCTATACATTACAACTAAATATAAACTACTCTTTAAAAGAAAAATAGGACAGTTTTTCTAAGGACTGGGTTCTCTCATGAAAAAAAGTCCTGGAGGACGTTGGGAGGAATTATAGGCCATCTATTTGCTAATTGTCATCATCTGAAGGAAGAACAGAGTTTTCATATCTTTAAGATAGGAGGCAGCTTCTGACCTCTGCAGAATCCAGGAGATAGAGGTCCTATCTGCTTTGTTGATTCCCCCATCCCTTTTTTTAAAAATTTTATTTAAGTTATACAAGTTTCATGTATTTCATATACACAGGTTTAGGAACATAGGATATCTCAGGATTAATAGATGCATATTGTTCACTTATTCTCCACTAAAATTATTTCACATTTTTTATTTGGGCTATAAGCACTATGCTATCTTTGTGAAGTCCTTGAGAGATTTCAAAATAGTGTGAAGCCTTTTTTTTTTTTCCATCACCAGAGAACATTAATTGGGTCTGAAGAATAAGATGACATTGTGAAAGCTTCATTTGCAGAAACTGGAAGGATATGGTGTGCTCTTTGTACCTCTAAAACTTATTGAGTGGTTTCATGGTGCCAGCTCCAGTTCTTTGTGCTGTGTGGGTGTTCATGAATTTAGTCCTTGAATTTGCCCCATAGGTGGTAGTGTCTTTGTCTCCATGGTACAGTTAAGGCATCCGAGACAGAGGGAAGGGAAGTAATTAGTAGCATAGTGAATAGATTGGAACTGGGATTTGAACCTAGTCAGATTGGTTCCTAAATCCTCAATGAAGCCAACAGACTTTTAGGACTTGATATTTCAGGAATTTTGCTAAGGTTTTTACCAGTAAAAGTCCATTAATTCTCATGATTTCTCTCTTAGGTGCTACTGCTATCTGTGTTGTTTAGCAGGTACTCAAAATAGGCTGCTAGTTCTGTGTCTTTCCCTTTTCTTTGGTTCTCATTCCCACTTTAGCAGTCTGTGTGTCTGGTGCTGCACTGACTATAAGAGGGTTTACCTTCCAGAGCGGTACCTTCACTCTTGTACCTGAGTTGCCTGGTCTCCCCCTCTGGTGTCTGGCTTGGGCCCCATGCTCCCTGGTGACAGAGCCTGTCCCTTTTGGAAATCTACAGGCCCAGCCAAGTCTAACTGGACTGCATTTATGTATCATGGAAAGACCTCACCCAGACCTCATTAAACCCGGAAACAGCTGGTAACATTTAAAATAAATCTGCTTCACAGATAAATAAAGGCAGATTTTGGTTTGTTACTTTCTCAAGGTCACAGAGCAGATCAGTGCCTAATGGACAGTGAAAGTAAAAGCCTCTTACCTCTGCTTTCAAGCTTTCTTCTTTTTCTGTAAAGAATTTTCCTCATTTTATTTCAGTGGGAGAGAAACAGAGACAGAGACAGAGGGGCATCTACCATCCCTTGATACATTCCCACAAAGGTTGCAATAGCTGTAGTTGGGCCAAACCCAACACAGGATCTGGTAATTCCATATGGGTCTCCCACACGGGTGGCAGGGACCCAAGTATTTGAGCCATCACCAGCTGCCTCCCAGGGTGAGCATTAGGAGGAAGCTGGAGTCAGGAACAGAGCTGGGACTTGAAGGAATCCAGGCACTCTGATAGGGGATGTAGGCGTCTCACCAGCTGTACCAAATATCTGCCCTGAGCTTTCCTTTTCTTTTTTTTTTTTAACTTTTATTTAATAAATATAAATTTCCAAAGTACAGCTTATGGATTACAATGGCTTTCTCCCCCCCCCCATAACTTCCCTCCCACCCGCAACCCTCCCCTTTCCCGCTCCCTCTCCCCTTCCATTCACATCAAGATTCATTTTCAATTCTCTTTATATACAGATGATCAGTTTAGTATATATTAAGTAAAGATTTCAACAGTTTGCACCCACATAGCAACACAAAGTGAAAAATACTGTTTGAGTACTAGTTATAGCATTAAATCACAATGTACAGCACATTAAGGACAGAGATCCTACATGAGGAGTAAGTGCACAGTGACTCCTGTTGTTGACTTAACAAATTGACACTCTTGTTTATGGCATCAGTAATCACCCTAGGCTCTTGTCATGAGTTGCCAAGGCTATGGAAGCCTTTTCAGTTCACCGACTCTGATCATATTTAGACAAGGCCATAGTCAAAGTGGAAGTTCTCTCCTCCCTTCAGAGAAAGGTACCTCCTTCTTTGATGGCCCTGTTCTTTCCACTGGGATCTCACTCGAGGAGATCTTTCAGTTAGGTCTTATTTTTTTTTTCCAGGGTGTCTTGGCTTTCCATGCCTGAAATACTCTCATGGGCTCTTCAGCCAGATCCGAATGCCTTAAGGGCTGATTCTGAGGCCAGAGTGCTGTTTAGGACATCCGCCATTCTATGAGTCTGCTGTGTTTCTTGCTTCCCATGTTGGATTGTTCTCTCCTTTTTTTATTCTATTGGTTAGTATTTGCATACACTAGTCTTTATGTGATCCCTTTGACTCTTAGTCCTATCATTATGATCAATTGTGAACAGAAATTGACCAAATGGACTAGTGAGATGGCATTGGTACCTGCCACCTTGATGGGATTGAATTGGAATCCCCTGGTATGTTTCTAACTCTACTGTTTGGAGCAAGTCAGCTTGAGCATGTCCCAATTGAGCTTTCCTTTTCAATACTTCATGCCTCTTCATTATTACTTTTAAGTCTGTATTTTCATTTTTGTTTATATATTAAATGCCAAAAGATGTTAATTTAGAAAGAAAGTTTAAAAACAGAATTCTATGAGTAAATTACCACTGAAGTCAAATCTTATACTTAGCTCAGAAGGAATTTAATTTTTGAAAACTAGATTGAATTGCCTAAGAGTATGCTTTTGTGTTAGATGAAAGCTTTAATGAGCCCCTCCTCCCTGCTCAGTCCCCCATCCCAGCCTCCTGCAAAGCGCTTGATTTTAAATCACTGGGACCATTGAAACAGTGCTTAAACTGTTGCTTTGTAACACTGAAACGAACACAGATGTTTTTAATATTTCTTGTCCAAAACAGGGAATGCTAATTTTTCTGATAAGGTTTTAAGAAGTACTTTTAAAGCAACATTTTACTTTTAAATTGTAGTCAGTTTTGTATTAAAATAATACTATAAGGAATATGTTAGGTGCTTAATTGATTTAAATGTTACAACAATTGATAGAATTTGCTTTTGATAGCAATGATACAGCTCATAAAAATGAGATTTTATAAATGTTTCCTCTCAAGATTATCATGTGTTTTCTTGTGACAGTAAATAACAACTCAAATTTTCTGCAGATGTTTCTATTCAAATGTTGAATATTCTGAGCCAAAAGCTGACTTAACTAAAGCTACCCACTCTTAAAAACCCTTGGAAATAAATTGAATGTATTTTTTCAATTTCTTTCAGTCTCTTGTCTGAAAAGTTATGCAGTTTTTTTGTATGAATTAATTTAAGGGACCTGTAATTTTTTTACAATGATATGAAAATAGTTTTAGAAAAAAATTACATGCAAACATGCATTTAATAATTGAGTATCTTTTGTAATCATCCAATTAATTCATACATATTCATTCAAATAAAATAACAAAGATCACATGTGTACAACTTGTGCAATAGAAGCTTTTCAGATTCACAAATCATTAAGTAGAAAATTATTACTTTAGTTAGTTACTCTTTCTCCCTCTGTTGTAAACTTTGTTGATGTTTCAAGTGAAAGAATGCCTTGCTTACATTCATCTTGTAAAGTAGCAAAAGGCAAAATGCAATGAAAGAAAGTAAATTCTTTGTAAAGCTAGAAACCTTCTTAATTTAAGAATGGGTATAGAGTAAGCAAATAATATCGTTACAAATGATTCTAGATTAAATATGATTGTTATTGGAGAAGTAATAGAATTTTTGGATAGTATATAGACACAAATAAAGATATAAAAGCTTAAAATTGAAAGAGGTGTCTCACTGCACATTTTTAAATGTTTATTTAAGTCACAATAAAAGCTCAAAGTTTTCTCATACAATTCTAACTTTAACCTTTGCATAAAATGCCCATTAGCTAAAATTTTAAGCCACTGTTATTTTCTGGGAATAATCAGAAGTTTTCACTATATAGAGGTAGATTTGTATTGTGACTTATTTTAAGGACTCATGTTGTTGACCTAATGCTTTGATTTAGAAATAAGAATCTGAAAATGATCCTGATCCAACTGGTTACTGTGTTTTGAAGCCAATGACCTGAGCAGTTTTTTTTTTTTTAAGATTTTTATTTGTTTATTTGAGAGGTAGAGTTACAGAGAGAAGAAGAGACAGAGAGAAAGGTCTTCCATCCGCTGGTTCACTCCCCAAATGGCCACAACAGCCGGCGCTGCGCCGAGCTGAAGCCAGGAACCAGGAGCTTCTTCCAGGTCTCCCATGTGGGTGCAGGAGCCCAAGAACTTGAGCCATCTTCCACTGCTTTCCCAGGCCATAACAGAGACCTGGTTCAGAAGAGCAGCCGGTGCCGATATGGGATTCCCCACTAAGGGCAGAGGCTTAACCTGCTACACCACAGCACCTGCCTCGAGCAAGTTTTAACAAAGGGTATTTGCTTGCTACCCACTCAGACCCTACTGCAGTTAAAACATGCATGAGAAGAATACAAAATATAACAACAGAAGTCTATGAACATAGAGAAATAGCCTGAACATTTGCTAGCTTATATGCTTTCCAATACCAAAGTTAAGATTTCCTTTATAGAGTTCAGACACGTGCCAATAAAATGAGGTTTCTTCTATGTACATTTTTAATAAACCTAATATAAAAAAATCAGTTCCCTTCCAAAATGACATGACAGTGGTTTTTTGCTGCTTACTCTTGTATATTCTTCCAATTAATTTCCTGATTCAGCAATTTTGTATATAAAGTCACATATCTAACAAAGTATGAGTTCTTTCCTCCTTCTACCCTATGTTCTTTATTTAGGATTAGTTATTTTCAGGGCCAACACTGTGGAGCTGCAGGTTAAAGCCCTGGCCTGCAGCACCAGCGTCCATATGGGTGTCAGTTCGAGTACTGACCCTTCCACTTCTGATCCAGCTGCCTCCTAGTGTGCCTGGGAAGGCATCAGAGAATGGCCCAATTTCCTGGGCCCCTGCACTCACGTGGGAAACCTGGAAGAAGCTCCTGGCTCCTGGCTCCTGGCTCTTGGCTCCTGGCTCCTGGCTTCAGATCAGCACTGCTCCAGCCATTGAGGCCATTTGGAGAGTGAACCAGTGGGTTGAAGACCTCTCTCTCTATCTCTCTGTCTCTACCACTCTCTGTAACTCTGTCATTCAAATAAGTAAAATAAATCTTTAAAAATATATTTATTTCCATTTGTAACATACAGGCATTTGATTAATTCCCACCTCCAAAACACATATACACATTAGAGACTAGATGGCTGTCTGTTTATCATTCAAAACTCAGTGTCTGACACATGCCTGATCTGTAGTAAGTGCTTAATAAATATTAGGTGAATGCAAATGGACATGGAAATTGATACTAATGGAGCAGAGTCCTCTCTACATTGTATCTAATTATCTTTAGTGAATATGAAAATCCTGGAGTATCTCACATTGCTTCTAAAAATGGCTGACTGAACAAGCCCCTCTCCCACCTTAGGAAATGAGAGATTGGTTGGGAAACTCTTGATGCTGCTGCTGCTATATTCCATCAAATATCTGGCAGAAAAATAATTGCTGTTGCTTTTCATAGGCACATAAAATAACTCTTACATCCATTAATTTATTTATCCTTCTGTTCAACTAATATTTAAGAGTATGTCACAACCAGCTATTAAAATTTAGGAAAATATAGCCACTGGCCATACTGCCACATAATACAGTGTAAGACTGACCCTCAAACCATGTCCGTTGCTGAAAACTGTCTTTACCCAGAGGGTTGCAATGCTTTTCCAGAAAGGATGGTTTGAGCAATTAATGTTCTATTGCCTGGTCCAGTTCTTTCCTCCTTAGATATATGGCATTCAGTTGAAAAAACTTAACCGACTATTTCAGATCCCAAGTTATTAGGCCCAGTTGTCAATAGTAATTGATAAGAAGCCAAGTGTGACCCAAACAAGGTTTATTGGGGGCTTATGCTCAAACACAAAGGAGATAGTATGGTAGGAAGAGTTTCTGCCAACTGGCTCTTCAACAGAAGCTGAACAGGTGCTTTTATGGGGTTGGGGAGGTATGGAAGTTCCCCTTCAATGCAAGACACTTCAATTAGCATTGGGCCTGGATTTCTGGCTCATTCCTTTTGACTCACAGCACTTTGGTTTGTACCTGGCTAGATGTTCTGAACAGGTGCTGGTTCTTTTCCTTCCTTCCTTCCTTCCTTCCTTCCTACCTTCCTACCTTCCTTCCTTCCTTCCTTCCTTTTTTCCTTTTCCTTTTATTTTTACTTTACCTTTACCTTTTCTTTTCTCTTACTCTCTTTCTCCCACTCTCTTTCTTCCTTCTTTGCTGCCTCCTTCCCTACCTTCATTTTTCCTTCCTTCCTCCTTTTATCACTAAGCATACTAGCAAAGTTTAGTGAATATTTAAAGTGAAGAACTCAGAGTTTTATTTTCCTTTCCTCTCCTTTCCTCTTTTCTTTTTGGCACATTGTGTTCACTACCATTACCCCAGGAAAGTCATGCATTAGTCACATTGGATTAATTTGGGTTTGCATTCAGGATGAGGAAGTCCCTAATCAAGCAAGCTTGACTTAGTGAGTCCTGTTGCTACCCTGTCTCACCACCAATACTTCTTCTCAATCTACCTGTAGAAATATCAAATGAAGTGCTACTCCAATCAGCCTCGGTCAAAGACAACACATGTATTTGTTTCCATCTGCATACTTTGCAAAAGCAGCAATAGAGAAGCTATTGGTAATGCAGAAAAACTATTCTGTATCACTGGAGAGACAGCATTGGAAGGGCCCCATCCTTTGAAATGGTAATCCAAGCTTTCTGGAAAATTCTAAAATAATAGGAAATATCCCCAACAATGAAAGATGTAGGGAAATCTGCTACTGGCCTTATGAGAAGAAGAGACTTCGAGGTTGGTGGTGACTTCTGTAAGTCTGGATATAGACTCTTGGGAGGTTGTTTGCTGCCCTCTTTGAGCATCGCTTTGAGGGATGTTAATAGACCCTGGAGACAGGGCAGTTCAGAATCAGACTTGTACACAAGTACTGCTCTATCAGATGCAATGTAAGATTTGAATAGTATGCCTGTTACGGACTGAATACTTGTGTTTCCGTAGAGTCATATGTTGAAGACCTAATTTCCCACAAACTTGGCTGCCAAGGAACGTTCCTCTCAGGCTTCCTGTCCTGTCACAATCTTCCTTCTGAGCATGGGAGGAGGTTTGTGAAGGTGATTGGATATGGGCTCCAATTTTGCCTGAGGCTCCCCAAGTTCTTGTAACACTAACCAACCTTCAACCTTCAATAACTTGTTAAAATTTTTGCTGATTTTTTTTCTGACCTACTTTTGTGTCTTGCAACTCTTCCTCCCATGCTCTGTGAGAGGGAGATGGTTCATCGGTCCTATTTCTCCTAGGAGGTATTTGACATCCTTTGGAATTTGGGTCATTTGATTGCCCTGAGATTTAAGCTTCTAGTTGGGATTAAAGTTATTATTTTTGTAGATTTTTCAGGTTTTTTTTTTCACTTTTAAGTTGAAAGTGGTGTCCTTTTGTACATACTAAGTAGAATTGCAACTGTCTTCTTCCATGCTTTTTTAAAACAAATTTTCTTAATGTTCATTTTACTTCAGAGACAGAGACACAGAGAGGGATAGAGAGACAGAGTGCTTCCCATCCACTGATTCACTTCTCAAATGCCTGCAAAAGCCAGCGCTTGGCAAGGCTGAAAACAGGAGCCAGGAACTCACTCTATATCTCCCATGTGGTTTCAGAAACCCAACTATTAGAGCCATTATCAGCTGCCTCCCAGGGTATACACAGGCTGGAATTGAGGGGAAAGTGGAGCCAGGACTTGAACACAGGCTCTCTGATACGGGATATAGGTGTCCCAAGCAGCATCTTAACTGTTGCAACAAAACCATCCCCTTATTTGTTTTTCATTTAATTCTATCTTGCTCTTTGGGAAAACACATTAATTTGGGTCTTTCCAAGCTGTAGTCTATCTCCAACTAGAAGTAAAAATTTCATCTGAAGATACTGATCCCCACTGCTTGGATTTTCCACTTTGCACATCTTCAAAGAAAGCCAGGATGATATGTATCAGGATTTCTTTAAGTTCATGGCCCACTAGTATGCAGTCAGTATTAGCTATGAGGTCAGGAAACTGCTGCAAAAATTCCAGTTCCCAGGCCATCAAAGAAGGAGGTACCTTTCTCTGAAGGGAGGAGAGAACTTCCACTTTGACTATGGCCTTGTCTAAATAAGATCGGCGTTGGCAAATTGAAAAGGCTTCCATAGCCTTGGCAACTCATGACAAGAGCCTAGGGTGATTACTGATGCCATAAACAAGAGTGTCAATCTGTTAAGTCAACAACAAGAGTTACTGTGCACTTACTCCTCATGTAGGATCTCTGTCCTTAATGTGTTGTTCAATGTGATTTAATGCTATAACTAGTACTCAAACAGTATTTTACACTTTGTGTTTCTGTGTGGGTGCAAACTGTTGAAATCTTTACTTAATATATTCTAAATTGATCTTCTGTATATGAAGAGAATTGAAAATGAGTCTTGATGCGAATGGAATGGGAGAGGGAACAGGAGAGGGGAGGGTTGCAGGTGTGAGGGAAGTTATGGGGGGGGAAGCCATTGTAATTCATAAACTGTACTTTGGAAATTTATATTTATTAAATAAAAGTTTAAAAATTCCAGTTCCTTCTTTAATTCTTACAGAAAAATAATTAGGGAATCCTGTAGACTTTGATGGCTTAATTAAACCAAGGGATATTTATTACTGGAAAAAATGAGTTACTAAGTGTGATAAAATTTTGTTATTCATGAAGTAAATTGATATGTTTTTACTACAGTTCAGAGGAAACTAATTGAGTGTTTAAGCGTGTCTGGTGACTCTTTGATGTGGCTGTGTTTATAAGACAGATTATTCAAACACGGTGCCTCGAAACAATGAACATTTATTATCTCATTATTTCTGTAAAAAATCCAAGCATGCCTTGGCTGGTTGTCTCTAGAACAAGGTCTCTTAAGAAGTTTTACACTTTCAAGCTCTTGTCTAAGGTAAAGGTTGGGAGGGACTAGCTTCTTAGCTCATTCAAGTGGTGTTGCTAACCTTTGTCCTCTTTCCATATGGTCAAATCATGATATGATAGCTGCCTTAGTCCTGGGGAGTGACCTGAGGAACAGCAAGAGGTAAAGTGCCTGGAAGTCAGAAATCACAGTCTTGTTAAGACTGACTACCACAAGTGACAGTCTACCACTTCTGCTATATTCTATTTAGTAGAAAGAGCTGATAATGTAGCAGCCCTCATTCAAGGATGGGAATGACAAGAGGTGGGGGTTATCAGGGGTCATCCTAGAGGCCGCCTGCCACACTTACCTCAATTCCTACTTTTAACACGCTCATGCTGACAGCTGGGATGGCTAATCTTTTCAGTAAGAAACACTGTACATGTAGTGTTTCTTTGAGCTAATTATGATTTATACTTGCTGAGATATATGTAATTTTTATATTTTGTGGGATATGTTTATATTTGTAGATATAACCTTAACATATTTATTGATGTTTTATGTTGGTGTGTTTACTGCCTTTTTACTGTTTTAATGACATTTTGTTTTTAACAATTACTTCTTATCATGGGGTTCTCTCACTTTCTTTGAAAAGAAACCTGTAGGGGCTGGCACGTGGCATAGTGATTAAAACTGCAGCTTGCAGTGCTGGCATCCCATGGGGCACTGGTTCGAGTCCTGGCTGCTCCACTTCATTTTTTTTTTAATAGAAAAATTTTTTATTTAAAAATATAAATTTCGGGCCAGCACTGAGGCTCACTTGGCTAATCCTCCACCTGCAGCGCCAGCACCCTGGATTCTAGTCCCTGTTGGGGCACTGGATTCTGTCTCAGTTGCTCCTCTTCCAGTCCAGCTCTCTGCTGTGGCCCGGGAAGGCAGTGGAGGATGGTCTAAGTGCTTGGGCCCTGCACCTGCATGGGAGACCAGGAGAAGCACCTGGCTCCTGGCTTCGGATCGGCGCAGCACATCTACAGCAGCGCGCCGGCCTCAGTGGCCATTTGTGGGATAAACCAACAGAAAGGAAGACCTTTCTCTCTGTCTCTCTCTCTCTCTCTCAATATCTAACTCTGCCTGTCAAAAAATAAAAATAAATTAAAAAAATATAAATTTCGAAAGTACAGATTTTGGACTATAGCGGTTCTTCCCCCTATAACCATCCGTCCACCCGAAAACTATCCCATCTCCCACTCCCTCTCCCATTCCATTCTTCATTAGGATTAATTTTTAATTATCTATATACAGAAGATCAACTCTATACTAAGTAAATATTTCAACAGTTTTCACCCACACAGAAACACAAAGTATAAAGTAATGTTTGAAGACTAGCTTTACTTTAATTCTCATAGTACAACACATTAAGGACAGAAGTCCTACATGGGGAGCAAGTGTACAGTGACTCCTGTTGATTTAAAAATTGACACTCTTATTTATGACAACAGTTAATCACCCGAGGCTCTTGTCATGAGCTGCCAAGGCTATGGAAGCCTCTTGAGTTCACAAACTCCAACCTTCTTTAAACAAGGCCATACTCAAAGTGGAAATTCTCTCCTCCCTTCAGAGGAAGGTACCTCCTTCTTTGATGGCCCGTTCTTTCTGCTGGGATCTCACTCAAAGAGATCTTTCATTTAGGTCATTATTTTTTTTTTCCAGAGTGTCTTGGCTTTCCATGCCTGAAATACTCTCATGGGCTTTTTAGCCAGATTTGAATGCCTTAAGGGTTGATTCTGAGGCCAGAGTGCTGTTTAGGCATCTGCCATTCTATGAGTCTGCTGTGTATCCTACTTCCTATGTTGGATCATTCTCTCCTTTTTAATTCTGTCAATTATTATTAGCAGACACTGGTCTTGTTTATGTGATCCCTTTGACACTTAATCCTATCTTTATGATCAGTTATAAACTTAAAATGATCACTTTAACTAGTAAGATGTCTTTGGACCTGCCAACTTAATGGGATTTGCAGTCCCATGGCAAGTTTTTAGATTTATCCTTAGAGGTAAGTCCAAGGAAACACGTGCCAAACTATGCATCTCCTCCCTCTCTT
The DNA here is from genome assembly GCF_033115175.1 of Lepus europaeus. Classification (NCBI taxonomy): domain Eukaryota; kingdom Metazoa; phylum Chordata; class Mammalia; order Lagomorpha; family Leporidae; genus Lepus; species Lepus europaeus. Next base: position 63,292,397 of record NC_084834.1, on the reverse strand, counting down.
ATTCCCACTCTTATTTTTAACATGGATAAATCCAGCTCCCTACTAATGCATCTGGATCCTTGGCCCCCTGCCACCCACATGGGAGACCTAGAACAAGTTCCTCGATTAAATCAGCCTAGCTAAGGCCATTGTAGCCATTTGGGGAGTGAACCAGTGGATGGAAGATCTCTCTCTCTCTCTCTGTTTCTCCCTCTCTCTTTGTAACTCTGCCTCTCAAATAAATAAATGAATCTTAGAAAGAAGAAGAACCAAAAAAATCAGAAAGGAAATTTAGTGCTATTTTTAGTTTAGAGAAAGCAACAGGTGCCAGCGCTGTGGCACAGCAGGTTAAAGCCCTGGCCTGAGGCACCGGCATCCCATATGGGTGCTGGTTCTAGTCCCGGCTGCTCCTCTTCCAATCCAGCTCTCTGCTATGGCCTAGGATAGCAGTAGAAGGTGGCCCAAGTCCTTGGGCCCCTGCACCCATGTGGGAGACCCAGAAGAAGCTCCTGGCTCCTGTCTTCAGATCGGCGCAGCTCCGGCCATTGCAGCCATCTGGGGAGTGAACCAGCAGATGGAAGACCTTTCTCTGTCTCTACCTCTCTCTGTAACTCTGTCTTTCAAATAAATAAATATTTTTTTAAAAGAAAAAAACAATAAATTAGAGTTGATAGTCTGAAACTCAAATATCTTTTCTTCTAATTTCGAAAATGCACTTAATCCTGATTAGATCCTCATGAAGCTAAAGGCCCTTCTTTCTCAATTCTAAAACTTTCAGATTATAATCAGGCAACTTATTTGAGCAAGAACATCCAATTGCTCAATGTCTCCTAAGATTTAAAGGTGACAAATAAGGGTGAGTGGATAGCTGAAAGGGATATCTTAGAGATGATTGCTTCATTCTCTCATTTCATAGATACAGAAACTACACTCCTAAAAAGTTTAATTCCAATGATAAGGTCAAAGCTAATTCAAATGTAGTACAAAAGTAAACTGTTGATCTCTTTTAGCAGATATGTTTCCCATCCCAGTCAATGGCAATATGTATTCTTAAAATTATTTATTAAAATTTGTTTTTATTGATTTGAAAGGCAGAGAGAGAGAGAGAGAGAGAGAGAGAGGGAGAGAGAGAGAACTGAGAAGGATAAGACATCTTCCATCCCCTGGTTCACTTCCCAAATGCCTACAACCACTGGACTGGGCAAGGCTGAAACCAGGAGCCAGGGAATCAATCTGGTCCTTTCATGTGGATGGCAGGAACTCAGTTATGGGAGACAACACTTGATACTACCCAAGATGTATGCATTAATGGGAAACTGGAATAGGAAATGGAGCTGAGACTTTAATCCTGGAACTCTGACATGGGATACAGTATGCCAAGCAGCATCTTAACTGCTGCACCAAACACCTGTCCCTACTGTCACTGTCATCCACTATATCCAGTTCATCATGAAGTTTTATTGATTTTACTGCTTAAAGTATTTTTGAATCTATTAATTTTATATCTTTCCACTATCACCTTTCTGATCCATATGATCACAGTCTATACTCTGGTTTTCTGCAGTGTCTCTTTCTTGCTTCTGGACTTCAGATTGCTGGTGTCTTGGAAACCAAAATCACTACAAATCCAATTAGGTCCTGAAAGAACTGATTTCTATTAACCTATATGGACTCTTCCTTTCTCTTACTTTGTGACCTGTATTTCAAACTATGCTGTTACCTCAAAGTCCACCTTTAAATACTTTCTTCTGCCTGGACCACTCTTCCCTGTCCCCTAAGAAACATTCTTTAATTTTTCTGATACAGTCAAGTTCTTCTACATTCTAATGCACTTATCACATTTTGTAGTCACCTTTTTATTTGCATGATTATTTGATTATTGTCGGAGGTCACCCGACAAACCACACGGAGACACGCAGCACTTAGTCAATTCATTACCACGTTTATTGCCTCATCGCGTTCCAAGCCAAAGTAGGGGGCCCGGCGATGAGGGACTGGAGGCAGTCTCCCTAAAGAAACCCTTCAGTCTCCAGCCACGAGCACCAAGAAACACAAGGATATATACCCCAGGCCCCATACAGATAACATTCATTGTGTACAATCATGCATAGCACAGGAACGAAACAAGTTTACAAGGTAGCAAAGATCAGGGTACAAGCTCTGCTGATAGAGCAAAGAACATCATACACCTTCATCAGAAGTCACATCCTGCCTGCAGGAATGTGGGATGAAAAATATTGTGCCTACAGAACAAAAGCACAGGAAACAGGATTAGATAAGGGACAGCCTCAGCCTGCTGCATCTCATGTCGGGCCAGGGCCACTAGCCCCAACAGATTATCTCTTGCCTCTCCCGTAAGACTGGTAATGTTAAGAGAGCAGTAATAATGGGTGTTTTGTGCACTGTATTACTTCAGTATTTGAGATGTAGAAACACTTGTGCAATGTCTAAATGAATTAGTCAGTTGTCTGAACATAGCCAAGTATGGGATGCTCCCTGAACTGAGAAGGAATCTGGATGCCAAAGCATGAAAAAGGAAGCTCCATATAAGAATAAATGAATCTACAAGGATGGCATATACACAGGATTCCAGACACAGACAAATGGTGACCTGGTCAAAACCTGTAGCAATATTTTTCTGGGCAAGGCAGCAGATGGGGAAATATTTTGTACATTAGTAATCTAATAGGGAGCTGGTGTAGGGGCTTGTTTTGCAGTGTTCCTTTATGTATGGCCTAAGAGTGAACCAATCAGGTATTTTGCTGATCTGTCTGATCTAATTAGAAAGACTTGTGATAGCACTTAAGCTTTATGGCCAGTGAGGGGTACTAGTTAGGTTAGCAGTAGGTCAGCGTCCTTCTGAGAGTTCAGAATATAAAGATGGGAATAAAGCGGGTGTTTCTATAGTTGCAGTCACAAAGTTGGGTTTTAAACTTGAGTCCATAACCTTTTGGTCTAGTGTGACCTTACCACTTTTGCCACTTTTCCTCTCTCGCTAAATAAACACTTCTGTCTTTTAATTGACAATGAAGGAATATGAGGATTTTCACTTCACATTTTTTAAGTGGGAGGTGAATAATTATTGAAGTGAAAAACAATATGAATTGTTGTAAACAAAATGTGGAATTACAAAAATTAAGCACAAACAAGTCTAAAATATACAGAAAACATAAGCACCAAGGAAAAATAAGGAAATTTTCATCATTCTGATATTAAATTAAAACAGAGCTTGTATGTTTATCTATGTTCTATGTCATTCCTGGGAAGAGAGCAAGTTAGAAAGAGAAAGCAAGCAAAAAGAGCCTTACCACACTACCCTTGATAGCATTTCTGAATAATGATTGACAGAATAGTGGCTGCTGTTTAAACTCTAAAGCATAACTTACAAATTTGTCACTTTTCCCTGTCCTGAAAAACTGGACAAGCTGATGTTTTTGATAGTTGATTATGACATTTTTTCTTTCATAAAAATGAGCATAAAGTAAAGTAAAATAACTTTAGTGACCTACTAACCAAGTTAGATCAGCTTTTGGCCACAGAATGACTTCCTGTGATTCATTCTACTCTGAGTAAATATTCCTAAATGCTTGGCAATCATAATACTTTTTGCAATTGATGAGAAGACGTACCTTGAAAGTTATGAATGTATGGAATTCTGCTGTTCTTTGTGGAAGGAACAAATAGAGAGAACTGCTAAAAATACAGAAGCACCTGGGAAAAATGGGCTCTAAGCCCTCTCAAACATGGTTATGCTCAACATCTCACACCTGGGTGGAAAGTTGTGCTTTTACTGGCATTCTGAATAGAAGACTTGCCTAGACAATATCTAATTGTGTAATTCTTATTAAAGATGGATCGTTCTAACAAGAAATTACCATTATACAAGTATTCACAGGTACTGTCAATACATTTTGGATTCATTACAGAAGTAAAGCCAATGAAAATAATTTAAAGAAATGTATTTGGAAAAAGAAATCAGTGTTGAGGAGAAGGAGGAAGGATAAAGAAACAGTTATCTGTGCCTTTTTCACTGCATGAAAAATCTTCCCTATTGATATATTGCTGGGGAAATGCTTTTAAATACTGACATATTTCTATTTGTTAATTTCTGATGAAAAGGTCTGGTTTCAGTTTGATCCCAAACTCATATGTACAATGTAATTGGTTGTCCAGCCTCAAGGAAGTAGAATAGCTGAAATCTAGAATTATGTTTTAGCTTAAAAAATCAATAACTTGAAAGAAAAGTTTCCCCTGCTGTTATTACATTAAAATCAAAGAGGTAGTTTTTTTGTGATTTTGAACAGTCAGTGTCAACAACATTGTTTAGATATAACACAATAATATTCATGACAACATTTTTTGCTTCAGTTTCTTAATCTACAAAATAGGAATAATAATTTGTTATATCAAAAGGGTTTCTTTGAGGATTTAAAGACTACATACATATATGTATTTTACTTAAATATTATTGAAAATTTTAAATTGAGAGAGAAAGAGACAGAGATCTTCCACCCACCAATTAACTCCCCAAATGCCCATAACAATTATATCTGAAATCAAGAACCCAGGGGTAGATGCTGTGGCACAGTGGGTTAAAGCCCTGGCCTGCAGTGCCAGCATCCAATATGGGCACTGGTTTGAGTCCTGGATACTCCACTTCCAATCCAACTTCCTGCTAATTCACCTGGGAAAGCAGCAGAGGATGACCCACGTGTTTGGGCCCCTGTATCCACATGGGAGATCCAGAAGAAGCTCATGGCTCCTGGTGTTGCATCCATCCAGCTCAAGCCACTGCAGACATTTTGGGAGTGAACCAGCAGATGGAAGACCACTCTTTGTCTCTACCTCTCTAACTCTGTCATTCAAATAAATAAAATAAATCTTAAAAAAAAAAAAAAAAAAAGAAAGAAGCCAAGAACCAAGAACTCAATCCAGGCCTTCCAAGTGTGTGGCAAGGATCTAAGCACTTGAGTCACCACTTGCTGTCTCCTAGGGTGCTCATTAGCAGGAAGCTGGAATTCATAGCAGAGTCAGGACTTGAACCCAGGCACTCCAGTACGACATATGGGTGTCCCAAGTGGCATCATCATCATGACTTCTTAATCCCTGTGCTAAATGCCTGCCCCTAAAGTCTATTTTTTAGTTTATTTTTTAACTATTAAATTTTTTATTTTAATTCTAAATTAGTTTTTAACAGATTTAACATTGTTTATAGATACAATTCTAAGAATAAAATGAAATTATTTTCTTCTCTCCCTCCCTCCCCATCTCTCCCTTCTACCCTCTTTTCTTCTCCCTTTCTGTATTTTTATTTATTTTTGTTTTTTGAGGTAACATTTTAAATTTACATTACAATAAAAAGGTTTAATATCTCATCAAGTAATAAGTTTAACAAGTAAAAAGCAAAAAGACCCTAGTTTAGTAAGAATATAGACAACATCTATAAACAATAATTGAAGGGAAAAAATGAACTTTTCATTCATTTACAGTAAATTTTAAAGTAATCACAGATCATTAAAACTATAGTAGTATAACATTCTTAACCATTAACATTCTTAGCCATTGGTTTGACAAAAGGTATGAAAGAAAGGATATATGCAGCATTTTTAAAATTTTTGAGCACTAAAATAAATTTATCTTATAATTCCAATTTACATGAACTTTTGGAACTACCAATAGATATGTCTACTCTAAGTACTTCCTATAACTTAGTATTGCAATAAAGAGGAAAATAAACTGCAAAGGAATGTTAAAGAAGCAGGCATGTAAACACATTCTTGGATATACAATAAATACACAAAGAAGCTCATTTTCCAGGTCTTCCCACCTTTTGCAAAAGAAGTACACACATAGTTCAAGTTCCACTTTTGTCCTTTATCAAGGACTTTATCAAGGACTGCCCATTTAATAAAAAGAGAAAGAATGATAAATCTCAAATGTGAAGGCTTAAATTTATTGGGTTCCCATAGCTTTCTGAAAGGAATATTTTTCCATCTACAGAAACCCTTCTCTGATGCATTACAAAGCAGTGCTTGGATATCCTCTGCCCTCAAGTCCTTAGTGCCATTCAAAGTTGTAAAGCCTGTATCTTGTAACAAAGAAAGCACAACAGATAAGAGACTAAATGTGCTTTTTATAGCTGGAACACTTTTGTGATGTTGAGAAGTAATATTGTTTAAGAAAACAAAGATTTGATTCTAAAGATTTGCAGAGAAACCTTAAATAAATCACAGAACACAATTTTATGATCTATAACATAATTAATAAGAACCCCAAAATATTTCTTAGAAATGCCTGGTCAGGTTTCCAGATTAAAAATGTAAGATTTATAAAATCATCTACTGAGTTGTTTTGTCAAGAGGAAAGTCTTTTGACAAGGTACAAAGCCCATGGATTTTATCCAAACACAACAAATTAGAACTGTTCTTGCTAAGCTCTCCAAGAAATAATTTCATGACCTAATTGGTCTTTCTTTTATTTCCCAGATTTATTTCTAATAGCTTGCTCTGAGTAATATTAATATGAGTAGAGAACTGGAGAAATTCTTGTTCCTTTTAAATTCACATTATCAAATATCATCGCCATGACCACTTGGTAATATGTCCAGTCTTTAACTTCTGTTACCATCCTGTCTTGTGAAGAATAGAAAATGTGTGTCCAGGCCGGCGCCGTGGCTCAACAGGCTAATCCTCCGCCTTGCGGCGCCGGCACACCGGGTTCTAGTCCCGGTCGGGGCACCGATCCTGTCCCGGTTGCCCCTCTTCCAGGCCAGCTCTCTGCTGTGGCTAGGGAGTGCAGTGGAGGATGGCCCAAGTACTTGGGTCCTGCACCCCATGGGAGACCAGGAGAAGCACCTGGCTCCTGCCATCGGAACAGCGCGGTGCGCCGGCCGCAGCGCGCTACCGCGGCGGCCATTGGAGGGTGAACCAACGGCAAAAGGAAGACCTTTCTCTCTGTCTCTCTCTCTCACTGTCCACTCTGCCTGTCAAAAAAATAAAAAATAAATAAATAAATAAATAAATAAAAAAAAAAAGAAAATGTGTGTCCAGCATTGTGGCATAATGGGTAAAGCTGCTGCCTGCAACACCAGCATCCAATAAGGGTGCCAGTTCTAGTTTCAGCTGTTCCACTTCTAATCCTGCTCCCTGCCAATGGCCTAGGAAAGCAGCAGAAGATGGCCAAGTGCTTGAGCCCTGCACTTGAATTATGTGGGAGAACAGGAAGAAGCTCTTGGCTCCTGGCTTTGGCCTGGTCCAGCAGTGGCTGTTGTGGCCATCTGGGGAGTGAATCAGAGGATGGGAGATCTCTCTCTCTCTCTCTCTCTCTCTCTCTCTGTGTGTGTGTGTGTGTGTGTCCCTCCTCTGTAACTGTGACTTTCAAAATAAATTAATAAATCTTTTTTTAATTTAATTAATTAATTAATTAATTTATTTGACAGGCAGAGTGGATAGTGAGAGAGAGAGACAGAGAGAAAGGTCTTCCTTTTTGCCGTTGGTTCACCCTCCAATGGCCGCTGCGGCCGGCACATCTCGCTGATCTGAAGCCAGGAGCCAGGTGCTTCCTCCTGGTCTCCCATGCGGGTGCAGGGCCCAAGCACTTGGGCCATCCTCCACTGCCTTCCCGGGCCACAGCAGAGAGCTGGCCTGGAAGAGGGGCAACTGGGATAGAATCTGGCACCCCAACCGGGACTAGAACCTGGTGTGCCGGCGCTGCAAGGCGGAGGATTAGCCTGTTAAGCCACGGCGCCAGCCAAAATAAATTAATAAATCTTTTTAAAAAAAGAATAGAAAATGCATTTCAGAAATTCAACACTAATTTACATGGTAAATTTCCATCCTTGAAGAACTATACCATTTATATTAAAACCTGGGCTCTTACTCTTAGCCTATTTTTTGAAGCTCACAAAAGACAATATAGTCACCAGGGCAGAACTTAGAAAACAGTCTATTCAAGGAGAATAGCAGCTTAAATAACATAGATATATCTTGCATTATGGAAATTCCCCCCGTGGCCCAGTGTGTTATAGACAGAGAGAACAATGGGCTAGATGAAGAAATAAACCAAGCAAAACCACAACTCTTCTGACCTCAATCTCATTGGAATGGGTGTTCTGGTTTGCTGTCTGTGTGACCCTGCTGATTTAGTGATTTGTTTGACTCTCTCCATTCACAACCATCCTGATTCATTTCCTGGCTTTTTAAACTCTTTCCTGGCATAATGCCTTCTTCAACTCCTATCTCATAAGTAGATCCCTCTTCCATCTTTGGATTTGTTCCCAAATCAACTGTATTCAACTGAGACCTTTGCTATGAACTGTGTAACAATTGGAAAGCATAATAGAAACATTAATAGGAGCATCATGAGGCATTGCTGTCCAATAAACAGTCTTTAGTCATACATCCTGGGTTTTTCCTTGTATCTTCCTGCAAATCCTTAATTGATTCAGAAGATTACTGCATATCTTCAGACCTCATTTCTAACCCTTGTATGGATGTGGTAAAAACATGCTCACTGCCGTAGTTAGTAAATAGTGATATATATGCTGTGTCCTTATATTTTTAGTCTGTCATGCAGAAGATTTACAAAGGATAACTACAATTCTTCATTTCTTTCTACTAGTTTTCCTAACATCAAATGTCACACTGTGTAAAGAGAATGAAAAAGTTCTGTTAAAAGTAGAAGGAAAAAGTTTGACTCAAGGACAAGAAGTAAACAAGATAAAGAGTTAAGTCTGTACAACCTTGGGTGAACACAGAGGCTGTTTGGGGAATAGAGGGTGCCCTCTGTTCTTCCAAACAATGTTCTAATCAAATTGTGTGGGAATATGGCCCTGGCCAGGCCAATTCACAGACAACTTTAAAAACATTTGCCTGTGGCCGATTGGCAAGCACTGCTAAGGTTAAGGTCAGGTAAGGGATTACATAAGGAAAGGATATAAAAGTAAGAAGAAAAACAAATGAAGGTGGTACTGATTGCTTCCCGAATGCTACATGTGTTGCCCTTGGTGCTTTATTCCGGTACTGTGGTTGTACATTTCTCACGGATGGGAGTCTTTGTAAATAAATCTTATCTTTCTACTTTCATGGGTATATGGATGTTTATTTGTGAACTGAGCCTCTAATATTGAAGTCTGTGCACAGCTCTTGGCCATATCACTATCTGGTCAATACACTGGCACTCTGAGTTAGAGTACATATTGCAGCAAAGTAGCAAAAGTCCTTTTCCTTCATATATAAAACAAACAAATAAAATATATAATACTGTGGTGGGAATTCAGCCTAGTGAATAATATGCTGCTTAGGATACACGTGTCCCAGATTTGAGTATGTAGCTTCATTATTAGCTCTGGTTCCTGACTCCAGCTTTCTACTAATGCCAACCTTGAGAGGTAAGGGAGGTAAGGGTGATAGCTCGAGTAATTGGTAAGTGAACCAGCACAGGAGAGGTCTATTTGTCTATCTCTCAAATAAGTAAACAAAAATACTTTTTAAAGTATGAGAGAAGCTGGTCCATTGAATTTCCTGTTTCTCAAATTAACAGGATTTAGTGATCAGTTTCTAGACTTTGTATAATTTGTTTTTATGTCTTCTTCCCTACAGAATCTTATACACTTCTTGAAGGTACAGATTTCCTTTTAATGCTGTGTTTCATCCTCAGGAGAAGTCTAGTCATTCCACTCACAAAAATGTGTGGACTGATTGTTCCTTCAAATTCCAACCCCCTCATTTTTTTTTTTTAAAACAAATAAGTTTACTAAATTTTTGCTTTGCATTGTGAGTAAAGTTCATATGCTGTGCCAACTGGCAGAAATCATGAGAATGTGTTACCAATAGTTTTGTTGCAAAATATTTAAAAATTTAATACTGACTTCCTATGTTTTGACCAACAGAAAAATGTTAAGACGTCAGCATGTAGGTTTTTTTTATTAAAACAACATCACAAAGTTTACATCTTTGCATATATTATTGGGTTTAATGTCAGTACTGAACTCATTATATAAGTAGAACATCTGCTACCTTGTAGAACTGCCAATGGAATCAATATAAGTTAACTAAGTATTTTCGAACATAAAGAAAATTTTTCTTATAAGGCTAAAAAATCCAGTGCATACATATCTCATCTACTTTTCTTTTTTAACTGGCAAATCAACTATTGAAATTCATTTGCTGTCCAACATCTGAGCCAGAGGACTGCCTTATCAAACATACTTGGGTAGAGGTATAAACATAAAATAGTTCACAGAAAGCCTGTTGTGAAAAGGTCATGGGGGCCACTCATTAAGGGGTGCAGAAGGGATTCAGAAATTTACCAAATGCTACAATATGTCCTTATATTTACAGTTGACTATAAAGATATAGTTTATAAAATGATGGCAGAACAGAATGAATAAGAAGGCATAAATGTCACAAAATTATTATTATACAGTAGATTTTTTTACATTTTTATTTGTAAAATGGAATTTGTTTTTCTGTAATCAGTTTTTTGTTATTGTTATATGGTTTTTTAAAAGAAAACATTACATTCTAAAATGTCAAACATTTGGAAAATGAAAATGTGCTAAAGACATCATATGTAGAGACTAGTAGGAGGGATTAATTCAAAATGTTATTTTATGGCATTTAGAAACAGGTGAACAATAAAATCAGTTAGCAGTTTTTAAATTTGCAAAAGCAAAATGGGACAAAACAGCAAATGTATGTAGCCATCTTAATTCATTAGAGATTCTTACAATATTTCTTTATTCCTAATGATGAAAAAAAGCAAATGAAAATTACAGGGCAGGAAATATACCAGTTTAGTCATAGTTCTCCACATGTTTCCCTAACAAATATTTGTTACATGTAAATGCTTCAGAATGAGAACAAAATAACATTAAATTTTTGCCTGAGCATGTGCAGGAAAGTAATTTTTTTGTTGTTACTTTATCCCTTAGAGAAAAGAGAAAGCAATGAAATAAGGAGTGGAAAGAGAAGCAGGAATAAAAACATCTGTGTGGTCTGATAGAATAACATGGTGTGGAAACCTGCAGTGAGATCCCTATGGACATGAGAAAGTACTGGAACTCCTGAAAAGAGCTTAGTCAAAGTAAAATAAAGACCTTAGCAAAGATAGAGGTCATAGAGAAGGGTCCCGGAGTATATTTGTTGAACTTAATTGAATAGCCTATGATATGTTTGGATATCTGCTTCATGTTACAGCTTAAAAAATTTAAAAAAAAAAAAAAACACCTTTAGGTGCTGCTCTTCTGTTGCCATGGAAACCACATTCCTCTTCCAAGCAAGTGTGAGTGTTTTGGCCTCTAGTGCTTAGAGCTCTTTTGGCCATTTTAAAAATGGTGGCTTTTCTTCCCCAAGCATTAAAAGCCAAACCCTGAAGTACAAAGTCCTCTGATGAAGAACAAGTTGTCATCTGATTCCCCAGGATTAATACTTCCCACTCTTCTGAGCCGAGATGAGAGGATCTGCAACTGGGAATTGAAGAAATTTTGCTGGACCACCATTTTTGGTGGTGGTGTGTGTGGGTGGGTGCTCTGCCTGGCCCAAGGCAGCAGGCTCTGTAACTGTGAGTCAGACTTTTCCAGCAGCAGACTGGAAAGAGAGAAGATCCAGAAAGCATGTGCACATGGGAACTTCTCTTGGAGTGTCCTTCCCAGAAGACACAGTATTAGAGGAGATACTCTAGTTTATCCATTTTATGTGTATGAAACTTGATCAAGAAGCTTAAAGTATTGAATCTTTTATTCAATGGAAATAAAAATTCTTACCATTCAATGCAACTATGAAGAGTAATTAATGTTTTAAATTACTAATATAATAGCTATGATAATAACTGTAATAATGACTGATATGAGGCTAAATTGTATGTCCCCAAAATTCAAATATTAAAGCCCTAACCTATAGTACCTCAGAATGTGCTGGAAACAGAAACTTTAAACGTGGTTAAATTAAAACTAGGGCACTAATCCAAATGACCTGGTCTTTGATATTTTGTTATGATTGCCCTTAAGAAACCAATGCAGTAAGTAACAGAGACGGAGAATTTCCTATAGGTTCTATAATAAGCATTGTTTCTAGGCTAAGTTGCTGAATTAATTTAGATGGTGGGTAATGATGCTTTTCTACCTCTGACTTTAATTTCCCAATAGAACATTGGTAGAATAGTCAATGTATTATATCTGTATTATTGTTGCAAGAACAAAGGGAGTTCATCTCTGAAAATAACGGAAAGTCTTTCCATTTGTCTTTGTTATGTAACAGTTCTGGAAAGAATCTAGTTAACTGTCAAATAAAATGAGGATGTTTTGGTAAATTTTTATTTACTTTCTTTCATATGAAAACTTTTAAATTAAGATCCATTCCACAGAAGAAATTTGTTTACTGTTTTCTTACAAGACATTTTTTATATTGGCCCAACTTGGAAGATCTACCACTCTTTTCTGTAATAAGTATAGTCAGTTTCACCTCCTCACATTACACACAAATTTCTACCTTCTGTTGATATGGATACACCTATTCATTCTCTACAAATGGAAAGAAGTCTGACTCACAATTCAAAATGAAATTTTAGTCTCAGTCATAAATAAAGGGATCACTAAATAAATAGACCAAAGTGCTATACTCTAAGAATGCCATGAATGTTTCTATTGGTTAAGATTTTGATGTGTGTGTATTTGTTACACATGGCATTTATTATTTATAAAATAGAGATCACCTGTATTGTATGCTTGCTATCTATCAGCTATCTTCCATCACATACATGTAAAGTGGGCATTGATACAGATTAAGTAATAATTAATCTTTAGAAAATTAACTAAAATGGGAATTCTCTCTGTGAGATAACATACACATAAAGGTGTAAGGATCAACCTACATGCTGCTTTTAATGTTCATCTGTTTTTTAAAAGATCAAATATAATTATCATTTGTAAATTAATTTTTAAAGGTTTATTTATTATAGTTACAGAGAGAGAGGAAGTGGGGAAGAAACAGAGATAGATTGTCCATCTGCTGTTTCACTCCCCAAATGGCTGCAACAGCCAGGGCTGGGCCAGGCCAAAGCCAGGAGCTTCTTCTGGATTTCCCACATGGGTGCAAGGGCCCAATAACTTGGGCCATCTTCTGTTGCTTTCCCAGTCACATTAACAGGGAACTGGATTGAAAGTGGAGAAGCTAGTGCACGAACCAGTGAATGCTGGCTCCCTATAAATTAACTTTTAGGTAGTTATTCTGCCTCGCCTACCTAAGAGAGGAAAGAGCAAGAATTGAGAAGACTCATTCAATATTGATAAGAAATACTAGCACTCCTAACAAAAATATACTATGTAACTGAGGTTTGTTACATGAGTTAGTAATGCCTAAGGGCAGCATAAATTTGTAAATCGTGTACACTAGTTGAACTTTAATTAAATAAGGCATACTCTGTAACTTGCTTGATTTTGTTTCTGTTGGTTTCTTTGTGATTCTTCTAGATTTTTTTCCCATGGTCTTCTATTATTTGTAATTTTTGTTAAAACATATGCTTAATCTCAAAATTATATAATTTAAACCAAAGAATGACCATCTTTCACAGCATTACTACAATTGTTATTTTTGTGTTTTCTTCAATAAAATTAGTTTTTCCATATCCTTGCATACTTTTTATGTTATTATTGCCTACTCACCAAAGGGAAGGAGCATTTTTTCTGATCTTAAGGAACAGAAGAAAGATGAAATACTTTTTATTTCCATATTGGACAAAACCTTCTTGCCAATATCAATCAGTACCAACAAATATTTTAAAGTGTTTTACGACAGGCATTGTGGCAGAGGGGGTTAAGCTGAACTTGGGATGCCTGCATCCCATATGAGAGTTCCAGTTCAAGTCTCAGATGTTCTGCTTCTTATCCAGCTTCCTGTTGGTACACCTGGGAAGGCAGCATATGATGGCCCAAGTATTTGGGCCCCTGCCAACCAGGAGGAGTTCTGGGCTCCTGACTTTGGCCTGGTCCAGCCCTAGCTGATGAAGGTATTTGAGTAGTTATCCATCAGATGGAAGATCCATCTCTCTTTCTCCCTTCCATTATCTCTGTTGCTCTTTCAGCTAAAAATAAATAAAATTTTTAAAATGGCACTGTATGTTTTACCTCATTTGCATCTCAGAGAATCTCCAAAAAAGAGTTCTTTAAGTGTTCAGTGAATTATAGAACTATAGTAGAGTTTATTGGATGAATAAGTGATTAGTAATAATTTTTATGGTAAATCTTAATTTTTGGTTTACCCTTTCAGATCAGAGGATCAAACAAGGGCTTACCATTTATGCACATGCACTAGTTGGCAGATAGATGTATTTTTTCAATTAATAGCACATTTGTATTATGAAAATAGTGGTTTATTGAAAAGTTTAATAATCTCTCACCAGTAGTCACACACTGTGATTTGTACCCATTTTTTATGTGAAAACAGATTACCTTAACTGTTACTGACAGTACCTGACTCTAAAATAGAAATGTAATGACCCGGGAAGGCAGTGGAGGATGGCCCAAGTCCTTCGGTCCTGCACCCGCATGGGAGACCAGGAGAAGCGCCTGGCTCCTGGCTTCGGATCAGCATGATGCGCCGGCTGCGGCAGCCATTGGAGGGTGAACCAACGGCAAAAAGGAAGACCTTTCTCTCTGTCTCTCTCTCTCACTATCCACTCTGCCTGTTAAAAAATAAAATAAAATAAAATAAAATAAAATAAAATAAAGTAAAATAGAAATGTAGAGAAGTTTTAAACTTGCTCCTTTCCCTCTTAGGTTTTGATAATTAAATCTATGAAATGAACAACAGTAGAGAGATTAACAAAAAAGAACTTATAAATTTTATTACATACATGAGACTCAGATGGGGCAAGATGGTCAGGTCTCATGTAAAGCTTAACAAAGGGCTTTGGCTTCTAGGGAAAGGGAGATGGTGCAGGCTTCGGAAGGTGAGAGTGGGCAGAATGTGCATATCTGGTGAGAATTGTCTAGTTATGAAGATGGAAACTCCCACATGACAGGCATATGTGGTTGTCTCTTTCTGGGTCAGGTGTCAGGCCTCCCAAACTCTTCTTCCTTCAGAAAATACCTGGGAGAGGTGGGAGAGATAGAAAACCCTCTGTCTTCATCAACTATTTATTAGGGGGATAGATGTAAATTTCTTTGTACAAAATAACAATTTTTCAGAGCCATTCCTTTTTCTGCAGAAGTCTGCAATTACTCTGAATGATCAACATGCAATTATGCCAAGGAATACATTGGGATGAAATATTTTACTTTCCCTCAAGAATGTAAGTTCTCTGTCTATTCTGAGTCCAGCTGTTTGGTAATGGCGGTGATTGTGGTGGCCACATGGAAGGGATAATTTTTCTTTCTTGATATCATCCACAAAAATTGAGGACTTGCTTCAAATTCCTTCCTTCCTCCACCTCTTCCTTATTCCTTCTTTCCTTTTCCTTCTAAATAAAATATACTGAGTCATTTTATAAGTTACTATTGCTATTATATTCTAAGAAAGACTTTGTATGAATATGTTAAAGGTTTTCTGAGATAAACTACATTCTTTTCATCTGTTTTCTCCTATTGTCCATTGTGGGTTCTGGAATCTATAGCAATGTCAAATATCTGCTGAATGAATGACTGGCCTGAATATACTTCTGAGATGAAGTATTCCATTATTAGCTATATGAGGTAATGCTCAACTTGTTTTAAATTTATGCTTTGAAGTTTTAATGAATAACTTCTTAACCCAGTATACTGAATTGGCAAGTATGGATACCATTTACCCACTGTAAGAATATCTATGAATGTCTGAATATGTCCAGAGTTTAGCAGATTAAGTTTCTTCCATCAAGAGGAGTGGACAAACACTGTGTCCAGTTGTGGATAAGTTGATCTGTTGTTTGTAGACCTGAATTCATGGTTTGATTATTCTTTATCTCAGGATAAAATATAGCATCTGGAGTTTATGAACTTACTAAGTACTTGCAAATAAATTTGAAAGAATTCCTAGAACAAGTGAATCTGTAGCTAACTAATAGTAATAGTACATACAGTAAGTGCCATAGGCACTCAAATACCATGATCTGGAGTGGTGAAAAAAATTTCACCTCAGGAGAGACTTGAGAAGGTTATGAAAATGCCTGGAGGATGATGGGAAATTACATGATTTGAAGTGTGGGAAGCCTCTACCAGCTTGTGAGTGTTATCAAGGCTCCCAGCCTCAGGCAGCTATTGCTTATGCATCATTACATTAGTTCAAATCACTTGGAACTCCTATCTAATAAACCTCTCTGCCAGCAATGTAATTATTATTGTATCAAAGGATGACCTTCTATCTGCAAGAGATGGCTCAAGGCTATCCTATCTCATATCTCTGTTTGGTTCAGTCATAACTAGAAATTTGTTTATAAGAACATCTGCATTCACAAAAAATGTTCATCCCCATACTGTTCAGCTTACTTCTTAATTTGATCCTCCCTCTCCCATCCTATTTGTCTTGTGATTATCAGAAAATACCCCATGTATTTTTTTTTCTTTCCTGGGAACATTTTAATATATTCTTTCATTAACAACAAAAAATTTCCTGTCCCTTTCAGACCTGGAGAATTTTCTTCTGCCAAGGCCTTTTGGATATTTATAGCATCATTCATTGGCCATACAAAATGATCAAATTAAAATTAGCCTTCTATAGATTTATTGAATTTCAAGTCCCACCAATGGTTGCCTTGACAAGGCAACCTAAGCTGGCCTTCGGTGCAGACATGCCGCATCCCTGCCGCCATCAGCTCTACTGTGTTTCACTCAAGAGGAACCTGTTTGTTCTTTTGCAGACTAACCAAAGAGTGCTAAGAGAGTTGAGTCGGTATTATCTTTGATCTTTGTTTCCACCATCAGCACCTCACCCCCTGCAATAGCATGTTATTGCTCTGAGGATCATGCCACTGAGCTGTATCCCTCCTCTTTCTGTTATTGTTTTCTATTTACTCACTCATTTGTATTTGGTTGTATTTTTTTTTTCTGAAAGGAAGAGTGACATGAAGAATGAGTCTACCTACTTTGCTGGATCACTACCCAAATGACCATAACAGCTAGGCCAGGCCAAACCCAGGAGCCTGAACTCCATCCAGGTCTCTCAAAGGCAGTGTAGGAATTCAAGTACGTGAGGACAGTGTGTGTGTTACTAGGAAGCTGAACGGAAAGGGGAGTAGCTGGGACTCAAACCATACACTCCAGTATGGGATATGGGCACCCCAAGTAGTGGCTTATACCTCTGCACCACAATACCTACCTCAAGGATCCATATTCTTGAATAAAACAGCCTTAACAAGTAGGAAGGGGTAGGCATTGTGATGCAGCAGATTAAGTCACCACTTGGGATGGCCATATCCCATGTGAGAGTGCTTGGTTCAACTTCTAGCTACTCTGCTTCTAGTCCAGATTCCTCCTAATATGAATCCTTTGAGGCAGCAGTTGATGGCTCAAGTACTTGGATCCCTGCCACCTATATGAGAACCTAGATGGAGCTCCTAGCTGCTGGCTTCCACCTGGCCCAGCTCTAGTTGTTAGGGGTATCTGGCAAGGGTGGAGAATCTCTCTCTTTTAAGTAGATAAAAATAAATAAGTAAATAAACATGACAGAAGACTATATATTACTAATTCTTATATATTTCTTTGTAACTTAAGTGTCCACATAAAGAAATGTCTAAAATGTAGGCTCTCTATTTCTTTGGTCTTGTTGTCCTCAATTTCTTTTTATTCTTTTTGACTACCCACTTTCACCCTGGGTATTTTCAGTCCCAGAAAATATACACTTGTGAAATCTTATTTGCAAATAGCATATCCTCTTATAACCACATTTTACCCAGAATATTTATTCTAGAATTTCCACTGCCAGTTTTCCATATCCATGAAAACTCCAATCCTTGATCCATGCTTGTTAGCAGTCCACTCCAAGATTCATTTCTTACCGTCGTCAGCCTACCATCTCCCTTCATTATCCTAATTATTTCATTGCAAATATACTTTACTCCCTTGCTCCTCTCTCCCATTTTAGTTACTTTGAAAAAAAATTCACCATTAGACTTTCTATGTATGATTGAAATAAAAACTTTTTTTAAAAGATTGATTTATTCAATTGAAAGGGTTACAGAGAGGCAGAGGCAGAGAGAGAGAGCGAGAGTGAGAGCGAGAGAGAGAAAGAGAGATCCTTCATCTGCTGGTTCACTTCCCACATGGCGGCAACAGCTGGAGCTAGGCTGATCTGAAATCAGGAGCCAGGAGCTTCTTCCCGGTCTCCCATGTGGGTACAGGGGTCCAAGAACTTGGGCCATTTTCTACTGTTTTCCCAGGCCACAGCAGAAAGCTGGATCAGAAGTGGAGCAGTCAGGACTCAAACAGGCACCCATATGGATTGCTGGCACTGCAGGCGGTAGCTTTACCCGCTACATCACAGTGCTGGTCCCTGAATTCAAATTTTTTAGCTTAATCAAATATATTTATTCAAAAGCTAGAGAGACAGAGAGCTCCCATTTGCTGGTTCATTCTACAAATGCCTGCAAGAGATATAACTAGACTAGGCCAAAAGCAGGAGCAAGAAATTCAACTCAGGTCTCTCATGTGAGTGGCAGGGACCCAATCACCCAAGCCATCATGTGCTGCCACAGAAAGCTGGAATAGAGTGTGGAGCTGAAACTTGAACCCACTCAATCCATTGTGGGATGAGGCCATCCCAAGTGTCAGCCTAACTATGACTGAGTTTGAGTTGGGAAACTGCTAGAGTAAGATCACATAACTAAGATCTAAAATCTCAAACTACTACCAAAGAAGACTCATAAACCTTGACATTTCAACTAATGAGATCATATTTCCATTCTCAGGAAGAAAATTTTATACCCTTTTTTCCTCTCTTCATAACACCCATAACTTCTTCACACACTCTCAACTGAGCATAGTGCCATCTCACGTTCCCTCTTCTGTTTATACTTCAAGTCACAACGGTAAAGGCTTCAGTGTCCATCATTATGAGCCCAGTGTCCCAATGATGATCCTAGGTCAACATTAACATTCTGTTGCCTGCAACTTGCTCTGTTTCTTGCACTATTCTAGACAGTAAATAATTCTTCTTAAAATCCCTCCCTCTTTGTTTTCACCTTTGTCCTCTGTTCCACTGCCCCACTGATTGTCTTTAACTTAATGGTAATATTTTAAAATTTTTCTGGACTGGCCACCCCTCTTCTTCTAGACCTTTAAATATCTGGGCTCCTTAATTCTAGGTCCTAAAAATTTTTTCCTTGCTTCTTCAACATGCTTTTTCTAGGTGATAACATCACTTGATATAAATATGAATTCAGTGTTTGTTCTGATGGTTCTCAAATGTTTATTACTGAGTTTTTGACATATTTTAAACTGCTTATCTGACACCACAATTGAGTATTTCCTATACCTCTCAAGCATAATTCATCAAAAAACTCAGAAACTCATTATTTTCTTCCCTAAATCTTATCTTCAAACTTCTCTCTTTTCCACCCTAGTAAATGGTAACAAAATCCACCTACTTGTTTGTTCTTAAAGCTAAAGAGAATTTTTTCTTTTCCTCCTTATTCCTATCCACCAGTAAGTACTGTTAACCCCCAAATCACTCTCCAAATCTTCCTATATCTGTTCATCTCTACTTTTCTGTCTTAGTTTAAGACTACTATTCTTTTTTTCCAAGAATATAGTTTAGTTGTTTTCTTTTTTATATCTGTCAGCATTTCCTTCAACCCATCCTACACATAGGAGCTAAATGTGATTTTGCAGTAAAGTGAATGAAATCATTCCTCTGCTTGATACTTGGCAATTACTTCTAATTAAACTAAGAATAAAAGGCATACCTTCTTTCCCATGACCTACAGATTCACACACACTCCGATTGCTACATACTTCTTCAAAGTCATTGCAGGGCCTCCCAGTTGTTTACTGTGTATTGACACACTGTCCTTTTAGAACTTCACTGAATACAATCAGGCTTTTTCCCTTGCTTATTTCTACATTAGTGTTATTGCATCCCCATTAACTTATTTTTTTTTTCTTTTCAGACCTCAGTGACAATGTAATGAAAGCTGCATCTTTGTTTCTCTTGTTCACTATTGATTTCCATGCATCTTGAAAGGTACCGGTCACACAGTAGGTGCTTAGTTTGTATTTATATTTGCTGAATTAAATAAATGGATATTTATAAGACATTATCTCTAATGTCTTAGTTGGGATTTACCCTCCTAAGATAGGCCTTTTCTAACTGCTGGTTCTAAAGTAGCTCACATTCTAGATTGAATACATTCTATCCATGCCATTTTGATGCTGTCCTTTGCTATTTTTTACAGAAAAGGTTTTTATTTTTATTTATTTGAAAAGCAGAGTTACAGAGAAGAGGAGGCAGAGGCAGAGCGGGAAATGTCCTCCATCTGCTGGTTCACTCCCCAAATAGCCGCAATGGCTGGAGCTGAGCTGATCCAAAGTCAGGAGCCAGGAGCTTCTTCCAGGTCTCCCACGTGGGTACAAGGACCCAAGCACTTGAATCATCTTTCTTGCGTTTCCAGGCCATAGGCAGGGAGCTGGATCAGAAGTGGAGGCTGGCACCGTGGCTCACTAGGCTAATCCTCCGCCTGCGGCACCAGCACACTGGGTTCTAGTCCCCATTTAGGGCGCCGGATTCTGTCCCGGTCGCTCCTCTTCCAGTCCAGCTCTCTGCTGTGACCCGGGAGTGCAGTGGAGGATGGCCCAAGTGCTTGGGCTCTGAACCCCAGGGGAGACCAGGAGAAGCACCTGGCTCCTGCCTTCAGATCAGCGCGGTGCACCAGCCGCAGTGCGCTGGCCGCAGCGGCCATTGGAGTGTGAACCAACGGAAAAGGAAGACCTTTCTGTCTCTCTCTCTCACTGTCCACTCTGCCTGTTAAAAAAAAAAAAAAAGTGAAGCAGCTGGGACTCCAACAGGCTTTCTTATGGGATGCCTGTGCTGCAGGAGGTGGCTTAACTGGCTATTTCACAGCACTGGTACCTAGCCTTTGCTATGGCAGTTGCTGAAGTCTGTACTTACCTTGCTTATTAATTGCTTGCTTGATTATTGTCTGTTTCCTCTTGTAGAATACAAAGTCAGTGAGATCAGCTACTGGCTTATATACAACAGAAACTCCAGTGGACAGTGCAGTCTTTGTAGGCAGTCATCCCTCATAAAGAGTTGTGAAACAAATGAGTAAACACAAAGAGCAATATACTAAGATTCCTGAAGGGAAGGAGAAGGGAAGATGAAGGCAGATTTTCACCCTTAACCAAAATTTTGCCAAACCGAACATAGTGTATTGTTTATACAACTAAGTTTATTTACTAAAAGGCCAAATCACACAGGGTCTTATACTATTGCATATTACTTGGATTTTAATACAGGGAGTAGGACTTGTTCTTTCCCTTTATTTTCTTCTGAGCCAATTTCTAATCCACGACAAATATTCCCTCAACCCATAGTCATGTTGGTGGATTTTTTTCAGTCTTTGATGTGGAAACTTTTCAGTGGTTTTTGGAAATTTAAACAGCTTAGACTAGTCAGACATAGTTTTTCCTCTGCTAAACCATGAATATTTCTTGCTCAATGAGAGTTTTATCTAAGGCTTAGTAATCGCACCTTTACCACTTTCATAAACTTAAAAGATGTAAAACTAGAAAGCTGTCCTTGTGATGTATGGTTGTAGAAATTTTTTTTTAAAAAAAATGTTGTCTATCATGCTACCATGTTTTTGAATGTTTTCTGTGAAATATCTATTATTACAAAGTATATAAAGTATGAATATACATATCAGTGAATGATTGACCTTCTAGGTCAAAACAAAAATATCAACAGTATAGAAGACCTGTCTATCCCTCACACACTCCCAGTTTCTATGCATTTCCTCCTCTACTACAGTGTAGTTTGCACTGATTTTAAATTCATATAATGGAAATCATAAAACATGCATTTCTGTGCCTTGCTTCTTTATTACAACATTATGCCTGTAAGTCCCACGCATTTTGTTATGAGTAGCAATATTTCATTCTCTGTTATTCCTGTTTGTTGTTAAACTGTAGGTTCCACAATTTATCTATTCATTTCACTATTGATGGACATTGGAATTATTTCCATTGATTTATGAATAATGCTGCAATGAGAATTCTTCTATCTGCCTCTTGATATACACATGCAAACATTTTTGCTGAAGATAACAGCAGCATAGAAATTGCTATGCTATAGAGTTTGTGCTTGTTCAGTTTCAGTGGATTCTAATAAATTTCCAAATTCATTGTCCTAATTTTAAGATTGATCAGTAATGTATGAGATTGCTGATTACTCCACATCCCTGCCATATTTTGGTACTGAAAGTCTTAATTTTAGCCATTCTAGTACATGTGTAGTAATGTCTCATTTTAATTTTAAATTAATTTTCTGATGACTAGCATTGTTCTACACTTTTTCATATATGTATTGACACTGGATATAAGTCTCATGCTCATTTTTCTTTTGGGTTGTGATTTTTTTTTTTTTTTTGACAGGCAGAGTGGATAGTGAGAGAGAGAGACAGAGAGAAAGGTCTTCCTTTTTGCCGTTGGTTCACCTTCCAATGGCCGCTGCGGACGGTGCATCTCGCTGATCCGAAGCCAGGAGCCAGGTGCTTATCCTGGTCTCCCATGCGGGTGCAGGGCCCAAGGACTTGGGCCATCCTCCACTGCCTTCCCGGGCCATAGCAGAGAGCTGGCCTGGAAGAGGGGCAACCGAGGTAGAATCCGGCGCCCCAACCGGGACTAGAACCCGGTGTGCCAGCGCCGCAAGGCGGAGGATTAGCCTGTTAAGCCACAGCGCCGGCCTTGGGTTGTGATTTTTGTATTTGCAGATAAACAAGTTCTTTCTCAGTTAGCAAGTGTATTTGCTCATTCCTCATTTTGTGAGTTGTTCTTAACCTTTCTTCAGATCATCTCTTGATAATCACAGTTTCTACATATTAAAGTGATTTAACTAGTCATTTCCTCCCTATGCTCAGAAACTTTCGCCTCATATTTAACAAATATTTATCTCTTTCAAGGTTGTGAGTGTATGATTTATTTATATTTTCAAACTATATTATTTTGCTTTTCATATTTAAATCTACACTCCTTCTAGAAACTTTTGTGTTTGTGATGTGGGCTAAGAGTCAAGACTCAATATTTTCCATATGAGTATCCATTTAAACTCACTATTTACGAAAAAGTCTATCACTTCCTCATTGTGTTATAGGACTGTTTTGACATAAACAAAATGAATGAATCTATGGTTTTTCCATTCTCTTATTGGCTTTTAAGTACTTTTTTAGAAAAGTATTTAAATTATATAAGTTTCATGTATTTCATATATACATATTTAGAAACATAGTGGTACCTCCCCTACCCACCCTCCCTCCTGCCCATGTTCCAACCCTTCTTCCTCCTCCCTTTCACATTCTCACTCTTTTTACAAAGATCTATTTTCAGTATAGTAAATTATCATGTAGTTAACCCTACACTAAGTAAAATAGTTAAACAAATAGTATGGAAAAAAACACTGTTATTCAATGGAAGGGACAAGGGCTATGAACAATCATCAAATCTCAAAATGTCCGTTTCACTCCAATATATCACATTTCAGATACTCTGTTACCTTGGATCAAGGAAAACATATGATATCTCTTTTGGGGACTGGCTTATCTCACTAATTATACTGGGTTCCATTTGTGTCCATCTTGCTGTAAAAGACAGGATTTCATGTTTTTAACAGCTGAGTAATATTCCATTGTATATATATGCCATAATTTCTTTATCCAGTCAACAGTTGATGGACATCTGGGACGATTCTATGTCTTACTATTATCGATTGTGCTGCAATGAATAGATAATGCTTTCAGATGCTGATTTCTTTTGGTTTGGGTAAATTCCCAGGAACGGGATGGCTGGATCATATGGTAGGTCTATACTGAGATTTCTGAGGTATCTCCATACTGTCTTCCACAGTGGCTGCACCAGTTTACATTCCCACCAACAGTGAATCTGGATACCTTTTCCCCCACATCCTTGCCAGCATTTGTTGTTTGTTGATTTCGGTATGGGAGCCATACTAACTAGGATGAGGTAAAACTTCATTGTGATTCTATGTTTGCATTTTCCTGATGGCTAATGATCCTGAGCATTTTTTCATGTGTATGCTGGCCATTTGAATTTCCTATCTTGAAGAATGCCTGTTCAAATCCTTTGCCTATTTATTAACTGGATGGTTTGTTTTGTTGTTGTTGAATTTCTTGAGCTCTTTATAGATTCTGGATGTTGACCCTTTATCAGTTGCATAGTTTGCAAATATTTTCTCCCATTCTGTGAGTTGCCTCATCACTTTGCTGAGTGTTTCTTTTGCAGTCTCAGCTTAATGTAATCTGATTTTTCAATTTTGGCTTTGCCTGTGCTTCTGGAGTCTTTTCCAAGAATTCTTTGCCTATGCCAATGTCTTGCAGAGTTTCCACAATGTTCTCTAGTAACTGGATGGTATTGGTTCATAGATTTAGGTCTTTTTTGAGTTTTGAGTGGATTTTTGTGTAAGGTATAAGGTATGGTTCTAGTTTCATACTTCTGCATGTGAAAATCCAGTTTCTCCAGCACCGTTTGTTGAAGAGACTGTCCTTGCTCCAGGGATTGATTTTAGCTCCTTTTTCAAGGATAAATTTGTTGTAGATGCATAGATTGATTTCTAGAATTTCTATTCTGCTTTCATGCCAGTACCAGGCTGTTTTGATTATAACTGCCTTGCAATATGTTTTGAAATCTGGTACGGTATGGTGATGCCACTACCTTT
The DNA here is from genome assembly GCF_033115175.1 of Lepus europaeus. Classification (NCBI taxonomy): domain Eukaryota; kingdom Metazoa; phylum Chordata; class Mammalia; order Lagomorpha; family Leporidae; genus Lepus; species Lepus europaeus. Next base: position 63,267,564 of record NC_084834.1, on the reverse strand, counting down.
GTTTTTGTTGTATGAGATTGGCTCTTTTGATAGTATCCCATAAATCCCTAACACTGTTTTTAAGTTTTCTAATTTCTTCTTGTAGTTTTTTTTTTTTTTTGTCTGACTGAAAGATTTCCAAAGATTTGTCTTTTAGCTTGGATATTCTTTCTTCTGCCTCATCAAATCTTATGTTAAGGCTTTAGACTGCATTGTTTTATTTGACCTACTGAATTCTTCATTTCTACTAGTTCATTTTGATTTATCTTTAAAGTCTCAATTTCCAGTCCTGGTTGCTCCACTTCTGATCCAGCTATGGGTTGCTAATAAGCCTGGAAAAGTAGCATGGGATGGTTCAAATGCTACCACCCATGTGGGAGACACAGAGGCAGCTCCTGGATCCTGGCTTTGACCATTGCAGCCATTTGTAGGAGTGAACCAGTAGACGGAAGATATTCTTCCTCCCTCTCTCGTTCTCTCTCTGTAACAATGACTTGCAAAAAATAAAATCTTTAAAACAATTTATATTACAGAGAATTGAAAATGAATCTTGATGTGAATGGAAGGGGAGAGGGAGTGGGAGAGGGGAGGGGTGCGAGTGGGAGGGAAGTTATGGGAGGGGGAAGCCATTGTAATCCATAAGCTGTACATTGGAAATTTATATTCATTGAATAAAAGTTAAAATAAATAAATAAATAAATAAAACATAAAAAACAATTTATATTAAGATTGACAATATTATATGTGGAAACATTGCACATATTTTGTAGATTTATTACCAATATTTGATATTTTTTATGCTAAAGTGAAAAACATCTTCAACTTTTTTTTCCTGGTTGCTGTTGCCTAAAAGTAAACATAACTGTTTTCTGGTGACTAAAAACTGTGAGATATATATATATAGTGATATGTATATATAGTGGTATATACATATCACAATGGAAAGTTATTCAGCCATAAAAAAGAATGAAATCCTTTCATTTGCAGCAAAATGGATGGAAATGGAGGACATCCTGTTACGTGAAATAGACCTGACACAAAAAGACAAATCCAGAATGTTCTTTCTCATGTAGAAGCTAACAAAAACCTCAATCTGAACACAGAATTGTGATTAGAGGATGCTGGCTTGGGTAAGACTGAGAGAGTCTGGATAAGTGGAACCAAACCAGAGTTAGATTGAAGAAATAAGCTCCTATTATAACACAGTTCACAGTGATCTGTTGTGTATTTTATGAACAAATTGAATAAAGTAGGCTCTTAGGCTGCAATCATAAAGTAAGGAGAAATAGAGATTATCCTGATTTGATGGGTACAAATTACATGGTTGTATTGAAATGTCACACTATTGCCCATAACTATGTATAATTGCTGCTAATAAAAATTCTTTAATAGCCTACTTTTTTCAAGTTTTAATGGTAGTTAACTGTGGATTGTGTTGATAATAAAAGTAATGTGAATATTTTGTGAAGATAAAAATCACATAGTTTGTGATCTTCTTTGTAAATAATCCACTGATTCATTTATTCAACCTTTAACAAATGTATTTCATTTACTAGGGACCATGAGAAGTACTAGGGACATAAAATTGTTCTCTAAATACAATATATATAATATATATAAATTCATATATATATTAATTCATATATACACACATATGCACATATATACATTTACATATGTGTTAACATAATTATAATCTAATTAAAAAGTTTGTAAAGTGTTTTCTCTTATGTAAAAACCTAACCCCTAGGGCAATCTTGTGAATTTAATCTTATTAATACTCCATAGTGAGAACAGAGACTCTGACAGAATAGATAACTTCAGTCACTTAATTTCTAATTATAGCTCTGGTATTTAAACACAGATCTATGAACTCTGACTCAGAAGCCCATTGCTGTATCATACATTTACCCTGACATTGACCATTTCCTGGTCTATGAAGTGCAAGGTTCCCACTGCTAACATTCTCATGAATAGAGGCCATGGATGCAATGAGCATGAATTCCCCTGGGAAGTAAACTCCATGAGGGCAAGTATTTTAAGCTTTTATGTTCACTGGTATATATCTGTTATTAGAATAATGCCTACATCATAGTTAGCAATAAATAATTATTTATTTGATGAATAAAAATGAAGAAGCTAACTTTACTAGGAAGTATACAAAGATGAAGGGATTCTTTGGCATTACTGATTTATAGATTTAATTTAAACATTAAATTCTGTCTAAGAATTATAAAAATATGTGGTGGGTGGTATGGCAAGAAATTGACCCTGCACAACTGAAATAATTACAGGCATGTCTTTGATATTTAATGGTTACAATTGCTTTTCTAGGTTGTTTTTCTCCCGCTTCCAAGCTACCATGTGAGTCATCTCATGATAAAGCAATAGAAACACATTTTAGCTTGTAGATAAAGATCCCCAAATAATCATAACAGTTTTCCAAAGCAAAAAATGAATCATTTTGTCATAAACTCATGTAGAAAATTTGATGCAACTTTATATTCATAGATAATTGACAGTTAGTGGCTCGTCAATTTACTTCTTTGACTCAATAAGTTTAAGAAGCATACAAATTTATTTATCTTGGTTGAAAGGCCTATTGGGTTATATTCTCATTATTACTTCATGAAAACTTTATTAAAACATTGCGGTTGGAATTATTCTGTTTGAAGAAATGGAGTCATTTTATGCATACATTTTAATTTCTTCTATTTGTGACAAAGTATAAAAATAGTCACTGTATATTTAATTCAGCTCTATCACAGTAGATAATTGAATCATAGAAATGGGAAATTTTTCATATATACATAATGTTTTTCAGTTTCTTATAATTTCATTGGGTTATTTATCTCTTCTCTAGAAATTCTAAGCTGTCTTAATCATTGTAACTTTTACCTTTCTAAAAAATGAGGTTAAATTCACATAACATAAAATTAAGTTTTGAAGTGTGAAATTCAGTGTTACTAGTACATCCACAATGGAGCCATCATCTCTACCTAACTGCAAACCATTTTTAACACCCAAAAGGGAACTCCATAGCTATGAAGCAGTCAATTTCTATTTCTCCCTCAAAAAACTTGGTAACCATCAATTCCTTTTTTTAAAAGATTTATTTTATTTATTTGAATGGCACAGTTACAGAGAGAGGGGGGGAGAGAAAGAGAGAGAGATCTTCCATCCACTGGTTCACTTCCCAAATGGTTGCAACAATCAGGGCTGGACTAGACCAAAGTCAGGAGACATGGGCTTCATCCAGATCTCCCATGTGGGTGCAAGGACTTAGACCATCTTTTGTTGCTTTCTCAGGCACATTAGTAGCTAACTGGAACAACAGTAGAGCAGACAGGACTTGAACCTGAACCAATATGGGATGCCAATATTGCAGGTGGTGGTTTAACCACCACAATGCCAGCTCCCATCAATTCTTTTTGTCTCTATGGATTTACCTCTTCTGAATATTTCATATAAATAGAATTATACAATATGTGATTTCTTGTCTGGCTTCTTTTACTTAGCATGTTGTTTTGAAGATTAATTATATTTAATATGGAGTAATACTTCATTTTTTATTGTTGAATAATATTCCACTGTATGTTATAGCACAGTTTGTTTATCTATTCATCTATTGATATACATTTGAATTATTTCCACATTTTAGCTGCTGTTAAATGCTGTTGAGAGTTCTTTGAAGAGTGTTATTTAAAGAATAAGATTTTTTAGAGGTTACTTTATGTCTAATCTTTTATTTATTACATCATTCTCAGCATTGATTAAATGCATTCTTTGCAGTCTTGTGAGGTTATTCCCTAAAAGAGGTATTCTAATATTAGTAATCTGAAATTATTGTATAATTATTTATGTCTACCCAAAAATCTGTTTCCTAGTTCTTTTAAAATAACATTAAAGAGAGATTAGAAGATGGAAGAATAGGGAGGAAGCTCACTGCTCTAATGCAGGAGAAGATAGTTTTTAAAAAAAATTGGAGAGAGTACAATCTCAGGGAAGAGTTAGGGAGAAGTAGAAACTACATGGAAGGAAGAGGGATGCTTTGGCTCTACATGGAGGGTGTGGGTTTGCAGCATGAGCACAAACACAACACAGGACCCAAGCAGCTGAGAGCCTCAGCACCAGCTTTAGAGAGTAAGGTGAGACCAGACTGCAGCAGCCCAAGCCACTGGTGATATACCTGCGGATAGATCCTAGTATAAATCTGAACTGGAGCCCTGTGGGGGCAAGGTACCTGCCAACCTATAGGAAAATCAGGGCACATTTCTTTCTCCTTGGCCCCCTGACAATGGCACCCTGCAATTAGTTGAGAGAAGGAGGGTGCCACTTTGAACATGGGTAACAACTGTTCCACCTTTTGTCTGGATGCACACAACTTTCCAAGAGAAGACACGTGAGTCTGGGTGGGGGAATTAACAGGGGTCTGCGCATCCACATAGGACTGTAAGGTGCCCCTACTCTCCCAACACATCACAGACTCTGGGGCTCAACCTGCCTAGGCAGGGCACAGATAGGCAGCTAGTTCTGGGAGAGTCTTCACGTCTCTGTGGATAGGACTGACTGGCAGAGCAGAGTGGATCCTCAGCGTGGCTGTAGGAGCCTTGAGTGCTAGGACTGTGGAAAGCTTGTGATTGTAAGGAAGGGTACAGGGTGTGGCTGGGTCCCTGGGCAATCGCTGTGAGCAGCTCCACATGCTCAGTGCTCCTGAATTGCCTGGGGCGGGTCATTGATGTGCTGTCCATGCTCACATTGACTGCATGGATCATTTGTGTGGTCCTTGTGGCAATGCAGATGAATACTGCACCCACTAGGGCTAGCTGCTGGGTATTGATCTCCTTGGAAAAGAGAAGATAAGGGTGAGGCTACACCAACAGAGCTAATCAAATCCTCCCCTCTGATAAAAAAAATACCACATCCAAGTTGGGTGTCACCCTGGATACGCCTCCCACCTGATAGCACTGAGCAGAGCTTGCTGGCTACACCCATCACGTGTCTTTGGGTATTCACTAAAAGAACAGATGCTCCACTAAGCCACAGAGGCAGAGTCCAAAGATAAAAGCTGTAAGAGGAAAAAAGAAAACAAGAAGTATAGCCACAAATGCCTTAAAATAAATGTAGAAACTCAACAAACAAGAATAAGGAAGACAAGATGATGCCATCAAAGGAAAACAGCAACACTTCAATATTGGAATGTGAAGATGAAGAGATTGATTAAATGCCTGGAAAGGAATTTAAAAAATTAATTGTAGGAAAACTCACAAACAATCAGAAGCATATCCACAAATTCAAGAAATCCATATATGATAAGAATGAAAATTTTTCTGATGAAATTAATATTTTAAAGAGAAATAAGAATGATTTAAAGAGAAATCAAAAAAAAAAGAGAAATGAAGAATTTAATACATCAAATAAAAAAAGTGGTGAAAAGCCTTAACAATAGACTCAGTGAGGCAGAAGAAAGAATATCCAAGTTAGAAGACAAATCCCTGGAAATTTTACAGCCATACCCAAAAAAAAAAAAAAAAAGGAAGAAATTAGAAATTAGAAAACTAAAAAACATTGTTGGAAATTTATGGAATGCTATTAAATGACCCAACATACAGGTCTTAGGATTTCCTGAAGATATGGAAAAAGCAAATGGATTAGAAGGCCTACTTAGTGAAATAATTACACAGAACTTCCCCAATATGGAACAGCAAGGCATGTACAAGTATGGGAAGCACAAAGAACTCCTAATAAACATGATTAGAAAAGGTCTTCATCACAATACATTATAGTCAAACTTTCCACAGTAAAACATAAAGAAAAGATTCTAAAATGTGCATGAGAAAAATGCTAAATTACTTTCAGAGGATCTGCTATTAGACTCACAGCTGACTTTTCATCAGAAATCTTAGAGACTAGGAAAGAATTGTGAGACATAGTCCAAGTCTTAAGAGAAAAAAACCTGTCAACCAGAATACTGCACCCTGCAAAGTTCTCACTTATGAATGAAGGTAAAATAAAAACCTTCCTTAATAAACAGAAATTAAAAGAATTTGTCACCACTATCCAGCCTTACAAAAGATACTCAGATGTGCTACACACAGAAGCATAATCATCACTGTGTACGAATGTAAAGGCAAAAAAACTACCAGTGAAAGTGCAAAGGAAATACAATGTAAACAATAAAAGTACAACTTTTTTGTATTTTTACAAAAAATTTTACAAGAAACAAAAATTACAAAAGAACCAATTTTACAAAAATGAAAATTTTAATTTTTTAAAATTAATTAAATTTTTTTTATTTTACAAACAACATAAATACAAGTTGTTACTTATCACTAATAACTTTGAATATAAATGGCCTCAACTTTGCAGTTAAAAATACATTAACCAAGGATGTAAAAAATCTCTTTAATGAAAATTACTAAACATTATTGAAAGAAAAAGAACAAGATATATAAAATTTTAAATTTACATTGCCATAAAAAGTCTTAATATTTTTTCACCTGGAGACTACTGGAAGCTTCTCCCCCTCAGGTTATTCCCTGAAATGAAATAGGCAACATTTTTAAATTATCTTTTGGTTTGCAGTGATAATTTTAAACTCTTTTCTTGAGGATTTAAATTTTAGTTCTGTAAAAAGAGAGGGAGCAGGAAAGAGGGAATTATCTCAGTTGTTAGTACAGAAAGGGTACCTTATTGTACTTCTCTGAAAATGAAAGTAAGCTTATAAACCAACACCATTTTTCTGCACTTGAATTAGAATGTATCACATTCTGTAAGTCTTAATTAGTATTATTTAACTAGGACATTTCATCATAAATCTTATATCTGAGGCAGTTCCCAATAAGGGTTTTAAATGGACATAGCCATGCAATAAAACCATCTTTTCTTAGATGAACTTACAATTTTATTGGCTATTGATAGCAGTAGTGAAAGTGGAAAAACTCCCTTTACTTTCTTTGGGATTTAATGACCATGCAGGTGTCTCTTTCAAATCTGTACTCTCAAAAGTGTTATTAGTTCAACCTTACAAGGGACAAAGCATTTCATATGTGGAACAGACCTGCTTTATACTGTTAAATGAGTTTTCTAGGATTCCTAACAGACCAGTTTTATGCAAAGGTGGACACCTACGCTGTGTAAGAATATTAGCATCAGAGGATTCAAAAGAACCATTGTTAGGAACTTATTTTTAGAGATTAATTTTTTTACTGTACTTCACTACAAAGGTCTTTGCTTTGTGGCCACTACCATTCTAATCAGTATGGATTTGTATTCTGACTTATAGGTGAGTTCTGAGTTGTATGCCAACATCCAATGACTAATACTAAAATCATTTTAAGTACAACCAATTGGAAAACGTTATTTGCTTTACCCTTAGAGAATGTTACATTATGACTATCTTTGTGAAAATGAAATTATACTAGTAATTAGTCATTCAGTGCATTTGTGCATTTAGTAGTATTTATTTATGCTCTCACATTAGAAATTGTCTAATATCTTTGCTTGACATAAATAAATGCAATGTTCTGTGGCCTTGTTGTAGGGATGGCAGGCATGAGAGGCATAGTAGACACCTACCCAGAGGGAAGAGTCTGACACATGATACTGGTTTCTAAAAAGAGAAAAATCAATATGGATAAATTCTCTTCACCCTAACGCTACAAATGTGCCATAAGATAAAAAGATTTGCCAAAGGTCACACACACACACACACACACACACACCCAATGACAACATTAGCAGAAGTATCTTGTCTACAGGTACCAAAGCAATGCTTCTTTCTACCCTATCTTTGGTGTTACGTTGAAAAGAATTTCATAAAGGGATGATAGTAGTGAATATCTATCTCATTATGATTCTACTCACCATGGAATTTTACTCCATCAAGAAATAAAAAAAGACTCTTACTTGTTTTAATGTTAAAAGTAATACCAACCTTGAATCCATGAATATTTTCTCATGATCAAGTTCCTTTTACTATCAAAGAATTAGAGGAAGAAGGGAAGAAAATATACAATCACTTTTATAATGTAAGTAGTGATAACAGGTTGACAAAAATTTTTCTTGGACTTCATTTAAATATTGCTACAGTAGATGCAATATAAAATAAAAGAGGAGTGGAATAAACCATCTGGTTTGAAAGCTAGAGGAGGAAGATACTTGGAAGCTTATACATTAAATGAAAATATTTATCCTTGGAGAATTTGATTTCTGCCTACATGGTGGTAGAAAATTAATTTCTTGGCTGGTGCCTAACTCATATTTTGAATTGAAAGCTATACATCTGGCATTTGAAAGAAGTCTTTAAAATGTATCACACAGATAAGCCTACTTAAATATAGAACTGAGGGCAAGCAGTAAGTAACTGAGATAAGCAGAGTTACAAAAATCTATTCTTGGAACCCACCATGACCTTTCTCTTTTCTCAACCTGCTTTTACTCCAAATGTGCTTCTTTTGGAGATTTCTTTATAAGTATCCACTTAATGAGTGGTTGCTGTATGCCAGGTAATATAGTGGTTCATTTACATATATTAATACATTAAAATCTCCAAACAACTCTGTGAGGAAAGGATAAGTAATGGAGTAAAAGTCCCCCAGCTCATTGGCCACAGCCAGGGTTTGAATGCAGGCCTTCTGGACTCCATCTCAGAGTTAATGTGATGGCAGAGCTTTCCCTGGTTGGGTGAGGAGTTAGGAATTTTTACCTATCCTTAGACAAATAAGAGACAATGTCTTGGGGAAGGAATTTCTCTTCTGGGGAGAGGATAATCTTGGAGCTCCCAATTGAAACACAAATCTCTTAAAAGCAGTAAGTAAGTAAAATTCACTATTGTATTCCCAGTGTTGGTAGACAATCAATATTTGTTGAACTCACAAGAGCCTACCAAGTTTGCTAAACTTCTCAAGAATGGCCTATTTAAAAGTTCAGTTCCATTCAATTTTATATATCGGCAAAAAATGGGGATGGAAGAGATGTTATGAAGTGAGGAAACATAATTAGCCTACATTTGAGTGAGCCTATATATAAAGAGGCCGATAAATCACAAACAAGATGAGATACATAAGAAAACAATGCAACTAGACCTCAAACATGAACACTGCATTCAAACTGCTTTAATACGGTAAAACATCAGTTCAGGAAGCAAAGAAAGAAACCAGCAGAGGACAGTGTGGTTGGTGACAGAAGCACAGTGCCCCCGGAATGATGAGAGCTGGATAAAGTACATCACTGAAGGACTAGGGGCCAATTGAAGATCAGTTGTTACTGCAACTAAAACTATATGAGGGGGAGGAGAGGCCATGGAAGGCACTGAGCAATGGGCCTCACATTTAATATTTCAATTTATCTTCGCAGCTCTATTTTATCTTTGCCTTCATTATCACTATCTATCTAAAGACTTCTACTCTTTTCTGTACACTGAAATACTGTTTCATTAGATTCTCTATATTTTTCTGAAAACAAACAGATTCAGTTAGGGGACAGCACATTTAAATAGAAGAAATTAATAAAGAGACTATTGACAAAAGGGTTGAGAAACATCATCAAATAGTGGTGAGGTGCTGTGAGGTTAGTGATAGCTAGGAATGATTGCCATTCCAAAACCTAAAGAGACAAGGAAGGGAACATTTATAAGGACCTGGAGAGACAGGCTCTGTGAGGAACGGAGTCTGTTATCAGAGCAGGTGTTACAAGCAGGAGGTAGCTGAAAGAATGGAAACCTGAACATCCCTCTCTTACTGCCTTCCAGATCTCCTGTCCCTGCCTCTCTTTGTACATAAGAAAATTCTCCACAGGATTTGCTGGGTCATAAGGTACAAATTTCAGCAGGGCTTACATCACAGCCTTGCTGTAAAGTCTTTACTTAACAAGAAAACCATTCCAAACTGACAAGTGAAAATTAGTATGTATTGCTCCAAAGTCCACAAAAGCTTGGGCCTGTTTCTTTGTGGAGGTGATAAAAGGTGCAGAAAACTTTTTCCACTTTCAAAGCAATATCCTGATGTTTCCTGGATAACTGGATTCTTATAAATCTCACCCATGAGGCAAATCCCTGAAACTTCACGGTGTTTAGTTGCCTTTATCTGCCATGTTGAGTCCTCGTTCTTGATCACCGGATGCATTTAGTATAACATTGTCTGCATAATTAATAAGCCAGCATGGCTTTCTGTGGCTTTAAAGGCCTAAATTTATGACAGTGGACAGGAGAGTTGACTTTGTCCTGAGACAAAATGGAAAATATGCACTTTTATCTCTGTGAAGCTGCTTCTGACTATCTTTCTCATAATTTGTTGGTTGACTAAGTCAAAAGCTGCACACTATCTGCTGGTTATTGTAGGGATTGTTTTCCTGATCTAGAAACTACAGATTATATTCGAGATAACTCAGTCGTTCTCCAAGACCTATCAAGCTTGTATACCAGCCAAACATGCTTTTTAACTTAGATATACAGTGTGAATCAACTTCCCTTGCATTTAAAGAATCTTTTATTGTGGAGTTAATCTTTTCATTTCACCTGGGTAAGTGGTGTTAGTTTTGGATTACTGTATTCTGCAAGGCGGCAAGGGGGAAGAATTGAGTGGAGGGAGAACTTTACTTAGACCACAGAAAACAGCTGTATGAAGAGGGCTGCCTAACAGCAGCTGGGACTTTCTGTGTGGATGGATCCAGCTCCTAGCGATTCAGCAAAAAGAGACCTGAGATATAAATATATAAATATCCCAAGTTCTTCCTTCTCTATTCCCCAAACACCTGTTTGGTGCTTCCCATTGGCTAAACCAGCCAGAAGCCAAGAGGTGCAGCAGCTGTTGGTGCTTGCCCATCAGATGGGCCTCCTGGATGGAACACAAGCAAAATGACTGAATATGGGGAGAGTTGGGTGCAATGAATGGGAGGCCGAGTAAGGAAAATAGCTAAAATACCAGCATTTCTCAATTTCAGTGCATTACTCCTGGCCTCTACAGGAAAATGAACAAAAATGGTAAAATGTTGATGCTTATAGCATCTTACAAATTTATTTTAAGCATTTACTATTTTTACATGTGATTGGAGTTAAGTTGAACTTCTGTACCTGTTTGTTTTTTTTTTTTAATTTCTATTTTTGGGATCACTGCTTCCATCCTTTTAACTCTTTGTTTAGAACTGGTTATTCAAACCTCTCCATACAAAATGTATCAGGTAAACCTGAACATGCAAAAAAGTAAAATATAGAATTTTTAAAAACCCTGTAAGATCTTACTGTCTGTGTAAACTCTATTCCTCTGAAGCCTTTTCCCAGTAAAAAACTGATTATGCCTGTGACTTTTCTCTCAAACATGTTCTCTTTGGTGGGATGAGAATATTTGGGGGAACCTTGTTGTCATCCTTGACACTTCAAGAACTATCTTTATTCTTTCTGTGTCCTGAAATCAAATATTCACCCTTTCTGGAGCAGCAACATCTGTCTTCAAGCCATTGTCTTATACCTACAATAGGGTAGTTCTGACTTTTTTTTTTTTTTTCATGTTCAGAGATGTATGTTTTACATTTCCATGTTCAAGGAAGCTGGTGCCAAACAAGTAGCTGAGCAATGGGTGAGTGGTTTTGTTTTCTTTGTTCAATCTTATGTTCTTTGGTGAAATTCTGCAGTAATAGACTTTCAAATAAAGCAAAATCATATATATGGCCTCTAGTATACAATTATTGCTCAATCAAGAATAATCTGTACCTAGTAAACTGTCTTGAAAACCCTAATATTATATGACCCAAGAAAGCAGTATCTCTCTTGTTTTCCATTTCAAGTAGAGCTCATCAACAATGAAGCACTTGATGCCTCACATTAAGTTTCAAAGAATGCAGGAGAATTGCTAGTCTAGACAAGCAAGAAGCCCCTTTCTTTTCAGAATTTATATAGAATAGAGCTTACCAATTAAGTGAGGATTCAGAGATAACATTTTAAAACTCATAACATTCATTTCCCTTTATGTTGGTGTGGGGATTTGCGATTACAGAAAGAAAGAAAAAACAGAATAAAATCGTCCACAATAAATATCTGGTTGAGTTGTGCTAGTTCTTTATATTTCAAGCATTCCAACTTTCTTTATTTGAATATATAATATTGAAGTGGGATAATTGTAACTGCTCATATCTCTGATCTTTCAAAAGAGAACATTCTGTTGTTTGTGGAACTGTAGTGGTGGGGGAAAATTGTTTGTCATGAAATTAAAATGCTCATTTTCAGTGAACATTGCTTATTCCAGCAGAAATGGTGTGGTTTATACAGAATGGATTTTCTTGCTGTCAGTGACTCAAACTCTCTATTAACCAAACCCAGCGTGAAAAGGTCTGCTGGAACATAGAGCTCTTGTCCAGTAAGAAATGCCTTAAAGAAAGGAATCTGGGCAAGGCCTGCAGGCCTGTAAATAAAACACAGAGTTTAGTTATACCAGAGTAGGCTCCCACAGGAATTAAATGTTTAATATCCCCTAAGGGGAAATTGTGAGTAGTAAGGCCAAATGAAATTTGGGACTGTTTTAAGTGGAGAAGAAATATTCTTGTCTGATTTTATTATGTAAGGATTTTTCCTTTAAGAAAACATGGAGTAGACAGAAAAAACCACTAGTATCAGTTTTCATGTAGCTTTTCCATGTAAAAAATGACGATAATTTTCTAATTTAGCTTATGTATTTTAGTGAAAATTAGCTGGTGTAGTGTTCCTAATAGGATTTTGAAAAACCTGTTTATGATGGCAAATTTAATTATATAAAAAAGTAAATCAAATAGCTTAATGAAATCTCATTATCAATCATAAGCTTTGATATCTTAATCACAGAAGTAATTTTTTCTGTCATAATTTAACAGAATTCAAGAGCTCTGATGTCTTAAAGATTAGCCTGGTACAATAAAAATGTTTTATTGATGTGGCTTTTGAGGGATAAGGAAATTAAGTGATATGACCAAAGTTACTCAGTGGCAGAGCTTAAAGTAGAACCCCTTTCTTCCAATCAACAGTTTGGTGGGTTCATGAAGAGATAGACAGGTCTGGGCCTTATAACTGTCAAGGTTTTGGAGCCCACCTGATTATTATCAAGCCCTTCTGTCAGTTTCTATTTGCATCTCAGTCATAGATCTTAGTCCTGGTTTGGGCAGCAGCTTCTTAGGTTCTCCAGTAATGACTCTGTCTTTTGTTCTAGACCCTATCTAGCCTATCTGGGGCCTCTACTCTAACATCAGTGGCTCTACTCCTAACTTGTGTGTATTGATCGTCCTCTCCGCCACTTAATGTTGTATGAATCTTTAGGATTTTCTCCATAGACAAACTCCTCTACCTGCAAAAATGGAGTGGCCTTTCTCCCAGTCTTGGTTGGGATCAGCTTTAAACCATGTCCATTAGTCTTCACAAGGATCCAGAGACCACCCCCTCCTTTCCTCTCCTCTATGATATCCTCTCATTACCAGGTTAATGCCACTCTTAGGATCATTGATTGCTACTCTTACCCTGTCTTTTATAATACAGTGTCTGCATAAGTGTTCACAGGAGTTGATAATGGAATGAACCAAGGCTTTCAGCAACCAGGCAGTCAACCAAATGCTGCTACAGGGATGTACTTGGCTCCCCACCCAGGAGACAGCAGCTTGAGGCATCACCCATGCCAGCAAAGAGTATCTCACCGCCCCATGTCAGCAGGCAGTAGCTCTAAAGACGAATCATCATCCCTCTACCCCTCCTGGACTTTTGGGACTAATGTAATCCCATACAACTCCTGCTTTATAAAAAATAAAAGGGGGGGGATGTTAATAAAATGGCTCAGTCTTATCTATGGCACGATTTACACCCTGACACCATCCTAGGCTCTAGCCCCCACCGCCATTGCTGGAAGCCAGGTAGCCACATGGCCACATGGCCCAACCACCGGTGTCAGCCATACCTCCACCTCATGGGATTTGCTGCTCCTACCTCCCTGCCTGCCCCCCGGTGAAGTTTTAAAAGGACCTGTTCCTGAACATCTCTCTCTCTCTCTCTCTCTCTCTCTCTCTCTCTCTCTCTCTCTTTCTCTTCCTCTCTGTCTCCTGACCTCTGTCTCTGTCTCTCTCTTACGCTGTCCTCCCTCTTTTTTTTCTTTGCCCCTTCTCTCCAGTCTGTCAGGTTTCCCCCAGTAAACTCTTTCCCTTCAAAAAAAAAAAAAAAAAACAGTTTGGTGGGTTAAGAATGCAATCTTTATGTTTTATTTCTAGTTTTTCAAACTAGAAAGTGGGAACAGAAATAAGTTGCAGTGTTGTTTTAGTGGAAGCCATGTAAAGAGCCTATATCTATTCCCGGAAACTCGTATGACATTTGGAGAAGTTGGTTCCTTGCCCTTCTTCCTCACTTGTCTCTAATATCTTGGTGAAAAACTTGTATCAGGAACAATATGTTCATTGTAATATGTTCACAATGACCAAGATATGGAGTCAACTTGACTTGATGATTATATGGTATATTTGTATCTACACACCTACATATCACTCTGAACCCCATAAATATGTACACTTATTATGCATCCTTTAATATTAAAGTATGCCAGTGTGTGGTGCAGTGGATTAAGACCCTGATTGCAACACCACTTTCCCCTATGAGAGCTCTGGTTTGAGTCTAGGCTTTCTGCTTCCTATACTATCCAGTTTTCTGCTAATGAGCCTGGGAATGTAGTAGTGGATGATGGCCAAGTGCTTGGTGTCCTGCCGCTCTTATGTGAGCCTGAATGAAATTCCTGGCTCCTGGCTTCAGCCTGGCCTAGTTCTGGCTGTTGTGGCCATTTGGTGAGTGAGTGGGGATTGGAAGATATCTCTCTCCCTCTCTCTCTGACATTCTACCTTTCAAATAAATAAATAAATCTTTTAGAAAGGTAAAATATATTAAATGAAAAGAAGTGATAGTTTAAAGGAATGATTGAGGAGCACAGATGTCTAAGCCCCGAAACAAGTGGAAAAATTAACAACTGGAGCCTCTAGCACTGCAGAGAGGCATTCTGAAGTGGACAGAATATAGCCACATCCCCAGATCATACAGCTGTGTGTACCAGACATCTGTCAAAGGCTGGCCCTCAGGACCAGAGCATTGTTCTGGGGTATCTTAGGAACTTGGCACTCCGGTGGGTGGTGAGTAGAGAAGAGCTGATAAGATGAGTGACAGACACTGAAGGGAAATCCACATGTAAACATCAGTAAGAAGAGAGAGGTGGAAGTTAAGATTAAGATCAAAGATCAGTTTTTATTTCTCTTCTGTGCTGCTCCTAATTCTAGATAAACGAACTCTGGATTTTAATTATTACCTCACTGTGCATGAATTCTTTATGCAGATGTTCACATGGTAGGGCAACTTCTTAGCAATTTGGGAACATGTGGAGCCAATGTCTTTGTCTCCTCTTCACTGAGATTCTTATTCCAGGGCAAAGACTAGGGTTCCAATCAGTGGGGTTGCCTGAAGCTGCGACAAGCAGATAATAATCTTGTTTTATTCAAGTGTGCTAGAAACATTTATCCACTGGCTTCCTCCAAAGGGTAAAGTGAAAGTAGTTGGAGTTTATATTCTATTATATTATTTTTTACATGAAATTTTTCTCTATATTTTTCCTATTAAAAGTACTCATTAGGTAATAATCACTTTGGCCTCACTTACATCTGCAAATTATCTGATATTATGAAAATTGGATCACTTTTGGCCATGTTCTAATTCAACAAATAAAAACCATAACACTTTTTGTATAATGTCATGAAACAAAGCAAAATAAAATGGCCAAATATTTTATTAATCTCTTCATAGTTTAACATGTCTGTTTTATCAGTTCTCAAATCTTGTTAAAGGCCTGGACCATATGTAAAGAATGATGAATTTAGGCTTCTACTTGGTCGACTGATAGAAAACATCTTACTATTAATGTACTTTGTTGTTTTAGAAATTCAAACTAGCATAGAAGCAGCATCTCCTTCAAAACTAAGTGTTCTGCAGTTTAGGAATTATTTAAGACAGAAAACAGGATTTTATGAGTACCAAAATCTCAAAAGTAAAGCTTGAACATTTACCAAAGAAAAGAAATTGTTTACTTTCTTTCCGTGGCTCAATAGCTCAAAAAATATGTAAGTCAATCACTACTGTTAGCAGATTTTTTGGCATAGGTTTTCTGATAAGCATACTCTAATTGAAGAGTAAGCTTAAGGGATGACTTGCAAGGAGTTAAACTTGGCTGGGGAAGAACAATGACGGATCAGGGGAAGATGTGTTCAGTCAATATAGGTTAGCTGTGTGCTTCGTAGTGGGGTCTCATGGAGGAGTGGGTAAGACACAGAGACCCACCAGTAGGCTGGATATGGAGAAAAGTTAGAGTGAAGACAAGGACATGCATGTGAAGTGCACAGATTTCACATAAATCATGTTAGTACCTTTGCAGAGCTCGACAGGACAGTAACATTTCACAAAGCAGCTTCCATTATTTCCTCTGAACCTCAATTTTCTATTCAACAATATTTATAATTAAGACATTTATTCTGAAGCTTAATTGGAACTTATTCTTCAGTAAAGCTAAACACTTTGCCATTTGTCCTAACCTTAGGGGAATTGACAAGTTACATATTGTCACACTTAAAAACTTGGCTTTGTATCTATTTGATTAAATACACTCACTTTTCTTACTCAAATTCATACCGAGACGAAATTACAATTATTTTGGCCACTGAGTGGTTTTAAATCCTGATAAATATTGGTTTTGAGGACAGAAGGCAAATTAGATCACTGTTTCTGTTTATTTTACAGCTTGTTTCCAAGGCATGATACTTATTCATTCAGTTTGAGTATGCCAAAGAGGAAGGGCAGTTTCGTCTGTAAAAACTGTTAATCTGATTTTTTTCTTGAGCCTAATGAGCAAAATAAGATAAATGCATATGGTACTTATAAACACTATATATTCTAGGTTTTGCAAGGAGTAGATTTCACCATGACTTAATTCTTTCCAGGTGACCAAATAACAATTTGATAAGACAGATCATTAAAAAAAACTGTACTAAGAGTGCAGTTTTAAAAAGGCACACTGTATGCCACTTCTCTGTGTCATTTCATGTCATCCTTACATCCTTACATTTCTTCTTCCAGGTCACTAATATTCACTATTCATCTCTTTTTTTTTTCAGATGTAGCAAAAGCTTTATTAATAGCTATATTCTTTTTGTATTCATCTTATAATGAATCCTTTAATTTATTTATATAAAGGGTATAAATTTCATGTATTTCATATATATGGTTTTAAGAACATAATGGTACTTCCCATACTACCCTCTCTTCCTCCCTTCCTCCCATCCTCCCATCTTCTACCTTATTTAACTTTCTTTTAATTTTTGCAACGATGTATTTTCAATTTATCTTACTATTACAAACTCAAAATTCTCCAGTAAATAAAGAATTCAACAAGTAGTAAGTAGAAACACCGCTATTCCTCAGGATTATAAACAAGGGTTATAACAATAATCGAATCTCAAAATGTTAGTTTCACTCATATGTTACATTGTTCATACTCTCTGTATTAGTTACCACAAATCAGAGAAAATGTATGATATTTGTCTTTTTTGGGACTGGCTTATTTCACTAAGCATAATGGTCTCTAATTACATCTATTTTGTTGTGAAAGACAGGATTTCATTCTTTTCTAATGGCTGAATAGCATTCCATGGTGTATATATATCACACTTCTTTATCCAGTCATAAGTTGATGGACATCTTTATTGATTCCTTATCTTAGCTATTGTGAATGTAAACATGGGCTATAGATAACTCTTTCATATGCTGATTTCATCTTCTTTGGGTAAATTTCCAGGAGTGGAATGGCTGGGTCATATGGTAGATCTATTTTCAGATTTCTGAGGAATCTGCACATTTTCTTCCATAATGGTTATACTGGTTTATATTCCCACCAACAGTGATTTTGGATGCCTTTTTTCTCCACTTCCTCATCAGCATTTGTTATTTTTTGATTTTTGGATGATATCAATTCTTACTGGAGTGAGGTGAAACCTTATTGTGATTTTTATTTGCATCCCTGATGGCTAATGAATCCTGAGCATCCTTTCATGAGTATGTTGTATTTCATCCTTTAAGAAATGCCTATTCATATCTTTAGCCCATTTCTTAACTGGATATTTTGTTGCATTGTTGTTGAGTTTTCTTGAGCTCCTTATCTAATTCTGCATATTACTCCTTTATCTGATGTATACTTTGCAAATATTTTCTTCCAATCTATCAGTTGCCTCTTTACTTTGTTGATTGTTTCTTTTGCTGTGCAGAAGTTTCGGAGCTTGATGTAACCTAATTTGTCTGTTTTTGTTTTATTTGCCTGTACTTCTTGCATCTTATCCATGTCCTTGCCTATGCTAATGTCTTGCGTTTTTCCCCTATATTTTCGTCTACTAATTGGATGGTTTCAAGTCTTAGGTTTAGATCCTTTATTCATTGTGAGTTAATTTTTGTATAGAATGTAAGGTAGGGGTCTTGTTTCATGATTCTGCATGTGGAGATCCAATTTTCCAACACCATTTGTTGAAGAGACTGTCCTTTCTCCAGGGAGTAATTTAAGCTCAGTATCAAAGATGTAGATGTATGGATTAGTTTCTGTGGCTTCTAATTCGTTCAGCTGGTCTACATATTTGTTTTTGTGCCAGTACCAGGCTGTTTTGATTATAATTGCCCTATAAGACATCTTGAAATCTGGTATTATTATGCCTCTGATTTGTTTTTATTATGGAAGATTGCTCTAGCTATTCAGGGTATTTTGTGATTTCATGCAAATTTTTATCCTTTTTTTCTAGATCTCAGAAGAATATTCTTGGTATTTTGGTTGGAATCTCTTTGAAACTGTAAATTGTTTGGGGCATGTAAATTGTATGGACATTTTGATAGTATTAATTCTTCCAATCCATGAGCATGGAAGATTTTTTTCAACTTTGTGTCTTCTTCTAATTCTTTCCTTTATATTGGTTAAATTTGCTCCAAGGTATTTGATTTTTTTGTAGCTATTGTGAATGAGACTGATATTACAACTTCTTTCTCAGCTATGGCATTTTTGTGTATATCAAGGCTATTGTTTTCTGTGTGTTGATTATATATCCTGAGACTTTGCTCAATTGTCTTATGGGCCTCAGTAATCTCTAAGTGGAGTATTTTAGTTCCCCTATGTACAGGATCCTGCCATCTGCAAACAGGGATAATTTTACTTCCTCATTTTCCCATTTGCATCACTTTGATTTCTTTTTCTTGGCTAATGGCTCTGTCTAAAACTCCCAGAACTATATTGAATAGCAGTGGTGAGAGTGGGAATTCTTGTTTGGTTCTAGATCTTCGTGCAAATGCTTCCATGTCTTCCCCATTCAGTATGACACTGGCTATAGTTTTGTCATATATTGCCATGCCTGTGTTTAGGTATGATTCTTCTATACTAAATTTCTTAAGATTTTTCTTTTATCATGAAGAGAGGTTGTATTTTATCAAATGATTTCTCTGCATCTATTGAGGTAATCATAACACTCTTATTCTTCAGTGTGTTAATGTGGTATTAAAAAAAATCACATCTATTGATTTGTGCATGTTCTTTTTTTTTTTTTTTTTTTTTGACAGGCAGAGTTAGCGAGAGAGAGAGAGAGACAGAGAGAAAGGTCTTCCTTCCATTGGTTCACCCCCCAATGGCAGCTAGGGCTGGCACGCTGCAGCAGTGCGTCACGCGGATCTGAACCCAGGAGCCAGGTGCTTCCTCCTGGTCTTCCTTGTGGGCGCAGGGCACAGGCACTTGGGCCATCCTCCATTGCCTTCCTGGACTACAGCAGAAGCAGAAAGCTGGACTGGAAGAAGAACAACTGGGACAGAACTGGTGCCCCAACAAAGACTAGAACCCGGAGTGCTGGCGCCGCAGGCGGAGGATTAGCCTAGTGAGCCGCGGTGCCTGCTTTGATTTGTGCATGTTCAACCATCTCTCCATCCCAAGGTATAAATCCCAATTTGTCTAGGTGGCTGATATTTTTGATGTGTTGTTGGATTTAATTACCTGGTATTTTGTTGAGGATTTATGCATCTAGCTTCATCAGGGATATTATTTATAGATTTCTTTCTTTGTTGCATCTTTTTTCTGGTTTTGGAATTAAGGTAGTGCTGGCCTCATAGAAGGAGTTGGGAAGGATTCACTCCCTTTTACTTGTTTTGAATAATTTAAGAAAAATTGAGTTTAGTTATTCTTTAGAAGTTTGGTAGAAGTCAGCAGTGAAGACATCTGGTCCTTGGCTTTTCTTTTCTTGGGAGTGTCCTTTTAAGTGATTCAGTCTCCATCTTGGTTATTGGAATATTTATGTTTTCAATGTCTTTGTGACTCAATTTTAGTAAATTGTATATATCCAGAAGTCTATCCATTTCTTCTATATTTTCCAATTTGTTGGCATGTAACTGTAGTAATTTCTGATGATTGTTTTTATTTCTATAGTATCTATTGTAAGATCTCATTTTTCATTCCTGATTTTATTAATTTGGGTATTTCCCCCACCATTTTTTGTTAGTTGGGTCAACGGCATGTCTGTTTAGTTTATTTTTTAAAGAAATTGGCTCTTCATTTTATTGATCTTTTGTTCATGTTTTTATTTCAGTTCTGCTTATTTCTTCTCTAATTTTTATTATTTCTTTCCCTTACTAATTTTGAGTTTAGTTTGTTCTTTTTTCTAGGGTCTTGATATGTGTTGTTAGATCATTTACTTGATGCTTTTCCAATTTCTTGATATAGACACTTATTGCTATAAACTTCCCTGTTAACACTGGTTTTGCTATGTCCCATACATTTTGTTATATTGTCTTGTCATTGTCATTCATTTCTTGGAATTTTTTATTTCCCTTTTAATTTCTTCTCATCAGTCATTTCTACAGTCAATAATTTCACACTGATGCATTTGATGCCATTACAAATTAGTACATCAAAATACTACAATGTTAGACCACATATCATTTTAAAATATGTTGAATATTGGAACAGGAATTTGGTCTTGTGGTTAAGATATAGGTTGGGAGGCTCCATCTCATATTAATATGCCAGGGTTAGAGTCTCAGTTCTGCTTCCAGTTCCAGCTTCCTTCTAGTGCACACACCATGAGGCAGTAGATATTCCAAGTGATATTTCAGACTTCCCAACTGGGAGACCTGGAGTATGTTTCTAGATCCTGGCTTCTGCATCTGGGGAGTAACCCAATGGATGAAGCTCTCTCTTTGTCTCACTCTCTCTATGTCTCTATCACTTGCATATAAATGAATTTTTAAAAATATCTTATTTATTTAATAGGTCTATTTTGAAAAGATGCAGAACAAAACCACTGTACTTTTATAGTACTATTGTTAATAAAAATCTTTTTAACATAAAAATGTGAATTAAACATTTGAAATACTTTTTAAGATAGATGTGAATTCAATGAAATGAAGGTTAAAATCAGTTCTGGTCTTTCTTTGTCTCATAAATGAGGACTACTGTTTCTATGACAACTGTAGCTGGAGAAAATAACTATTATTTCGAGTATTAAAATATCCATGAAATTTAAAATTCAGAATATTTTGCATTTTGGTAATAGAAACGTTTTAACATTTAGAATATATTGTATAGTGCACACAATACATGTTTTACAGCCTCTTTTGTCTTAAAATGAATGATCATCCAAACACCTACTATATGTTATTTTTAAGAAAAAATACTTGATCATTATGGATACTATTTGGTAGTACTTTGAAAATAAAAAAGCACCTTTGACCAAAATTAGCTGTGTGGCACTTCCATGAAAGAGACAAAACATGACAACAAAACAACATTATCCCAAAAAAGGAGCTGATGATAGATATAACTATTTGTGTCAGAATAATCTCTATACACAACTTTTAACAGACTAAATACAGCACCATTGCTTTTATGTAGTCAAATCCTGTAAGAAGCTATGTTTCATTTAGCCAGATATGACCTGTGATCTGCTAAATCAATATGTCCTGCATCCATGATGCTCTACAGGAGCTCTTGCTTTACTTCCACATCTTCTCTGGTACCCGATGGAAAACACAACTGTCTTCTTGAAAGATATGAAACTATGTCTCTGCAACACCCCCCACAGCTGCATATTGATTGCTCTCTTCCGTAGTCTGACGGTTATATTCCCATATATGCCTCTCCACCAATCTAGAGGGGTGAGGCTCTTAGGGGGAAGCCGTGATGGTGGTTTAATGAGAAGAATATGCTTGCTCCTCAAGACAGCTGTATATTTTAAAAAGTTGAGAAGGGTGAGCTGACTGGTTGTTAAAACAAGGAGAGATTTGTCTCCTTTAAAGGAGTCTTCCTTCCTTGGGTATTTTACAGCTTTGAGCATTTAAGAAGTCATTTTCTTATTACTTTGGTTCAAAGGCTTTGAGATATATGAACAATACATCAAGCATCCCTTCCGTCCACTTTAGCTACTTTCTACTTTCTCTATTCCTTTTTTCTCCTTTGTTAATAATGAATTGAGAAGAGAGACTGTGCCACATCCTATGGAAAATCATCCCATCCCAGCTGGAATAAAACTGACATCTTGGAGTGGAATCAGCAGAGATTTTTAGCTAAAGGCTAAAGTAAACCTCTACACTGAGGCAAAGCAAAATCAGTAACTCATGCAGGACAATGCTTCTTTGACCTAAAACATATCCCTCTTTGACAAAGTAATTCTTAATGAACCACATGAGTTAGCAAGGTACCACATGAGAGAACAAAACCAGAACCCAATCCAAACAAAACCAAGTAAGATTATGTTAACAACTTATTTCCAAGAAGCTTACATTAGAAAACATTTAAGGGGTTGTGCTTGATTTCTGGGTTGCAAGCTTTATTTTCCACATCTATGCTGACTGGTAATTCAGAGTGGGATATTTAAGTCCTGTCTGCTGCTTCTTACACTTTCACTTTCAAAATGGAATATGAGACGAAAACTTTGGACTCCTTACTCAGAAATGTCTGCATTTAACTTACAGTGGTCTGTGATTGCTCTCTGGCCAGGACCACGTTGTCACCTTTTATTTTTAAGTTGCTGAGCTGCCCAATTTATATTTTTTGCTCTCTGCATGACACAACTCTTTTTTTTGAGATTTATTTATTTACTTGAAAGAGTTACAGAGAGAGGGAGAAACACACACACACACACACACACAGAGAGAGAGAGAGAGAGAGAGAGAGAGAAGGCGTGAGAGAGATCTTCTGTCTGCCGTTTCACTCTCCAGATGACCACATGGCTGGGGCTGGGCCAGGCTGAGGTCAAGAGCCAGGAGTTTCTTCCAGTCTCCAATGTGGGTGGTATGGGCCCAAGTACTTCAGCCACATTCTGCTTTTTTTCTCAGGCCATTAGCAGGGAGCTAGATTGGAAACGGAGCATCAGAGACTCAAACCAGCACACATATGAAATGCCAGTGGCATTGCAGGTGAAGCTTCACGCTCTAAAGCCACAACACTATCCCCATGACACAGCTCTTACTATTCACCATGTCAATGTTTTTATCTTGCTAAATATTAATATGATAATAGTGCTCTTTTCTTTTTTTTTAGTATTTTTTTTAACTTTTATTTAATGAATATAAATTTCCAGTGTACAGCTTATGGATTACAATGGCTTCCCCCTCCCATAACTTCCCTCCCACCCACAACCCTCCCCTCTCCCGATCCCTCTCCCCTTCCATTCACATCAAGATTCATTTTCAATTCTCTTTATATACAGAAGATCAATTTAGTATAAAGATTTCAACAGTTTGCACCCACATAGAAACACAAAGTGAAACATACTGTTTGAGTACTAGTTATAGCATTAAATCAAAAATACAGTACATTAAGGACAGAGATCCCACATGAGGAGCAAGTGCACAGTGGCTCTTGTTGTTGACCCAACAAATTGACACTCTAGTTTATGGTGCCAGTAACCACCCTAGGCTGTCATCATGAGTTGCCAAGGCTATGGAAGCCTTCCAAGTTTGCCGACTCTGATCATATTTAGACAAGGTCATAAAAGACAGAGTGAGGATAGTAACCAATGATCCTAAGAGTGGCCTTTACCAGGTTTGAACAATTATACAGCATTAAGTGGGGAAGAGGACCATCAGTACACACAGGTTGGGAGTAGAGCCATTGGTGGTAGAGTAGAGGTTATGATTACAAAGGAACGAGGCCCAAGTGTGCTAGACAGGGTCTAGAACAAAGGACAGAGTCATTATTAGATGTGCTAAGAAAGGTGCTGTCTAAGCTACAATTAAGTTTTCTGATTGAGAGGCAAATAGAACCTGATAGAAGGGGCTTGATAATAATCTGGTGGGCTTTAGGCCTTGTAAGTTAAGAGGCCCAGACCTATCTATCTCTTCACATGGGGTATATCCTAAGGGAGGTGTGAACCTCCTAGGGGAAGTCACTCCATTGACTTTCATTACTTGGCTGGGCTGGGAGGAGAGCTGGCCAGGTAAAGGCAGGTGGCATCTCTAACAAGAAATTTACAGTTCTGCCTGCAATGTTGCTGACCCTACTTGACCATACCCTCAGCTGCAGTGGTCACTTTGGAAGTTGGGCTGAGTGAAGGGCTTTTCAGCTTAGAGCCAATAAGATCTGTGGCTCTGACCTGGGCATCCTTCGACTCCAGGGCAGGTCCATTTCCAGTGATCCAGCTCTTGGCAGAGCTGCCAGGGCTCTTCACAAGCTGACTTCTGCTGAAGCCCAGGCTTACCACATTGAAAGCCACTGCAGTGGACTGGCCTGTTGGGTCTCCTTGAGGGCAGATCACTGTACAGATCAGCCATTAATCGGCCTGCCACCCATTGCTTCTGATGCCTAGCTTTCTTTTCCTCCTGGTTTGTGTTAAAGCAGACCAGAGGATGCAAGTCAAGGGAGTGCCCATGTCCCATCTCTAAACTTCTGTGGCCTGAACTACAAGTCTATAGTCACAGGCATGTTCTGTAGTAGTTTTTCTAAGGTAGACAATGCCCATGAGGAAAATTATATTCTCACTTTAAAACTTTCTTTCCCTTTGGTCTGAAAGGGAGGTTTTTTCTACTTACTGTATACTTCGCTGATGGCGAAGTAAATCTAGCTATGAGATTATTATTTAAGTTCTTATTTTGGCTATGCTATTACAGAAAAATGTTAGCCATCTCTTTTATAAGGTCTAAAGATTAAATTGTGCGTCCTACAGATTCCTTCATAATAGAATTCGTTTCCTACCTTGAAGAGAATAGAGAAATGAAAGAACAAGTTGGGCTTAGAATAGAGAAATGAGGGAGCAAGTCCTAGATCGCTTGCTGACAATAGCAATATCACATGAATTCTTAGCAAACCGTTTCAACCATTAGATAACAACTTAAGAAAACATTTACCAAAAGGTCCAATGCCTTCTATAAATTTTAAGAATCATGTATTTGAAAACACCTCTTAAATATCTAACATGGTTTAGTTTGTTTAACCAGTAAACTTAAGCACAACCATATAAAATGTTTTTAGTTTCTTTCTACCAACAAGTTTAAAACATGATACACAGATTCAGGTCACACAATTAAAATGTATCTTTTTTTTTTTTTAATTTTTTTTTTTATTTTTATTTTTTTTTTTATTTTTGACAGGCAGAGTGGACAGTGAGAGAGAGACAGAGAGAAAGGTCTTCCTTTTGCCGTTGGTTCACCCTCCAATGGCCGCCGCGGTAGCGCGCTGCGGCCGGCGCACCGTGCTGATCCGATGGCAGGAGCCAGGTACTTCTCCTGGTCTCCCATGGGGTGCAGGGCCCAAGCACTTGGGCCATCCTCCACTGCACTCCCTGGCCACAGCAGAGAGCTGGCCTGGAAGAGGGGCAACCGGGACAGGATCGGTGCCCCGACCGGGACTAGAACCCGGTGTGCCGGCGCCGCAAGGCGGAGGATTAGCCTAGTGAGCCGCGGCGCCGGCTAAAATGTATCTTTGATAGATTTTAGCAGCTTAAATTTATGGACAATCTTATGTATAAGCCATTTAAAATAAAGCTCCTAATAAAATTTCCTATGTGGACATACAATATGTACACACATATAACATAGCATAATAGACCAATACAGCAATTTTAATAATAGCTTTTAAAATCTTTAACTCTTTTTGTAGATTGCCAATTGATTTGAATTGCTTTTTGTTTTTAGATTACTTTAACACATTGCTTTAACAGAACATCAGAGTTTAATTCTATGTCAAAGAGAAATTGAGCTTCCTGTGATCTTTTGCTGTGAGGTTTCCTTCCTTTACCTTCTTTCATATTGGTGACCATGTTTCTGTGTTTCTGTGTGTAACACATCTTTAAGCATCTTTTGCAGGGCAGGATGAGTGGCAACAAATTCTTTCAGTTTCTGTTTGCTATGAAAAGTCTTAATTTCACCTTCATTCACAAATGAGAGCTTTGCAGGATATAATATTCTGGGCTGGCAGTTTTTCTCTCTTAGTACCTGGGCTATATCTCGCCATACCCTTCTAGCTTATAGGGTTTCTGATGAGAAGTCTGCTGTGAGTCTAATTGGAGATCCTCTGAGAGTAATCTGACATTTCTCTCTTGCACCTTTTAGAATCTTTTCTTTATGTTTCACTGTGGTGAGTTTGATTACAATGTGTCGTGGTGAGGATCTCTTTTGGTCATGTTTATTAGGGGTTCTATAAGCTTCCTGTACTAAGATGCCTCTGTCCTTCTCCAAACCTGGGAAATTTTCTGCTAGTATCTCACTGAAAATGCCTTCTAATCCTTTCTTCCTCTCCATGCTTTCAGGAACTCCTAGAACCCGAATGTTGGTTTTTTTAATAGTAACCTGTAGATTCCCGACAATATTTTTTAGATTTCTAATTTCTTCTTCTTTTCTTTGGTTTGCCTGTTTCCTTTCCTGTTCTCTGTCTTCTAAGTGTGATATTCTCTCTTCTGCTTCACTCATTCTGTTTTTAAGGCTCTCTAATGTGTTTGTCATTTGATCTA
This sequence comes from Lepus europaeus, assembly GCF_033115175.1. Lineage (NCBI taxonomy): Eukaryota > Metazoa > Chordata > Mammalia > Lagomorpha > Leporidae > Lepus > Lepus europaeus. The sequence continues at coordinate 63,240,600 of NC_084834.1, read as the reverse complement.
TTGAGTTCTTCATTTCATTGTGGTTTTTTGTCACTATCATAGTTTCATGTTCTACTAGTTGTTTCATTTCATTTTGATTCCTCCTTAATATTTCATTTTCACGAGAGAGATTTTCTATCTTGTCCATTAAGGATTTCTGTAGTTCAAGAATTTGTTTTTGAGAACTTCTTAATGTTCTTATCAATTTTTTGAGATCCGCTTCTTGCATTTCTTCTATCTCATCATCTTCATAATCTTGAATTGGGGTGTCTTTTTCATTTGGCGGCGTCATAGTGTCTTCCTTGTTCCTGCCACCTCGGTTTTTGCGTTTGTTGTATGGCATGTTGGAGATATTTGGTTTCTTCACTGTGGTGTTTTTTCTTGTTACACTATGGCTCTATATTAAGTGGACTGTCTGCTTTCGGTGGAGCCTTAGAGGCTTGAGATAAGTGTGGACTGAGAGCTGTGTTTGGTTCCTCAGGGTTGAGGGTGTGTCAAAGATGACACTCCCAGGTTAGGCGTGGTAAATCTTTCTTTTCTTTTTTTTTTTTTTTTTTTTTTGATTCAAAAGGGAAGTAATTCCGCACAGCTGAATGTAATTGGAGGTAGTTAGCAGGCGAATGATATACCCACAGGAGCCAGAGATCAGAAGCTCTTTCCCAAGGACCACACAGGGAATCTCTGCTGCCCTCGGGGTGGGCTCCAATTCTCCTGCAGTCTCCCACTGGGTTGCCAAGTTAGACCCTAATCTCCTGTTATTTCACCCCTCCCCACAGAGTCAGGTTTTTCTGCTAGGCTCAGGGCTGGTGCAGACCTGAGGTCGCCCTGCTTATGACGTATGTCCAAAATGGCGCCTGCTCTTTGTCTTGCTCGCCTTTGAGGGGTGAGCAGAGAGAGAGAAACTCGTGTCCGTATCGGTCACTTTTTTTTTTTCTCTCTCTCTCTCTTCTAGTTAGCCTGGTGAACTTTTCCCCACAGAGTTTCAAGCCTCGTTCCCTCTAGCCTCCTCTTTCCACTTGCCCGCTGGTGTCTCGGGCTATGGAGGTTCGGCTCACCTCGCGTTCCAGCGCTGGTGTGTTGAGTCTGCTGCTGGTGTCCCGAACTTGGGCTCCCACACTCTCCACGCAGGTCCACTGTGAATCACTAGTTCCGGAAGAGTTTCCGCTGCTGTTTCTTCCCCTACTCTTCCTTGACCCTGCAGTATCTCCACTTTTATTAACCTGTGTATCTTGCTGAACTATCAATGTGCTCCCTTCCTATTCCGCCATCTTGCCGCTCTCTCTCCAGCTGATTTTCCAATAGTGCTCTTTTCTTATTTATAGTGACATTTCACAACATAAAGAACCAGACCCCAAATATTGTTGCCATACATCTTTACATAAAACTGAGCTTGCGCCAGCGCCGCCACTCAACAGGCTAATCCTCCGCCTGCGGTGCCCGCACACTGGGTTCTAGTCCCAGTCGGGGCGCCAGATTCTGTCCCAGTTGCCCCTCTTCCAGGCCAGCTATCTGCTATGGCCCGGGAGTGCAGTGGAGGATGGCCCAAGTCTTTGGGCCCTGCACCCGCATGGGAGACCAGGAGAAGCACCTGGCTCCTGGTTTCAGAACAGCGCGATGCGCCGGCCGCAGCATGCCAGCCGTGGCGGCCATTGGAGGGTGAACCAATGGCAAAAAGGAAGACCTTTCTCTCTGTTTCTCCCTCTCTCACTATCCACTCTGCCTGTAAAAAAAAAAAAAAAAAAAAAAAAAAAACCAAACTGAGCTTGCTTATAATTATTGGCATTTTGAGTGCAGGTTCTACGAATAGACACAGAAATGGGTAATTCTGGCTGTCACAAATTTGTTTCTCAGCTTTAAACTTTCTTTTGTTTGGATAATCTGAAGAAACTCCAGACTTTATGATAAGACTTCTCTTCTCTTTATTTGTGTTTGATGGAAGAAGAATATTGAATCTTGCAAATAAATATAATGAAAGGTCAACCTTTATTTGTTTTTTGTTCCATTAACAATGAAACAAAGCCTTGTGCAAACATGGGGTCATTAGATTATTATGGAAACTTTTGGTAAGAAGTATATAATGAAAAGTTCCTTCCTCTGTACCAGCTGTTTTCTCAGGAGATCTTTACGATGTTCAAGTCTCTCTAGAAGTATTAACTACTTTATACATATGGAGTGCTTGTGACAGGCACAGTGTAATGTCCTTTATTTAAAGTCCAGAAACAGTTTTTTAATGAGGGTTCAGTCATTATTCCCACCTTTTGGATGAGGAACCTGAAGAAGCTGCAAGAGATTATATAGCAGAGATGTGATTTTAACTCATTACTGTCTGTCCTCCCACTGTGTTCCCTGCCTCCTTTAAACTAAGTGCAATGTCTATTTTACAGGTCTGATTAGGAACCTCTTCCAAAGAGATGGTTGCTGAAGAGCTTCTCAGCTATAAAGAAGTTTCTAAGAGCCCTATTTAGGTTCATGAGCTACCCTACAAGTTCAAATCTCATTTTGAAATCTTTTATTGTTCACCCAAAACAATTGCCAAATCCTATTGCTTACTGTCTTCTATTGAAGAACATTCATTTTTGAAAGCAAGCAGTTTTTTGGTTCAATTGTATCTCTTGTGTCTATGAAACTGCTTTGCCCAGAGGAGTTACTCAACAAATATTTATTAATGCAATGATGTTGTTTTCCTTTTATTTCTGATACTTTATTCTTTTCATATTAATTGGCATTACTACAAATTTAGTTTTGTCAGACTTTGTTTTATATCTTTGTCAAACTAATGGTTAAGAATGTTATCCTATTATAGTTTTAGTGATCTGTGATTATTTAAAACTTTATTGTATAAGGGTAAAATGGTCATCTTTCCATTTAATTATTGTTCATTGCCCTTACCTATATTTCCACTGAACTAGAGTCCTATTACTTGAATTGATTCTTTAAAAAGACTTATTTATTTATTTGAAAGTCACAGTTAAGAAGGGAGGGACAGAAAGATCTTCCATCCACTGGTTCATTCCCCAGATGACCGAAACAGCCTTGGTTGGGCTAAGCAGAAACCAGGAGCCAGGTTCTTCATCTGGTCTCCCATATAGGTGGCAGGGGCCCAACATTTGGGCCATTAGCAGGGAGCTGGGTCAGAAGTGCAGCAACCGGGACATGAACTGGTACCATATGGGATGCAGCAATGATGTTTTACTTATGTCTTCTTTTCAATTACTGTTTACACCAAAGCAGATAAATCTTCCACTTTTCACCTGGGCACTTAGGTTGATCTTCCAATCTTCAACCTCCTTCTAATTCTCCAATCTGCCAAATACATTGCTGTCCCAGGGCCTTTAAAGCACAGTTCACTAGGTGGGAAAACCTTTTTCCCAGAGAACCACATTACCTGTTTATTGTCTCACCTGTCTTAGGTCTCTGCTCAAATGATCTATCAGTAGGAATACTTATGTAAAGAGCCACCCCTACCTTTCCATGGTTCCATATCTGATTGTTCAAATTTCATCTCTCTTTTAAGGTTCCACTAAATTGTTGTAGGCATAGGTCAGGGTAAGCCACCAGGATTACTACACATGTGGTAATCCCAGAAGGTGTGTGTGTGGAGGGGGATGGGTGGGTGGGAGTATTTTGTAAGGCCTGCAAGACAATTTTGAGAATTCTCTTACTATGAATGAGGTAAGGAGTCATGAGAAGAGTGAGATGGCTAGGGAAATCTGTTAGAAGAGTATTTAATACTCCAATTACAAAAGAAAGAAGAGAGAGAATATTGTCTTGGAACAGGGTATTAATTGAGTAGGATATAAAGTTTGGTAATGGAATAGATAAGAGAGAGACAAATAGAAAGAAAAGAATCAAGCATGATTTTAAGAATTATGTTCTGGGGGCCGGTGCTGTGGCGCAGGAGGTTAATCCGCCACCTGCAGCACTGGCATTCCATATGGGAGCCAGTTCTAGTCTCGGCTGCTCCTCTTCCAATCCAGCTCTCTGTTGATGGCCTGGGAAAGCAGTAGAAGATGGCCCAAGTCTTTGGACTCCTGCACCCATGTGGGAGACCTGGAAGAAGCCCCTGGCTCCTGGCTTCAGATTGGCCCAACTCCGGCTGTCGCCGCCGTTTGGGGAGTGAACCAGCGGATGGAAGACCTTTCTCTCTGTCTCTCCCTCTTACTGTTTGTAGCTCTGTCAAAAAAAAAAAAAAAAAAGAATTATGTTCTGAGAAACTGGAAAAGTGGAATTTTAATATTTTTAATTTACTAGGTTGAGGAAAACTTTAAAGAAACAATTTTTAAAGGTAAGATGAAGCCGGCGCCGCGGCTCACTAGGCTAATCCTCTGCCTTGCGGCACCGGCACACCGGGTTCTAGTCCCGGTCGGGGCACCGGATTCTGTCCCGGTTGCCCCTCTTCCAGGCCAGCTCTCTGCTGTGGCCAGGGAGTGCAGTGGACGATGGCCCAATTGCTTGAGCCCTGCACCCCATGGGAGACCAGGGGAAGCACCTGGCTCCTGCCATCGGATCAGCGCGGTGCGCCGCCCGCAGCGCGCCAACCACGGCGGCCATTGGAGGGTGAACCAATGGCAAAAAGGAAGACCTTTCTCTCTGTCTCTCTCTCTCACTGTCCACTCTGCCTGTCAAAAAAAAAAAAAAAAAAAGGTAAGATGAAGCTTTCAATTAGACATGTTAGATTTGAAAAACCTATTTGATATCCAAATACAATGTGGTATATAACCAAATACCAGGATCAATAGGGAGTCACATATAGAGTCTGGCATTTAAGAAATAAATCCAGGCTGTTAGTAGACACTGTTAGTACAGTCAGTACTTTTTGTCTGTGGGCTCTGCTTCTATAGATCAATCAATTGATAATTTAAAATATTAAAGAAAGTGTGTCTGTACTGAACATGTACAGATGTTTGCTTATACTTATTCCTTAAACAATATAGTAAAGCTATGTACATGGTATTTATATTGTGTTGTAACAGAAAGCTGGATTTAGAAATTCCCTTAGTCCAAACAGGCACCAGAGGCAGGTGGAGGATCAGCAGAACCAGTTTATTGAAGTTGATGGGCCCAGTGGAATCATTTCCCAAGACTGGACATCCAAGCCAGGTTCTTCAAAATATTTATAGTTTTATCAGCATCATGCATTTACAGGTACAACATTGGTGGCTTAGTTGTAGCCTGTGGGACTCAGAACTACCCAGGAGGAATTTGAGACCACCCTATGGGGAACTTAAGTGGGGTGGGGTTGGGGTTGCAGAGAACAGAGGTTAGGACACCTACCCAGACATGTCTACACCTATGGGGAACAGAGATTTGGATGACTGCCCAGATATAATACCTATGGGGAACTGGAACAGGGGTTACAGTAAACAGAGGTTAGGACGTTTGCCCTCCTCAGGGGTCTTGTTTCTCTCTTGTCTCTGGTCACAGCCTAACTTCCTCTTCAGTGTTAGGTATTACAAGAAATTTAGAGATGGTTTCTAGTTTACAGGAGGATATGTGTGGGTTCTATTTAAACATTGCTCCATTTTATAGAAGGACCATGAGCATCTGCAGAATTCAGTATCTGTAGGGTTTGGGACCAGGCCTCTATAGCATTGAGGGCCAGTGGTGTATCTGTGGTGTGTAAAGCTGTGAAGCTGGTGAGCTCACTGGGAAGTGAGGGCTAAGAGGGCGGGGTCCAGGACTGAGCCCTGGGACGCTCCCAGTTGTAGAGGTTGGGAAAATGAGGAGAAACTAGCACAGGAGATGAGAAAGCAATGAGTATGTTGAGTGAGCTGTCTCAGACGGCAAGAGGAGAAAGTGTTTCAAGGAGGCAGCGGTTGTGTCAGTGCTTCTGATGACTTCAAAAGGGTGAGAACTATAAGATGACCTTTGACATTTGAAGCATCTAAGCCATTTTTAACCTTTAAAAGAGCAGTTTGATGGGAGAGACAGAAACCTGGGTTCAAATGAGAAGCTGCTGAGAGTATACTCTAAAAGAAAAAAAAGGTGGCATGCACATGAGGCAGGCGTAAAGGACAAATAATTTCCTTTGTAGTAAGTAATGGCTGGTTCTTGACCATTGAAGACTCTTCTCTTACATGGTGTGTATGGATGTGTGCATGTGTGTGTGCGTTTGTGTGCATGCAGGCACATGTGTATGTCCAAACAGACCCATCCAAATTTATGGCCAGGAGAGTTACATATACAATCTAATACATTACGGGAATTAAGGTGGCATGGGTATGAGTACCATGTTTAGGAGAGATTATTCTAAGGCAATAGCTTGTTGAATTAAAAAGAGAAATTGTGGGGCCGGCACTCTGGCGCAGCTGGTTAACGTCCTGGCCTGAAGTGCTGGCATCCCAGATGGGCGCCGGTTCTAGTCCCATCTGCTCCTCTTCCAACCCAGCTCTCTGCTGTGGCCTGGAAAAGTCCTTGGGCCCCTGCACCCGTGTGGGAGACCTGGAAGAAGCTCCTGGCTCCTGGCTTTGGATTGGCACAGCTCCAGCAATTGTGCCCATCTGGGGAGTGAACCAGCAGATGGAAGACCTCTGTGTCTCTACCTTTCTCTGTAACTCTGTCATTCAAAAAAATAAAATAAATCTTTAAGAAAAGAGAGAGAAATTGTTTGCCTGAATACTTAAGAATATTTTTAGATGTCTACCAAATGAACAGTTATCATAAAACATTCATGAGAAATTTGAGTAGTGAAACAATAATTAAAAGTAAATATTTTAAACATGGAATTAAAAAATGAAATCATGATTCAGTGTATGCTTTATAAAATCTCAGAATTACTTTGAAAACATTCATCTTGAAATATTTTTGAAAACTGGACTTCATAATTTGTGGCAAAGATGTTTAATAGTTCACATAATATCAAAATATATGTTTAACTACAAAAATGTTTTATTTGTGGTCTGGTAAAACTTCTGTGATATATCCAAATCTTATATGTTTATGCTTTTATTTTCATGATCTATAAAGAACTAATGTAAAATAGGCTTAAATAGTCCATGTATACTTGACACAACTGTATAGGACTAATGCAAAACTTGTGGATACATAGACAATCAGTGATGTGATCATTTGATGCACATATTTAGTATTTAATAACTCGTGCCCCTGACTTGTTGATATTATAAATTTGATTTCCCAGGATCATAATATAATAATTGGAATGTTGGATTAACTGGAATTTGGTTTCATTTTCTCAAGAAAATAGTATTCACTCTGCTTTATAAAGTGAAAAGATGGAACAAAACCAAAAAAATGATAGATTTTCTTACAATGCATCATTAATATGCATTAATATTTCATTAATATTTTATATTATTTTAATACTTATAAAATATTGCTTTCATTAATATACTCAGAATTATAAATAGTAACAAGATCCTGTATATTAAAATTTGAGTGTGCATGTATGTGTGTTTTAAATCTTAGTGAAACAAGGAAGAATATTTTGATATTTCATTTTATTTGTTTGTCTCATTCCTTCCCTCCTCTGTGGTTGAATGCCACTTACTTGTTCATTATTTATATTGAACAACAAGATGATCAGTTTTCATTTTGCCCTAATAGATTCAACATACATCCTTCACATAATGTGTAGACACAAACAAGTGGATGATGATCTTTAATGGGTGCCTTTTCACAAGATTTATGAGTATTTTTAAAAGTCATGAAAACATAAACTGTATGAGATAGTGTGCAAGCATGTAATGCTTGTTGAAGAATCACTGCAAGAGCCTGGACTGTATCACAGTCTACTACATTGCCAAGACTAGGCCCATTCTTAGATAACACAAATTCTTGGATTTTTTTCCCCAATGGATATGGCTGCTATAAGACAACTTTAGTATTGTAAGATTTACCTTGGGAAACTTCCATGGGAAATCATAAATAAGGCATTGACTAAGATTTCTGATCTTCCTGCCTTGGATTGGGTTTATAAATCTAATGTTTAAGGCAATGCCATCAGGAGATCATGTTGTCCTCAGATGGCTGTGGAGCAGCCTCCAGAGTGAGATTACCACTACTTACTCTGGGAGCTGCCAGAGGGATCAACGTTCATTATTTTCATGTGCCAGGTTGTCAGTTATCCCTATGATGTGAGTCATTCATTTAGAAAAGGTAATGATTGTTTACAACCCTTGTCTCTTCCATACTATGTGTTGAACTCTTTTATTTAGTGCAGGGTTCACTTTAAGATCATTAAGTAAACAAAATAGATCTTTGTAAAAATTAAGAGTGGGAGTGAGAGAGGGAGAAGGAAGAAGGGTTGGAGCATTGGCAGGAGAGAGGTTAGGATGGGAAGTATCACTATGTTCCTAAATCTATATACATGAAACTTGTATAACTTCAATAAAATTTAAAAAAGATTGAAATAAAATATGTTCCAGACTTCAGCTGAAGCCTTGGACAGCATTCCTATAAGCCTTACCTCACTGGCAAGGACTCCTGTGCTTGATAGGATTAACCCCTGCTGGCCAAGGGGGCAGTATGCCATCACCACCATTTACCACCATACCTGTTGTACTTGTATTAATTCTCAGGCCAAGTGACACAAAAAGTTAAGGAGAAAGACACCTCACTTTCTGTTTTGTACTTAATTGTGTCCCTCCTGAATTCATATGCTGATGTCCTAATTCCCAGAACCTTAGAATGTGACTGGATTTGGAGATAACTTCTTTAAAGATCCGTTTAAGTTAAATGAAGTCATTGGAGAAAACCCTAATACAATATAACTTTTGTTCTTATAAAATAAGGAGATTAGGAAACATACATAGAAACATCATATGAAGAGTCAGCCATTGAGGCCAGTGTTGTGGTGCAGTGGATTAAGCCACTGCTCACAACACTGTCATTCCCCCTTGAAGTGCTGGGTCAAGCTGCAGCTGCTCCACTTTTTTTTTTCTTTAAGGGAAAGGGTTTATTGGTGTGGAAACCCGACAGACTGGAGGCAAGGGGAGAAGAAGGAAAAGAGGAAGGAGAGTGTAAAAGAGAGAGAGAGAGAGAGAGAGAGCAAGAGAGCCATGTGTTCAGGAACAGATCCTGTTAAACCTTTGCCGAGGGGCAGGCAAGGTAGTAGGAGCAGTGAATTCCAGTAGGATGGGGGTGGAGCTGACACCAGTGGTTGGAACATGGGGTGCGCCATTTTATTAACACCCCCCCTTTGTTTTTTATTTTTTTAAATTTATTTTTAATTTATTTGACAGATAGAGTTAGACAGTGAGAGAGAAAGAAAGAAAGGTCTTTCTTCCGTTGTTTCACTCCCCAAATGGCCACCATGGCCGGAGCTACACGGATGCAAAGCCAGGAGCCAGGTGTTTCCTCCTGGTCTCCCATGCGGGTGCAGGGGCCCAAGCACTTGGGCCATCCTTCACTGCCCTCCTGGGCCACAGCAGAGAGCTGGACTGGAAGAGGAGCAGTCAGGACTAGAACTCGGAGCCCATATGGGATGCTGGCGCTGCAGGCGGAGGATTAACCAAGTGAGCCATGGCGCCTGCCCCGTCCCTTTTGTTTTTTATAAAGCAAGAGTTGTATGGGATTACATCAGCCCCAAAAGTCCAGGAGGGGTAGGGGGACAATGATCTGTCTTTAGAGCTATCTCCTGCTGACATGGGGGTGACAAGTTACTTTCAGCTGGCATCAGGCACTGTCTCAAGCCGCTCTCTGCTGGGTGGGGAGCCGAGTATATCCCTGTAGCAGAATTTGATTGACTGCTTGGTTAGTGAAGGCCTTGGTTTGTTCCTTATCACCAGCTGTAAACACTTAAACAGACATAGTAGTATTAAAGACAGAGTGAGAAAAGCAACCAATGATCCTAAGAGTGGCATTAGCCAAGTAATGAGAGGATCTCATAGAGGAGAGGAGAGGACCCTTGTGAAGACTGTTTGATGAATGTGGTTTAAAGCTGATCCCAACCAAGACTGAGAGAAAGGCCACTCAGTTAGCGGGTAGAGGGGTTTGTATGTAGAGAAATTCTGAACAATCATGCAATATTACATGGGGGAGAGGACCATCAGTACACACAGGTCAGAAGTAGAGCCATTGATGGTATAGTAGAGGCTGTGATGTCAAAGGAATGAGGCCCCAGATGGGCTAGATAGGATGCAGAATAAAGGATAGAGTCATTATTGGAGAACCTAAGAGAACTGCTGTCTAAACACGAATAAGTTTTCTGATTGGGAGGCAAATGGGAACAGACAGAAGGGGTTTGATAATGATCTGCTGGGCTTTAAGGCCTTGCCAGTTATGAGGCCCAGATCTATCTAACTCTTCACATGGGTACATCCTAAGGGAGGTGTGAACCTCCTTGGGGAAGGCACCCTGTTGATTTCCATTACCTAGTTGGCCCAGGAAGAGAGCTGGCTAGGTGAATGCAGGTGGCAACTCTAACAGGAAATTTATAGTTCTGCCTGCAATGTTACTGACCCTACTTGGCAGTCCCCTCAGCAACAGTGGTTTCCACATTGAACACTGCAGTGGACTGGCATGTAGGGTCTCTGTGGGCAGATCACTGTACAGAGCAGCTGTTAATAGCCTGCTCTATCTTTACATTGCTTCTGATGCCTAGCTTTCTTTTCCTCCTGGTTTTTGTTAAAGCACACCAGAGGATGCAAGTCAAGGGAGTGCTCAAGTTTCATCTCTAATATTTACATGTTCTGATAGTGATTTTTTGTGAGGTAGACAATGCCCATGAAGAAAGCTAAACCCTCACTTTAAAACTTTCTCTCCCTTTGTTTTGTCTGAAAGGGAGGTTTTGCCTGTTTACTGTGCTGATGGCAAAGTAAATCCAGCTGTGAAATTATAATTTAAGCTCTCATTTTGGCTATGCTATTACAGAAAATGTTAGCCATCCCTTTTATAAGGTCCAAAAATCAGATTATACATCCTAGAGATTCTTTCAGAATAGAATTAGTTCCCTATCTTGAAGAGATTAGAGAAATGAGGGAATGAGTCAGGATGAGAATAGTGCAGCTGCTCCACTTCTGATCTACACACCTGCTGATGTGCCTAGGAAAGCAGCAGAAGATAGCCCAAGTACATGGGTACCTAATACCCATGCGGGAGTTGGGGATGGAGTTCCAGGCTCCTGCCCTGGCCATTGTGGCCATTTGGGGAATGAACCAGTGGATACAAAGATTCTCTCTCTCTCTCTCTCTCTCTCTCCCTCTCTCTTTTCTCCCTCCACTCCCCCATCTTGTCATTCTGTCAAATAATAAACAAATAAATCTTATGTTAAAAATGTTAGCCATATATAATCCAAGGGGAGGGGTTCTTGGAAGAAACCAAATCTGCTATCACCTTGATGTTATCCTTAGGTTAAAATGGTACTATTTCACTCAAACTCTGATCAATCATGACCTCCTTACAAGAAAAGGGAGAAGCACCCAGGATGCCTGACTGAAGAGCAAAGACCGTGTGAGGATACGGCAAGAAAGCAGTCATTAGCTAGCCAAAGAGAAAGGCCTCAGAAGAAACCACTCCTGCTTACACCTGATCTTGGACTTCCAGTTTCCAGCACTGTAAGAAGGAAGCCACCCAGTCTGTGCTACCTTGATTGAGTAGTCCTACCAGAATAATATACTTGTTAAGGTACACTCTCAGAGTTATAGCATTTATTAATAAGTTTGAGTCCAGGACCCTAAAAGCCTGGTTGAGATCAGTAGTGCTGGTTACTCTCACTGTGATAGCAGCATTAATTAAATTTTGTATAGAACAAATTGGATGGATTTTGTTTCAGCATCTGTGGGTTAGAATAGTCAGAGAGGGCATTGGGATGGATGGATCATTGTCCTCACCTACTCAAAACCTTCAGCAGATCCCAGGTGGACACAGGAGTGGGAAGTCAAGTTGCCCATGTTTCAGAGCATCTTGTGAGCACACTGAGGCTTGTATAGGAACAGCCCTGGGAGACAGAGTGTATAGCGCCCTGGAGCCAAGGACAGTGCTGTGTCCTCACAAAAAGCTTTCTTCAGCTCATACTGCTGTTCACTGGTCACAATAAGTGATGGGAGGTCCCTAAGCTCAAGGTTTCTCTTCCGTATGCTAAATCACTCTGTATGCAGGTGTTCAGTGTTCGTGTCACCCTCTGGAGAAAGGAACTGCAGGAATTGCCACCAACCAGACCTGTACCCTTGCTGTTCCCCATGCCCTATCAAGTCCTTGTGCTGATCCAGGAGGTGCCTGTCTTCTGGTGGCATCCATGACACTGCAGCTGGCTAAATTGTTCACTTACAAGCAGAATAAAATCTCAGACTTCATAGCACTTGAAAATCTGAGAAAATTTCTTTTTTATTAGTGGGAACAAAAATATAGGAAAGCACTGAAATCTATTGCAAATAAACCAATGGTCAGTTTGTAGGGCAGATTTTTAATACCACCCTGCTTTCTGCACATTTCTACATCAATTGACACAGGTGCCTTCTGGATCCTGAATAACTAGATCTACTCTCTGAATGCGCTTATTATCTTGGCTGTGGGAGTACTTTTGTGATGATACACCATAATGAATAAAATTTTGTGCTTTACGTAGATGCAGTTTTTATATCAATCATAATTCTATGAAAAAAGGAAAAAATTATTTGTGTCTGTAATATTGGACTACACATCACAAAATTTACTATCATTAGAACTTCGATAGAGATAGATACATGTAAAACTGATAATTTATTGACTTTTTTCCTTTTTATTTAATTGCTTGATTAAAGGATGGGATTGAGATGAAGAGAAAAGCACAACAAGGACTCAAAAGGTTAATGAGTATGTGCAGGGAACCAGAAGACAGTAACTGACATTTTGGCCATTTTTTAATGCTCTCTATGTGTTAGATCTACACATGTACACCACTAAATAGGTTGTTTTTAATTTTGCTTTGGACCTTCCATTATCTTATTTAAAAAAAATCAATCAAAATATTTTTTATATGTACCCACCTTTTAGACATGTCTGGTGTTCATTACTCTTCTGTGTGAATCCAGATTTTCATTTATTATCACCTTCCTTTTGCCACAAAGGGCACATGCATATATATATGTATAAAATTTACCAGCGAAGGGCCCGGCACTGTGGTGTAGTGGGTAAAGCCACTGCTTGCAGTGCAGGCATCCCATATAGGCACCAGTTCGAGTCTTGGCTGCTCCACTTCCTATCCAGCTCTCTGCTATGGCCTGGGAAAGCAGCAGAGGATAGTCCAAGTCCTTGGGCCCCTGCACCCATGTGGGAGACCCAAAAGAAGCTCCTGGCTCCTGACTTCAGATTGTCCCAGCTCTGGTCAAAATGGCCATTTGGGGAAGTGAACCAGAGATGGAAGACCTCTCTCTCTCTCTCTCTCTCTCTCTCTGCCTCTGCCTCTCTGTAACTCTGCCTTTCAAATAAAAAAATAAAGAAATCTTTGAAAAAAATTTAGCAGTGAAGGTCACCTGTGAAGCTTTTATACATCTGGAAAAAAAAAATCATCCTTTTTGGAAATTATTTTCAAAGAACAAAGAATTGTAGTTGACTTTTCTTTCAGTACTTTAGAAATATTGCTCTGAGTTTTCTGGATTGCTGTGTTCTGATATGAAATCCTGGTTATTTGTTTTTCCCTTGCTGCTTTTAAGATTTCTTTTCATGTTGTTTTTAAGCCATTTTGATGTGCCTTGCTGTCGTTTTCCTTACTGTTTCTGTGCTTGAGATTTATTTGGCATCTCAGTATCTATGGATTAATTTCTTTCACTTACTTTCAAGAATTTTAGACCATCGCCTCTTCATATTTTTGTTTTATATCTGCCCTTTGTCTTCCTTTGAGAACTTGAATTCTATGCACATGAAGCCACTTGAAGTTCTCCTTTAGCTCACAGGTCTTTTCCTTTTATTTTCCATCTTTTTTCCTTACTATTTTTAAATTTTGGACCATGTCTTAAAATTCACTAATCTCTTATTTAGTGTCTGATCTGCTGTTTGTCACACATAGTTTATTTTTATTTTAGGTATTGTCTTTTTCTTCTCTACAAGGTTGATTTGGGATCTTTGTAAACATCTTCCATGTTTATATTAACATCCTCGCACTTTTCCCTATGTTTGTGTTTGAAAAAGGTATGATTGCTTTAATGTCCTTACCTACTCTCACCTGCCTATTACTTCCATTATTTCTGAGTGTGCATCTGTAATAGATTTTTTCCCTCCTCCTTAAGTGTTGTGTTTTCCTGATTCTTTGTATGGCTGAAGATTTTTATATGGATGGCAGGTACAGAAGTTTACCTTATTGGGTATTTTGGGCTTTGCTCTGGAATTTAGTTGCTATATGGAAACAGTTTGATTTTTTTGTGGTGTGACAAAGAGTGTTCACCATTTTAAACCTACCGTACTGTATTATTTAGGTCTCTATCTGATGCTTTGTGAATTTGGGGGCTTTCCCAATCATACTGGTGAAAGTAGGAGAACATAAAATACTCCTGGCCCTCTGTGAGCTCCAGGAGTTGATCTTATTAATACTTTTTTTTTTCTTTTTTTCTGGTTGATTTCCTCAGGTGAACACACTCTTCAGGGAGTGCTAGGAATTCTGTCTCTCTGTGCAGGTCTCTTCACTTTCATACTTTGCTTACAACTCCTGTCTTGGACTTTCTGGGCTCCCAATACTCTCTCTTCCTCCCAAGGACACCTTTGGTTTCTTGCTTGACTCCCCTGCCTGGGCTGCCACCTCAAAATTCTCTACAGGTCATCATTGGGGTAACTGTAGGTTTATTTCATGGACTTCGATGTCTTTGTTTCCTAGATTTTCACTCAGTTCTTTCATTGTTTCTGGCAGAATGATTAATCTGATCCCTGTAGATCTGTCTTAGCTAGAAGAAAATACCACAATTTAAAACCCTGTATTATACATTTTCTGTTCTTCAGACGTTGCTTTCTTGCTCCCTTGCCACTGAATTTTCCTCTTTTTTATCCCTCTTGCTTTAGGGTATTTGTTTTTGCTCTTTTTCTCAAAGGCTCTCATTTTGTTTCCACATAGCAATTGCTTGCTCTCTCTAAATCCTTGATTCTAACCGGTCTACAAATTCCCAGCTACTTCCTACCAAATGGTAGTTTCTAAAGAGATATCTTTTCCTAAAAATTTTTAAGCCAACTTTTTCTTTAAAAAAAATAAATTCACTGCACAAGGCCATGAACAATCAGCTTCCATCCCTGTCATCCTCCCTCCTATTCCCCATCTTCCCTTTAGTCCCTGTATTTTGGTTTGACTTTTTATTACTTGCGTTTCAAAAAAACTGTGAAACAGGAGGTAGAAATGCGTTTAAACTGATGAAGAAACCCAAGAATTATGGTAAAAGAGAATGAATGGTTTGCCCATGTTTCTATTCAAATTCCTGTCCTTATCTTATATATGCAAAATATTTTCCGAACAGTGATCTCTTTTCTCTCCATGAGAACAAGAACTCAGCATTCAATCTCTCACCACTGATCACTACCTTCATGTTATATACTTTGTCTTTTCTCCTGGATCGCCTCAGTAGAACCCAATCCCTACTATGGCAGAGGCTCTCCTTCATATGTGTACATCCAGTCCCTATAGGAGGTTTCTGCTCATGATTGGCACCCAGTAACATTCACTGAGTGTTGAGTGGATGCGTGTGCTTGGCACCGTGGTTGTCTTGGAGCAAATGGAGATGCATAAGGATGTAAAATAGACTGTCCTCTTTCTTAGGTTCATGTCTACACTCCAAAAAGTGAAATGCTATCATTATTTGGATATTCCACCTGTTGTAAGATGAAAAATAAAAGTCTTATTTTGTTCTACAAATTTATAGCTTGGAGAAATTAACACTGTTGCCTCTGACAGAAAGCAGGGGAAAGTGGAAAGAAGAAAGCAGTCAGAGGTAATAATCATGTTTTTAAACTCACTGTGTTGGTTTCTTTGTTTCTTCCTGTATTCCCTCACACATACAATAAATTCAGAAAATGGCAATTTTCAAAGAAACTCACTGGAGCATATGATTAATGAATATAAATCAGATTTCTTAATTTCTTTTTCAATACTTCTGAAAGAGCAGCTCAACCAATAGATGGTTATTAATATTGACTGTAATTCAAATGTACTATTAATACCAATCTGTAGATTTGTAAACTTTCAGATTTTATGTTCTTTCAAGTGCACAAAGTCACATACATTAGTAAGTAATCTTAAGTTTGAGACACATTCTTTCACACCATATTCACCAAGAACATGTCATTAATGTCCCTGAGGTCACTCATTTGGAGTTTATTGAATTTCCATTTTTTTTATGCTTGCTAAAACTCTTCACAGTAAAATTTAATAAATAAGGGAGTCATCATTTTTGACATAGCTTTCCTCATGGGCATTGTCTAACTCAAAGAAAATCACTATCAGATCTTGCCTGTGACTACAGATTTCTAGTTTAGGCCACCAAAACTTAGGGATGGGGCACTCCCTTGACTTGCATTCTCTTAAAGCTTTCCTCTGGTCTGCTTTAACAAAACCAGGAGGAAGAGAAACTAGGCTGCAGAAGCAATACGAAGATAGGTGGCAGGCCAATGAATGGCTGCTTTTACACAGTGATCTGCCATCAGACACCCAACAAGCTGGTCTACTGCATTGGTTTTCAATGTGGAAAGCTGGGCTTCAGCAGAAGTCAGCATATGAAGAGCCCTGGCAGCTATGCCAGCCAAGAGTTGGGTCACTAGAAACAGATCTGCTCTGGAGTTGAAAAGCCCTTCACTCAGACCAGCTTCCAAAGTAACCACTGCTGTTGAGGGGATGGCCAAGTAGGGTCAACAGCACTGCAGGCAGAACTGTATGTTAACTAAAAAATGTTTTCCTTTTAGAAATGCCACCTACCTTCTCTTCAAGCCAGCTCTCCTCCCAGGCCAGCTAGGTAATGGAAGTCAACAGGGGACTTCCCTTATGATGTAACACATGTGAAGAGATAGATAGGTCTGTGCCTCATAACTGACAAGGCTTTAAATCCCACCTGATTATTTTCAAGCCCTTTCTGTCAGTTTGTATTGGCCTCTCAATTAAAAACTTGCTCATAGTTTAGACACTTTTCTTAGGGCCTCTGATAATGACTCTTTCCCCAGTTTTAGATTCTGTGATTTTAGATCCTGTGTTTAAACTGTTTATTAGTTTCATTTTCTCTGGGCTTAAAAAAAGTAAAATTTAGGTGGCCATGCACATGAAACCTCCTATGGAAGCAGTTTCTGCAAGCTGGCACTGTATCCCCCTGGAGAAGCCACATCCTGCTGGAAACCTGTCTTGACCCCTCTTCCCAAAGATGCCCCTTTTCAGCATGAAGCAGCAAGAGCAATCATTGCCAAGTTCCCCCTAACAGATGTTAGGGTTCCCATCTCTGGGAGGTGGGAATGTGAGGAGTCAGATGGATTAATAGATAGGGGATCCCAATGAAATTTGGGGTGTAAAATATTTGCTTCCTTATCTTTAGCAAGAAGAAACAGGCCACCCTCCTTCCTAGAATCTCCAAATTAACTATGAGAATAGTAAGGGAACTCTTCTGAACTCACAGCTTATTGTGAAAACAAATTACTTATCCTACCCTTAGCAGGCCAGACAGGAGGGAGAATTGTAAAAGGGACCTTTTGATGGGTTTTTGTCTTTGTCTGGTAACTGAATGCCAATCAGATTTTAAATTTTTTTGCTTTCAAAGTTGTACTTAAAAAGCCAACTGCTACCAATCCCTTTGGGTTTTTTCTCTCTTGGAAGCCCCTCCTCCATGCTGCTCTCTCTGGAGGCCTTTGACTCTAATAAATACTTTTTTTATCTCAAAAACAAAACAAAATAAAACTCTTCATAGTCAGTAGACTGTGAAAAGGGATGTAAACGTGCCTTGCTCAGAGTGTACAAGCAAGGAGATGCAATCTTACTGAGCCTTACTATGTGTTAAATACTTTACTCAGATACCCACACTGAGTCCTTGGAGAGCCAGGTAAAATATTGTCACCTCTACTCTGCAAATAAATACACAGATGCTAATTGTTTTAACTGTTATACAGAATCATGGAGATAGAAAAATTTCATTTTCCTTTTTTCTGAATCAACTATTAAATATTGCTTTTACTTGGGATCTGATATTATAAAAATATATATTTAAGGTAACAAAGTTTTAGTAAGATAGGAAAACATCTTTTAAGATCTATTGTACAGCATGGCAATTATAGTTAGTTATAGTGGCTTATGTATTTCAAAATTGCTGAAAGTAAATTTTAAATATTCTTACCACAAAATAAATTGTGTCTAAAAAATAGCCTTTGCTTATGGCCACCCATACTGCTGTATTTTTACAGAATATCAATGAAAAAATAAATCTGTATGTAAGAATTATTTTAAATTAGCTGTGGTTTATTTCACTAAATTACTACTCAACATTTTCCCCTAAAGTCTGAAAAGAATGATAATGCTAGGATTCTCTTGTAAAACATACTGAACAGAGAACAGAAAGTATAATTAATGAAATACAGAAAAAGGATTTTTAATGTAAAATAACATTGTAGAGTAGATATAAAAAGGCTCATTAGACCAAACAGAGATTCTGTTAACTCCTTTATTAAATAATTTCTTTGAATTTAATACTTTTGGAGAAATGTTCTGTAATATCCCTCAGAGATGGTCTAATTTTTCATTGCTGATTTTGAGATTTGTGGTTTACTGCAGATGGTCATGCTGTCTTTTAACTACCTTCACACATTTTTCTGTGTGTTCTGTTCCCTGTAATTCTCTTAGATGGCTCTTCCCAGCATTTGTCTATTATCCTGGAGCTCATAGCAAGCTCAACAGCTCCCTGAGGTCATCTTCAATCATTAAGCCATGCTTGCAATGATTTCTTTTTGTTGCTTTATAAACGAGCAGACAAGAATGGGTAAGAAAAAACTCTTTGTAAAATGTACATTTCCTTTACCACAGTGGCCTAAATTCCATTGAATATTACTCAATTTTCTCATAAACCACTTGCTTCATTTTGTACTATGTAATTTTTACTCATAAAATCCACTGGAGTACACTTATTTTTCATATTTTCTGTATATTTTAGGTGAATCTCCCAGTTTTAATTTTTATGTTCCTAGGTTTCTGCATATATTTTCACCTTTCATTAGTAGTTAAAAATGAAATTAGAATTCCATTGAGGATTGTAGGCAATACTGATTCTTTGTGTTGAATCCTTATTAAAAAAGCATAGGTATATGTGCTTGCACTAAGAATGTTTAGAATAGAGGACAAAGAGAGACACTCTGGACAAATTATTGGACATTTTGGCATCAATGAAATATAGCATATGCATGGATTATTAAATACATTATGGCTTTGTATTTGTTATTTAGGTGGTGTTAGCAATAATAATCCAATTGAAAGACAAGCTTTTGAACCCTGGGTTCTTTAAAAATAAAGACATATGTTATGTTTTGTTTTTCATAGTTAAGTAAATACTAGATTGTTTCACCCTGTATTTAAAACTCGCCACATAGTGGCACATATGGAATATGAATCTATTATGTTAAGTCTGCAGTACACCAAAAAAGGATTTGATTAAAAAAAAATAAGCAGAGGACTTCTTCCAAGTCATCCCAGACTGTGCACTAGAGTCATTACATAGCTCTGGAAGGCCTGTGGGATGTTCTAGCATACCAAGGAGTGGTAGTTTCTAGTTACCCATATGTCAGGTTTATAAAGGCAAATTATTCTGGCAAGAAATGAAGCAGAAAGCTTTAAAGACATGGAGGTTGATTTTTATGAACATATAAAAGAACATTCCAGGGAAGTTACTAAGGTCTTAGTGATGAAAGAGAAGGCTAAAACCAGAGGGATCAGGGCAGGCGTTGTGGTGCAGAATTGGACTGCTGTTATGGATACATGCTTTCCATTCCAGGATACCTGGTTTGAGTCCTGAATTCCTTTCCAATCCAGCTTCCTGCCAGTGTACACTCTGGGAAGCAGTGGGTGATGATGGTCCAAGTGCTTGGGTCCCTGCAACCTCTGTGGGAAATCTGGATGGAATTCCTGGCTCCTGGCTTTGACCTGGCCTGTTCTAGCTTTGGCAAACATTTGGGAAGTGAACCAAAGAATGAATGATGATCTCTCTCTCTCTATTTCTGACTTTCAAAGAAAATTAAGTAAATAAATAATAAATAGATAAATCCAGAAGGGTCCAATTGATCATATGTTATGTCAAGATTATGGGTAGTCACTGTCTACCTCAATCTTCTGCTTCATAACTCTGTGTTGAAAAGCTTTCTGTATTTATGGCCTGGAATTGTGTAAAGAAAATAGAAGAATTCAAGAGAAGTCTTGGTCATTCACAAGTGAAAGCAAAATTAGTTGGACTGTAAAGAGGAAGCAAGAGTTATGGATTAAGTAACAAAGTGTTATTCAAACTTCAAAATCAGTTTAACACATTGATTCACCACTGTGGAGCAGGTACTGGAAACTTGGAAGAGTGGTAAGGATGTGGACTCTAGTGCCAGACTTAGTTGTTTTCAAACCCTGACTGTACTACTTTATAGCTATGTGACCTTGGGCAAGTTAACCACATCATCTGTGCTTCAGTTTTATAGCTATAACAGGAGTCATAAGAGTATCTACCTTTTCAGCTTATTGTTCAGAGTAAATGAGAGTATTGATGCAAAGCATTTAAAACAATTTTGTACAATTATGATGCAATTATTAATGTTTAGCTTTGACTATTATTATATATTAATCATAAAATATGATTCATAAGGGCCGGTGTTGTGGCATACTGGGTAAAGCCACTGCCTGCAACACTGGCATTCAATATTTCTGGCACCAGTTCATATCCTAGCTGCTCCACTTCTGATCCAGCTCTCTGCTGAGGGCCTGGGAAAACAGTAGAAGATGGCCTAAACGCTTGGGTCCCTGCCACCTACATGGGATACCCGGATAAAGCTTCCAGTTCCTGGCTTCAGCCTGGCCTACCCCTGGCCATTGCAGTCATCTAGGGAATGAACCAGTGGATGGAAGATCTCTCTTTCTCTGCCTCTCCCTCTCTTTATGTAATTCTAACTTTCAAATATAAATAAATATTTTAAACAATAAAATATGATTCATTACTTAAATTTCATTTCTTGTTGGACATCTTTCTTTGTTGCCTGGGAACAATTAGTCAGTGTATTCTTTACAAAATTACCTCATATACTTGAACTTCAATATCAAAAGAATGGGTGGGGGATATATTTAATTCACCTGAGAAGCTTAATATTCCCTGGAGACACTGATAGTGCCTTTTGTTGGTAGGATCTGCCAAAGTTGTGACAGTGGACATTGGATCAGGAGACAAAATACCTGAGTTCCAATTCTGATTTTGTCAGTGACTACTTACTTGGCTTAGGATAAATAACTGAATTTAATTCTATTACATAATCATTATGACCATAATAAGCTATCCAGCCTCTAAGACATTTATACAAATACATATGATGAATTATTTGTAACCTTCAGCCCAATAATAACAGATTTTCAAAAATAGAATTTTCAATGCTGACACTATAAGTTTTTGGATTTATTTCAAATTGATTTTATGGTAATTCTTATTAATTTAAATTTCTATTAAATTTATTAAAACTTTACCCCTAAAATTTCTGCATTATCATTTTAGCTTCAAGTAAAGTAATAATTTTGCATTAATATCTTCATTCAATTTTATAAACTCTCCCCACCCTCTCTTACATGTTCAATAACACTGAATTATGCCACAGGGTCAAGAGCTACCATGTCAAGATATATATTAAATATGTTCAGTTTTCAAAGCAGTATCTAATTCTCATGGAGGTAGGGCTTTAATAAATAATTAAGGGTAATGTTAATATAAGACAGAAGAAGATAGCACAGGAGAGATTGCACGTGGTTAAAATTCTACTTAGGATGCCCATGTCCCATACCAGAAATTCTGGTTAAAGCCCTGATTCCTTTTATTCTGATTCAGTTTCTTGCTCATGTGCACTCTGAAGGGAGCATGTGATGGCTCAAGTACTAGGTTTCTGCTATCCTGGTTGGAGACCCAGATGTGCTTTCTGGCTCCTGACTTCAGGCTGGCCCAGTCCTGGCTGTTGTGGTCATTTAGGGAGTGAAATCTCTCTCTGTCTTATCTCTGTTTGACTCAATCGGTTCTCTCCCTCTCCCTCCATGTGATTCTCTGCCTTAATAAAATTAGGCGAGGTGGTGGAGGTGGGGGGAGAAGATAGGATATATAAATTATTTTATTTTTAAAAACTTTTATTTAATAAATATAAATTTCCAAAGTACAGCTTTTGGATTACAGTGGCTCCCCCCCCCATAACCTCCCTCCCACCCACAACCCTCCATCTCCCGCTCCCTCTCTGATCCTATTCACATCAAGATTCATTTTTAATTATCTTTATATACAAAAGATCAATTTAGTATATACTAAGTAAAGATTTCAACAGTTTGCACCCACACAGAAACACAAAGCGTAAAGTACTGTTTGAGTACTAGTTATACCGTTAATTCACATAGCACAACACATTAAGGACAGAAGTCCTACATGGGGAGCAAGTGCACAGTGACTCCTGTTGTTGATTTAACAAACTGACACTCTTCTTTATGGCATCTCACTCACAGAGATCTTTCATTTAGGGTTTTTTTGTTTTGTTTTTTTGCTACAGTGTCTTGGCTTTCCATGCCTGAAATACTCTTAGGGGCTTTTTAGCCAGATCCAAATGTGCCTTAAGGGTTGATTCTGAGGCCGGAGTGCTGTTTAGGACATCTGCCATTCTATGAGTCTGCTGTGTCTCCCTCTTCCCATTCTGGATCGTTCTCTCCTTTTTAATTCTATCCGTTAGTATTAGCAGACACTAGTCTTGTTTATGTGATCCCTTTGACTCTTAATCCTATCATTATGATCAATTATGAACTAGTGAGATGGCATTGGTACATGCAACCTTGATGGGATTGAATTGGAATCCCCTGGCATGTTTCTAGCTCTACCATAAAGGGTAAGTCTGAGTGAGCATGTGCTGAACTGTACATCTCCTCCCTATCTTATTCCCACTCTTATATTTAACAGGGATCACTTTTCAGTAAAATTTAAACACCTAAAAATAATTGTGTGTTAATTAGAGTGTATTTTATTTGTTTACAGCTTTATTTATTTATTTGTAAGGAGAGTTACAGAGAGGCACAGGCAGAGAGAGGTCTTCCATCTTCTGGTTTACTTCCCAGATGGCCACAACAGCTGGAGCTGCGTTGATCTAAAGTCAGGAGCCAGGAGCCTCTGCTGGATCTCCCACGTGAGTGCAGGGGTCCAAGTAGTTGGGCCATCTTCCACTGCTTTCCCAGGCCACAGCAGAGTGCTGGATCAGAAGTGGAGCAGCTGGAACTCGAACTGGTACTCACATGGGATGCAGGCTGTACCTTTACCAATTATGCCACAGTGTCGTTCCATATATATATATATATATATATATATATATATAATAAACAAACTTGCATATTGGAGCTAAAATTTAAAAAAATAAAGAAATGCTCCTGTGTATCAGTTTTGCTGCTAATATCATGCTTTGTCAAATTTGTACTAAATTCTTGTCAAACAAAATAATAGGAATGATGTACTACTATAATTTTAATGATTTTATGACTACTTTAAAATGTATTTTATAATAGTGAAATTGAACACCTTTTCATTTGATTATTGTTTATAGCCCTCATCTATTTTCCTGCTGGCCTGTGGTCTTTTTATGTTTTATATATTGAATTCCTTATTTAGTAGAGCTATTAAACCTTTGACTATAAAATAAATTAAAAATATGTTACCTAAACATAAATTAAATATTAAGTTAAAAAATAAATAAACAAGCTTGGATTTTGTACATGAAGGGACCTTTGAATTTCTGTAAGAAAAAAATAGGCAAGTATTTTTACAGAAAGAATGGCAGGGATTAAAAATCTCTAGCATTTAAAAGTTCTAGTCATGTTGCTCTCCTAACAATTTTCAGGCTTTAAAACAAGAGTGTGTTAAATGTTACTTACAAGATCTGATTAAAAATTGACACAGACCACAGGCATTTGATGGCTGGCACCCACACTGCTCTTAATTTTGTTTCTCAGAAAAAGTGCAAGGAGGAAACCTTACTGAATGAAGTCAAGGCCAAGAAAACATATGGCACTGGGATTTCTTTTAGATGAGGTAATTTTGAACAGAGATTTCTCAGAGAAGAATTTTTTCCCCTGTAGACTTTTATAACAGTATCTTTAAAATCTGGTCATGACAAACTGGAGAAAATGATCCCCTAAAACCTGAGAATATGCTCAATTCTTTTTTTTTTTTCTGAAATCAATTCTGGGAAGATATCCATAACATTTTGGAATAGCAAACATATTTGGCAGAATTTTTCTAGGAGAGAAGAAATGTTGATATGTTGTATTTCATTGCAGAAACATGAAACATTCCTCTCTGCTTGTGATTCATGAACAGGAAGATGAAGCATCATTTTCCTGCCCTTCTGAAGCTGGAAAATCCCATTGTTGATATCACTGTGTGTTCACACCAGTTTGAATGTTTTGCTGTTGTATATTATTAGGCAAAAATGGTAGAATCCTATTTGAATAAATAAAACAAATGCCATCATACCACACATTATTAAGAATGTATCTATTCATTCTATCCAAATTCCCATTTCAATTTTACATGTGTATCAGTAATTGGCTAAAATTTATTACACAACCAAAATTTTGTTACAATTACTTAATACTTGCCAATTTAATTGTTGGACATGTTTATTAGAATGGATAGTGTTAGTAATAACATTGATCAGATATTGGTCTCTTATGAAAACATGGCAATTATGTCCATTTTATAGTACTAAATAAGACAGTTTGCTTCCATGATCTCACTTAATCTTTAAATGCATTGTACTATTCTTCACTAGGATACTGAGTCATAGAGAGGTTAAGCAATGTGCTCAAAGTCACACAGCTCAAAGGGATCACACAAACAAGACAAGTGTCTGCTAACACTAACTGATAGAATCAAAAAAGGAAAGATCCAACATGGGAAGCGGGAGACACAGCAGACTCATAGAATGGCAGATGTCCTAAACAACACTCCGGCCTCAGAATCAGCCCTTAAGGCATTCGGATCTGGCTGAAGAGCCCATGAGAGTATTGTAGGCATGGAAAGCCAAGATACCATGGAAAAGAAAAAAAAGAAGAAGACCTAAATGAAAGATCTCTGTTAGTGAGATCCCAGTGGAAAGAACAGGGCCATCAAAGAAGGAGGTACCTTTCTCTGAAGGGAGGAGAGAACTTCCACTTTGACTGTGACCCTATCGGAATAAGATCAAAGTCAGCGAACTCTAAAGGCTTCCATAGCCCTGGCAACTCATGACTAGAGCCTAGGGAGATTACTGACGCCATGAACAGGAGTGTCAAATTGTTAAGTCAGCAACAGGAGTCACTGTGTACTTACATCCCATGTGGGATCTGTCCTTAATGTGTTGTCTAATGTGCAGTGATGCTGTAACTAGTACTGAAACAGTATTTTTACACTTTGTGTTTCTGCGTGGGTACAAACTGATGAGATCTTTACTAATTATATACTGAATCGATCTTCTGTATATAAAGATAATTGGAAATGAAAAAAACAACCTGGTGTTAAATTGGAAATGGCATAGAAAATTAATTAATTTAAAAAAATATATTATGTAGGATCTCTGTCTTTAATGTGCTGTACACCCTTATTTAATGCTATAACTAGTACTCCAACAGTATTTTTTTTTCTTTTCTTTTCACTTTGTGCTGCTATGTGGGGGCAAACTGTTGAAATCGTTACCTAATATATAATAAACTGATCTTTTGTATACAAAGAGAATTGAAAATGAATCATGATGTGATAGGAAGGGGAGAGGGAGCGGGAGGTGGGAGGGTTGTGGGTGGGAGGAAAGTTTTGGGAGGGGGAAGCCATTGTAACCCATAAGCTGTACTTTGGAAATTTATATTCATTAAATAAAAGTTTAATAAAAAAAAAACAAAAAAAAAAAACAAAGTCACACAGCTAACACAGAGCTGGGATTCAAATTCAGGTCAGCTTTAAACAGGTGAGAGGGATTGAAGACTCATTGGAGAAAATGATAAAGAAACTATATTTTAAAGGCTAGTCATGATTTGATATGATTTCTGGTATATGGAATAAAATGGTAACCAGAGGAATTCCCTGAATGAGGATTTGCAGGAAACAAATGCATTGAAGGGCAAAGTGAAGAGACAGATATTAAAGAATGCAGGGAATATCCTACTCCATTCAAGGAATAAAAATCATGTTTGAATAAGAAAAAATCAGTAATATTAGGGTGTAATGCAGTTCATTGGGAAAAAAAAAAATCACTAAAAGTTTTATAGGAGTGGACATTTGACCTGGCAGTTAAGACACTGTTTAAGATCCCCGCCAAAATCATATATCCATTTACCTGGGTTTGATGCTTGGTTTCAGCCCCTGATTCCAGTTGCCTGCTAATGTGCATCCTGGAAAGCAGCAGATAGTGGCTCAAGTGCTTGAGTCCCTGCAACCCACATATGTCTGAGACCTGGA
Organism: Lepus europaeus; assembly: GCF_033115175.1. Taxonomy (NCBI): domain Eukaryota; kingdom Metazoa; phylum Chordata; class Mammalia; order Lagomorpha; family Leporidae; genus Lepus; species Lepus europaeus. Next base: position 63,214,069 of record NC_084834.1, on the reverse strand, counting down.
TTGTGTTTCCAGCTTCCAAATTTGGCCTAGCTTTAACTATTGCAGGCATTTGGGAGTGAACTGGTGGATAGTAGCTTTCCTTCTCTGCGTCTCTCTAATTAACAAACCAATAAATAAATTATAGTTATGTTGTGAGGTAAAGATATTATTACTCTAGAAAGATGAGCAGGCTATTGTTCATGTGTTAGAGCAACTGAAAGATGTTTGCAGCCACATGAGAAATGAGAAGGAACACTGTTCCCATAATCTCTCTGGGAAAAAAAGAGGGGAGAGGCTAAATCCTGATATCAGAGTTGTATCTTGTATTCTTTATGGCTACCTTGTTTATAACCATGGATCATAAATTGCCTATAATCCTTAATGAAAGTGTAGGTTCAGTTAGAATTAAAATACTTGTTTTAAGTAGGGAGATAAACAGAAAGGACCTTCCCTAATAAGGCAGCAATTCTACTGCCGAGAGGGCGGAAACACTAGCTCCACAGTACTCCTTGAAGACCATTTGTGATGAAGCTCTTCTGTTACGACTTTCATAAATAAAGACGACAAAGAGTGTTCTAAGGCCAATTATTTGATATTCAAGAACTGATGAGCTAGAATGGAACGTTTGTGGACAAGCTTGATCTCTTCTTGTAATAGAACTTGGCTCCTTCTTGTGTCCGCTATTGAAATAAGCAGAGTCACTCTTTTCAGCCCATAAAACCTCAGTTCATCCAACCTCCCTAACACTAGAGCTGTCACATTGAGACTATTCTGGAAAGATGTGTTCTCTATGGCCCTTGATGAGGAACTTAAACCAAAGAATTCACAGAAAAGCTCAAAGTCTGAGTTTAGCATTTCTCACACTGTGGAGAGAGAATTGATTTTAAAGCAATTTTGGAAAATGCAAAAGCAAATTGCTCATTTTCTATGTATTGGGGGTAGGAATGTACCCTATGTAGCATAAAACAATTCCTTTGCAGAATTTTCAAGTTTATAGTATTTAAGTGCTGTATTTTTCTTCACATGTAAAAGACTGCTAATTATTGTCATATAAAGAAAATATTGAGGATTAGAGACAAAATTTGAACAATTTTTCTTGATAGACCAGGTAAAATTTTTATGACAATATGTAGCTACATGTACATACAGTATAATATTGTAAACTTATACTGTGTGATGGTTAAAGGAGTGGAAGAAAAGATGTGCCTCTACCAAATACAAATTTCAATTTGATTTTGTAAGAGTGAGTGTGAAATTGAAATTATCAATACATTGAGATTTAGTTTCATATTTTAGCTTCAATATCTCTCCATAAATAAGTAGGGTTAACTGAAAAGAAAATACAAAATCTGAATTTGTAATTAGTAACATTCACATTTAAGGACACATTTGTTCTTGAACATGTATGTTTCACTGAAGGATGAAAAGGAATTTCAGTATTTCTGTTTATAGTTATTATATTGACATTCTCTAATTAATGTCGTCTCCATTATCAAACAAAAGCAAACTTTGCACATAAATATATCCTGTGACTTTTTAAAAATTGTTAGTTTCTTTGCATTAATTTCTCTATTGGACTGAAATCACCTCAGATACAATCCACTAACTTGTGCTTCCTTTACAGTTTAAAAAGTGGCATTTTCAGTGCTAAACCTTTCAACTCCTATCTATTAAATTTAATATGGCTCTTGATGACTGTTCAAAGGAGTAGCCATTTTCTAATATGTACCTTACTAACATACCATAATATATAATCCCAGAAGATGAGGAGGAATATATGGTGAAATAACATGAAATTAACTTGATAAGGCTTTCCATTCATCAGTATGTGTATATGTGTGTATGTCACCCTGGTGACTCTGTTTCAACAATGTGACATCATAGAAGATTGATTTTTTTATACTCAATAAATAATGTTTTAATATTTTAAATTCTTGTGACAAACTGTATACATCTGTGCTGGACTCTCTTTAATATGTTAAGAAAATGTTGTAGGAAAAAATATTTTCCTTGTGTTATTGACCACAACTTACACATTTAAAATTCACCATTACTTTGGACTTAAATATTTATCATTTTTTTCCCTTTAACGCAGGCTGCTGAGATTAGAGATAATATCTTGAAAAATTTTTTATTCAGTTTGCAGATTCAAAAATGTTTGAGGCTTTAGTTCGAATGCATTTAAAATTTTTTATAAAGAAAATGACATAGGAAAATTTTCACTCTCCAAACAGCCACATACTTTAGGAGTGATTAATATTATGTACAAAACTTTAAATAGAGAAGGGGAATTTTTTTCTCCAAGCAATGCATTCTATTTCCTTATATTTTCTAAGTGATTTTAATCAGAAACAGAAACCAAGAGTTCAGAATCAGAGTTTCATTTTGAGAGAGGATTTCGAAAATGTGGTATGGTAATCTGTAGACACTCCCATAATGTTACATAATAAAATCTTATGAGTATATTATTTAATTTTGTGAAATATTTATTACTTATATAATTAATCATATACACTCCTTAATTCTGCAATAAAACAACAAAGAATGATCAACAGTAAAGAAAAAATACTGTAATCTGCAATATAATTGAAAAAACTGCAGGACATGATAAGTCAGTACTATATTTGAATAGATTTGAGAAGGCAAGGGGAAAGAAAAAAGTCAGTCCCAAATAATCTTCTCCTTTTAGCAGTGGATTGCCATTTGGGGAGCATGTCTGTGAGGTCTCTCTCTACATTTACATACACATGGGCCAAAAATTAGGGCTTCACACCAAACTCTCAGTTGATTTTATGTCATCCTCAAAGTACTCATGTAATTCTTTCAAAAATATGTTGCTATCTTAGGAAACTAAGTGCTTCATTCAAGATTTATTTATTTCTATAAAAGACCTTGCTATGTATTTTAGGGTCATCCTTTTGATTACTACCTCACCTTTAAATTAGTTGTGATACAAACTTGTGTTGGGTAATCTTAAACATTTTATTTGTTTCAACTCAAGAAAGTACAATTAGGTAAAGGTTGTGAGATTTGGAATCAGAAATTCTCTGTGAACTCTTAATTATTCAACAGTGAAATGTCGGGTTTCATTGTTCTTGTCTCCACTTGTCCCAGTTTTGACTATTTTGCCAATTTTTCTGCCCTAAATGTGACAGTTGGCAGAGAATGGCCCTTCCTTTACTGTGCCCTGCAGAAGACTGGCCATTGCCAGTGAGCACGCCCTTGCAGAGCAAGTAGATGATGAAGGGTCATGCACAATTCAGCCTTTTGGCGTTTAGCAAGGGTACTGGCCTTGAGAAGAGCATTTTCCTCCAATCCTGTGCAACTTGCAGTGTTCACAGACAGATCTTCGTGCCTCTCTACCCCTAGCTTCTGCCAGTGCGTGTGTTCAGCGCATGCAAATATGGAATAAGATGATCATAGCCAGCTACCTCTCTCGCCCACAGAACATGAAGATTTTACTCAATGGGCTTCTACAACTCCAGCAATAACAATTGAGTTAATCGCTTAAAGACCAAGTTACTTAACCATAAAGCATAGACATTTCTTAAACATTAAAATTTAAATTTTTAAAGTTGACACACAATACTGATTCATATTTAGAGAGTGCATGTGCTATTTGGATACATGCATACATTGTGTAATGATCAAATTCAGGTAACTAATATATTCATTGGCTGACACACTTCTCATTTAGTTGTAATAAATAGATTCCAAATCCTCTCTTCCAGCTGTTTTGAAATATACAATACTTGATTGTTAAATATGATCCACTTATCTGTGTAACAGAACACCAGGACTGATTCCTCCTATCTAGCTGTAACTTTGTATCTGTTGAACAAGCTCTTACCATCCTCCCCTCCACCCTCCATTCACTCTCTAGTAACCACTGTTCTGTTCCTCCTTCCTTTTTATTTTTCAAAGATTTTATTTGTTTATTTATTAATTTGAAATGCAGAGTCACAGAGTGAGAGGGAGAAAGATCTTCCATATGCTGTTCACTCCCCAAATGGCCACAAAGGTTGAGGCTGGGCCAGGCTGAAGCCAGGAGCCAGGAACTCCATCCAGGTCTCCCATATGGGTGCAGGAGCCAGAGCACTTGGACAATCTTCTTTTGCTTTCCCAGACACATAGGCAGGGAGCTGGATCAGAAGGGGAGTTGCTGGGACTTGAACCAACGTCAACATGGGGTGCCAGCATTGCAGGTGGCAGCTTAACATGCTAGGCCACAGCACCAGCCCCTCTATTCTTTATTTCTATGAGAACAACGTTTTAAAATTATATATGAGTGAGATCATATAGTATTTATCTTTTTCATTTCTGGCTTATTTCACTTAATGTAATGTCTTCCAGATTTATCCACATTATCACAAATTATAGAATTCCATTCCTTTTTATGCCTGGGCAGATTCTATTACATACATAAACAGTATTTTATTTATCTATTCATGGGCATAGGTTGTTTGCATAACTTGGCTATTGTGAATAATGCTATGATAAAACATGTGAGTCCACATATCTCTTTGTCACACTAACCTCCTTTCCTTGGGATACAAGCCCAGTTTTGGGATGGTTGGGTCATATGTTGTCTTATTTTTACACTTTTGAGGATTCTGTACACTCTTTTCCACAATGGCTGTATTAATTTACATTCCTATTAATAGTGTGCACGGGTACCCTTTTTTCCATGTATTTTTCAGCAATTCTTATCTTGCCTTTTTGATAGTAGGCTTTCTAATTGGAGTGGTGAGGTGATATTATGGTTTTCATTTGTGTTTGCCTGATGACTAGTAATGTTGAGCATTTCTTCACATAATTTTTGGCTGTTTGTATGTCTTCATTTGAGAAATATCTATTAAGACTTTTGTTCATTTTAAAGTTGCATTACTTATTTTTGGCTATAAAGTTGTTTGAATTTCTTGCATATTCTGGATAATAGCCTCTTGTCATATGTATAGCTTGCAAACGCTTACTCTCACTCCGTAGATTGTCTCTTAACCTTGTTGATTTTTTTCCTTTGCTATGCAATTTCAGTGAAATATAAAACTATTTGTGTATTTTGCTTTTGTTTCCTGTGCTTCCGAGGTCATGCATCATTCACTAATACTGAACCACAACCTATAAACAGACTTCACAAGTTATTGTTAAGATTAATCGCTACCCTGAATCTCTTTTTTTCTGTATTTCCGAAAGTACACCAGATGTTTTATATTGTTATTTCCCCATTAACAGTTCTCTGGTTTATTGTAACTATTTTAAAGATGAAAAACAGAAAAAACGGATTACTCGTTTAAGTAATTTGAAAAGAATACTAGTTAGAAGCACAGACTGAAACTCATTTCTGTTAGAATCCCAGGTCTGGTCCTTGCTAGCATACCAAACAACAGATGACAATTTACAAAGTCCCTTGGAATTACAAAATTTAAGTCAAATAATATTTCTGAATGAACCAGATGTGTCTTTAGTCCAGACCTTCATGGTGAACTTCGAACGTCCAGTGTTACAGAATGAGAAACTATTTTAGTTTATGTGCCCACAAACCATTATATATGGTCAAGTCTCTTAATGTGCATCAAAAAGATCATTTCATGCTCATGTAATTTCTGCCAGTATGATATGCTTGCATTCTTTTTAAAGAGAAAACCAAAATGTGTATCTTTCTTATTAAAAAATAAATAACCATACTTGAAAAAGAAATCCATATCTAATTTTAAAAAATTTTGAGAAAAATAAAAAGGCTCAACATCCACCATATTCACCAAAGATTCTTACCACCAAAATGATAATTTTGATATATTTGCTTTCAATAGAAAGTACATATTGACAAAGTAAAAAAGTCTAGCATCATAAAACAAATACACCCCTGTGATTTGCCTTTGTTCAGATAAAATATTTTTCCTATGTCAATAAATATCATATTATTCTGTTTTTTTCATAATATCATATTATAAGTATACAATTAGTTAATTCTCTAATGCAGGCATTTAAGTTATTTTAGAACTGTAAATAATGCAGAGACATTTATTTTAGAAAGTATATAGACTTTTGCTCACTTATCTCATTATTTCTTTTGGATTAATTTATGGAAAAAGAATACTAAGTTAACTATATGAGTACTTTTTTAATAGTGGAAATCTCTACTTAGTTTAGAGTTGGTCTTCTGTATATAAAGTGAATTAAAAAGGAATCTTAATGATTCCTATTTTTTTCCCAATCTTAATGGATTCGGAGAGGGAGTAGGAGGTGGGATGGGAGTGAAAGTGGGAGGTTGGGAATGGGGGGAAGAAACACTATATTCCTAAAAGCTGTACATATGAAATTTGTATTCATTAAATAAAAACCTTCAAAAACAAAAAGTTTTTAAAAGATACAGATCTTGCTAAGTTGTTTAACAAAAAGATTTTTTTTTTTTTATTTTTTTTTTTAACAAAAAGATTTAAGCAATTTCTGCTCCCACCACTTCATCACAGGGTGTAAAGGTGCCTGCTCCCTTAAACCCTTTGCTAGTTTGATATATTATCTCATTTAATGCATTTATTTTATTAAAGAAGTTTTATTTTATTAGATATGTTTACAGGCCAGCGGTTTTTGGATTTTTATGAATAATGTATTAACTGCATTTTCATATATTTATATTGGTACACTCATCAACTCATGTTGATTTATTATTTCTTATTTATGAAGTATACTAAAGTTTACATGATTCTTAGTTTTCTATTTTTGATCATCTTGATCAAATACCGATATTTCACATTTTAATACTGTTAAATCTATTGCATTTTTTGTTAATGTTCTGACATTATTTTGTCTCAAAAATCCTTTTCCATTCCATAATTATATAAACAGTTAAATTTTCTTTTAGTTTTTTTAATCTCTTTTTTTATTTTTTAATTTTGTTTAAGGTGTACAAGCTTCATGCATTTCATATATACAAATTTAGGAACATAGGGATTCTTCCCACCCTGTCCTCTCTCCTGCCTTCGTTCAAACAGAATGCTTGAGTCTGGGTAATGTGTAGCAAGCAGACATTTCTTGAGTCACAGTTGGAGGTTGGGAGGTTCAAAACCAACAGCCTGGGATCCGGCAAGGGCCTTCTTGCTGCATTAACTTATGATGGAAGGCAGAAGGGCAAGAAAGGTCAAAACAGCAAACTGAGAGCCTCAAGTTCCTCTCATACTTGGCATTAATCCATTCTTTAAGGCAGAGTCCTCACTACCTAAACACCTCTCCTTGGCCCTACCTCCTCCTGTTATTACACTGGGGATTAAATGTCCTACATACCCTTTCTTTGGAACACTTCTAACCATAGCATTCATTAGAATTTTTAGTCTACACATGTCTTACTGGAAAAAACAAATGGACCAGTTTCATTAAGTCTCTCCTTTAGCTTCTGAATCAGACACACCTGTTATTTGTGTCTCATGATAGCTGGTTTGGTATTGACTGACTTCATGTGCTTTATCCCTTCCTAAAATCTCCAGAAATATTACTATACTAATGGAAAAGTCAGTCTTATTCACCTCCATAAAAATAATTTCAGCTGAATTAGAGAAATAAACTTAGTAAAGAAAAATGTGACAAATATTAGTTTTACTGTGCTCTATTATTAATAGTAGATATTTCATGAAGTCTTTATTCTTATGGTATGAACTTCTTTATGAAAATCAAACATTACAGCAGAGATGAGATGGGAGCTGCTTGAGTTCTGGTACACTAGATACCACCTTTCTGTCCTGCTAGTGCCCTTCAAGGTCACGCTCTTTCTAATTCTTGAACATGAATTGTCTCTCTCCCTGATTACAAAGCAAATTTCAAAAACAGCATTGCTCAAGGTGTGGTTTGTTTGTTTAATGGCAACTATTATCTTCTGTGCTTTTCCATTTCCACCATCCTGGGTCCTTCTTTTTAGCTTTCCATCTTTGTAAAGTGAGTTTTGCATTTCTAAAGAACATCAGCTTGGTTTCATCATTGGAAAGCATAAGAGCCACAGCCAGTTAGGAAACAGAAAAAACTGACATATTTGAATAGAGAATCTAATATGAAAATCATTATTGAAGCCCGAAGTTGTTAGCTCAGTAAAGTTTAAAAAAAGAATAGTGTAAGCTCTCATGGAGGTAGCAACTACAAGAACAGCTCTCATCTTTAAGGAAGAGATTGGAATCTTAAAACTTAGAAACTTTAAGGAGGGCTCAGTGAGGGCTGGTAACCAGCCCTTGGAACAGGAAGTACCGTCCAGTGAATGAGGAATCAGGCTCTGAGATGTTGGGAAAGTGAAACGTGGACTCAGTGTTTTCAGTGGGGATGAACTGCCCTTTTTGGGGTGGAAGGAATGTTGTGAGGATGATAGTCACAAAAACAAGAGGAAGCAAATGGCATCAGTCCCTTCTCCCTTCTCCAGGCTCCCAGTTTCCTCTGGGGCTTCCCATTGGTAGAGCCAAATATAGATCCAGCTGGCAAAGTAGAACTGTTTTAGACTGCAGTCTGAACTTCGGCAGCAGAACGTGGCAAGGAAAAAAATGGCTTTGGAGCCTGTCTGGACCCACTGGGGCTGTTATGTCAAACTATTTGAGACTGGGTACTTGTAAACAACAGAAACGCATTGCTCACAGAACTGCAGACTGAGAAGTCCAATAGGAAAGTTCCGGAAGGTTTGATGTCTGGTGAGCGCCTGTTCCTCAAAGATGTTGTCTTCTATGTATCCTCGCTTAGCGGAAGGGGAAAAAGCATTCCTCAGACCTTAGTCCCATTCACGAATGTTCCACCCTCAGGAGTAGTCACCTCCCAAAGGCTATCTTCACAGCAACCTACTGTGGATTAGATTTCAACATAGGAATTTCAGAGGGACACAAACATTCGGACCATAGCAGAGCTCAAAGGTACCATTCACCGGACACAAACATTCGGACCATAGCAGAGCTCAAAGGTACCATTCACCGTTCACACTTAATACTGACCTCTTACCTTCCCACTCACACTTACCACTCTCATGCCTGCTTTGCAGAAACCATGATTACCATGCTTCATTTGTTGCTTTTAGCTACTTCTTTGTGACTTTTCAATTAAATGTTTCATGGGGCTGGTGTTGTGGCAAAGTGTGGCATAGTGGGTTAAGATACTGCTTGTGATGCCTGCATCTCATATGGGTGAGTCCCTGCTGTTCCACTTCTAATCCAGCTTCCTACTTTCAAATCAATCAATAAATATTTTTTTTTAGAAAAACTTCATAATCATCTGCTTAACAATATAAAAAAAATCCATTCTATCCTCAGTGTGGGAATAAAATTGGGCTAATTTAATGTTGATGGATTTACAAAATTCTCAGACGGATTACCAGAGAAATAACAAAGGATGATATCACAGAATAGAGTATTGAGTTAATGCAGTAGGACACTGATCAAACAACAATATCTCTTTTAGTTAATTATCTGTATAAACTCTATCCTGTATGAATAAAAATGTGGATCATGCAAAGGAGGTACATAATTTTGCTCAGTGTCAAGATGTTAATTTGTTCTCCAGCTAGAAAGGAGTCACCACTGCACAAGTTAGATGATTTTTCTAGGGGAACATGATGTGTAAGTAGGAGCATGGAACCTGTCATGGAAAAATTTTCCAAGTCTTGTGCAAAGAAAATAACTAAAATCATTAGCAGCTGAACTCATAACTGCAATAAAATGATAAAATGTAACAAAACTATAGCAATTATCATATCAATTTACCCATAAACTTTTTTAAGCCTTTTAACATGCGTTATTCTAGCAAAATACCCAGATGTCATAATTACAGGAAATGTCCAAGTCTGTTGGCAAAAACTCTGAAGTCTTTGGCTCCGTGAAAACCTTACTGCATTAGCAGAAACCATGTAAATGGGCCATTCTATACTTACAACACAAGCCCTTTTGGCTTTGGTTCAATTTTTAAGTGACTGTAAGGGAAATTTCTTACTGGGTTTTATTGACTATGAATTGCTATTCCTGTTTAACCAGAGCACATGATTTTTGTAAAATGTAATGCTCCAGGGTATATAGTTAATTATTATTCAGCTGCAAAAGAGGGGCGTCAACACCCTTGCTTAACATGGAAATAAAATTGGATACTTTCTGAATTAAAAGAGTATTTCATTTTTATATAAATATGGGGTATATGCAGATTATATCACATAAAATATGTTGTTGCTTATAAAATTTGTAATGCCATATCATTTAATGTTTTAAATTATTTTAAAATAGCATCTAAGTGTTTGTTAATTAACAAATAATCAATGTGTTGGGATTCTGTAAGTAAATCAAGTCTGGGTGCTTAGTTGCTCAGGGAAATGGAGGAAAACTGTACTATTTATAAAAATTACTTTATATAATGCAAAAGTGGGAAGAGTATTCTTTGGCCTTCTACTTCTGTTACATAGCTCTTTAAAATTCTGAACTTGTTCATGGGAAGAACCAATTTTATTTTATGTTTTTTTTTGCTTTGAGGAGGAATTTGAGAAAGGTGGTTAAAATATGCATACATTTTCATTTTAAATTCAGAACCATCAATGGTGTTAAAGGCCCACTGAGAACACTGCACTTAAGTCTACCAACTTACAGTTGAAACAAATCTGAGATATCTAAATATATATATATATATATATATATACGCACATATATATGTGTGTTAATATAATGATTTGGGTATCTATCAGTCAAGGTATAAATAGGAAAATTCCAAGAATTCAAAATGGAATAAGTTTAATATAGATAATTGTTTACAGAGGTGATACATTAATTAAGAAAAACATTGTTGGGGCTAGCACTGTGGCATAGCAGCTAAAGTGGTATTAGCATCTGCTCCATTTCTAATCCAACTCTCTGTTATGGCCTGGGAAAGCAGTAGAAGATGGCTCAAATCCTTGGACCCCTGCAACTGAGGGGGAAGACCCTTAGAAAGCTCCTGGTTCCTGGCTTCAGATCGGTGCAGCTCCCACCATTGTGGTCAATTTGGGAGTGAATCAGCAGATGGAAGACCTCTCTCTCTCTCTCTTTCTCTCTCTCTCCCTCTCTCCCCCTCCCTCTCTGCCTCTCCTCTCTCTGTGTAACTCTGACTTTCAAATAAATAAATAAATCTTTTAAAAAAATAGCATTGTTGAAACACACCTGAATTGCCCAAATCTCAAGAAGTCACCAATCCCAGGCTGAAAGGACAAAAAGTAGAGGTTATTTTACCAAAGCCCAGACCACAGAATCAGCTATGTAAAGATGTAAATCGTGTTACATTTAAAATCTGAGATGATGAAGTTTCTGGAAGAAAAAATAGGAGAGACACTCCAAGACATTGGTGAGGGGACAGCTTCTTGGACAAGATCCCCAAAGTACAGGCAACAAAAACAAAACTAAACAAACGGGATTATATCAAACTCAGAAGCTTCTGCACAGCAAAAGAAATGATCCTTAGACGGAAGAGATACCCAACAGAATGGGGAAAAAATATTGGCGAGCTATCTATCTGACAAAAGATTAATATCCAGAATATATGAGCAACTTTAAAAATTCAATAACAAAAAATCAATTAGTTAAGAAATGGGCAAAGGACCACAAGAGACAGTTCCCAAGGAAGAAATACAAATTACTAACAAATATATGAAAAAATGCTTAACATCAGTTAGCCATCAGAGAAATGCAAATCAAAACCACAAAACCACAATCAACTCACCTCTGTTGGAATTGCTAAAATCCAAAAGACAGTGACAGATGTTGGCAAGGATGCAGAGAAAAGGGAACACTTGTACCGTCGATGGGGATGTAAATTAATGTAGCCACTGTGACAAACAGTGTGTAGATTTCTTAAAAAACCGGAAATAGACTTGCCGTATGATCCAGCAATCTCACTACTGGGTATATACCCCAATGACCTGAACACATTGTATCAAAGAGTTACCTGCACCAGAATGTTTATAGCAACACTGTTCACAATATCCATCATATGGAATCAACCAAGGTGTTCAGCATCAGATGAATGGATAAGGAAAATGAGGTATTATTATAAGGAAAATGGGATATTATTCATCTATAAAAAAGAATGAAATTCTACCATTTGTATCAAAATGGATGCAACTGGAGGACACCACGTTGAATGAGGTAAGTAGGACACCCAAAGACAAATACCACATGTTCTTTCTTATGTGTTTGAGTAACATTTTTTTAAAAAGAAAAAGAAACAAAGAAATATCTCTGTGTATTAGTATCGGTGCAAATATAGTTTTGTAAAACTTTGTTTTATACCTTGTCAAACCAGTGGTTAAGAATGTTATACTACTATAGTTTTAAACATCTGTAATTACTTTAAAATATATTCTATATGAGTGAAATCTCATTTTTTCATTAAATCATTGTTTGTAACCCTTGCCTATGTTTCCACTAAACTAGAGTCTTCCTGCTTTTCACTTGTTAAATTTCTTATTTTATGAAGTACTAACCTTTATACCGTAATGTAAATTTAAAATATGTTATCTTAGAAAGAAAGGCAGAGAAAGAAGAAGGGGGAAGGGAGGGATGGAAAGAATGTCATTATACTATTAGAATTGTATCTATGAACTATTTTAAATCTGTTAAAAACTAATTAAAATAAAAAATCCTAAAATATAAAAAAATAAAAAAACAGTATTCTGTCATTAACTCTTAAAATAAAGATGTAGTCATAATGTGCCCATCAGGAGGGAGTGGGAGTCAGCAAATAATTATGCCGTTAGTCTACTGCTTCTTTCACCTCCTAATGTCCCACCAGCACCTTGAGTCAGAACCAGCTAGAATCCAAGATATAGGGAAGCAAGGAGAGTGCAGCTGGACAGCTCTTAGTCCCTCCTTCCCCCACCCCTTTTGCCCCTGTTCCCCATGATTCAGAGATAAGCAAAGAAAAACTGGCAAAAATAGGGCTACAATTATTAGATAAATCATACAATTTGTGAATCAAGATCAAATATGTCATGCATCCATTATATGTGAGCTCTTAATTATACTTGATCGTTCAGAATATGGTCCTAAACTTTCCAGGAAATCTAATGTTTCACCTATAGATTACTTAAACACATTTTAAAAAGGGAGTAAATACTGATTTCACAAAATATGGAAGAAAAGCCCATAAATTTAGTCATTAAATCTTTATAAACATTTCCAAACATTCTATTGGAAATGTGATTTATTTCTCTTTGGTTGAAGAGAAGTAAATCTCTTAAATTGGAAGGCTAAGGGGAGACCATGGGCCTAAGCACAGATATACGGTTTTGCTACTGCATTAACAACAAGCTATTTGATAAGGCCATAGCCTCACTATGGAAAGCACAGGCTGATACAGATTGTCTTTGACCTGGATGGTATTATAACTGGAAAGGAAGACATGTTGATCATATCCCTTTCTTGGCGGAGAGAGTTGGACAGCAGAAACATTGGAAAACAGACTGAGAAATTGAGGTACAGCGTCAATAAAGAGAGGAGTGTGCCTATGGAGACCCAGCTCCCCTTCAAAGGCCCAGGCTTCTTGAGGCTCCCTAGGCTCCCCAAACTGGGGAAGTATAATTTTATCCACCAGCCCCTAATGGAAGCCTCAGTCTGAGAACAGGGTTCTAATAGCAACCAGGTGGTCAGTGAATGGTTCCAAGAGTCCTCTGTCCTGTTTACTGCCAACATCTGGCCTGGATCAAGCTCTCCCTAGGATGAATCAACAGAGGAAAAACATACCCCTGTAAACTGAGGTCTAGGGAAATAATCTTCAACATTAAAAGGAATATAGTGTAGAGTTTAATATGTGGGAAAATAAGTACTCAAGCAAGATTTACTATAGGAAAACCGAATGAAAGCCCTTTACAGCCAGTGGATTGTGGGAAAGCGAAGAGAGAAAGAGAAATGGTGGAAACACCTGTTCACATACTTCCCCGACCCCCGCCCCACTTCCTACCCCTGGGGTTGGAGGCAGGTGTATTCTTTTTTTGTTTTTTTAAATTTTTTTTTTTATTTTTGACAGTCAGAGTAGACAGTGAGAGAGAGAGAGACAGAGAGAAGGGTCTTCCTTTGCCATTGGTTTACCCTCCAATGGCTGCTGCGGCCGGCGCATCGTGCTGATCCGAAGCCAGGAGCCAGGTGCTTCTCCTGGTCTCCCATGGGGTGCAGGGCCCAAGCACTTGGGCCATCCTCCACTGCACTCCCTGGCCACAGCAGAGAGCTGGCCTGGAAGAGGGGCAACTGGGACAGAATTCGGTGTCCCGACCGGGACTAGAACTCAGTGTGCCAGCGCCGCTAGGCGGAGGATTAGCCTGTTGAGCCACAGCGCCAGCCTGAGGCAGGAGTATTCTAAGATTGAGGGAAAGACACAGACAGTGGGGATCTGCAGAAATGTACTCCGGCACAAGCACAGCAAAGCATGGAGGGAGGCATGGTGCCACCACGAGAGAAAGGGTGTAATTAGACTCCTGAGTGACATAATCCATTCATAATTTCCTGTATGTCTTGTAGAGATAGGAAAATAGTTGAGATGAAAATGAGCTGGCCTTCCGTTGAGGCTGGAAGGGGAATCCTGAGATGTGTGGATTGTGGACTGAGCACAGGTCAGGTGGCCAAGAAGAGACTTTCCAGAGAGCAGGAAGCATGCATAGCCCAGGTAGAACCAAAGCAGGTTTCAGTCAAAAAGGGAAGTTCATTTGATCTGACAGAGCAAAGAAAACAATCAACAATTCTTCAAAGCAAACCTTAGCAAGGAAAGGCAGTGGGGATACTCAGGGAAATGAGAAACAACCCCCAGGAACCCAGATGACCCAGGGAATGGGGACAGGAGCTCACATAACCCTCTCTAAGGAGGCTCCATTTCAAGTGGGGGTTGGAAGGGAGGAATGTGCATGGAGTGCATAAAATCTTAAAGCAAAGCATTTTTGAGGAATAAATTGAGTTATCAGAAAGAAACAGCTTTAACTGAAAGCAATGGATTTAACAGGAGCTTTGCTGGAAGGATTAGATCAGTTTTAGAAACATATAACTATGTTATCTTTATAATGCTGAGTAGCAGCATGATAATATTTCCTCACAAATTGTGTATTTCAACTTCTATTTAAGATTCAATCAATGCCTTTTATTGTCACAATTTGAAAAATGAAAATCTTGTCTCTTCTGCTTTTCCCTCTACCTTTCCCTCACTGTTCAGCACCCATACCTGTCCTTTGAGCATTTGTCTATAAATGGATAGAATGGACAGAGTGGTTTATAATTGCAATCTGATTTGTAACCATTAAATATTCATCAGTTTTTCTAAAGATTGATTGTAAGGGTTGAAAAAATTCAGAATATGTATACATATATATATTCAGATATATATCACTTGGAATGTCATTCATTCCCCTAATTAAAAGCCATTGAGGCTGGTGCTGTGGCTCAGTAGGCTAATCCTCTGCCTGTGGTGCCAGCACAATGATTTCTAGTCCCCGTCCGGGCACCGGATTCTGTCCCGGTTGTTCCTCTTCCAGGCCAGCTCTCTGCTATGGCCCGGGAGTGCAGTGGAGGATGGCCCAAGTGCTTGGGCCCTGCACCCACATGAGAGACCAGGGAAAGCATCTGGCTTCTGGCTTCGAATCAGCAAGGTGCACCGGCCACAGCGGCCATTGGGGGGTGAGCCAACGGAAAAAGGAAGACCTTTCTCTCTGTCTCTCTCTCACTGTCTACTCTGCCTGTCAAAAAAAAAAAAAAGAAGAAAAAAGCCATTGAATTTATTTTGCAATGTGGGAAATGTCTTTATGTGTCTTTATGGTTGAATTCTGAGTAGCTCCTATTGCTTTTTACTACCCTGGAGTTTTGCATGCTGAACAGGTATACAACTGGGACCCCATTTATTGCTGTACTTGGTTAGATCCAGTGTCAACTGCTTTTTAAATTTCTTAAAAGGTTTATTTATTTATTTGAAAGGCAGAGTTAGAGAGAGAGAGAGAGAGAGAGAGAGAGAGAGAGAGAGAAAGATCTTCCTTCTGCTAGTTCACTCCCCAAATGGTTGCAATGACTGGGGCTGGGCCAATCTGAAGCAGGAGCCAGGAGCCTCTTCCAGGTCTCCCACATGGATAGCAGGGACCCAAATATTTGGGCCATCTTCCACTGCTGTTCTCAAGCCATAAAACAAGGAGCTGGATCAGAAGTGAAGCAGCCCGAACTCAAGTCAGCACCCACATGGATTGCCTGTGCATTCATGGATTAACCTATTAGGCCACGGCATGGGCCCCTACTATTTTTTAAAGAGCAAAATCCTTAAGTAAGTTATCAAGAAAAGAGATATATGGGATAAATGTTCTAATGCTTTGCATGTATCTAATCTTGCTTAACTACAGATTTATCAGTGATGTGGATAGATACAGACTCTGAGCTAAAGAAACTTTTTCATTTTGAAATCATTGCTTTATTGTGCTCTATCTGTAGTATATCAGAAGGAAAGTACGATGCCAATGTGTTCTCATTGCTTTGAACATAACCTGCTTTCTTATTTTTCTGGATTCTTTTATTCTTGCAGTACTTAAGCCACACGTTCTTGTAATGAATTCTGGCTCTACCTTCATCTGTCCTGCTATTGCTTGGCAGTCTTTCCTCAATCTGAAGGTTTGTTTTCAGCTTTGATATCATATTTTCCATTTTCTGGGTTTTCTTGTTTGCCATATCTCTTATATTTACCAGGTTCAAACTGAGACTATCCAATTACCTAGCAATAGGATTTGTGCCATACAATGGAATTTGCGCAGTGGAATTCGATGGAATGCAATGCTATGGATAAATTTCAGAAATATAATATTGAATGAAAAACAACATGAAAGAGCACAGTATAATTCCAATTATATGAGGTTATATAAAGAAAACTAGGCTATGCTGTAGAAGTCCGAATATTGATTACCTTTGCAGAGAGAATAAGGTCTGGAAGGAGCAACACGTTCTCTGAGTGCCTTGTTGCTGTGTTTCTATATGTCAGGTGTGCTCACTTTATAAAAAATCATCAAGACATGCACTTTATAATCATTGTTCTTATCTGTGACCTCATTATACTTGAGTAAAGAGTTTGAAAGGGTTGTAGTATACTGCTGAAATATGTGCAATATATTTGACATGAAATACTAATTATTTAATAGATTATTCTTAAAATGAAGAAGATAAAGATTGACACCCTCTTAAAATATATAAACCACAAGAATTTTTAAAATATAAAAATCATACTAGTACATATAAGTGCCTAATAAACATTTAAAAAGGTTAAATAAAGCTCAGTGATAAATAAATGCACAGTAAAATATGATATACCTGTAACACCTTCAGCTGGTAAGAATGAGGGCATACGCTCCAAATCTCATGACGCTTTAAGAACACAAACACTCAGAAATATGGCAGAGGAGATTAGTATCAGAGACTTTCTGGAGGTTGAATTAACTTCAACAAAAATCCACTAAAGCGCATTGTCTGTGGCCTGCTATTACACTCTGAGAGCTCCTTTGAAATAATTAATTGTGAATGTTCATAAATATTCTACTACATCAAGCGTCCATCAAAACCAATTTACCATTTCTTCGAAGTTTTCAATAACTAAGCCCAGCAATGAGAGATGAGTTGGACAGTCTGCGTTGACGCTTGACAATGAAGTCTCAAGCAGCCCTTCAAAAGCGGTCCTGAGTTCTTCCCGGAGCCGCCCAGCAGGCGGCGAGCGCGGTGGCAGAGGAGGTGAGCGCCTTGGTGAAAGGCCGCGGTCCAGAAGCGGCAGCAGATGTTCTCCACGCTCTCCACTGTGACGATTCCGGGGGTTGAGGGCATCCTGGTAGCGATCCTCCAACACCTGAGCGCACCACACCCGGACGTCCATGTGATGTCTAACCGTGTGGACTTGAATGAAGACCCTTTCCTACGGGGGTTCAAGGCGAGCTCATCCACGCATTCAGCAAGAACAACTCCGTGCGTGAGAACTCTGGTTGCTCTCAGAAGCCTCAGGGCAGAGCCAACATGCTCCGGAGGGGAGGCTCCTCGGGGAAACCTCACTACAGACAGCGGCTCCTGATGTGCAGAACATTTCTCGAGATGGGTTTCTTAAACGACAAGGTGGAGGAGTGGCGGGAGCACTAACTACATGGGTGTCTAGCACATTGCCCCGCCACGGGAGGAGACGCTGGACGTGGTGGGCGGGCTGCTGCGGCACATGGAGATGCGGGGCTCCTGAGGATGCAGGCCGGGACCCTGCAGGCACCGACTAGGCAGGCTTCTCCCCGGGGGCCAAGCACAGAGGCCAGTCCAGGGCAGCCAAGAGCTGCTGGGCCGTGCTGTGCCCCTGCCTTCTGCTTTCCACCAGCACCAGCGCTGTCTCCCTCCTCGTGCTCCCAGAGGCTGGAGGGCTGCTGGGTGGAGAGCTGCGCCTGCTATCGTGAAGATGAACCGAAGGCCGAGGCTTGTTAGCTGTCTTCAGGTCGCCTTGTCTAGGGGACACTTAAAAAAATTTTGTAACAGAGGAAGCTATTCTTTAAATATGTATGACATGGATAAAAAAAAAAAAAAAAACTGAAACAGAAAACAAAAGATCCTGTGGGTGACTATTTCATTACACTGAAAGATGTTCAGAATATGTTACTAAGGAAAAAATTCCAAAACTTTAGAAACCTGGGTTCTTTTCTTCTTCTTCTTCTTTTTTTTTTTTTTTTTTTTTTTTTTGACAGGCAGAGTTAGACAGTGAGAGAGGGAGAGAGAGACAGAGAGAAAGGTCTTCCTTTTCCATTGGTTCACCCCACAAGTGGCCGCTATGGCCTGCGCGTTGCATCCAGCACGCTGCACTGATCTGAAGCCAGGAGCCAGGTGCTTCCTCCTGGTCTCCCATGTGGGTGCAAGGCTCAAGGACCTGGGCCATACTCCATTGCCTTCCCGGGCCACAGCAGAGAGCTGGACTGGAAGAGGAGCAACTGGGACAGAACCGGCGCCCCAACCGGGGCTAGAACCCAAAGTGCCGGCTCTGCAGGTGGAGGATTAGCCTAGTGAGCTGCGGTGCTGGCCATGGGTCATTTTCTTTTAAAATATGCTTTTTTACATGTACTTTCTTTTTACCCTCAAATGGAATTGGAATCAAATGGAACTCTCAAAATGCTAATTGACCACAGGTGTATTACCAGTAATATTAATTTATTTTATGGATTTTAGATGTTTCTATAATCAGCAAAAATTTGTTATTTTAAAAAGGTAATCTTTCAAAAATATTGATATTTTTCTTTAAAATATAAATGATTTAGGTTAATCTTTCCTTTTTCCTTCCAATAGCAAAATATTGTGATCATTTTCATTCATATAGCTCATGTCACTACTAAGCAAATCAGTTTAGTTTTTGTATACTAGAGAACTTTTTTTATTTCATTTAAATTTAAGTGATTATTTTTAGTAAAACTAAGTAACAAGAAAGAAAATTTTGTCTCATATGCAGGGAGAAAGCCAAATAATACAGTTCCAACACAGAAACACTGAACAGAAAGATTAACTGTTGGTCTCTTGGCCATTTAAGCGGGAACCGTAAGTACTCCACTCAACTGCTAAGCTAGAAAAGGAGACCAGACATGATACCAGCTAATGCACAGGCTAACAAAAAGCAGGGCTAGGACTTTACTAAAAGTGTTGGGGCCTCTATTTCTTCCATTCAATGATTTAGGACAGAGTCAATGGCATAATTCAGGTCCAAGAGGGAATGACATTCCTAACTAAAGGCTGAAGATTTTGTTATGCAGTCTTGGCAACAGCAGCAAGTGTGATATTTAAAGTTAAGTATTCTAAGTGGAAGTCTAATTTTTTAAAGACTTTTTGCATCATATAAATTCCACTTAACTTTCCATTTATGTGCAATAAAACTACTGATGTAAAACAGTCATGCTACTTCACAGATGCTTTTGAAAATGTATTCTACAGGTGCATAAAAACCAAAACAGTCTCTAGGGAGAGGTAAGAGAAAGGATAGGAAGTAATATTGGTAAGATAATTGCTTAGAAATTTCTATGTATTCCAATAGAAGTTGACAACACTAAATTATGACAACTGAGTATATGGTCTTTCTCCTGAATGATCCTGTTTTTTCTAATTTTGTTAAGTATAACACTTATATAAATATAGTTGCATTTACACCAACCTTCAAATAGTTAGCTTAACACTTAATTTCAATTTATATTTGTATAGCAGATAGGACTCTTGGTCTATGTAATGTTTTAGTTTGAATATTACTTATATTGGAAGTGGTGCAGCCAGGGCTCAAATTGGCACTCTGATTTGAGATGTCAGTGATGCAAGCAAACGTGAACAGAGATTAGATTAAAAACTGTACTTAATCTGAACAGCAGAGATTAAAAAATTGTAAAAAGTATGAACAGAGGGCTGCACATTGTGGCATGACAGGTTAAGCTGCCACCTGTGATGCTGGCCTTCCCTATGGGGGTTGGTTCCAGTCCCCGCTGGTACATTTCCCATCTGGCTCCCTGCTAATGTGACTTGGAAAGCAGTGGAAGATGGTCCAAGTCCTTGGGTCCTGCACTGATATGGGAGACCTAGATGGAGCTCCAGGTTCCTGGCTTTGGTAGGGCCTAGCACTGCCATAGCAGCCATTTGGATAGTGAAGCAGCAGATGGAAAATCTGTCTCTCCTTCTTTCTGTAACTCTGCCTTTCAGATAAAGAAATAATTCTTAAAAAAAAAATGAAGAGAGCTTCAAGAACCTCTCAGATATTAATGAAAGCTTTATTTGCATCATTAGGATTCCAGAAAGAAAAGAAAAACAATATGAAACTGAAAAACATTGAAGGAAATAATGATTGAAATATCCAAATTAGGTAAAATAAAAATCTTTAGATAAATCTACAATAAGTCTTGCTTAAAGAACCTAAAAAAATTTCAACTAGGATAAACATGAAGAAATATTCCCCAAGGTAAAATATAATTAATCTTCTGAAAACTAAACACAAAGATAAAAATCTTCAAAACAGCTAGAGAGAAATGACATGCTATGCATATGGTAGCAGATTTCTGACCTAAAACCCTGGAGGCCAGAGAAAATGAAGATATTTCCCATGCTAAAAGAAGAGGCTATCTGAGTCCTACGTCTGACTAAATAGTATTTCAAGAAAGAAAAGAAAATGTTCTCCTACAGAGGAAAACTAACAGGATGTGTTGTTTACAAAAATATGCTTCAAGAATGGCTAAAGGTATTTCTCCAAACACAAAGACATAATGGAGGAAGAGGATCCTTTTAAAAATGAAAGGACAATGGAGTATGTAAGAGCAAAAGTACACAAAAGAGACTGCTCTTTATCTTATGGGTTTTTAAAATTGTATTTTATGATTGAAGTAAAAGTTGTAAGATTATATGATGTAACTTGAACTCTATGTAGAGAAAATGCTATGATGATTATATTTAAAATTGTGAAGAGTAAAAAGACCTCAGTGGAGGTATGATTGCTATAATTTACTAGAAGTTGTAAAACATCAACATCAGTAAGCTGTAATAAGTTGTGTGTGTGTGTATGTGTGTATGTTACTATCTAAAACAACAAATAAGAAAATTTGGCAAATATGTATATATATAAACAAACAAATTATATTGGAATTCTAAAAATTGCTCAAGTAACCCATCAGAAGACAAGAAAAAGGAAAAACATAAATAAAAAAAGGATAAAGATTGATGGAGTGGATAAACAAAAATGACTTAATTATACGTTGCATACCAGAAACTCAGTTCAAACCCAACATTACTAAGTTGAAAATAAGAAAATTAAAATTAAGTATCATAGAAACATAAGCCCTTTAACAACAGAATGACTATATTAATATCAGAAAAAATAGCCCAAAAAGACAAAACAATTGCAATGGACAATGAGGAATATTTTATAATGGCTAATGGATCTCTTTACCAAGAAGATTTAGTGATCTTAACTTTGTATTGTCAAACCACAGAGCTTCCAAATATAGGAAAGAAATGGATCTGAGAGAAGAAATAAAGAAATCTGTAATTATAGTTAGGGACAGCAAATATGCAAAGACATAGAAGAACTGAAAATCACCAACAACCAATAAGGTTATCATTGACTTTTATAGAACCCTCCAACAGAGGGTTCTATAAGCAGAATGCACCTTCTTTTGAAATGCCTGTGGAACATTCAGCATGATAAACCATATCCAGGGTTATAAAACAAACAACAGATTAAAAGCCCCAAAATCATATAAAATATGTTTTTTAGCAAGGTGGAATCAAACAAGAAATCAATAACAAAAACAAATGAAAAGTACCCACATAGTTGGAAAGTAAATGATACATTTTTTAAAAAGATTTATTTATTTATTTGAAAAGCAGAGTTACAGAGAGGCAGAGGCAGAGAGAAGTCTTCCATCTGCTGGTTCACTCCTCAAATGGCTGCAATCTGAAGCCAGGAGCCTGGAGCTTCTTCTGGGTTGCCCACATGGTTGCAGGGGCCCAAGAGGTTGGGTCATCTTCTACAACTTTCCCAAGCCATAGCAGAGAGCTGGATAGGAAGTGAAGCAGCCAGGACTCAAAGCGGTTCCCATATGGAATGTTGGCACTGCAGGCAGCCGGTTTACCCATGATGCCAAAGAGCCGGCCCAAATGACACTTATTCAAGTAATGCATGGGTCAAGCAGGAAATGTAATATGAAATAGAAAATAAATTTAATGATTAAAATTAATACACAATATACTAAAATCCATGTGCAATACAGGTAAAACAATGCTGATTGGAAAATTTACAGCAATGATTTCATTTAAAAATGAAAAAAACTTCAAGTCACTAAGAAGCGTTTGCGGTCGGCGCCACGGCTCGATAGGCTAATCCTCCGCCTGCAGAGCCGGCACCCCAGGTTCTAGTCCTGGTCGGGGCGCCGGATTCTGTCCTGGTTGCCCCTCTTCCAGTCTAGCTCTCTGCTGTGGCCCAGGAGTGCAGTGGAGGATGGCCCAGGTCCTTGGGCCCTGCACCCGCATGGGAGACCAGGAGGAAGCACCTGGCTCCTGGCTTCAGATTGGTGCCAGCGTGCTGGATGCAACTTGCGGGCCGTAGCAGCCACTTGGGGGGTGAACCAACGGAAAAGGAAGGCCTTTCTTTCTGTCTCTCTCTCTCTCTCACTGTCTAACTCTGCCTGTCAAAAAAAAAAAATTTTAAAAAAGTAAGTGTTTGCTTAAAGTACTTAAAAAATTAGAGAAATTAAGCCAAAGTAAGTAAAAGGAAGTTCTTTGAAAAGATAATAATTGAAATAAATAGCATTAAAATTAGAAAATCAACTGAAGACTTTAATGAAACTAATGCCTAGTTCTAGAAAGAAAAAAGAAAGAGAGAGAGAAGAAAAAGAAAAAGAAAAAAGAGAAAGGAAGGAAGGAAGGAAGGAAGGAAGGAAGGAAGGAAGGAAAAAGAGAAAGTGCAACTGATAAACTTCTATCAAGAGTAATTGATGAAATGTTGTGCTTTTAACATTCATCTTCATTTATATTACTGTGAATATGCACACAAAGAGTGCTGAATCAGAGAAAGATTTCTTCTTTAGTATCTTTCAGCAAATAAGTCTATTTTGCCTCCTTCTACTGCTTTGCCCTTGTCCTTACAATAATGTGATAATAGGCAAACTGCTGTGCAAGAGTAGCTGGATGTTGCACAGCTGAGAGGCAAGGCAAGATGATTCTTTACTGCTCTATAAAAGGGAAGGAAGCAGCTGTCCCATTGGCTTTAAAGCATGTCTTCTTGGGGCCGGAGCTGTGGCATAGCAGGTAAGGCCACCATCTGGGGTGCCAGCATCCCATATGAGCTCCAGTTCCAGTCCTGGCTGCTTTTCTTCTGATCCAGTTCTCTACTATGGCCTAGGAAAGCAGTGGAAGATGACCCAAGTCCTTGGGCCCCTGCACCCACATGGTAGACTTGGAGGAAGTTCCTGGTTCCTGGCTTTGGATCAGTCCAGCTCTGGTGGCAACAGCCATTTGGGAAGTGAACCAGAGAATGGAAGACACACTCTCTCTCTCTCTTTCTCCTTTCTCTCTGCCTCTGCCTCTCTGTAACTCTGCCTTTCAAATAAATAAATAAATCTTTAAAAAAAGCAAATAAAGTGTGTCCTCTTAACTCAGATTTCTTACTATATATTTTTATAAAAAACATCTTTGCACAAGTCATATAGCCCCATTTCTGTCACTATTATACATGCCTCTAAGTTTCTGGCTCCATTCTTCCTATAAATGTATGTATCTAAAGAAAAATGTTCCAGAATCTCTGATACCTTGAAGTTTAACTTCAGAACCTAATTCAGAACAGTAACCCTTGATCCTATACAGAAAATGTCTTACTATTTTTTATGATCACTATAATTTATGATCACAAGGAAAAATGGGTACAAGCATTATTTTTATGGTATGCAGAAAATATGAAGCTAAGAGCTTTTTGCAGGAACATTGAGAACCAGGAAAATTGCATTTCCCTACAGAAAATGAAAAAGACACAAATAGTCAATGTCAAGAATAAAATAGGATAGTGGAACAAATTCTGCAGTCATTAGAATAAGAGGATATTACCAATAACTTTATGCTTTAGATTTGACAACTTTGAGGGAAAAATAAACTTCTTTAAAACCACAAACTACCCAAAATGAAATCGATAATCTGACTAGTCTTATTACTATTATGGAAATTAAATTTATAGTTTAGAAGCAACTGAAAAAAATATTCAGGCCCAGATGTTTTCAATGGAGAATTTTACCAACTACTCAAAGAAGAATGAATAACAGTGCTGTGCATCTTTTCTAGAACATAGAAGTGGAAGGGAAACTTCCTAACTTCCAATTTTATAATGGCAATATTACCCTAATCACAAATATAATAGTGCACATACACACACACACACGCACACACACAATGAGAGAGAGAGAGAGAGCATGAGCTCTCATGAGCATTGTTGCAAAAGTTCTCTATAAGATTTTAGCTTTCAGCAGTGACATCATGGGAAATGCCAAGATAAAAAGCTTTAAAAATATTCTCTTCCTTCAAAGCAACAACACATTTTGTAACATTGTCAATTTCAACGTTTCAGAATTATGGAAATTAGGAAGACATAACCATTTATGGAGAATTTATTTAAGAAAAATTGTTGAATCTAGGTAAGAGGTTTTCAGCATCTTCTTTTTCTGTATTTCCCCCCACCTGCATCCCAGTTCTGTCCTGAAAACCAATAACCACAATTAGAGTGAAAACCACCTGACACTCAGTGGAGGACTCGAAAGAGAAAGGAGAACAGTTTCAAAGCCTCTTCTCAGAAAATTGTCCTTATTTGTCTAGCCTGGCAGGTCCATGAAAATCCCCACTTGCAAATCTTATCTTCATTTGATTTACTTGACTCAGAGTTCACCAACTGCGAATAGTCTTTTCTCCTAAAGATGTCTGTTAAAAATAATCACTGACAAGTGTGTAACCCCTAGTTTACTGAGGAGGCAGTAAGATTCGGGATAAAGAGCAAGCTAGTTAGGAAACCTACAAGAAAAGCTGGTGGGTAAGATTTTCGTAGGAAGTTTGAGAAGTTCTGACATACTCTTGGGACCATAGAAAACCACATATATGTATAGGGTTCTGTGCATGATCAGGAAAGGCCAGAGGAGTTCCTAGGCTCTCTGTCTCACATGATCATGAAGCTCTATAGGAAAATAAGGTTAAGCCAGCAGAGTAAACTCCCTGGCTGAAGTACCAAAGGTATAGTGCATCAAGTAAATAGACCCCCTCAGTGAAGATTGGTAGATATATTAGTTCCAGGCTTTTAAGGGTAGCTAACAAGCTAACCAATTAGGAGACTTAAGTGGTCACACACACAGCAGGTTATTTTTTATAAACATTACGAAATTAACTCAAGAAAGTCACTAAGCACACTACAACAAATACTGGAGAGACAGAGGGAATGAATCTCTGGTTTTCCACATACAGTATTTTCAACAAAATGTGATTATTACATAGGAAAAAATAATGTTCTTGAGGAAGGCTAGGTGCCCAAGTTGCTACTCAAGACTTTAAGTCAGCAGTCAAAGAATTAAAGGAAAACATGAGAACAGAGACAATGGCCAGTGCTGAGCAAGACTTAAGCCAGGAGCCAGGAGCTTCATCCAGGTCTCTCATATGGCTGCAGGGACCCAGGAACTTGGGCCATCTTCTGCTGCTTTGTCCCAGGCCCTTAGCAGGGACCTGGATTGGAAGGGGAGCAACTGGGACATGAACTGTCACCCATGTGGGATACTGGCATAATAGGCAGCAGCTTTACCCGCTACACCAAAATGCCTGTCACAAAACTGATGACTATTTTATAATCAGCAGCCACGAAAGCCAAAAAGCAGCAGAATGCATATTTAAAGTGCCAGAAGTTGTGAGGATTACATGAAGCTACCTACATGATAAAATTCCAGACAGCTGCACTCTTTCCTTCACTCCCCCCTCCCCACACACACAACCCACAAGTATGTGCACTTGTGTAACTGGAAAAATATGAATAAACTTTATGGTTTGTCCTAATGTAAATTTTTTGGTTTTGAGATTGAACTACAGTTATGCAAGATGGGAGAGACTGGATGATGGGTGCATGAGACCTAACTGTATTTATTTATTTTTTTTTGACAGGCAGAGTGGTCAGTGAGAGAGAGACAGAGAGAAAGGTCTTCCTTTGCCGTTGGTTCACCCTCCAATGGCTGCTGCGGCCGGCGCATTGCGGCCAGTGAACAGCGCTGATCCGAAAGCAGGAGCCAGGTGCTTCTCCTGGTCTCCCATAGGGTGCAGGGCCCAAGCACTTGGGCCATCCTCCACTGCACTCCCGGGCCACAGCAGAGAGCTGGCCTGGAAGAGGGGCAACCAGGACAGAATCCGGCGCCCCGACCGGGACTAGAACCTGATGTGCCGGAGCCACAGGCGGAGGATTAGCCTATTGAGCCACGGCGCTGGCCTTTTTTACAATTTTAAATGAGTCTATATTTATTACAAAATAGAAAGTTAAAAAAGAATAACTCTTAAGCTCATGAGTATGCAGCAAAACATGACTTCTAAGCAGATAATTATCTAAGTTCCTGAAGCTAACATAAGTAGTTGTAATTTTACTTTTCTATTTCCCAAAGCAGCCAGTGTTACCATTAACTTGGTGTCAAGTTAACCCACTGTTGCATTTCTGCATCTCTCCTGGAATTATGGTGGGATTTCAGCAAGCCATGGAAGTTATGTATGTACTCATGAGAATTGTCAGCTGTTGCCTGACAAAGGTATTCAGTATGTAACATTCAACGCATGTTTCAGTTCTTTGAAGAGCAAGTGACATTTTATAAAAGAGCAGGAAAGTGAAAAAGTTTTCTAATTCAAATTATTTATAACTATGTTAAAATGTAGTCAAACAATGTGTGCATTAAATAAAGGCTTTATGAACTAATGTATCTCAATGTATTTCAAATCACATTAAATTAAAATGCTTGTTATCTCATTGGTTGTTCTCTTGTTCATAAAGAGCAAAGCAGGTCACAGGAAAACTGTGTTCAATGCCTAATATCATGGATAGCTATAAAAACTATGGGGACAGGCATTTGGCTCGGCAGTTAAAATGTTCTCAGATCCAACTCCTGACTTTACCTTCCTGCTAATGCACACAATAAGGAATCAATGGTGATGATTAAGTAGTTGGGTTCTTGCCACCCATGTGGGAGATCAGAATTCAGCTCCTGTCTATTTCAGTCTCAGTCCTGCTATGGCTATTGTATGTATTTGGGTAGTTTGTTAGCTCTTTCTCTCTCTCCCCACAGGAACCCATGTATATTTTTTTAAAAATACAGGGTTTGCCTGGTGTCATGGGCAGTATTGGATGGTTTATATTAAGACTTGAAAATTATTTGAGTAATTTTAGAGATCTGAAAAATTCCACGATTGATTTGCATTATCAAGCTAAATGAATGCCATGGACTGATCGTGGTTATAGGATTTTCTCATGAGAACAACAACTTCAATATGTTGAAATATGTAAAATCCTAAGAGTAAAATGCCTATTACTTAGATCACACTTAGTGTGGAATAAGGTAGAAACCATTCAATAGTATTCAAACAGTGAAAGATTAAAATGTTTAGGGTCATCTCTCTAGTGCCTTCTCCTTTGTGATATAACCAATTTTCCCTTCTTGTGTGAGCCTTAGATACAGACTTCCAGTTACGCAGAAATCTTGATGAAACGGCTGTTGTAAGTAGTCAGATTTGAGTTTCAGGATCAGAAAAGGAAAGGATAAAAACTCAGAGATGATGGATTTTACAATGAAGAAAAGTCAACATAGGCTTTCCTATGGAAGGGCTTTCCTATGGACTTTATGAGAAAAGTCTCTTGAGCAAATGTTTTACTCTACATATTTTAGAATTCTTGTCTGCTTCAGATTTAATTCATTTTTCTGACCACATCAGATAAGTAGCACAACGATGCAGTTATTTCTGGTGAAAATACAATCCAGACTAGGGACAAGATCCAGGCGCTCTGATAGGTGGTCTCACAGGAAGCCAACTGTGAAGTTTGTGTAAGTAATCTACTTTCAGTGAGCACAAGGGTTTGTTTCGGCTGGAAACAAATTGGGCTTTTAGCACTGAAGGATTCTGAGAACTTAAGGAGACTTTATTTTCAAGAGGATCTGTGTTAATTGTGACTCCTTATTGGAAAGATTTGTGATGTATTTTTCTCTGCTAGGATGACATTTTGTTACAGCCTGAGAATGTGACTAGAATTCCATTCACTGAGGGCATTAAAACCAAAATATCTTTTTATATGCCACTGTGAAGGTTTTACAAAGTTCTAGGTTCTTTAGAAATTGTGTTAAGCAACACTAGACTCCCTTTTCATTAGGTGACAATATCTCACCACATCAGCTAGTATAATCTACATATTTATTTCCTTTGTGGTTGAAATCAGGAAGGGCTTGACCTATTAATATATCTCAAACTGTGTTACATTATAGAATCGATCTAATGTTGTTAAAAGCCTGATACAGATAGATTTTGACTCTATAAGATAATGTTAGCCTTCTATTTACTTTTGTTTTATTATCTTTGGTAAATTTCCCTCCCTCTCACAAGACAAAGGTGAGAAGTTCATCGGGTTCATACTCACTTATTTAAAAAATGCATACATCATGTAATCAGAATTAAAAATAAGTATCGGTTCATGACATGCTGCCACCATCAAGCTATGTACAACCACAATTTCATGAACCTGCTACTCAACCTGAGATCTGTAAGACTGACACCAACTTCCATTGCAGAGGTGTTCCTCCACATCTGATCCTGTCTTCACTACTTTTACCAAGATCTAGTTGCCAAACTGAACTTTATTTTAATTGTACATTGTATCACTTCAAAAAATAGTTTTATCACATATCTACAAGTATAATGTGCTAACATGATATTGTTGGGTTTAAATGTCTTTAAACTTACTAAAATTTTTACTAGGTAGAAGCAATGGAAATCCCTTATTGGGATTTAATTCCAGTAGAATTTATCAATTAAATGAAGAAAGTTTCATTTTGTCAAGTCTACCAAGAATTTTTTCAAGCATTTATACTACATTTTATCAAATTCTTGGTGTAAGATTTCTATTTTTTCTCTTTTTATTCAGATGATCATGATTGATAATATTTATATGTAAAATATTATGCTACTTTTAAAGGTTTATTTATTTGAAAGACAGACAGAGAGAGAGAGAGAGAGAGAGAGATTTTGTATCCACTGGTTCATTCCCCAAATGGCCACACACTGGAGCTGGGCCAGGCCAAAGCCAGGAGCCTGGAACTCCATCCAGTCTTCCATGTGTGTGGCAGGTACCTAAGTATCTGAGCTATCTTCCACTGCCTTCCCAGGTGCATTAACAGGGAGGCAAAACCAGAAGCTAAGGAGCAAGGAATTGAACCAGTATTCAGATGGGATGCTGGCATTGCCGATCGTGACTTAACTGGCTGTGCTACAACACTGACTCCATTTTATTCCACTACTCTAATATTAACTCATCTTTACATTCCTGGGATAAACTCTATCTGGTCTCATACACACACACATACACACACACACACCATATACACAAGAGTCATGACCTGGTTTAACTTACAATAATCCAACATCGATTTCCAAAACTTGTCTTCTGCTCAAGTCAAATAGGTGAATTGTGGAAATATAGTGGAATCGCCACACTGTGCATTTTTTAAATCCTTGATGATGACATCCATCTCTGAAATTACTGTAGAAATGAGTGATTGTTTTTTGTTTACTGCTTGCTTAGTAGAAGCATTTCTAGTGGCTTCCATTTGACCTTTCCCACCTCTTAGTCCATGCTCTGCAGGTCAGTAAACCAAGGAGGGAATTCTGCCACCTGCAGGGGTTTTGATTGCCTTCCTTTCCTCAAGATAACACATTTATCTTTTGAATCAATGAAATTGCACTAATTAGACCTAATGATCAAAATATAGTGAATACTCTGGACATCAGAAAGGCATTTGAGTTTAGTGGTGGAGATACATGTGCAACACACTTCAGGGGACTTCCACTTCAGTGAAATTCCTGGGGCTTCAGTGATGTGAGCATGTAGAGATTTCCTTTCTTTTAAAAAATATTTATTTGAAAGACAGAGTTATGGGGAGGGGGTCTTCTCTCTGATTCACTCCTCAGATGGCTGCAACAGCCAGATCTGGGCCAGGCTGAAGCCAGGAGCTAGTAAACCCTGCTGGGTCTCCAACATAGATGGCAAGAGCCCAAGCCATCACCTGCTGCCTCCCAAGCACATTAGCACGGAGCTGGATTGAAAGTGGAGCAGCCAGGCACTTATGTGGGACAATGGTGTAGTAGACAGTGGATTAACACTGTGCATCACAAAGCTGGCACCTCAAGATACCCTTTCTAAGGTGAAGGATGAGTTGCTGCTTTTGATCCCTACCACAACTTAAGGAAAGAGAGAAAGATGGATAGAGAGAGATACAATGCCTAGTAGGCCTTTACATTTTAGAGGGAATGCATTTCTCTTTTAGGTATGTTACTCTAGTTAATTTACTGAGAAGTCAAAAACCTGCTAGTTTCGTCAAGGACACAGAAAAAGATGAGGCTTCTCAACAGGTCCAGGGTTCCTTGCAAGCTGCTCTGCCACTTGGGACACAGCAGCAGCAGCCCCAATGTTGCTTGAAGTGTCTGTGGCAGACAGGGATGCTGTTTGCAGCCTTTGGGAAGCATGTATAGGTGAATCCCAGTGTAGATCATTAGGATTTTGGAGCAGAAGCCATCCTTCTTATGTGCATAACCCCTGCTGTTTTGAGAGACACCTCTTGACCTGCTTCTTGGCCTTAGTGGAGACTAAACACTTAATCATGGGCCATTGAATGACTGAGCAAGCTGCTCATTATGAATTGAATGTTATCTGATCTGCCAAGACATAAAGCTGAGCAGCACTCCATCATCAAATCGAAGTGGTATACAGGAGATCAGGCCTAAGCAAGACAAGATCAAGTACAAGTAAGTCACATGGAGAATTAACCTAATGCCCACTGTCCTCGCTGCTGGCACATTACTTTCTCTTTTTTCAGTCCATATCAAAGTTCTGATGTGGAGTTCTCTATCATCATCTGCTAGAGGAACTTATATCTTTAAACTCTTTGGTGGGGTGGCGCTGTTTCATTGGAAGATGGGAAAAGTACTTGGGCCAAGTATTTGGACCCCTGCACCCACATGTGTGACCCGAAAGAAAGCTCCTGGCCCAGCCCTGGGCCATGGCAGCCACCTGGGGAGTGAACCAATGGATGGTTAATATTGTTTTAACAGATTCACTTCTCTTTTGTACATATGCATAAAAACACAAATATGTATAGATCTACATCTATATACATTTACCTTAAAAAGAGACTCTTATAATACTACTCAGAAGTTAAAGAAGGTGTTCCTCTCCTTATGTATGTATTTATTGTTGTTGCTTTTGCTTCATCATCATTCTTATTGATTGCCAATTTGTTTTCCTTGGCTTTGCCACCCTAAAGATTGATTCTGTTTTGGGGTCTAATTACCCAAGCTTTTTCCAATTACATTTTCAGTGTATTTTTTTCTAAGATGCCTGCACTGTATGGCACAGCCCCAAATTGCTTGTTTATCCGACATGCTTGCTCAGCAAATCTCGTCTGCATGAGCTTGTCACCTTCAATGAAGTCTCACTTTCTCTGCAGAATACTTTTTATTTGCATTTACATATGTCAGCCAAATCCTGTCCTTCTTTTGCACTTGGTATTTTAATTGAAGTCTCTTTACCATGAAGTAGCCATAATTTATGGGGAGTTGGTCAGAAAATACAAAGGAAAAATTAATGGGAAGACATATTTTAGTGTACATTCTAATTATTTCTTTCAAGTATTTCTTATTAAACCATATAAATAATGTTTTTCCATATAAAATGGTTATGCTATTTCTTAGTAATTGGACCCGTACCAGGAGTACTTCTCAGTTAAATAACACACTTAAGGATTCTTTATTAAAAAATAATGATGGAAACAGAATAGCTTGTTGTATTTTTATCTTCCCAAAGAGACAATTCAAGATATCCTTAGGTCTATTTCATAAACAGTATTTAAGAACATTTAGAAAAAATTAAAAGAGCAGGAAAGATATAGCCTTGAGTGAACATAAACTTGGCTTCTGGATTCTGGAAGGTGCTGCTTGTGCCACTCTCTTGCTGTGATGCAACTAACAGTGCTGGTCCTCATGCTAGGAGGATATGTTGGGCATGAGAATTGGGAATTCTCAGAGGCTTTGTTCAGAAGTTGATAGATTAAGCAAATCATATGTATGCAAATGTATAGGAAATTGAATAGCAAGATCAATAAGCTTATGTGTTTACATATGCCTATGTATAAACACACGTATCTACATATTCATACATGCATCAACATATATACACATGTATCTATATATACACAATTTATTTTTATTCACAACAAATACATAATTCATCTTCATTTCAAACACACACAGAATATTTGCAAACACTGAAAATATATTAGTTCCCCTTGCCACAAAACTAATGATTTCCAAAAGATTAATATTGTACAGGCTAGATTCCATAGGCAGAATGGGTAATAAATGAATAAAATATTCACATAAAGCATTTATGTAAATAGAACTTATGGTAGAATAGTAACTATAACTCAATACATTAATTGTTAAATTTTTGACCTGAATAGCGAGAAAAATATGGTATATCAAAATATGTGAAACATGAATTAATGCACCACTTATGAGTTAAATGTTCCTTTAAAGAAGATCAAAGGAGTGGGCTTTGTGGTCTAGAGGATTGAGCTTGGGACACCCACACACCATATCAGAGTGCCCGGTTCAAGTTCCAGCTATTCTTTGCTTATGATCCAGTTTCCTGCTGGTGTACCTGGGAGGCAGGGGATGATTGCTAAATTACTGGGTTCCTACCACTCAGTAAGAGACTGTGATGGAATTCCTAGCTTTTGTTTACTTCTTGGCCTAACTCAGATTCTTGTGGGCTTTGGGAGAACCAACTGGTAGAAGATCTCTGTCTTTCCCTCAATACCTGTTACTCTGCTATACAAATAAATAAATGAATAAACATTAACAAAAACAAGATATGGAGGGGTCATCATTGTGGAGTAGCAAGTAAAGCTGCTACCTGCCACACTAGTATCTCATATGGGTGCTGGTTCATGTCCTGACTGCTCCATTTCAGATCAAACTCCCTGCTAATGTCTTGGGAAGAGCAGCAGATGCTAGCCCAAGTGTTTGGGTTCTTGCCACCCATGTGGGAGATCCGGATCAAGCTCCTGGATCCTGGCTTCAACTTCGCTCAGCTCTGGCCATTGCAGCCACTTGGGGAGTGAACCAGCAGATGGAAGATCTTTCTATCTGTCTCTACCTCTTTCTCTGTAACTCTGACTTTCAAATAAATAAATATTAAAAAAGAATATGGAAAAAGAATACAGAATGAATAATAATAAATAAGTGAATTTAAAACAAATGGAAAATCACAAAAAATAAAATGAGTATAAGTAGCATCAGTGGTTACCAATCTTGCTTAACAAGATTGACAACAAATTAAAAAATGAATAATATCAAGTATTGTGAATGATGTAGGCAACTGAGATCCTCATTGACAGATGATAAGATGATACCTGGTAAAGAAATTCGGAAGAACCGTTTGACAGTAATTTAATGAAGCTATATATACACATATATCTTATAATTGCATCTTTAATGTAAACTTAAAAAAAACCCAAATCCTAACAAATATGCACACTGATAAATGTGAAGGAATGCATTGTTGTTTGATGTAAACACAGAAATAGAATGAAGTCTATGCCAACAGTAGATTTCTTACATGTTTAAAACCATATATTAGGGGCCAGAGCTGTGGCACAGTAGGTTAATCCTCCACTTGTGGTGCTGGTATCCCTTATGGGTGCCAGTTCCAGCCCCAGCTGCTCCTCTTCTGATCCAGCACTCTGCTACAGCCTGGGAAAGCAGTAGAAGCTGGCCCAAATGCTTAGGCCCCTGCACCTTCATGGGTAGCCCGGAGGAGGCTCCTGGCTCCTGGCTTCAGGTTGGCCCAGCTCTTGCTGTTGTGACCATTTGGGAAGTGGGCCAGTGGATGGAAGACCTCTCTCCCTGCATTTCCCTCCTACTGTGTGTAACTTTGCCAGTCAAATAAATAGATAAAATCTTAAATATATATATGGGATAACATTCTATATATTTTTTGAGAATAGATTTATCTAAATATATGTAGGTGATGGATGAGAAATTTTATTAATACAAAGGCAGGCCAGTCTGAATTATCAAAGAATTCAAATATAACAGAGACTCAAGCTAGATCAAAGTTTATTTCTTCAATAAAACCCAGAGGTGAATAGTTATGTACTAACTGAATGATATTACCATAGTACTTGCCTTCCAAGGATATTCTACATCCTCTTGGAGATAAGTATAAGTATATGCACCTTCACAAACATAAGAAAGCTAGTAGGCTTCTTCCACCTTCTGCAGGACCCATAAGCTTGTTTCAATGTTTAAGTTGGTACAATATTATCCATAATGTGTTGTAATGATTGAATTACTCTCAATAATGACCATCTAAGTATAACTCATTTCTTCTATATTTTCTTTCCTATGAAAACCAGCATTAAATAATTTTAATCTACAATGCTTTGATATTTTTGTGTACATTAATTCATTTAATTTGAGAAAATGAATGTGAACCATTCTTAATGTCTAAGTCATAATGAAAATACTAAAAAAAAAAAAAAAAATCTGCTAGCAGTATTTGACCAAATAATATACCTCATCCTGCAGCTAAAATAGGTCCTATTTCTGGGGCAGATGTTTGTCTTCATAGGACAGACATCATTTGGATAGAATTAAAAATCTTTCTGGTAGTCACAGACTCGTCAGACATTGAGACAGAAATCCTGCTTTGAACAGAAGCTAGGTTCTGTCTAGCTGGTGACATGATTCTTGTTGTGTCATAGTGTATGAGAGATAGTGGCTGGTATCAAGTCCATTCTGGACATATCAACTCATTAATTCACCAACTGGCAGATGACTGTTTGTTTCACTGGTGGAGAGTACAATAGGTTGGTAGTTCTCCATGCTCTGTCTGTCTGAAATGTAAGCGCCTTATTACTATGTCAGAGGACACAAATAAATGGGTGTGGAGGGTGGGAAAGTTCCAGAAAATTCACACATGTGAGAAGCAATCAAGGAAAAATCTTTGCAAATTTTTCAAAGTTTACTTATAGGACACAGGAATATTTTCTTACAGTACTGCATTTAATGTTTAAATTATTTAATTCACGGTGTTTCTCTTTGAAGAAAACACAAGCGTGAACCAAGATTGAGTCTTATTTTATTTCTGTTTGTACCATGATTAATAATACAAAAATTATTACCTTCATTTTCTCAGAATACGTTTGATAAGTGTATTCTGATGGTGTGATATGAATCTCATTTCTTGCTTTTTTTCCAGGTACTGTCACTCTAAGCAAAATGGAGATTTGTATATTAACCGTCCTGTTCTGTACACATTGCAAAACAATGAAGATGACCTATAGAAAGCCCCTTCCCACATGGGAGTGCAGATTTCCCTGTATTTTGCTTATTAGTGGTTTTATAATTCATTTTGGTTTCAACAAAAGTCATCATAACACATAGACATTGAAGGCTGAAGTGCTATTTTGCATAATAAAATGGAAAAAGGGGCAGGTGCCAAGGCACAGTGGATTAAACCACTGTTTGGGAGGCTTACATCCCATATTGAAGAGCTGGATCAAGTCCTGGTAGCTCCATTTCAAATTTATCTCCTTGCTAATGTGGCTGAGAAAAAAATGAATAATGGCTGAAATACTTGTTTGCCTTCCACTGCCTTCCCAGGCCACAGCAGAGAGCTGGACTGGAAGAGGAGCAACCGGGACTAGAACAGGTGACGCAGGCGGAGGATTAACCTAGTGCGCCACGGCACCGGCCCCCTCATGGTTTCTTTAGTGTATTAATTGCAGATTATGTATCTTCTATCATCCTTGTCTTTGAAACTGAGGAAATGGACATGTATTGAGCTTTTCCAGGGTGTCAGAATGTGATAGGTGTAGGTGGTGGCAGCCTGGATCTGCTAGAGTCCTGGCATCAGAGACAATGCTGACACTAGAATGAGCATTGCTGTCAGCACGCACTGGGATGTGGTTGGGCAAGGGGATAGTGGGTCTCAGTGATGAATTACATGAGCAGCCTGCTGATGACAGAGGAGCTACATCAAGCAGATCAGCCAGGAAGCAGTCGTCTGCAATAAGGGTAGACTCAACTGAGCACCAAGCAGTTCTCACCAGAAAGAACAGGGATTCAGTCAGAGACTGAACAAGCATCAGGGAAAATGGGGGGATGCATCAGGATTGCAGAGGCTTTGCAAGGCGGAACACAGTGAAGCCTGTAACTGATGTAGAAAATAAGGTTAAATCCCCAGAGAAAAGCAAGAATGGAACAAAAAAAGCTAGGTTGGTTCCTCAAGTGCCCATTTTGCAAGTCCAAGAAGAAACAAACCCAAATTTCCTGGTTAAAATTTGGATAGTTTTCAAGTGACAGGTAGAGGGTGAAGTAGTAAAGGGTTATTAAAGCTTAAAAACTAATCACTAGTCACTCCAGGCATGAACTTTGTGAACCAAGTCCTTACTCCACTATGCTGCAGAGGTCATCGATTAGCTGTCCATCTACATCTCTATTTGTTTATCTATCCAACCATCTATCTTTTTGTCTTCTATGTATTAACTATGTTTCACTGCTCCCAGGATCCCACACGCTTAAAATTTTTAGCCCACTTTTAGGTTCCAAAGAGTTTCCCATCACTGTTGATTGTCAGCTGTCTCTGTTCCTGAGCAGGTGTGTTCTGTTTGCAGTTGTTATCCCTAGGTTTCTAGTTTGTGTCTCCTGACCTGTCACAGGCTGTAAAACCATATAGCTATCTTTGCTACCCTGTCAATGGGACACAGTCAATGAGAACAGTTCAGTGATACCTTACATATCAACAGAACTATTAATCTGGAATATTTAGCAATGGAATAGTTATTCTTAAAGCCCTGTAGGAAAATTCTTTTAGATGCCAAAAGGAATCTCATAAAAATCATGCCCCAAGTCTCCTAGTATTTATAGGTGAATCTCTCAGGCTTCTATCCAGATTTCATTACTGTTTACATTTTATCTTCTAAGTATGATCCTTTGATTCAGTAACAAATTCATGCCTTGGCATGACTGAGAAAGAGGTGACTAATCTAACCATAATATTTTTTTTCAAGAGAATTTTTTCCAATGTCTTCAACATCTAGGCTAATATTAGATTAGTCACATGATTTGCCTACAGAAGTTTAGCCTGGTTAATAGTCAATCTGCAGTGGATGTTATTTTGAAGTACGGAATGATAACACAAAGTTTTCCAAAAGGCATAGTGTGTTGCTTGCAGCTTGCAAGTTTTTATGTTCCAGCCAAAAAGAAACAGACAAAAACAACAACAATGATGATTAATATGAGTAGAAATATTGACACAAGGATGTTTGAGATTAAGCAGTTAAAACTATATAATTAACAGGTTTAAATGTTTCCCTTCATTTGCTTTCCCATTCTTTCCAGATTTTCTCACTCCCATTGGCTACTTTGTTGTTACTTGTTTTCTCCTTCCATATATTTTTTTTGACAGGCTCCTTTTTATTTTAATTTTTTATCTCCTTTCTTTCAAATAACACATTTCTTTATATGTACTTCCAACATTATTTTATCTTATCCTATCTTAAATATAATAAGATATTACATTTTGGTGGCTTTTTGACCATAACTTTTCAAAGGCTACATCTAGAATTAAACAAAATTCAGCAGTGGTTCATGGTTGGAGAATAATATATGTAACCTTCTAGCCTCAAAGAGATATTTTACATAAATAGATTTGTAACCTGACTTCAAAGTTAGCCAAGTGGGCATTTTGCCTAGCTGAGGGAGGCAGAAATTTGGCTTTCTTCATCTGTAAGCATATGTTTATATTCCAGAGGTGGCAATGGAAGAGGATAGATATAAGATCAATAAGAATGGGCTCATGAAACTGTTGGAAATAAGTATAGATACAGGTGGATAGATAAAAAATTATCTACAGCCATAAATTTATAATATCAATACCTGATACTGCTGCTGCCTATAAAAATTAGCATTCAGTTGTAGGTATGTGGACATTCCCAGCACGTCAAACTTGGCTTGTACTTTTAAAATGAACTTTACACTATTAGTCAATTAAGTTCTCTCTTTTGGATCAAAAAAAATCTAATACAAAATATGCTTTTTTTAAAAAAACCTGCTTAATTGATTTTGATTAGATAAAAAGTAGAGGTAGAGTGAATATTTCAAATGACTAAAATTTGTTTTTAAGATCATTTCCTTCATATCCTGAATAGGAACAGTTTGTTACATTATTCATCAAAATAATCATTCAAAAATATCAGTAATGCTACAGATGTAGGTGCCAGTGAAGATAACGCAGCAACCGCAACCATCTCCTATCTTATCTATTTCCCTTCTTATCACCATCTTGCTTCCTAGTCTTTATAGCGTGTAACACTACATGCAGAGAACACAAAATGGTGCTATATATAATAAAGGTGTGAAACATAATTGAAGAAGGCAATGAAAATGCTGTTTATTCCTGCCTGGGCTGAGAGTATCAGTTATATAAGGATTTCTTTCTCAAGTTGACTGTAAAAACACAACTGAAATGGCATGGGGTCCAGTGTTGGCTCTGGCAATGAGTAGCTATATGAAGCTTAGCGAAGTCTTTCATCTATTAAAAGGGCAGTCTTCTCACTTGTAAAATGAACGATTGCAATAGATGATTGTAAAAGTTCTTTCTCCTATACCGTTTGTGCTTTGCAAGCAAACAGTTGAGTGGCAAATTAAAGATAAAAGACTGTTAACATTAGTTTGTTTGAAGTTTAAAAATCTTCTTAAAAGGCAAATTAGTACAGTTCTGCTTCTTGAATGATGACATTAGAAGTCTCCTGGACTTGTCTCTGAGGAAACAATAATAATTGGTAAAAAATAAGTGAAAAATAAAAAACAAAACCCCCAAACCAGAATACAACTAATTTAAGTCTTTGGAAATTACCCTAACTACAGACAGCAAATGAAGAAATATTTATTAAAAACAAAACTACCAAATCTTGATAAGAAGTGAGAGTCGGTGGCATTTGAGCCCTGACTGACTTCTCCCCTCCCTCTTTCCAGGATGGAAACTCCCCTCCTGATAGTGATGGAAGATGTGATGGAAGATGAGGCTCCATGTTCCTGATCCAGGGCACAGCCCCACCTGGAAGGACAGGCAGTATATTTCAAGTGTTGGCAAAATTCTGAAGGACTTTCACCAAGTGAAAGCAGCCAATCTCAACAGACTATGTATACGATGCTATTTATGAATATACAGAATATGAATATAGAGAATGCCCAGAAAAGGCAGTCCAAGTACAGAGACTGGAGGATGCCTAAGGCTAAGGCTAAGGAAGCAGTATTGGGTGAAATGGACAGTAACTGCTAATTGGCACAGTTTCCTATTAGAGATGAAAAAAGTTTTTATAAAATAGGTGATGTGACAATTACACAACTCTGTGAATATACCAAAAGCCTCTGGATTGTACATGTTAAATTGTTAATGATATGTATGTGGATTATATTTTAGAAGTTTTTATTAAAATGTAAATTAGTACTTGTGTTGTACTAATGTATTTTTGATTAAGCTATATTTAGTATATACTATTGTATCAGTTGAAAAGCTTTGTCTAGTTGAAAGTTATCAATAACTTTATGAATTTAGTGCCTAATGTCTTACTTAAAATGAATTCCTTTTTCTCTATTAAATACAAGCTTTTCCAATTTTTTGTTTAGTACTTTTGTAGAACAGGCACATAAGCTTAAATCTTTGATCTATTTTAAATTATTAAACAAAAACCAAAAAAACATCTTTTCTCCTTGATTGTATGTCACTTTTATTACACACTATTTTCTGGGACTTAAAAGTGTTTCCACAAATTCTTAATGTAATCATGAAGCTAGCACATTATTTTCATGACTGTGGCTATCAAATGTGTTTTAATAGCTGATTACTATAATCATAAATTATCTAAAATTTCAGAATTTTGATGCATTTTTGCATGTTTATTTTGCATGATAAACATTTAAATCAGTTAATCTTTTTTTCAAAAATGGATATTGAACACTCATTATTTTTGTTGGAATCACATCAAATGTGTAAATTTATAATTCAGACATCTTTAAAATATAGAGTGTATTCAGTAAGAAATTAAGTCTTTCATTTATTCAAGTCTATTTATGTGTCTGGAATTTAGTCCACAAGATAGAAAAATTGGGAGAGTCAGCAGTGAAGAGTGAGAGAATGTGAAACTCTAGGCCATTACTGTCCATCACCGTGGACTTTCTGGATGTTGAACACTTAGGATACCATAAATTTATAAAAAATATATTTTTCTTTCTTCAGCAAGAAATTGACCTTAGCTTACTGGAACTTTTTTGTTTGATAAACTTTTAAACTATTCTTAACTTTTAAAATGTTTTTAACTTTTTGTAGCTTTTAGCTTAAAACAGAAACACATTGTACAACTGTATAAAATATTTCCTTTCTTTATATTCTTATTCTATCAGCATTTTCTATTTTTATCTATTATTTTTATATTTTTAAAAAAGATTTATTTATTTATTTGAAAGTCACAATTACAGAGACAGAGAGAGAAAGATATATCTTCCATCTGCTGGTTCACTCCACAAATGGCCACATGGCAAGGGCTGGGCCAGGCCAAAGCCAAGAGCCAGGATCCAGGAGCCATGAGCTTCATCTGGGTTTCTCATGTGGGTACAGGGGCCCAAAGTCTTGGGCCATCTTCCACTGCTTTCCCAGGCACATCAGCAGGGAGCTGCATTGGAAGTGGAGCACCAGGATATAAACCGGTACCCATATGGGACACCAGCACAACAGATAGTGGCTTAACCTGCTGCCCCACAGCACTGGCCTCTATTTTTTCTACTTTTTAGTTTTAAAACTAAGACACAAATATACACAAGCCTTGGCATACATAGTGGCAGGATCATCAATGCCACTGTCATCCACCTCTACATGTTGATCTACTGGGAGGTCTTCAGCTCCATTAGAAAAGTCTTACAAGAACAACATCATATACATAGTCTGTCATTGATAGATATATCACTATGGGATGCATGACATTAATTGTATTTTATAAAAGTCTTTCTACATCAAGTAGGCAGGTCATATATTCTTTGTCTTTTGACCTATTTATCTGCTGTAGAGTGACTATCACTCCAGTAGTCTAGTCAGAAAACAATTTTTTTAAAAAAAATATTTATTTTTATTTTATGATAGTGACAGAGAGAGAGAGAGAGGGAGAGGGAGAGAGAGGGAGAGGGAGAGAGAGAGAGAAATATATGATTTGTTCTTCAAATCCTTGCAACAGCCAAGGCTGGAACCAGGGCTCCAAAGCCAGGAGCCCAGAACTCCATCTGGATCCCCTATCTTAGTGACAGGGATCCAAATACCCACTGCCTCTCAGGCTGTGCATTTGTAGAAAACCAGATGGAAGTGGAGGAGCCAGCACTGGGACTTGAAGCAGGCACACTAACATGGAATGGGAGAATCTCAAGCAGAGACTTAACTGCTGAACCACACACCTGCCCCAGGAAAGAATTTCTTATTGCATATTTCATGACTTTCAAAATCTCTTTAAGAGCTGGCATTGACTTCAGCTTTGGTTCCAGATGCAGGCCCCAATATTCCTTGTACTTGCTGCACTCTTATGGAAAGCAGCTGTCTTGCTCCAGAAGTTGATGAATCAGGAAGCTGGTGGCCATAAATCTCAAGGGCTCTGTCTCAGGTCATATCACAAAGTGAACCTCTTTCCCTGCCACTCTTCCATTTAAACCTGTTCCAAATTCCCTTTCTAGGAAAGTATTTTTTTCCTAAGTATCAAATTCAATTGTATTGGTTTGAGCAAGCTGTGTTATTATTTCAATTTCTTCTCTACCTGTAATGATTTTCTCATAGTCATGTCATGTGTTTGCATTTTATTTTTATTATCATTTATGTTAGATATGGGCTCAGTTGTTTAATTGCTTGCTGTTATTACAAGGAAATATCTTTGGAGTTGCTTTATTATTTTATCTTTCAAAATTCATAATTTTCTGTTTTTAACTTCATTCTTTGTTTCTTTAGGTTTATTTTATAGAATATTTTCTATTATCTGGCAATTATATTTAAATGCTAATTTGACTAGAAAAGAACTTCTTTTAAATGTATGGATTTTTCCCTATACATTTTCCTTCTGTTATATATTTTTTAAGATTTGTTTATTTATTTATTTATTTGAAAGGCAGAGTTACAGAGAGAGGAGAGACAGAGAGAGAACCTCATCTGGGTCTCCTATGTGGGTGCAGAGGCTCAGTTATTTGGTCCATCTTCCACTGCTTCCCTAGTTGCATTAGCAGGGAGCTGAATCAGAAGTGGATCAGCTGAGACTTGAACTAGCACTCATATTGGATGCCGGCATTGCAGTCTGCAGCTTATCCTGTTACTCCACAATGCCAGTCCTGGTTTTTTTTTTTTTCATATATTTAAAGTTGGTTCTATTTTAGTTATTTTGTTTCTGAACAAGCCTAAAAAATAATTGCCAGATAATAGATATTTTTGAGATTTTCTTATTACTATTCTTTCCATTATATTAATTTGTAATCAGATAATTTTTCTTGTGGTTTCATCCTTTCAAAATATATGATCCCGTTTTTAGGATAGAATCCTAAAATAATAAAAATGTCAGATTTTAAAATATTGCATAAACATTTTTAAAAAGCTGTATTCTTTGGTTGCATAATATAGAAATTATCTTTCTGATCCATATTGTTATATTTCCATTTGCTCTTTTTTCTAAAATGTACCTATTTAGAGGTTGAGAAAGTTGAATTAAAATATTCATCTTTAACACTTTATGTTGCATCTCAAAAAATGTTTGTTTTATATAGTCAGGTTTTATTTAACCAAATGAGTAAATATTTACAATCTGTGGATTTTGCCATCTGTGGAAATCTAGAAATGGTGACTAAAATGGTTCTGAGGGACTCTCATCCAGAGTTATATTACAGGTCATAAGAACACTGATTTTAAGAAGGCAGACCAAATGTTCAAAGCAGTGATTCCCAATGAGGATATATTTGCTAAAAAATATAAATCAATCTTGAATAAATTGTAACATAAATTCTTATGGTTTTATGACACACCATAATGGAACAGAGAACTATAGGCTAAGTAGCATGTTAGAGAATGGAAAATTTGGTTTTCAAATGTAAAATTTCAATAAATAGGGGTGGTTGTTGTGGCACTGTGAGTGAAATCACTGCCTGGGATGCCCACAGCCCATGTTGGAATGCCTAGGATCTAGGCCTGCCTCTGCTTCTAATCAATCTTCGTGCTGATGCATCTGGGAGGCAACAAATGGTGGCTCAGTATTTGGTTTCTTGCCACCAATGTGAGAGATCCGATTGTGTCCCTGGCTCCTGGCTTTGTCTATGCCCAGACTGGCTGCTGCAGGCATTGGGGAATGAACCAATGAATTAAAGAGCTCTCTCGTTATCATAAATACTTCAGTATTTAAAAAAATTCAATAAACTCAAAGCTGTTGTTAAACCAAATTATTTTTGGAAGATCAAATGGCATACATAGAGTATGAAAAAATAATAGAAGACATGGATGAAAGATAAGACATAGAATTGTTCTGGGGCTTCCTAAAAAGAGGCAGGAATAACTGAGCAAGAGGAAATAATCAGAGATAATGAGAGAAAACATCCCCAAGTAACAGAAGGATTTAAAATTACAAGTAGAAAGGCTCACTGAGTTGAATGTAAGATTAGTTTGGAAAGATATACCTAGAAAATTTTCTGAATGACAGATAAAGAGGAAAATTTTATAAGCTTGCAGATAAAGAATAGATAAGT
Organism: Lepus europaeus; assembly: GCF_033115175.1. Classification (NCBI taxonomy): domain Eukaryota; kingdom Metazoa; phylum Chordata; class Mammalia; order Lagomorpha; family Leporidae; genus Lepus; species Lepus europaeus. Next base: position 63,169,511 of record NC_084834.1, on the reverse strand, counting down.
TGTAGAAAAGAGAATCAAGGCTGGCGCCGCGGCTCACTAGGCTAATCCTCCGCCTTGCGGCGCCGGCACACCGGGTTCTAGTCCCGGTCGGGGCACGGATCCTGTCCCAGTTGCCCCTCTTCCAGGCCAGCTCTCTGCTGTGGCCAGGGAGTGCAGTGGAGGATGGCCCAAGTGCTTGGGCCCTGCACCCCATGGGAGACCAGGAGAAGCACCTGGCTCCTGCCATCGGATCAGCGCGGTGCGCCGGCCGCAGCGCGCTACCGCGGCGGCCATTGGAGGGTGAACCAATGGCAAAAGGAAAACCTTTCTCTCTGTCTCTCTCTCTCACTGTCCACTCTGCCTGTCAAAAAAAAAAAAAAAAGAAAGAAAAGAAAAGAGAATCAAAACAGCATGCAGCTTCTAATATAAAGCAAGGTAAACATATTTACAGATAGAATAAGCTTGATCTAAGAATTATGCTCAAAGACATTTTTATTTCTTAGATAAGACAAAAGAAAGATTTGAAGGTATTCAAGGAAGCTGAAATAGAACAATTTCATCTAAGTAATTAGGAAAGTTCAGAAATGAAGATGATCTGAATAAAGGTTTGCATAGGGCAGAGTAAGACACAGTAATAAACACCCTGACAGTGTCCTCATGTTTCTGAGGGGTCCTCATTTCCACCCCTTCTTGCTTTAGCTTTAGTTAGTGAGCTATCTTGAGTTCACTTGCTTGATTGCTTGGTTTTGTTGTTGTTTATGAAGAATGCATACTGAATTTCTTGGAAGATCCGTGACAGCTGCAGATGTAATAGGATCCTTCTGTGATGATTTATAATTCTTTTAGCACATTGGTAGGTTGCTGGAGTATTGTGGTAAAGATGAAAGAATTCCTTGCAATGTCACTGTGCATAGAACCCTGAATACCTTCTTAGAGCATCCACCTAAATATCCCTATTTCCCATTTCCAGTTGTATTTTTAAGACATGTTTTCAGGCTGGCGCCGCGGCTCAATAGGGTTCTAGTCCCAGTCGGGGCACCGATCCCGTCCCGGTTGCCCCTCTTCCAGGCCAGCTCTCTGCTGTGGACAGGGAGTGCAGTGGAGGATGGCCCAAGTGCTTGGGCCCTGCACCCCATGGGAGACCAGGAGAAGCACCTGGCTCCTGCCATCGGATCAGCGCGGTGCGCCGGCCGCAGCGCGCCAACCGCGGCGGCCATTGGAGGGTGAACCAACGGCAAAAGGAAGACCTTTCTCTCTGTCTCTCTCTCTCACTGTCCACTCTGCCTGTCAAAACAAACAAACAAACAAACAAACATGTTTTCAGTCTGCAGGGCTCTGCATTCCAGTTGGTTTATAGAGAACTAACATCTACTAGAAATCAAATAACTCAATGCAGCATCAAGTGTAGACTACATCTTAAATACTAGGATGGGCTGATACTTATTTTAAAAGGAAAATATTGTGTATATGTTTTCATCTCTTTAAATATTTCCACAGGAGAAGCAGAACTTCATTGCAGAGAATGTCCTACAATAGGGTAAGGCTTATGTACTCCTGGGTAAGAGGTAGGGTGAAATTTAGGGTGTTACCATAATCCACAGAGCCACCACATGCTAAATGGCTGCTCATATTCTTTGATTGAAGTCCTATTGGTATTAAGAGATCATTAAGAACATTGTATTTTCTGAAATTTCAGGAATATTTTAGTGCACTTACTGTACCATAATGATTTGTTTTTGGCCATCAATGGCTGCTTTGTGCTGAGGCACAAGGTGGTGAGGAGTAACCATAAAAGTTATAATAGAGTTACAGAGTCCCAGGAGACCACTCACAAGGCTACACAAATACATTCCCATGGGATCCCCTTGCGCCACAAGGCTCCAGCTATGTGCCACTGCCCCTCTGTCTATGGCACTCACTAAGTTGTTTTTCTTCTTTATTTTCTTGTTACTCTCTACTCCATCAGCATGAGATTCCAGTGGACTCCGTATGAACCTACGTGATACATCCATGGACATGGAGCAGTCTGATATGGCTGTGGGATGGATCAACACCTGCCCTTCTCCAGGGTTGTCCAAAAGCTCAGCCCCTCAGACCTCTATAGTCTGGGGGCTGCATCAGCTTTAGTATTCATTGTTTTAAAAAAGACAAATTAAAAAAGACAAATCTAAACAAATTTTGTTAGAGTGGAGAGAAGACTGACAAATTGGAAATGGGTATAGTGGATTTTAAGATAAAGAAACAAAATCCAGGGCTAGCCAACCCTTCAGCTGTGTGTGTTTATAATGTGGGAGTTCAGCAATCAATTTAGGAGTACTGGACAGTCAGAGTTGAGACAAACTTGCAAAGGAAAGGTATTAATTGTTTCTCTAAAAAATTCATTTTTCCATTTTTGAAAATGAGTTCAAACTTTTGAAGGAAAAAAGATACTAACTTTCAGAATATAAAAATGGAGGTAAAATAACAAATATGATATATGAAAGAGTAACAGAGAGGTATAAATCCAAAAAACAAAAGAATTAGTAGTGAATAAGAGTTCTAGTAAAATGAATGCAAGAAAAGAAATATAACCTGCCAATAAAAATATGAAAATTTTCTCAGTTTCACACATAGCTAAGCATATGCAAAAAAAGCTAGAATAAGACTCTATTTTAAAACTACCAGGTTAGCATAAACTACTTTCAAATTTCATTACTGTTAGTATTAATGATGATGTAGGGAATGAATGCATCTATACACTAGATGAGACAGTAAATGAATCTAATTTTTGTAGGGAAACTTGACAATATATATCAAATATATATCAAAATCAAAAATTATACTTTGAGACAGCAATTCCATTTTCAGAAACTTAACCTATTAACTTTTTTTTTTTTTTTTGACAGGCAGAGTGGACAGTGAGAGAGAGACAGAGAGAAAGGTTTTCCTTTTGCCGTTGGTTCACCCTCCAATGGCCGCTGCGGTAGGCGCGCTGCGGCCCGCGCACTGCGCTGATCCAATGGCAGGAGCCAGGTGTTTCTCCTGGTCTCCCATGGGGTGCAGGGCCCAAGGACTTGGGCCATCCTCCACTGCACTCCCTGGCCACAGCAGAGAGCTGGCCTGGAAGAGGGGCAACCGGGACAGGATCGGTGCCCCGACCGGGACTAGAACCCGGTGTGCCGGCGCCGCAAGGGGGAGGATTAGCCTAGTGAGCCGCGGCGCCGGCCAACCTATTAACTTTTAATTTACACAAATTTGCATTGTCTGTAAGTACAAAATAATTGGAGCAATTTAAATACCTATTGGAAAATTTGAAACTATAATGATGTTTTATCTGTTAACCATCACCAATAATTCTTTTTATAAAACTTGACAATTTCAGATCTACTTGGAAGGGCCATCCAACTCTCCAAAATAAAGTCTCAGTTATGAAAATAATAAATCTCTTTATACCCTTTCAGTGTGTATGACGTCATCAGTCTTTACATGAAACAGATCTTAAATGGGGAGCCATCTGCTTTTAAATCAGAGCAGCCACAATCCCCAGCGTTTGCTAAAATTTTACTATAGATTGTGTGTGTTTAAAATGATTGGCCTTATACGGTGTATGCTATTTTATTAAATAGTTAAAAAGATGGATTGTAAGATTGTGTCAATGGAAAAGTAAAGTTTTGTGAAGAAAAAAAAAGGGGAGGGGTTAAACATGATTTATTCAGGGCAGAATATGAGTGATGCTGGGCCTGGGCAGCACAAGCCCAGTGACTTCCAAGGAGTCTCAGAAGTGTTCCAAAGTGGTCAGAGTTTCATCAGAATGTGTGTATTACAAAACAGTAAATTTTCCTTTGTCATTACAGACTGAGCATATGTTGGCTTGGCTCCAAAGTGTAGTCTTTATGTAAGCAAGAAAGATACTCCATACATTGGAGATTATTGTTTTTTAGAGCGTGATTGGCAGCAAACATCTCCAGAGACAGGATATGCTGGGAAGAAGGCTACTGATGAACTTTATGAAGGGCACTTCCAGGAATAGATGGAAGGGAAGGGATAGATAGGAAAAGAATGAGGATTGTGCAAGGCTAGTCCAGATGGCTAAGATGAAAACATGTTGTGCTGCATGTCACCTAAGGCAAATTGACCTGGCTGATGGGGTTTATAGCTCTGCACATAACGTTCCTCAGACTTGTCTAAGCAGATATGTCTCTTGTATGTTTCACAGGAATTTTAAGAGTAGTTTATTCTCTCTTGCAATGGCTCTTAAAGTCTAAATGCATGAGAAAATTGAAACATGTGGGTCATAATGCTATAGCATAGTGTCTTAGCAGTGTCCACCTGGTGACTGATTCTTGTTATTTTATGTGCTGAAAATAAACAAGCTTGTTTATATTTGCTTAGGTTAGGCACTCAAAACAATGTAGAGGATTCACACACTATGCTCAGGCCCTGTAAATATTAGCACTGGAAGGCAGAGCACTGGTCATCATGCTTATTAATGTGCTATTAACGGTTCACAGATGGGCTTGCATTGTGGTGCAGCAGGTAAAGCTGCCACTTATGCAATGCCAGCATCCCATATGGGTGATAGTTCAAGTCTGGAAGCTTCACTTCCCATCCAGCTTCCTTCTAACAGCCTGGGAAAGACAGCAGAAGATGGCCCAAATACTTGTAGAAACCCTGGATGAAGCTCCTAGCTCCTAGTCTCAGGCTGGCCCAGCGCTGGTCATTGTGGCCATCTGGGGAGTGAAACATGGACGGAAATCTCTCTCTCTACCTCTCTCTCTATATATATAACTCTGACTTTCAAATAAATAAATCTTCACAAAAATAGTTCGCATATAACCTAATCAACCATGTGATCCTTAAATTCAGTGGACTTTGTCAAGTGAACTTCTGTATAACCAAATGTAGTAGTATTTCCACTGTTACTATGACTAGCTAGCATTTCTTATTTATCTACTGTATGTTCTGAGTGGTTTGATAATCACTTTGCACATTGTCATGTGAATTCTCTGACAGGCCCCTGTGGTAGATTTTAGTGATGTCACCCATGAGCAGAGGAGGAATGGACAGTTGCACCTCCCTGTAGGGATATCAGGAGCCCATACATGCTTGGCTCCAGAGGCTGCTCCTTATCAACCTGCTGTGTGTCTATCTCTGTCCTTTGTATGCACTTCCACCTGGGGATTGTTAAGACTTACTGTGTCATTATATCAAATGTAATCACAAAGAATTGAGCTGGCATTGCAGGAAGAGTATTTAATAGGTTACTTATATAATTTGATTTTCAGCTGTGCTGCACATTAATTGGTTGTGTAGGTAAAAGCATTTCTTCAATGACTTTAATTTTTTATTTATTTTCATGCATTTCACAAATACAACTTTAGGAACATAATAATTCTTCCCACCATACCTGCCCTGCCACCTACACTCCCACCCTTCCACTTTCCTCTCCTGTTCCCAGTCTTATTTTTTACTAAAATCTATTTTCAATTAACTTTATATACAGAAGATTATCCTATTCTAGGTAAAGAGTCCAACACTTTGTATGAGAAAGAAAAAGAAAAAGAGAAGAAAAAGAAGAAAAAAAAAAGAAAAAAATTGTTCCTTAACAGTTCTGACAAGGGCTGTTCAAAGTCATTGCATTTCAAAGTTGATTTTACTCTTTTTTTAGATGATTAATTATCTTTAAAGAAGAACCCAAGAATGATACATCTTGTACAAACACTTAGACATAACTATAACTTATGAGACATAAGCATATCCTCCACTTAATACACAAAAAAGAAGTAGTTCTTTGAGGACAAGTTTTACTATTAACTCTCTGAGGACAGAGGTCCTGCATGGACATTCAATGCACAGTGACTCCTGTTGTTAATTTAACAATTAATGCTTTTATATATGATGTCAGTGAGCACCTGAGACTCTTGACATAAGCTGCCTAGGCCATGGAAGACTTTTGGGTCCACAAACTCCTTCAGTATTTCGACAAGGCCATAAGCAAAGTGAAAGTTCTCTCCTTCCTTCAGAGAAAAGTACACACTATCTTTGGTAGCTGCTTCTTTCCACGGGGGTCTCACCCACAGAGGTCCTTCATGTAGAATATTTTTTGCCACAGTGTCTTGGATTACCATGCCTGAAATGATCCCATGGGCTTTTCAGCCTGACCATAGTGCCTTAAGGGCTGATTTTGAGGTCAGAGTGCTATGTCAGGCAATTGTCATTCTTTGAGTCAATTGTAAGGACTGCTTCCCATGCTGGAGCCTTCACTCCTTTTTCATTCTATCTATTATTGTTACCAAAGACTTAGTCCTATTTATATGATCACTTTAACACTTGATCATCATCTATATGATCATGTTAACACTTAATCCTATCCATATGATCTCTATAACACTTAAAATGATATTTTTATAACCCAGCTTAAGAGGATTTGGGGTCCCATGGCAAGTTTTTAAACTGTACTCTTAGAAGTAAGTCCGTAGAAATGTATACAGAACTATACAGCTTTACAGTTACAAATTTCATACATCGCACAGTTACAACGTTAAGATCATGGTGATTCTTCCCACTGTGCCTGCCCTACCACCCACACCCCCACACCCTCCTCTTTCCTCTCTATTCTAACTCTTATTTTTTACTAAGATCTATTTTTCAATGAACTTTATACACATAGGATTAACTTGTGTTAAGTAAAGAGTTCAACAAATAGTATGGAAAAAAAATTGTTCCTCGACAGTCAAGACAGGGACTGTTCAAAGTCATAGCTTCTCAAAGTGTCAATTTCATATCTATAGGTTGCCTTTTATGTGCCCTATTAGTTTTCATAGGTCAGGGAGAACATATAGTATTTGTCCCTGTTGGAATGGCTTGTTTCATAAGTATGATGTTTTCTAGTTTCATCCATTTTGTTGCAAATGGCCAGATTTCATGGGTTATTTTTTTCTTGTTTTTTTTTTTTTTACTGCTATTTAGTATTCCATGGTGTATATATCCCATAATTTCCTTATCCAGTCTTCAGTTGACAGGTATTTGGGTTGATTCCATGTCTTTGCTATTATGAATTGAGCTGTGATAAACATGGGAGTACAGATAGCTCTTTTATATGCTGATTTCATTTCCCTTGAGTAAATTCCCAGGAGTGGTGTGGCTGGGTCATATGGCAGGTCTCTACTCAGATTTCTGAGGTATCTCCATACTGTCTTCCATAGTGGCTTTACCAGTTTACATTTCCACCAAAAGTGGATTAGGGTACCTTTTTCTCCACATACTTATCAGCATTTGTTGCTTGTTGATTTCTGTATGAAAGCCATTCTATTACTTTTTTGTACCCCATAAGTTTTGATATGTTGTGTCATAATATTCAATTGTTTCCTGAAATTTTTTGATTTCTATTTTGGTTTCTTCAATGACCCACTGTTCATTCAGGAGCATGTTGTTCAGTCTCCATGCGTTTGCGTATGTTCTGGAGATTCCTGAGTTGTTGATTACTGACTGCATTCCATTGTGATCGAAAAATGCATGATATAATTTTGATTTTTTGGAATTTGCTGAGACTTGCTTTATGGCATAGTATTTGGTCAATCCTAGAGAAAATTCCATGCACCTCTGAGAAGAATGTCTATTCTCAGCTGTAGAATGGAAAGCTCCGTAGATATCTGTGAGGTCCGTTTGGTTTATAGTGTCAATTAACTCTGTTGTTTCCTTGGTGATTTTCTGTCTGATTTGTCTACTGTTAAAAGTGGGGTATTGAAGTCCCCCATTACTATTGTATTTGAGTCTATGTTCTCTTTAAATCTACTAACATTTCTTTTATAGGTGTCCTGTAACTAGGTGCATATACATTTAAAATAGTCACATTTTCTTGCTGAGTTGATCCATTAATCATTACATAGTGCCTTTCTTTGTTACTTTTAACAGTTTTTTTTTTTTTGTGTGTGTGTGTTAAAGTCTGTTTTGTCTGATATTAGGATGGCTATACCAGCTCTTTTTTTGGTTTCGTTAGCATGGATTATCTTTTTCCAACCTTTCACTTTCAATCTGTGAGTTTTGTTGTTGATGTAATGTGTTTCTTGTAGGCAGCAAACAGATGAGTTTTCTCTTTTAATGCATTCAGCCAGCCCATGTCTTTTAATTGGAGAGTTGAGGCCATTTACATTCAAGGTGATTGTTGATAAGTAATGGTTTTGCCCTGCCAGTTTTCCATAAATATTCCTATTTTTTACTTTGTATTTCCTTTATATTTTTATTGGGAGATTTTCTGCCTTTATCTTCTTTTGTATTGATGACCCTGTTTCTGTGTTTCTATGTGTAGCACATCTTTAAAGATGTATCTTTTATTAGGCTGGAAGAGTGGTGAAAAATTCTTTCAATTTCTGTTTGTTATGAAAGGTCTTTATTTCAACTTCATTCATAAATGTGATCTTTGCAGGGTACAGTATTCTGGGTTGACAGTTTTTTCTCTTAAGACTTGGAATATATCTCACCATTCTCTCCTAGCCTGTAGGGTTTCTGATGAGAAGTCTGCTGTAAGTCTAATTGGAATTCCTCTAAAAGCAATCTGTCATTTCTCCCCTACACATTTCAGAATCTTTTCTTTATGTCTTACTGTGGAGAGTTTTACTACAATGTGTCATGGTGAAGATCTTTTCTGGTCATGTCTATAAGGAGTTCTATGTTTTTCCTGCAATTGGATGTCCCTTTTTTCTCCAAATTAGGGAAATTTTCAGTGATTATTTCACTGAATAGGCCATATAATCTTTTCTTTTTTTACATGCCTTCAGGGACTCCTAAGATCTGTATGTTGGGTTGTTTGATAGTATGCTGTAGATCTGCAACAATGTTTTTTTATATTTTTCTAATTTATTCTTGTTTTTAGTCTAACTATAGAATTTCCAGAGATTTATCTTCTAGCTCAGATATTCTTTCTTCTGCCTCATTAACTTTGATGTTAAAAATTTTCACTGTGCTTTTTATTTGATCTATTGAATTCTTCATTTCCAATATTTTATTTTTATTTCTCTTTAAGCTCTCAATTTCATGGAAGAAATTTTCATCCATATTACATATAGTTTCCTTTAGTTCTTAGATGATTAGTTTTTGAATTCTGTTTCTGGCATTTTCTCAATCTCTTCATCTCCACCTTCTGATATTTAAATGTTATAGTGTTCCTTTGCGGGGCTCATAGTGTCTTCCTTATTCTTATTTCTTGAATTTTTGCCTTTGTTTTTTGGCATTTGTAGATTTTTTTTTTTTTTTTTTGTCTCATGGCTTTTATCTTTCGTCTGTATGTGGCAAAGTGGGACATTTACACTTTCAGTGAGTACCAAGAGGTGTGTGCTGGGTGTGGCCAGGGTGCTCTGTTCGGTATTCCAGGGTGGGGAAAGTATCTAGAATAACACCCCAGTTGGGTGGGGTAGCTCTCCTCTGGTTAACTTGATGGAGAGGAATGATCACTTCTGTTGGTATGACCAGCCCTTCTCATAGTTGAAGGATGCCCTGGTGTTGGTCCTAGGTGTGCTCAGCAGTCATCTGTACTGCTTTATGAACTGCATATTTGATCTGGGAAGTCTTGTGAGCACTGTTCTCTCTGTTTTGGGCTGCTACAGGTAACCAAGGAGCTTGGGAGTATAGAGAAGCACTCTATAGTTGCCCAGGGCCTAGCCACACTCTGCCTCTTCTTATGCAGTCACTATTTTCTCAGACTCAGCTCCCAGAGCTCTCTGGGTCATGGACTTTCAGTGGGGCCACTCCACCCCAGCCAGTCCTGTCTATAAGGAAACTAAGGTGTTCCTAGAGCCACTGTCTGTGTGTAGTCCTCCTGTGTCAGTGGGGAAGGTGGGTCTTTTTATTCTGGTTAGGTCTGTGGTTTGCAGGCATGTGAAGTCACCACCTGCTGCAGCCCCACTCACTCCTCCATGGTGCTGAGTGAGTAGGAGAGTCCTGCAGGTGGCACTTCCCCTCCATAGGGGCAGCTCCCCTTCCCCTCCTGGTTCCAGGGAACTGCTGCAGTGCAGCTGGCCAGGAGGGCAAAGGAATTCTTCTGAATTGTTGTGGTCTTCACTGATTGGGTGGGGGGCAATTCCTGTTATTTCTGGGCACACTCATGGGAGGTGGGGTGGCAGCTACCTGCCTGTGTCCCCCCAAAAAAAAAAAAATAGTGTGAGTCCTCCTCTGCTGGCTGCAGGTCTCTGCTATAGCAGAGAGATGTGGAGGGAGAGATGTGCTGCAGTTTTTCTTCTCTTTCCTGGTGTCTTAGGGGGTTCACATGGAAGTTTAAATGCAGTTCACTATGCTCTCCCTCCTGCCCATGGATTCCACCCTCACCTAGTATGAAGGGGCAGGCATCTCCCTGGATGGAAGTTTTTGGCACTTTTTGCTATATATTTGCTCTTTCTGCATGCGTCTGGACCATTTCTTTATCTGGGCCTCCTGCTGGGATTCTTCTCTCTTCAATGACTTTGTTAAAACACACACACACACACACACGCAGTTGAATTAGGTCAAGATTCTTATTCCCAGATTCAGTGAACACTGAAATTATTTGCAAATCTTACTTGAGTGTGTGTGTGTGTGTGTGCATTTTTCTAGTAACAAACTATTCACAACATATCTGGAATGTTCAAAAAGTTCATGGAGGATGGGCACTATATTTTAATTTCATTTTCCCATAAACTTTTTGAAATATCCTTTGTGTCCATTTTTCCAAGAGTTGTAAAACAAATGAAAAGAATTGATAAGAATCTCAACTGGATGACTGTTAAAATCTCTTGTAGTTCTAAAAATATTATGGTTCTACAGCCGGCGCCGTGGCTTAACAGGCTAATCCTCTGCCTTGCGGCGCTGGCACACCGGGTTCTAGTCCCGGTCGGGGCTCCGGATTCTATCCCGGTTGCCCCTCTTCCAGGCCAGCTCTCTGCTATGGCCCAGGAAGGCAGTGGAGGATGGCCCAAGTCCTTGGGCCCTGCACCTGCGTGAGAGACCAGGAGAAGCACCTGGCTCCGATGCGCCGGCCGCAGCGGCCATTGGAGGGTGAACCAACGGCAAAAAGGAAGACCTTTCTCTCTGTCTCTCTCTCACTATCCACTCTGCCTGTCAAAAGAAAAAAAAAAATATTATGGTTCTATCCACCTTGAGGAGGCTAACACAGCAAAAAAGATTAAGAAACTCCAATAAAAGGTAAGGTTCCTGACTTTTTATTTAAACAATATTTAGCTAAAATTTAATTTCTAAACTTGATGCTTAAATAAAAATTCTACAGAGCATTTTTTTTTTACCAATTTCCAACCCTATGTCTTCATATATAAATAGGAAAAACAGCAAATCCATTTTGACCAAGATTGAAACATGAGATCTTCATGGTGTTCTGTGAATTATAATTCAGCTTAGCAGAAAAAAAAAAACGAATTTCTTAACTGTTTCAGTTTTGAATTAGCTAATAAATCTCTCTGTTTTAAGGAAAAAATGAAGAACTACCAATTGAGTTGCTTTAACTGACCTTAAAACTAGTATCCACTTGACTTTGGAGCTTAGATATAAAATCACTGAAAAGTAATTTTCTTTACTCATTCAAATAAGTAAATGAAAACTTCATAGTTTCTGATCATGTGGAGTTGTGAAATTTTAGTGAAAATAAAGACATTAGGATTCAATTCTTCATATTTAAAAATAATGATATCCTTAGGGCTAATAACAGAGTACATGTATCTTGATCACATAACAAGATGATCTCCAGCATGGGACAGCAGGGAAGATGCTATTTAAACAAGTCTCCTTGATAGAATTTAAAAGGCTTAGAGGTTTTAGTGAGAAAGTGTCTGCTTCTCATTGTATTTTTTTCCACCATCAAAATTTTATTGAAAAAAATTTTAATGATCCTAGGTAATACATAATCTCAATGCCTGCATAGCATAATTGTTGTGGCATCTACCCATGAAATATATCTGTTGGCATTATACTGTAGTCATAAATGAAAGTAAAAGCACTACTCTAAAAGAGTAGGATTAATAGTACAGTGAATTTAAAGAAATTAAACTAATTTGCAAGTATTTCTTATGTCATCACCCAGTTACACCAAGGCTTGCTGTATTTTGGTTCCTTCATCTCCAGCATCTGAACTTCAATCTTCCCTCTCTCTCCATACTTGCTTTTTCTCAGTGTTCAGCACATAAGCTTGGCACTAATTCTAATGTTTGTTTCTTAGTATTTGCCGTCATGGATTTCTGAGTGATTGATCTTTTTAGAATGTACTACCAATTTTTATCTCTTTCTTGTAACTATATAATGCATTAATCACTGTTTCTTTTCCCTCTTCTGCGTCTTTCCACCCTCTTTTAACATCTTTCTTCTACCCTCTAAAAACGTACATTCTCATTAAAGTTATTTTTTTAGTCTACCTTTCATTCTCTCTAAACTTTGTCCTCGAGTAGACTCCTTCCTAAAGGTTAACTGCGGGTGGAACACAATCAATGCACTATCACAGGTTTATTAAAAATCATAAAATACTATCACTGAAATGAAATGTTCTTGCATATTACTGAATAAACAGTACTAAGGCAGTGAAGCAACTTGCCCAGGATGCAGCTAGTGAGAAGAGAAAATGAGACTCAGATTGTATTCAGAGTCTAAATATAAGCCTTGTCCATCAAACCAGGAGCCAGGAGGCAACGGCTCAGAGAAGCAGAGATGGAGAAGGAAGCCAAACACAGCTGTAAGTGAGTCTGCTCAGCCTCAGGCAGAGGATTAACTTGCTGTGCCACAGCGCTGGCCCCGATTTAAGCTTGTTTTGAAGTTTAAGCCACTTGGGGCCAGTACTATGGCACAGTGGGTTAACGCCCTGGCCTGAAGCGCTGGCACCCCACATGAGCGCCGGGTTCGAGTCCCGGCTGCTCCACTTCTGATCCAGCTCTCTGCTATGGCCTGGGATAGCAGTAGAAGATGACTCAAGTCCTTAGGCCCCTGCACCCACGTGGGAGACCCGGAAGAAGCTCCTGGCTCCTGGCTTCAGAGCACTGCAGCCAACTGGGGAGTGAACCAGCGAATGGAAGACCTCTTTCTCTCTCTCTGTGTGTAACTCTGACTTTCAAATAAATAAATAAATCTTAAAAAAAAAAAAAAGTTTAAGCCACTTGCAATAAAGGAAATCCGGCCAAGATATATGTATTTGGGAGTTAATAGCGTAAAATAACTTACCACCACATTTGTATTTTCAACCCATTTGAATAGAACTACTGATAAGTGTACTCTATTAGGCTGGTTTGCAAGTTTCCCCTGCACTCTCTTTCCCTACGAGCCTCATTCGTATGCTCTGGGTTCACCAGTCACTGTCTCAGGAAATCTTTGATAAGCTTTTGTAAAATTTCAGCATCTGGCCAATCATATCCCATTTCTTGTTTTCTTTTTAATTTGAACAGTACTTACTACTATCAAACGTACTTATTTATTTTGTTTACAACCTTGTTTCCCGCTTTAGGCTATAAGCTCCCTATGTGCAGACTTACTGTTTGCTCACTCTTCTATCCCTGGCCAGAGGAGAAAGCCTGGGTCATACTGATTGCTCACTACAAATGCCACGCCCAAGTCTTGTTTACTGCAATGGGATCAAATAAAGAAAACATGCTTCTAGAACAGGATGAAAGAAGCTACATTTCTTTATCAGAAAACCTAAATAAGATGTCCTCTTTGTAAGAAGGAACACCTCTGTGCATATTAAATAAATAAAGTCAAATCCTATCTTCAGAATAAAAAAAAATCACTCCTGTTTCTGACAGTCTTTGTTCTTTGGATTCTTATTAGCAATTCTGCCCATAGCTTCAGATGTCATTTTGAAACACTGAACACTTGAGATTGTAAGTGTCTGTTTTTGTTAGGAAACAAATGCTTCTGTCAGTGCTGCCAAATTCAGAAAATTATCAAAGAAACAATGCTTTTCTATAGCATTTTATGTTTCTTTTTGGAAAAAAATACAACTCACAGAGTGTTTTCAGGATTCATTATCCAGGCAGAAAGAAATTCAAGTGTCAGGAAACCTTCACAAATCCTCTCCATGGTTGCTTAGAACAGAACTGGAGGCTGAGGTCAGCAGGCAACTTTTCTTCTCTTTTCCACATATTTTTGTGATGCATTTTCAGAGAAATTCTAAATAATGACTGTCTCCATTGCACAGAAAAATGTAAAAATGTTCACAGATATGAAGGAGTTCCAGGCTGGTCTCAGTCACTTCAATCAGAAGTTGTTGAGGTAGATTTTGATCTCAGAAAACACAAAGGTTTATGGCATCCATATATTTTTGAAACATACATTCCTTTTCCTTTCATTGTGTAGTGAACAAGAGCATAAACTTTGAAACTTCAGACTGAGTTTCAATTTCAACTGCAGAGTTAAATAGCTATGTCACCATGGGCAATTAATTTTATTAGTTTAATTCTTTTTCCTACCTGTAAATTGTACTTAACATCTTTCATAGGACTGTTAAGTGTATTAAATGAGATAACTTATGGGAACTGTGTTATATAAAACAGGCAAATAGTTAAAATTGCTAGTCTTCCCCCAACACACACACATTCTTCTTATGCTCTGTTAATAACTGATTTCACTTAACTGCTAATTTAAAGAGAACAATGTCAAGGAATTTAAATTTAGAAAATGTTCTGTTCCTGCCCTATTTATTTAAAATAGGTGTTTGAACAACCTGCTGACAATAGAAAAAGCAGTGTTGACCTATCTTTAAAAGGGGTTTTGTAAGTAAAGCTGCAAAGGCTGTGGCTAGAAAACCTGATCAGCATTCCTTGATTATTTTCTGTAGCTGAGTGTTGAAATTGAACTATGCTTTTTCTGTAACGTGGGTAGTTTTCCAAGACATTATTCTCTAGGAAAGTCAAATATGATGTGATTGAAAATGATATCACTCAGATTGCTGCTGTATTTATTAAGGTAAATGACTTGGTTACTATTTTTCATTTTGAATGAAAATGTTGTGCTTCATTTAGTATAGTGTCCCCTCCCCACCAAAATATGTTAAGTGCCTGAAAAGCTGTTCTTGCTGTTTGCTCCCTTAATTCTCTGCAAGTGGAAACTAATTGCTACAAGCCTCAATGATTTGAACCTGTCTTACAAAGTCCTTTACAGGATTTCTGATTAAAACAGATAACAAGACTATATGGTAAATGGATGCATCTTGCTTAACTCATCCATTATTGTTTCTTGTAATTATATAATCGCTTAAATAAGTATTTGGCAACTATAAAAATGTAATGCATCTTCTACATGTGTCATCATTTATGTAAATCACTGGTCATGGGGAGAGCAGCTGCCATGGTGAAGAATGTGTTCCTTTTTTTTGTCAAAGCTCTAAGATGTCTCTTTAAACCTCCTTGGGAGTATTAAGTTTTAGTTCTTAGTGTCCTTGTCACACTATCATGCAGCTACCAAAATAGGAATCCAAAGATGATGGAAGTACAGAGAGAGAGAAAAAGAGAAGAATCTCTAAGTATTCATAAGTTAGAAAACAAAGATTCATGGAACTTGTTAGCAACAGCATTTTACAGATGTTGTTTACCTAGAAAAGGGCTTAGAGGTGATCTAGTTTCATCTCTGCTGTGCCTCGGCTTCCTTTCTGCACTTTCCCTGCTGTTGGAGTGTGCAGGTGGACAGTAGGGGACTCTGTTCCATGGTGCCCACAGGTTCTCCCTGTTCCAGCTCGGTGCACCTATGGCCCAGCTTCTGGGTGCTTTCCTGCTTGCCTCTCATACCTGTGATGCTCAGAGGATTGCCCTTGACAGGAGAACCTCTCACCTGTTGTGATTCCTGGAAGCACAAGGAGTTCTTAGGACAATTGCCCTGCCCCCTGCCCCCGCCCCCTGCCCCTGCCCCGGCCCATGCATAGTCAGCAATTGGTGCAGGAGTCCAAAACCCTGCGTCTTTGTCTCCATGGTTATGGGCAGTTGTAACGTCTAATTTACCTTCCAGAGATCTCCATGGTAATCAGTCTATCCATGGGTTTGGTTACACTTGGAAGCACGTAATATTCCGGACTCTTTGATTAGGATCAGCTTCCAGACACCCTTTATAATATTTCATAAAGAAAAACATCAAACACTTAGTATCTTAAGCAGGTAAGTGGCTGAGTGATCATGGAGTTTTCAGAGCAAGAGCGAGAGAGAAGATACTCCCATGTTTAGTCAGCAACGAGATCCAAGAGTGACCACCCATTAGAATAGGGAATCTTCCAAAAGCACTAAGTCACATTGTGTGCATATGAAGTATGACCCTCTGGGAGATGGGTAAGGGCATGGCCGTGATGTTCTCAAAGTACCCCAAGCTGATTCTCCTGCGCAGCCAAGGTTGAAAACCTGGCATTCCCACTTGGTTCTAGATGAGTTTTTAAACCAAATGTGAAGCAGTAACAGGGTTGAGTAAAGAACAGCAAATGAGTGGAGTTTGAATTTGCCAGTGCTAGGGTATTCTGTTTATTCGTTCTGACTTTATGGGGAAAAGAGAGGAGACAAGTTTCTTAAACAAAGTTGATTGTTTCAAATGTTATAGAGTCTAGGTATGAGTAAATGAAGAGAACACAAAAGATTCTTTACAGAACCTTCTATTATTACTTGACATTAAGCATGTAGAGACAATTAATTTTTTTTTTTTTGACAGGAAGAGTTAGACAGTGAGAGAGAAAGGTCTTCCTTCTATTGGATCACCCCACAAATGGCCACAATGGCCGGTGGTGCTGCACAGATCCAAAGCCAGGAGCCAGGTGCTTCCTCCTGGTCTCCCATGCGGGTGAAGGGCCCAGGCACTTAGGCCATCCTCCACTGCCTTCCTGGGCCACAGCAGAGAGCTGGACTGGAAGAGGAGCAACCAGGACTAGTACCCGGTGCCCCAACCCAGGACTAGAACCCAGGGTGCTGGCGCAGCAGGTGGAAGATTAGACTAATGAGCCACAGCGCTGGTGACAATCTTTTTTTTTTTTTTTTTTTTTTTTGCCATATGTGTTTCCTTCTTTTCACCCCTACTTTATTTTAAAATATGATGTCCTCTGTAATTATGTTTCATTTTCCTATTTTTTTTTTACAGGATATAAGTACCAGAAACGTCTTTTTTTTAAACTCTCATCTATGAAAACATTACCATTATGCTCATTAATGGCTACTGACCCTTCTCTGTGGTTCCATAGAGGTGATAGAAAGTCCCAAGTGCCTTAAAACCATGAAAATGAGATTAATATTTTTTTATTTTAAAAATTTAATTTTCATTTTATTTGAGAGGGAACGAGAGTGAGATAGAGAGGAGAGATCCTCTACCTGCTTGTTTACTCCTTAGACGTTTATAGCAGCCATGACTGGGCAGAAATCATGAGCGTCATCTTCATCTCCCAGGTGGGTAGCAAGGACTGAAGTACATGAGTCATCACCTGCTATTTCCCAGGGTGTGCGCTAGCCAAAAGCAGGATTGGAATTGGAGGAGTGGAGATGAGGACTCAATACTACACTCTGATCTGGGAAGCCAGCGTCCCCAGTGGTGACTTAGCCGCTGTAGGAAACACCAGCCTCTAGGCTTCATCTGTGTTCTCCTTCACCTATATGCTTATCTACGCCTTTAGATGCACATAAACAATGTGCTGTGTACTTGGAAGGAAGCAGACACATATATACTGAGCTTATATAAATTGAAAGATTAAACTTTCCATCACAATCCTCTGAGTGGGGATAACCTAGTAACTTTGAAGAGCTACATAGTCCCAAACAAGACAATCTCTTGATGGGTTACTATTATTATTATTATTTTTTTAAATAGTGCCACGGTCCATACACCTTTTTAAATTCTTAGTTCACAAAGCTTCTTGTTAGTCATCATCCTGATTAGAATTTAGAATATATTTTCAGAAAGTGCTGTATTTTGTAAATTTGGAGTAAGAATGCATTAAGGAAAAGGAAAATAAAGATAAAAAATTAAATGTACACAGTATCTAGAAAACAAAATGTAACACAAAGAGCTTTGTATCTCAGAAGCAACTTACCAAATTAAAAAAAAAAAACAAACAAACATGAAACAACTTTAAGCATTTTCAATGTATTGAGGTCCTAGAGAAAAGGTATACAACGAGGATCTTTGCAGCTGTAGAAGAGAAATGAAGCATCAGCTTTTTGTATATACTTCTGTATCATTACAATTGAGCATCACAATATCAGAAATTTGAGGCTTAGAGTAACAAAGTGATAGAGATGGCATAATTTTTATAAGGTAATCACATGCCTAAATGGTTTATCTTATAAGAAATCTCTAAATGTTGAAACAAAATGGAGGGGTGGAAGAGGGTGTTCGAAACAACTTTTACTAAAATAGTCATCAGGGCTGGACAATAAACATGAGGGCCTGAGGAATCTTGCCTGTCTTGGTCACTGGGTCACTGTCTGAGGGGTGGAGGAGCGGAGCAGTGCTTGTGTGTCATTTTCCCAGACACACTTGAGACTACCATGAAGAGCCTTACTGGGGAGAAGCTCACACACTAGGTGCGATACCGTTTTATATCAACATAAAATACAAAATGATAAAGTCATTTGTGACATGTCACATAGTATATGGTTTTACCAAAAAAGTGTGTTAAGTGTTATAGTACAAAGGACAAAGTTGATGGAGAAGAAAGGTGAATTGCACCCTTCCTTAGTAAAGGAATTTAGTTTTTAGTCCACCTGAATTCTCTTTTCTTTCAGTAAGTAACCTGGCTTCTGGCTTCGGTTGGTACCTTAAATCTTTTTACAGATACCTCTGTGTCTCTCTGTGTCATGCCAAGTTGGTTGAGTGTTCCATTGTTCTCAATTTTTGTTTAAAATAACAGGACTGGAATTCTAATTCCTTGCTTGTAAAGACCTATGTATTTTCTTTGCTTTCATCTTCTGTGTTTCCATGGTTCCTCCTCTAGTCAACTCTCAGAATTTTCTTACAAAATTATGCTACTTTGGAATGAATACTCAGCATTCCTAGCTGGTCTGGAAGAGTTAGACAATTATTTAATTACATTATATAATTTGGTAAAATAAAGAAATAAGCTATCAGAATGATACACCAGTGGATGATTCAACATCTGAAATAATTTGAGGAAAATAAAATTATGGTCATGTAGTATTTGAATGAACATTAACTTTATTCAAATTTTATACCACTTATAAAATACATATTGACAATTAGCTATACTACAGGTGTAAAATATATTAACAATAGATTTGTTTTTGCATGTTTAGACTCTTACATGGACTTGTATAAAGCCATCCATCTTCACTTTTAAAGTGGAAAAGAGAAGAGTAACACCTAATCAGCATGTCTGTTGGCTTTGTTTCCTGTGAAAACACACTACCTGTAAAGCAGTCATAATTGCCATCATCTTTTCTGTGTTCTACTCTTTGTCTTGTTCTCATCTTCTTCCACCTTTCCTCCTCTCAGGTCCTTTTTTCCCTTTTGCTTCATTTCACCATCTCATTTGCTTTTAATTTTTTAAGATTTATTTATTCTACGAAAGGGAGGGAGGGAGAGAGAGGGAGAAAGAAGAGTTAGGAGACAGATTTTTCCATCTGCAAAAACACTCTCCAAATGGCACAACAAACAGGGTTAGGTAGGCTGAACTCAGGAACCAGGGACTTTATCTAGGTCTCCCAGGTGGGCACAGGTGCCCAAGTGAATTAGCCAGTTTCTGCTGCCTCCCAGGTGCATTAGTAGGGACCTGGATTGGAAGCAGAGTAGTCAGGGCTTGAACCACCACTCTATATGGGATGCTGGCATCCCAAGCACAGCTTAACCTCATGTGCCACAACTCCTGCCCTCACCATCTTATTTTCATAGCAATAGATATAATCATCATCATCATCATCATCATCTGCTCCCCATAATAAAAATCACTGTATTTGTGTGGGATGTGCTTTATGAAAAAATAACTTTTGCACAAACTACTGGGGTATGATATTTGCAATATAAATATGCAAATATCTAAATTAGAGATAAAATATGTTTCCTGCTCCTGACTTTGGTCTCATTAGGAACACCTGGGGAGTAACAAGTGGCTAGGAGCTCCTTCTCTTTGTCTACCCATACATTTCTGTCTCTCTGCTTCTTAAAATAAGCAAATAAATAAATAAAGTTAGGTTAAGCTTTAAAAAGTTCTAATCTAATAGATTAGCACCACATTTAGATTTTTTTCTCTGAAGGAAGCAAGTTAGAAAGAATAAAAAGAGACTTTGAATGTCTATACCACGAAGTAGCCCCAGCAGCCTGGAGACAACATTGTCCCTTGTCCCTTCATCTCCAGACTGATTTCCCTCAGCTTGGCTGGAGCTGCAGAATGTTTGTTGCTTTCATTCTCTGGAAACTGTTCAAGCTGTTAGGAAATACACATTCTCTCTTCCAAATGATTCTGCTTTAGTCATGGAACATGTTGTTTAAAAACATAAATGTGAAAAATGTAGTAGGAAGATCTGTGCTTTATTCCTAGACATAAATGAAATGGGTAAATGCCACTTAAATTTTTTTTTTCAAATGATTGTTAACTAAGGACCTGCCTAGTTCTATTCTGTTTGAATTCTATTTGAATTATGAGCCCCCATACACCTTTGAAAATACATATAAGATTTTGCTTCATGATGTTGTTGCAAAAATTACTTCATCAATCACTGTTTTGTAATTACACTGAAAGCATGAGGATGAGAATTTTAAATACAGTAATACTAGAAAATGACACCATCTACAATATATACATTTTGCAAATATTTCCTAAGAAGGTTGAATTGATATATAACTTTTGTTACATATAACAAAAGAGTACTTTTATTTCTAAAATAAAGCTGTATGGTCTAAAAGTGTTGAGATACTGAGGCTGCCTGGAACAGCATTGTCTAGGTATGTAGCATAAATCCAAATTAACACTCTGAAATGACACTGTTGGAAAAGCTAAATGAGGAGCCATTTTCCCTTCTTTGTTTCTGTGACCTTACTTTGTAATTCTGTGAAAAAACTGAAGATAAGTTGGTGTGTAATAAGGACAAGAGTCAGCAGACATGTATGTTCTAAACATAATCAGTTAATCAGGGATTTTTGAAAGTACATCAAAACTAACTTTATGAGAAAACCACTATTTTAAGCATGGTACTTATCCTAACCCATATAATGCTCTGCACAAACTATAAATAGGTATGTCATTATTGTTCACATTTAGGGACAAAGAAACCGAGGCATGGAGATATTAAATTACTTTCAAGAATACAGCTGGCAAGTACAGCCCCAGAAATTAAAGTGAAGTTGTTAGTATGTCTGTAGAAACCTGCTCCTCAATGCCATATCCCAAGGATGTGTAACAAACTTTATTAGAACAGCTGAACTGGGGTGATGAAATTAAAGCGAAGATGCCAGTACATTTTGTAGCCTGGCCCTAATATATTCGTTTTTTAAAAAGATTTATTTTATTTATTCGAAAGACAGAGTTACGAGGAGAACTAGAGACTGACAAAGAGAGAGGTCTTCCATCCACTGATTCATTTCCCAAATGGCCGCAATGGCCAGAGCTGAGCTGATCCAAAGCAGGAGCCAGGAGCTTCTTCTAGGTCTCCCATGTTGGTTTATGGGCCCAAGGACTTGAACCATCTTCAACTGCTTTCTCAGGCCATAGCAGAGAGCTGGATCAGAAGTGGAGCAGCTGGGTCTCAAACCGGTGTCCATACGGGATGCTGACACTGCATGCGGCGGCTTTTCCTGGTAGGCCATGGTGCCGCCGCCCCCCACCCCAATATATTCTTAAGATTGATAACACAGAAAAAACAGTTCTACTTAAAGAATAAGTTAAGTAACCATCAAAGAATCTTCATAACATACTACAAAACAAAAATGAAGAAAAGGAAACAAGTTAATATCAATGAACCAAACACATCAAAAAAACTAAGGAGAATGTAAGTTTTAAAATGTAAAAAATGTAAAATTAGCTAATAAGAAATACAATAATCAAAGAACACATGAAAAAATTAATGAAGGTGATGTATCTATACAGCATGTTTATCATTATAGTTTCTGTTTGACTTATGATAATCTTTCTAATTGTATTACTATATTGTATAATTTCCTAAATTTTATGTTCTATTTTTTACTGTAATGTCTTTTACATTTAAATTTTAATAGGTGTACATTTGATCTAGCAATGAAGTTGCCAGCTAAGATGTCCACATCCCAGATTGGAGTACCTAGGTTCAATTCCCAGCTCTGGATCATGATTCCAACTTCTTGTCCACATGAATCTTGGGATGTCACAGATGATGGGTCACTTATTTGGGACCTTGTTACCTGTATGGGAGACTTAGATTGAATTGCAAGCTCCTGGCTTCAGTTCCAACCCAGTTGTGGCCATTGTGGGAATCTGGGGAGTGAATAGAGGGTGGGGACTCTGTCTCTCTCTGTCGACTTCTCAAATAAATAAATAAATAAATAAATGCAAAATTTAATATATCTGGAATTGATTTACAAGCAATGAAAAACAGAAATTTACCTTTGCTTTTTTCTAGATGGAGACCAATGGTGTTGTCAGCATTTATTACACAAATCAATTTTGCTAACTGAATTGAATAACTTTGGATTTAATTTACATTAATTTCTCATATATATCTGTTCATGTATGTATTTCCTTGGATATATTTTATCTTTATTCTCAAAACAGCATCATACAGATTTTTAACTTCAAAACAATGCTGTTAAAATAAAAAAGTATTTGAGATTTTAAAGATATGTGCAACATTTATACACTATTTAAAATAAAAAAGAAATCTTTACAACTAGAAAATAAAATGTACTATATTACTTAATCTTTCTTAATAAGACTTCATCATAAACTCAACATATTTCTTTATGTCAATTGTTGAATGCATTCTAAGTTTTTTTTGTTATTGTGAATGATCTTTTCAAACTATGATATAGAATTACACCTTTACAAAAAAAAAATAATGCTTTCTACAAATGCCCCTTGCATGTGGACATCTTCCAACATTTTCTCATTAAGCAAGTTGTTTTGATTTCTGTAATACTATTTTTCATGGAAGTCATTTGAATTTTCTGTGTAAAAATCAAGACAGTCTTGCCTGCCAGAAACAGAAACAGAAAATCCCAATTCAAAAGCTTTAGACTATCAGGACAATTAATTTTCTCATACTAAAAGAGGCTCATAGGGAATACCTGAGACTGATCACCTGAGCAGCACAGACCCTTCAGGTCCTCCTATCAGTGCATCAGCTTCCTTCTATCTGGCTCCACTCATTGTCACGAGATGACTGTACCACCTCATGTGACACACAGCATCACTACTCTCATTGATATCAACAGACCACACAAGGGAGACGCTATTTTGATTGCATTTTTCTTAAAATTATGTCATATGACTATACCAAAACCAGTAACAGAGAAGGCAAATGGGAACCCCCGTGACTGACTCACACCCTCAAGACATAACCTTAAGAACATGGAAACAGGAAGATGTGAGCAAAACTGTGTCTTCTTAGCAAAAACAGAATAACCGCCACTGGTAGACAGGTAATACCAATGTCATAGGTTACCATCACAAAGAATTCCATTTATCTGCTCTTAGCCAATATACGTGTCATTATTATTATTTTTTTTTACTTAACCTACTGTATTAGCCGAAACATCCCAAACTTAGTGAGTAAACATGATGATGGCAATTATTCTTAATTCTTTTTTGCTTTTGATTTTAGCATTTAATCAATTGGAATGAGATTTGCCATATTTTTTCTTTATAATATTTGAGGTCAGCTGGCCTGGTATACATGTAAGAACAGGCAAGAGCCTTCTCAAAACTTGAATAAAAGAGCAGGATAAATCTCAGTGTACAGAGAATAGAGCTTTAATTCAAGTACTATCCATTAAAGTGTTCTTATATTGGCTCATGATAACAAACAAAAGAAAGTGGAATACAAACATGCTTAAAAACATGGACATTTGGAATATTAAAAAATAACCATTTTACAACAGAGATGTAAAAGAAATTGTTTAACAATTTTAAAAATGAATGTGAGAATATGCTAAGTACCAGAAAAATATAGATGACCCACTGAATTTAATTTCTGTGAATTGGTGACATGAAAATTTTAAGTATTAACAAAGAGAGATCACAATACACTGTAAAATGCTGGAGTTTTATTTGTTAAAAATTTTTAAAGAGAGTCATAATTTCTGTTACCCAAATTCCAAGTTGACAAAAATAACAGCAATGGCTACATTATAATAAATATTTTTGAATATATAAGGCAAATAAGCCTCCAAACTATCAGAAGATGACTGACAAATTAGACAACATATTTGTAACTCACTTGACAGAGAAGAAATATTGACACATAACTCCAAAAATTAAGAAGATGACATGAATAAAAATATATGAACATGTCTCAAAGATTTAATTAGGTCATCGATGAAATAATCAAGCGATTAAAATATATTTTTACATTTATTAATTTTTATAATATAAGATGAACTATTAATAGTGAAAAGCAAAACAAAGACATCATGGGAAACTATGTGTGGTATACACAAAACATAGTTAACAAAATACAATAACTATGGAGAAATTGAAAATATTCAACTTCATTCATAATTAAGAAAATTAATAGAAACAGGGAATAAAAGAACAAAGTTATGAAAATGTTACTTTTACTAAAATGTAGATAAATTTTATTATTACAGCATTTTAACAACTACTTGATCAAACTTATGGATAGTTGACTTAGTGGAAATTTTGAAAATTAGATTTCCTAAGTAAATTACCTCAAAATCTTTGTTTCTAGTCATCTCTATCATCCTATTTTTTAATACTATGAGATACTGCAGAAAGTTTAAACTAATACAAACCTGATATTATTTCAAATACTTTAAATGAATAGTTGGTATCATTGTGTGCCCTAAAGATTCATAATTGACTTCTTTAATTCTTGGTTCTTGTATAAAAAAATCATTCTCACTAATACTTTAATTTTCTAAAGATTGATATATATTTGCACACACTAGTGAAAATTTTTTACACACTATTGCAGCTTCTGAGGAATTGTAAAATATTGATAAAGTTAGCACACATACTTCTATTCTGTTCTTTGGATCTACAGAATTTCCACTGAATTTTAAATTAATCAGGGATCAAAAAGGTGTTTTCTTTTTTCCTGGTGAAACTTATGCAAATGCACAAAGAAAGCAAGGCCAAGTATAATTTTTCTTAAGGTTATGACTGCTATTATAATGATCATAGATGTAGACCTTCAGCAGTATCATCATGGTATTTGTATGTAGGTTTAACAACCATGTCAAAACTTGGTTGTAAATTTTCTAATGATATCAACAAACTGAAGAGTACCTAAAAGAAAAATCTATATTGACCAACAGACAATCTTTATGTTAGCATGAAGGCTACAGCAACCAACAAAATGGAGATTTAAGGAGTATATTTTATAGCTAAGCATGGATCTTTAGTGTCTGCTTCATTCCTCCTCCATCTCTGGAGAAGTTCCAAAAAATGGGATTGTAAGGACAAAAGACTTATACCCTGATGTTTTCCTCTACTACTATTTCTTAGCTGAGTTTTTCTTAATTGTTGAGGATGAAACAGAAGCTTGGGTACGTATGATTGACTTGGAAATATGATCCTGGGAAGTAGTAGGAGTGTAGGGCGTGGTAGAATAATAGGGATGAAGTCAAATGTGAAATAATGTATTATTGTATTGGTACCATTTCAGGTACTGGTTCTAGATCTGCTGGAACTGCAGATCTGAAGGACTACAGAACATGATTTCTGTTCAGAATTTTCTGCCCAGGAAATAAATTTTCTCTATTTTTCACTGGTCAGAGATGGCCCTTCAGGCATCAACTCTCTTTCATTTGGGGACTGCACAGAGAAGATTCCATGAGAACTCTTGCCAGGAAATCCTCTGCATTCTGATGCAAAGAGAGAAAGTAAGGCCAGGAGTGAAGGGGTTATTGATTGTACTGGAGCAAAGCTGGTAGTAGTATCAGGAGTAACAGATAGGGTCTAGAGGCATGTCAGGTGGGATAGAAGCAACCAGCAAAATTCCTGCTTTGCCTTTAGAAACATTTCTAATTTAGGCTTGCATCATCAGGGTTTACCAACATCTACAAATGTGCTAATGCATGCACATACCCACACACATATACTCACACTAGTCTGGGTTATGCTACTATAATGGGAAACGAGAATGAGCAATTTATAAAGAATAAAAATTTATTTCTCATACTTCTGGATTCTGAGAAGTACAGGATCAAGGTGCTAACATCTGGGTGAGGTGGGGGTGGGGCTAAGGGGCTCTTGCTGTTAAAATATGGGAAAAGGCATTACATGGGAGAAAGGGCAAGAGGGGACTGAGTTTATACTTTGATAAGGAAGCCAAAATAGTGACACTGATCTGTTCATGAATATCACGCCCTCATTACCCTAATGCTTTCCATTAGATACCACTGCTCACAGCACTGGAGATTGAGACACACAGAGAGGAGAGATCTTCTGTCCACTGGCTCATTCCCCAGATGGTCAAAACAACCATGAGTGGGCCAGGCTGAAGCAAGGAGCCAGGAGTCTGGAACTCCATCTAGGTCTCTGAGGCACATTAGTAGGGAGCTTGACTAGAAGTGGAGTGTTCAGGACTTGAACCAGCATTCCGATATTCTTTTGGAAGAATCTGTAGCTAAATAAAGCAATACCACCCTCTCCAAATTTATCTAGGGTGGAGTTTCCTGTTTTGATTCACTAAATACTGGTGTTCTATGAGATAACATAGATGAATTACAAAACAGAGTTCTTTTGCTCTATAAATGGTTGGATAAATGAGATTATGTTTACTGGATGATTCCTAAGATTTTTTTTTTTAAGATTTAGTTATTCATTTGAAAGGCAGAAGGAGAGGGAGAGGGAGAGGGAGAGGGAGAGGGAGAGGGAGAGGGAGAGGGAGAGAGAGAGAGAGAGAGAGAGAGAGAGAGTTTTCTATCTGCTGATTTATTCCCCAAATTACTGCAACAACCAGAGCTTGACCGATCTGAAGCCAAGAACCAGGAGATTCTTTTGGGTCTCCCATGTGAGTACAAGGACCCAAGCACCTAGGCCTTTCTCTGCTGCCTTCTCAGGCACACCAGCAGGGGGCTGGATCAGAAATGGAGCAGCCAGGACTTGAACCCATGCCCATATGGGATGTTAGCACAAGAAGGGACTTTACCTGCTACACCACAATGCCAACTCCAAGCCTCCTTAGAATCTTTAAGAGGTTGCTAAACAACATGACAGCAAAACTCTTTCTACAGGCCACCCTTAATATTATGCCTGACACCAGTGTTCCAAATGCACACTGTCACATAATGACATATTGCTACACTAAGATAATTAAAACAACATCAATTATATCAAAAATATCAATTGACACTGGAATCATTTATTTTTACCCTTTTACATTAAAGTTCCCTTCTTTTAGATCACCTATGACATGATACAGCTATATTTTTCCTTTTATTGACCTCTGAATTTAATAATAAATTAGTCTATAAAATATCTTTACAGCGCTTTTTATTTTAAAACAGAGATCAAAATGATGGAGAGCAGAACTGTCTTTTCTTCCCAAATACATCCATTTAATAAGTATTAATTGAGAATTACTTGTGTAAAAACTTGATGATCTGGAAGGTACTCATTTGTATAAGGAATGATCTCTACACTGAAGTCTTTAATATAAAAGGGGATATAACTACACTTCCAAATCAATTACAATATAATAAAGATATATATATATATATATATATATATATATGCATGTTAACTGTGAAACTAAATAACAAAGGAATTCAAAGGAAAAATAGAGCTCCTCTTCTTTTAAGACACAAGGAAGAATACCTAATAAATAAAGTTTTAAAGTCCAGCTCTACTGGACTTTGCATTCAGTATTCAGTAACCAAGAAGGCAAGTTTACCTGAAGATCTAGAATGTGGAGGAAATTTAGCCATGAACATTTGAGAAAAGACAGGATATGCATTCCAAGCTCTAGGGAGCTGACTAATTTGTTATCAAGAAATGAATAATAAGATTGTCATGTAGCTTTGGGAACCCAGTGGAAAATACTCAGGGTGAATTTATGGTAGATCAGTCAGTGAGAGTCCATGATTGGAGAGTCAAGTGAAAGAAGTGCTCTTCTTAACTATCCACGGCAGGCACAATGGGAAATTTAATTCTTTATTGAAGCAAAAAGACTATTTTTTTAAAGAGTTATTTATTTGAAAGTCAGAGTTACACAGAAATGAGAGGCAAAAAGACTATTTTTAACTTCATCATTAATTTTCATTGTTAATTCCTGATGTCA
This sequence comes from Lepus europaeus, assembly GCF_033115175.1. Classification (NCBI taxonomy): domain Eukaryota; kingdom Metazoa; phylum Chordata; class Mammalia; order Lagomorpha; family Leporidae; genus Lepus; species Lepus europaeus. Next base: position 63,141,183 of record NC_084834.1, on the reverse strand, counting down.
TTGAACTTTTACACAGACCCTGAAGAACTGTACATTTCAATTTGTGTTTCTGCTTTTACAATGTTGAAATATAAAATAGAGGGCTCAGACTTTATCTCATGTTTGAGATCCTATTGTGTTTCTATAAATAAAAAAGTTAAAGAGGATATTGTCCTGTACAGCTTTATTTTACTCAAATGTAGTATGTTGGGTTCCAAGTGATTACACATGATTTATAATGGCCAGTAAGATGGTTCTGTCAGGGAAACTATGTTAAGGATTATTTTCACTAATACATACAATAAATCACAATAAAAGGGCCATCACACTTGAAATTATATTTGTCTTACCATCTTCTTAAGGAAGTTTTCAATTTACAATAAAAAGAGAATGGCTTTTTCTGTTTTGTTCTAAAGTTCAGTATACATACTCAATATTTTTTCACCTGCTTCCCCTGAAGTAATAATACAGTTAGAACCATAGCATATTATTTTAAAGTTTTATATTCTCCATCCTGGTTAGATATTTCACACTCTGTCACTACATAAGATCAAAATTCATAATATAACTCCAAGACAACCTGGAGAATGAGAGTCTTCCATAAGAAATTTCATATTTTATTATTATTACAATTTGTCATTTCCCTTCTGTTCCCTTTCTGTGTAGAAGTAAGGGAGAGAGAAAAAATGTCAAGAAGGAAAAAAGCATGCCTTTGTGCCTGCATCTTGACTTACGAAACTGGGCCATATCCTGAAGGAAAGTGATGACTATTTCACAGTGATTGAATGCATTCCTCTTGTCGAGGATTACTGCATTAACAGTCCTTGCTTTGCTCTAGCACCCAGAAGCACATGGATCAGTGGATGCACCACTGACTGTTCTACACAGTACATAGGTGGCCTATGTACAGTGATGCATGGAACGGAAAGAGCAGTCAATGCTGCCTCAATCATCAGTCCATTCATCCTAAGAAGGAGATGGCACAGATGGTGAGATTATCAAGTTAGCAGAGAGGAATGCCCTCAGGAAATCCAGCATCATCTGAATACTTCCTTTTCGCCCCTCCTACATCAACTTTCATGAGACTTCCCTGCACATATCATCTTTCTGAACGTGAACTATGGCTCAGCCCCATCCTTGTGAGTATTTAAAGAGTAAACCAGGGAAAGGGAGTACACACTCAGTCTGCCTCACTAGGCTTCTCCAATTCTAATAAAAATAATAATTAAAAAAAAAAAACAGAACACAAGACTTCTCCCCATGTCATACCAGTGGACTCGATGCTTGACCTCTCTTGACCAAGTTACTAACTTACAAGGCTGCATCCTTGGTCAGGAGCTTCAGTTGTTATTACACTAATTAACAACAGTTTCCTGACTTTTCTCCACTGTCCTGTAAATGTTTACAGCACTGTGAGGACATGCCACACTTCCCATGCTGTGCCCATGTGAACACGAATCTCACAGTTTGTGCATCCCCTAGACTCTAACACCTCTACATTTTTGCTAATGAATTACAGGGCCTAGTGTGTGTGTATGCCTCTGTGTCCCCTGCACCACAGTTCCCCAAGACGTCCTTATTCACCTTCTCATGTTACTTGAGCTCTCAGAAGCATTCCCTACACAAAACATTCCATCCTTCTTTTCTCCTCTCAGTCCCTATGACTCCATACCAGGGGCTCTTAAATTTTAGAGTGCATTGGAATCAACGTAGTTCCTGTGTCTGTGGATCTGAGCAGGGCAGGGAACAAGCATTTGCATTTCTAACATGTCTTCAGGTGATGCTGACACCTTTGCTTCCTGCGGACCACTTTTTGAGAATGACTCTGCACCACTTTGGGAACTTATTCATCTTGACACATTTGCCATTCACTAATGTTACTGTTGTAGACACTTCCCATCACCCTCTGCCAGAAAGCTTCCGTTGTGTGATCTCTAATTTCTCTTCAGTGGTCAATCTTTCCTCTAAGTCTCAGATCTATGACTCTGTCCATATACTGATGACTCCAGCATTTTTTTTTTAAATCCAATCTACATGTTCTGTAAAAGCTGTACTGTCTTTAAGCTGTAATAATTTCATGATATTATGCTGAAGACAAAGCTTATGAATCTCAATTACTTTGACCAGGACAAAACCTGTACTATGATAATTTATAAAGCAAGAACACACCATCAGGTAATCACATACATCATTTTAATATAGGCCTTCAGTAGATACGGAGTCTAAATCATTATTATTGCCAGAAACATTACATTACGCACAGGGAATTCCCATAAGCTACATATTTGATTATTTTGATATCTCTTGTTCAAAAGTATGTAACATCATCTGTGGCTTAAGCTTTTTTAAGTGTTTGGATATTTTATGGGTTAAGATGCACTAAGAAAAGCAGTACTTAGCAAAATGAAGATGTGGTTATTCAAACATGCCTGTTTGACCGTGAAATTCTTTCATGCTGAACAGAAATACTCATCAACGTTTTTGTAAGGAAAAAGCTCATTCTAATTGCATAATTTTTTGAAGATGTATTTTCATATTTTTATGTTGAAAACTATAACATGGCTAACAAATTGCTGCATAAAGGAAGGAATAAAATTATAATCATAGCTATAAATCATCTTGAGAATTCCTCATCCCTTCAGCATGTCTAAATGCTAATGTTTGTGATGTTCACAATTGACTCCTTCTGTGAATTAAAAACATCCCTCAAAGTCATTTGTAATTTGATTCATTTGAAAAATAAAATTAAAAACTCTAATATTTGTACAATTTATTTTTCAATAGAATTATTCAAAAGTATCACGTGAAGTTTTTCTTCATATCTGGATTTCTGAAAATTAAGAGGTGATTCTGCTTGGTGACTGTTAAGGCAGATTTTAACTCTGAATAAATCCCCAACTGACCTGTGGTGTGTACATCTGTTTTAGGTGAAAAAATAACATTTTTTTTAAAGCTATTGATACTTAAGGAGCTGTTAGCTACCATAGCATGGCTTTGTCTGTCCTGACTGAGTTAATAGGCATATTCTGGAGATCTGATTATGGGTACTTTCTTTTAGGTTTTTCATTTCTTTGAATTAAAAGCACTATGACTTGTATATAACCTATAAAAATGGAAAAGGTAGCAGGATGTGCATGATTAAGTTATATAAGATTGTGATTCTCATTCTGCTCAGAGACTTCTCTTTTGTAGGCTTTGGAGAAACAGCCTTTGATGCTGTAAGATGCTATTTGAGCAGAGCCACATAGCAGGTACTTAGGGACAGTCTTGGCAAACAGCAAGAAGCTGAGGCCTGCAATCTTGCAGCCTACATGAAATTAAATGCTGCCAACAACTTTGTGAGCTTGAAATAGAGTCTTCTCTAGGTGACTCCTGATGGGAGTCCAGCCCTGTCTTCAACTTTGCAGCCTTGCAGAGGACCCAGGTAAACCTGAACCGTTCCTGGATTCCTGACACACAGCCATGGTAAGACAATACTCATCCTTGGGTTCTGTTTGTAGCTGCTAAATTAATTTAGGGCTGTTTTGTAGAAACATATGACAATATTGTTCAGGATCTAGTTCTGCGATATTTCTTTACTTCAACAGCAAGGAGAGGGTTCACTGGTCTTACTGAAGCAAATTAAAAAACTAATAATGGAGGCAGATAATGAAGTCAGATGCTCTGAAGGCTCAAGTACTTTCAACCACTTTATATGTTCTACTTGACATTTACTGAGGTGATAAAGAAGACCATGTATGTTTGACCCTGTGAATATTGCATGAAGAATACTTGCATCTTTAATGGCTGCATATTCAATGAAGAATAGGTTAGATCATTTGGTGATTTCTGCCCAGGTTCACCGTGTTTCTTTGAGTACTTTGTGAAATATGTCCCTTTCTGTATGTATACTATTCTTCAATAAAATGTGGAAAAAGACAGCTGCAATCATCTAAAATCCCACTGTCCCTATATCTGCTTCTTTTTATTAAGGTATAGACTAAATATACAATAAATAAAACCAATAAGGCAATTTTTGATACAAAAATAATTTTATTCCATAGCCTGCTTTTTCAGATACTGATTGAGATGGCCATGTCCCAAATGGGGGTGCCTGGTCCAATTCACAGCCCCAACTGTTGACTCCCACTTCCTGCTAATGTGAATCATGTAGGGCAATGGTGATGGCTCAGTGATTGGTTTACTGTTACCCATGTGGGTGACCTGGATTGGGTTCCCTGGCTCTCTACTTCAACACTAGTGCAGGTATCTGGGGGAGTGAACCACTGCGTAAGAGTGGTTCTCTTCCTATATCTGTCTGTACAATTATCTCTCAAATAAATAAATGAATAAAATTTAAAAGGAAAACCATAAATTAAAATTACAGATAATGGGGCCAGCACTGTGGCCTAGTGCGTAAAGCTGCCACCTGAGTGCTAGCATCCCATATGGGCGCCGGTTCGAGTCCCGGCTGCTCCACTTCTGTTCCAGCTTTATGCTATGGCCTGGGAAAGCAGTAGAAGATGAGCCAAGTGCTTGGACTTCTGCACCACGTGGGAGACTGTGAAGAAGCTCCTAGTTCTTGACTTCATATCAGCACAGCTCTGCCTCTTGTGGGCATCTGAGGAATGAACCAACAGATGGAAGACTCTCTCTCTTTCTCTCTCTCTCTGCCTCTCTGCAACTGTGCCTTTCAAATAAATATTTTAAAAAATTATAGATGATGGATTCTAAAATTATGTCTTTCTCTCATTTTCTCTTTTGAAAGTATTTGATTTTCAGTACTTCTAACCCACACTGAATCTTCAAGTTCAAATCTATTGGCTCAGTCTAGTCTCTGGATTTCTCGTGTTGTTATTTTAATTTAACCAAGTTACTTGAGAAGATGTTCTCATTATTTTCCTCTATAAATCTGTGCATATGAGTAGTCTATTATTGATTAATTCTATTACAAATATTCTCTTTTCAATCATCTAACATTCCAAATATAAAATGTTATTACAAAATCACTGAATCACCTTTTATTGCAGAAATTGTATCATGATATCATGTTTGGCAAAAGTCCTGTTTCTCTGCTCAGTCTGATGTATGGTCCCATAGATCTTCCCACAGTTCACAGCAAAAGACTAACTGCACAATGTATTATTGTGGGATACTGGAAAAATGCACATGAATCTACATCTATAAATCATTGGTCTAAAGTCTTTATATCTTGCTCTCTGAAGCATATTATTAATCTCAGCTGAACCATAGGCCAGTAATTGTGTCATTGCTCTGGGTGAACATAATTGATGACACTGTTGGCAGGTTTGTAGCAAGGAAGAAGTTGTCTCATTTCCAGACTTTGAATCTGTGGCTGTGAAGAGTGGAATAAAGAATGTTTATAAATATTGGTGACTGGGGCAGGCGCCATGGCTCACTTGGTTAATCCCCTGTCTGCTGTGCCGGTATCCCATATGGGTGCCGGTTCTAGTCCTGGTTGTTCCTCTTCCAGTCCAGCTCTCTGCTGTAGCCCAGGAGGGCAGTGGAGGATGGCCCAAGTGCTTGGGCCCCTGCACCCGCATGGGAGACCAGGAAGCACCTGGCTCCTGGCTTCGGGTAGGTGTAGCGTGCTGGCCTTAGCGACCATTTGGGAAGTGAACCAATGGAAGGAAGACCTTTTTCGTCTCTCTCTCTCACTGTCTATAACTCCACTTGTCAAATAAATAAAAATAAATATTGGTGAGTATTTATTAAAGATGGAGTGCATGAGTTAGGTAATTTGAGATCCTCACATATGCTCTATGAACATGAAAAGGTCTAATTGTTCTATGCCTCGCCACCATTTATCTCCATAATATAGAGAGTGAATGCAAATCTCTGCCTAACTATTCTTCAAGGCACAATTTGTGCCTCAATTCCTTCACTACACTTTCTTGAGTTTCCTTGTCTTCTTTTCCTTAATTTTGTTTCAAAGATTACTCATCTTAACCAAGTGAGTTAGAATTGAAAAAAATTTTTTTTTTAATTTTTGACAGGCAGAGTGGACAGTGAGAGAGAGACAGAGAGAAAGGTCTTCCTTTTGCCGTTGGTTCACCCTCCAATGGCCGCCGCGGTAGCGCACTGCGGCCGGCACACCGCGCTGTTCCGATGGCAGGAGCCAGGTGCTTATCCTGGTCTCCCATGGGGTGCAGAGCCCAAACACTTGGGCTATCCTCCACTGCACTCCCTGGCCACAGCAGAGAGCTGGCCTGGAAGAGGGGCAACCGGGACAGGATCGGTGCCCCAACCGGGACTAGAACCCTGTGTGCCGGCGCCTCAAGGTAGAGGATTAGCCTGTTGAGCCACGGCGCCGGCCTAGAATTGAAAATTTTATTTCTATATGTTGGGCTCATTATGTTCAAGTTGATTAATTTCAAGATAATTTATGTTTGGGGGGTAATATTTCTGAATATTTTATCATCTATATTCATTTAAAACATACTGTTGATTGCCTTAGTATGCACCAGGCTAACCTTTCTAGATTTCAATTTTTCTTCTCTATTAATATTTATTAAACACATATTACATGTGTGAGGCACATTGAGTAACATTCAGAAAGCAGTGGATCCATTTCTTGTATTTGCCTTTGGAATTTTAGTGTAAGTAGAGACCCTTATAAGAGATTATATTTCCACAAGCATTCCCCTACACTCCTTGATAACAATGGTGTGCAGGGTTGTAGGACTGAAAGTAGTCTTTCAACCCTATATTGAATGTCCTTTAATAGAAAGGAGTACTAAGGTGCTCTGCTTTATGTATTTTCTAGGGAGAACTGCAGCTCAGGAGACTTAGGAAACTACTAAACTAAGAAAAATTTCAGGGGATGGCATTATGGAACAATGGTTCAGCTACCACTTATGATGCTGGCATCCCATATTGGAGTAACAGTTCAAGTTCCAGCTGTTCTGCTTATGAATCAGCTTCCTGCTAATGTACCTGGGAAAGCAGCTGATGATGGCCCAGGTGCTTGGACTGCTGCCACCCATCTGGGAGACTCAGATGGAGTTTCAGACTCCTGGTTTTGGTCTGGCCCCAGTCCTAGCATTGAGGCCTCTATACCTCTCTCATTTTGTCTTTAAAATAATGAATACATAAATCTTAAGAAACATAAGAAAAACTCCAAACACATATGCCCAATCCTAGAGTGACTAGAACAATGTAATATCACTTATATAAAAAAAAAATCTGAATTTTAAAATAAATTTTTAAAATTAAATGTTGTTAAAAAGCTGTAAGTTCACCGTACAGCTTTCTTAGCAAAGATATAATCCAATGGAGGAGTAAATTATTATCTATATTCTCTCTTTTTTTAAAATTTTTTTTATTTATTTTTTAATTTTTTTATTTTTTTTATTTTTGACAGGCAGAGTGGACAGTGAGAGAGAGACAGAGAGAAAGGTCTTCCTTTTGCCGTTGGTTCACCCTCCAATGGCCGCCGCAGTAGCGCGCTGCGGCCGGCGCACCGCGCTGTTCCGATGGCAGGAGCCAGGTGCTCATCCTGGTCTCCCATGGGGTGCAGAGCCCAAACACTTGGGCCATCCTCCACTGCACTCCCTGGCCACAGCAGAGAGCTGGCCTGGAAGAGGGGCAACCGGGACAGGATCGGTGCCCCCACCGGGACTAGAACCCGGTGTGCCGGCGCCGCAAGGCGGAGGATTAGCCTGTTGAGCCACGGCGCCGGCCTATTTTTATTTTTTTGACAGGCAGAGTGGACAGTGAGAGAGAGAGACAGAGAGAAAGGTCTTCCTTTTGCCGTTGGTTCACCCTCCAATGGCCGCCGCGGTTGGCGTGCTGCGGCTGGCGCACCGCGCTGATCCGATGGCAGGAGCCAGGTGCTCCTCCTGGTCTCCCATGGGGTGCAGGGCCCAAGCACTTGGGCCATCCTCCACTGCACTCCCTGGCCACAGCAGAGAGCTGGCCTGGAAGAGAGGCAACCGGGACAGAATCCGGTGCCCCGACCGGGACTAGAACCCGGTGTGCCGGCACCGCAAGGCGGAGGATTAGCCGCGGCGCCAGCCTATCTATATTCTCTCTTAATGAGTAGCTTATTCTGCCATAAATGTCTCCACTTCTCAAAGGAAAATTTCTTCTCTGAAGTCACGGAGTGCAGAGTTCGAGGGGAAGAAGCTACAGAGCAGAAATGAGCACCAGGAATCCTCAGAAGCTTCTTTACCAGTAAAGAAGGTAAGGGTTCAGGGGCAACACCACTGAGACTTTCATCCAAGTCCAAGACTGTCTCAAAGAGTAGGTGCACGGATTTGAACTCTTTAGAGATGGGATGTATAAAAGAACAGGTAGATGGCTAACATTTTTTGATGCCTACTTTGATAAACATCCTTTCAGCTCTTTGCAAAGCTTATATTACTTCTTTTTTTCAAATTTTTTAGAATTTATTTATTTTTTACTTATTTGAAAGGCACAAGAGAGAGAGAGACATGGATACACAGAGACAGACATAAAAAGAGCAATCTCTCATCTGCTGGTTCAATCCCCAAAAGCCCACAACAGTTGGGCTAGACCAGTCTAAAGCCAGGAGCTGGGAATTCAATCCAGGTCTCCAAAGTGGGTGACAGAGACTCAAAGACTTGGGCCATCAGAAGCTGCTTCCTATGGCATGCAACAGCAAGAAGCTGAAATTGAGAGTGCAGCTGAGACTGGAACCCAGAGACGCTGATACGGAATGTGGGTTTCTTAGTAGGTGTCCTAATGGCAGTGCCAAATGTCCACTCCTGTTACTTCTTTTTTCAAACAACAGCATCTGGAGTAGGCACTCTTTCCAATTTATAGATGCAGAAACAGAGGCCGCTTAACATTCCCCAAGTCACCTCAGTCTTTAGGAGAAAGAGCTGATACCTGGTCTAGTCTCCAGTACCTTGGTTGCTGTGGTATCTGGTTCCTGCCTACCTCTGCGCCTTTACTGTACTCTTAGCTCTAAAGGAACATGTCCCTCTTTCTACCTTTGCTGATATTGTTTTTCATGACAAAATCACCCTACCACACATTTTTCAGGTTGTTAAAGTGCACTGGAGTTACCTTTTCCATAAAATTTTTGCTCTCTGACTGGATTCACTGCTACTGGCCTTCTCCACCTTTCTCTACATATTTTGAGCACAGGTTTTACCCCCAGTGAGTTAGGGTATTGTGCTGTACTGATTACAGGGACTCTGTCTTCTTCTTCTTATGTATATGAAGTGTTTGACATGAACTGGGTGGTAAAGTCAGGATTCAAATCATGTCTCTGATATTTCAAAGTCTAAAAGATAAGACATGTTCACAGTAATTATGACACAATGTAGTTAGTGAAAAGCTACATCAAAGAAGTTAATATAAAATATTATGAGACTTTTTTTCTATTTCTGTGAAAATATCATTATACTTTTAATAAAAAATAGTTCTTTTTATGTAGAAACTTTGATATATAAAAATTGTATATGTGTAGTACGTGATGTTGCATTACATATCTATATTGTATAATGCCCAAACAAGGTGAATATATTTAACCTTTCAAGCATTGAACATTTCTTTATAGTAAAAACATCCAACATTCTATCTTCTATTTTTTAGAGCGAAATATGCAGCACATTAATATTATATCTATAGTCACCCTAATGTGCAAGACTGAGAGAGAGAGAGAGAGAGAGAGAGAGAAAGGTATTCCATCTGCTTGTTCACTTCCTAGATGGCCACAATAGCTGGAGCTGCGCCCATCTGAAGTCAGCAGCCAGGAGCTTCCTCCAAGTCTCCCATGTGGGTGCAGGGGCCCAAAGACCTTGGGCCAACTTCAGTTGCTAGCCAGGCCATAGCAGAGAGCTGGAACAGAAGTGGCACAGCCAGGATTCAAACCAGCGCCCATGTGGGATGCCTGCACTGCAGGTGGCAGCTTTACCTGCTATGCCACAGTGCCAGCCCCACAACTGACTTGTATATGTTAATTTGATATCTTACAACTTACTTAACTGAACTTGTTTATTGGTTCTTACCATGTTTTTTTTTTTTCTGGTAATTTTTAAAAATATTCTCTCTATAAGATCATGTCATCTGCAAACAGAGACAATTTCACTTTGCCCCTTTCAGTTTGTATTTCTTTGTGTTTTTTTTTTTTCTTGCCTATTTACTTTTGGGGAAGAATAAATCAGAATTTGAAAACTTAATCAGCATTTTAAATATAAGAATTCAGTAATTCTAAAGGAAGAATTTAAATTATGTCAAAGATTGTTTTTTTTGGGGGGTTGCAAGCAAAAGGAAAGGAAACAGGACATGGCAACTCTTCCTCTGAAGAATGCCATTGGACCAAATCCAGCATGTTTCTTTATATCCTAGGATTACACCGGCCATTTGTACAGCACATGCCTGTACTCCTATAACTCTTAAGATTTCTTTGAAACATGGTTAACAAGACCTATTAGATAAGCATGTCTGGGGAAGCAACTGCATGTCCTGTGGATCCCAACGTTCCCATTAGGGGTCAATGTTCTTCTTGTTAGTGTGTAACTCTGACTTTCAAATAAATAAATAAATCTGAAAAAAAAATAAAGAAATGCAGAGATTCCTGTAGAATAGCTAAGTTTAGGAAATGTATGCCAAGAAGTGGATGAAATGAGGCAGAATGGTTGTTATTAGCAGAATGATTTCTAGAAGAGCCTTTCAAGATTGTTGGTAGGGTTTATGGATTCACTAAGTGAATGAATCAAATATTAAGGTACAAATATTAATTTTTTTCTTATGTTTGTTGTTATATTTCTTGACGAATTTCAGGGATTAAAATAGGAGTAATAGAATTTTGCTCCTTCTTAGGTACTCACAACACAGAAAAATGATGACCAATTAGATATTTCAACAGGGTCAGCCAAAGCCAGAAACCTGGCACTCCATCCTGGTCTCCTACGGGGGAAGCAGGGACGCAAGTACCTGGGTCATCTTCCACTGTTTTTCAGGAGCATTAGCAGGAAGATGGATTGGCAATAGAACAGCTGGGACTTTGTAGCACTCTGATGTGGGATGCCAGTATTATAGGCCGTGGCTTAATCTACCATGCCACAAGACAAGCCATGTTTGATGCTTGTTGACTTTTCCTTGGATTTAGACAGAAAGAACCTATCTAGGAGATTTTCCTTGATTCTTTTTTTTTTAAAGATTTATTTTATTTTTATTTGAAAGAGTCACAGAGAGAGAGGTAAAGACAGAGAGAGAGGTCTTCTATCCGCTGGTTCACTCCTCAGATGGCCACAATGGCTGGAGCTGCACCAATCTGAAGCCAAGATTAAGGAGCTTCTTCCAGGTCTCCCACTTGGGTGCAGGGGCCCAAGGACCTGGGCCATTTTCCACTGCTTTCCCAAGCCATAGCAGAGAGCTGGATCGGAAGAGGAGCAGCCGGGACTAGAACCGGTGCCCATATGGGATGCTGGCGCTTCAGGCCAGGGTGTTAACCCGCTGCGCCACAGCTCTGGCCCCTCTCATTGATTCTTTAGGAGCCTTCATTAAATGATTTAATGATTTCTGTCTCCTAGGATACATGTTTCCCTGGATGTGGCAGCTGGAATAAAAAAATGAATGGTGCAGATGTAATTTATTTTGGAAAACATTGCTATAAATTACCTACTGATTTATAAGAACTAGCTTAAATATTGGTAAATAAAAAACTCAAGTTTCTGACAAAATTTTAAGGTTATAGTTTTATTAAGTACTGTGGCTTGGCAAAGATTTTTCATTTAGACAAATGTCTGTTGTATACTTTCCTAACCCCTTGACAATGGCTCTCTGAAAACCATACAAAGTAGCACTATAAGTATTTAACATAAATAAAACATTTGCAAGCAAACATTGGGCCAAATGTTAATTCAAGCATGAACTGGTAGAAGAATGTGTTATGATTGGCATCATTCTGGTTCTCCCGGATTTCGTAACTTTGGAGTGTTAACTAATATTGCCCTATTTCTAAAAGAACCAGAAAAGATTTCTTGGATAAGACCCAACATGATTCAAGCTATGAGTTCATAAAGAACATTTGAAACTAATGGTCCACAAATCAGATTTAATCTCAACAGGTCTATATGTTTCTCTGGTTTATTACATTCATTTTCCTCCCTTCCTTGAAGTTCTGGATGGATCATTGGGCTGCCCTGAATTAATCCAACCTTTCCCTAAAACACCACCTTACATTGTTTATGCAGTCTTTCATCTCAACTTACTTCTGGATTGTATTAAATGATTACACTGTTATCTGACTATACTGTATAATCCTCACTTTTACCTCAAATATGTGATGACAAGAGCACCATAATTCATGCAATATGTAAATGAAGCTGTACTTAAATCATCTGTGGATATTCTAATTGTTTTATGTTGCATATCTTTCCGTAATTCACATATACAATTCTGATTTTTGGCTTTACCAAGCACTCCGTGTACCCAGAATATTAGTGAAAGAAAACAAAATTATATCTGCTGAACTGACTTTCCAGAACTGCTAAGTGGGAAGACTGTTTCATGAATAGATTCAAAATTAAAACTCTGATAAATGGGCAGATTATTGCACACATCAATTCAAAATGAAAACCCCATAATGTAGAATTTCACTTAACATCAGTAGAGGAATAAGTATTAGCAAGGGTCAAAAGGCAATAAAATTAAAATGAAGAACCAGCCTTATAAAATATAGAAACCAACCTTATAAAATATAAAATATATAAAGCTTATAAAATATAGAAAAATGTTTCAGCCTCACTTAGTAAACAATTCTATTAATTTTTATGTGATCATTATGAAATTTTACTGGTAACTTATGACACTAAAATTTATGTTTAGGAAACCATAAAATAACATATAAAATAAAACAAATAATAATGTGTTAAAGGCACAATTTAAAACTATGTATATGTGTATAGACTGATCTAAATTGTATTGAGATAAGTACTCTGTATGTAGAAAAATAACTGGAAGAAAAATAATCAAAATGTGTGAGCAACTATCTTTGTTGATGTGTCTATATTCATTATTATTTTATTCTAGTTTTCTAAATTATCTTAAACATATAATATATAGGTCAAAGGGCCAGCACCATGGATCAGTGGGTTAAAGCCCTGCCCTGGAGTGGCTAGCATCCCATATGGGTGCTGGTTCACATCCCAGCTGCTCCACTTCCAATCCAGCTCCTGGAGGATGGGCCTGGGAAAGCAGTGGAAGATGGCCCAAGTGTTCCAGCCGTTGAAGACATTTGGGGAGTGAACCACTGGATGGAAGACCCCTCTCATTCTCTGTCTCTATCTCTCTCTGTGGCGTCTTTCAAATAAATAAATTAAATCTTTAAAATATATACACACATATATAGAGAGGAAATAACATATACTGTAATATAAAACAGTTATTTGTATTTTATACTATAATACATGTATAATCCATACCTATATTTATCTTATATAGTCAAATTTAAATATTTGTACAATGTAACAAAATATTTCCAACTTACCACAATTTTTCATTATTATTTAAAATGATGAAAACTCAATGAATGAATGAAAATACTTATTATATACATTAAGTTAGATTACCCACAACTGCCCAAAAGGATAATTTGATTAATATGGAATTAAGTAAAAAATTTGTTAATACTGACAAAATACAAAATGTTAATTTGTATATTGATTTAGTATCTAGGTAAATGCTCAAAATACCCAGAAAATATGTTTGGGGAGTAAAATTTCAATTTTGTTGTCAATATAATGCATTAAATTGAATAATATTTTAAATATGGAGTCGGAATCAAGGCTGAAGTGCTTTTAGGTAAAGTATGAAACCCATTCATTACATGGAAAATGTTGTGTGTTTCACCAAGATAAGTTTTTCAAATACTTCATTAGATAAATTAAACTTTTAATTGATTTTTGCTTGATTAGACAGCTTTAATTTTATTTAAATAGAGCGTAATGTGAGCACGGCCTTAAAAGATCGATATGTTTTAAGTAGAAAATAGAAAAATCAACAAGAAAGAAAAGCTGGTATGTGTACGGGAGTGGATTTTGTTAATAGACTGTGATCTCTAATACATATGGAGAAGTTGGTGGGGGAAATGGGCACAGGGCTCAGTGAGGAGCTGAGCTACCACTGTGTACATCTCCAAGATGAGTTTACTATGATGGAGAATAAACCATGCAGTATTCATCTACTTAATGCCAGATGGATCTTAAAATCCAGTGGAGGCCAGCGCCGCGGCTCAATAGACTAATCCTCTGCCTTGCGGTGCCGGCACACCGGGTTCTAGTCCCGGTCGGGGCACCGAATTCTGTCCCGGTTGCCCCTCTTCCAGGCCAGCTCTCTGCTGTGGCCAGGGAGTACAGTGGAGGATGGCCCAAATGCTTGGGCCCTGCACCCCATGGGAGACCAGGAGAAGCACCTGGCTCCTGCCTTCGGATCAGCGCGGTGCGCCGGTCGCAGTGTGCCAGCGGCGGCAGCCATTGGAGGGTGAACCAACGGCCAAAAGGAAGACCTTTCTCTCTGTCTCTCTCTCTCTCACTGTCCACTCTGCCTGTCAAAAAAAAAAAAAAAAAAAAAAAAAAAAAAAAAAAAAAAGAAATCCAGTGGAGAAAGTAGGCATTCATGATTGAACACTTACTAGATACGACAGCTTCTTCTACACTGTGAACCTTAGTAACCCAACAATAGCAAAAATGCTCCTGCCATTGTAGACTTCATGTTCTATAGTAAACATAAGATAACTTCAATTACTATGAAAGCTTTGGGAGAAGTCAAAGGGAGAATAGAGTTTAATTTAAATCAGGCATACTGTAGAGTAGGTTGAAGAGGAAGCCTTTTACGATGAGCCGTGGGACTGCAGTGAATATGATAGAAAGACCTATGAGCTTACCAGCTTTACTCATCTGTGTCACTGAATGGTGAATTAAGATTATTTGGGGGCCGGCGCTGTGGCTCACTTGGTTAATCCTCCTCCTGCGGCGCCTGCATCCCATATGGGTGCCAGTTCTAGTCCTGGTTGCTCCTCTTCCAGTTTAGTTTTCTGCTGTGGCCCGGAATGGCAGTGGAGGATGGCCCAAGTGCTTGGACCCCTGCACCCACATGGGAGACCAGGAAGAGGCTCCTGGCTTTGGATTGGCGCAGCACCAGCTATAGTGGCCATTTGGGGAGTGAACCAACAGAAGAAAGACCTTTGTCTCTCTTTCTCACTGTCTATAACTTTACCTGTCAAATAAATTTTAAAAAAAGATTCTTTGGATTTGTGTATTTCTCCAAGCAAAAAGGAGGGGAAAGATTGAAAGATATTTGGGGAAAGATATTTGGAACAAATTGCAAAATAGATTCTTACTGTGGGAATAGAGATGAACTTCTAATTTCCTAAATTACAACTTTTAGTTTTAGCTGTAAAATTGATCATTAGAGGCAATTATTTTAGGGGCAAAAATTAGTTAGCCGTAATCTTTTCTAGATGAAATTAGGTTTCAATGTATTCAACAGACTGGCATTTATCCTCTCTTCCCCTTCTCCCTGGGTTGATGCTGCTGCTCTCTAGCTCAGTGGGGAAGGATTTCCACTTTCAGGTCACGCCTGGACCCAGCCCCTCTCAGAGTTTCAGGATTCTGTCATGGTGAGATGGATATGCTTCTGGTTTCAGGTGAAGGATTCAAAATAGAGATTAAATTCAATTTAAGAAAATAAGCGATATGTGTTACATGTCATTTTATGGATACAAATTCATACCCTCGATCCTAAGCACCAAAATCATTAAAGGATATGGAAGAATTTGTTAAAAATTAGCAGAATAATAGCAATCAAGATGGGAATGAAATAGTATCACTGGGTTTCAATATTCTTCTAAAGAAGACAGTTGCTCAGAGGTTGTTCAGGGAAACTGGGAAGTAGAGGGACTGTTACTTGGGGACACTCATTTTGAACTTTAATATTGAATTAGGGTTGACATTGGGGTGTAGCGGGTTAAGTCACTGCCTGCAATGTCCCGCTACTTTCTCTGCACCTATGCCACATTTGTTTCAGACCAGAAAATGTAGCTAAG
Source organism: Lepus europaeus (assembly GCF_033115175.1). Taxonomy (NCBI): domain Eukaryota; kingdom Metazoa; phylum Chordata; class Mammalia; order Lagomorpha; family Leporidae; genus Lepus; species Lepus europaeus. The sequence goes on along the minus strand of NC_084834.1, from coordinate 63,125,183 downwards.
GATTGAAGTGGTCCTAGGTCAGTCCTTGCTTCCACTTCCATCCCAGTGAATCAGCAAGAGCAGCAGAAGTCACAGGTTTCTAAACAAACACTCGAATCACCTTTATTTCATGCATGCTTGATTCACTGATGAAGGAGTGATTGCTTTCTCTGCTGACAATATTTTCTCTGAAATCTTTCCACCTTACTCCTAATGGGGATGCTTTTTAACTTACACATATTGAAGGACATCAGTGACTTCATGTTTCCCATCCCCAATGAGAGGTGACAAATGGTCTTCTAATCAAATTCCTGCCCCTGCTTTCTTATCTTTCATTCATTGCCAAACAACAACAACAACAACAACAACAACAACAAACCAACCAAACAAAATATCTGAGTGTATACCCAGTGTCTTGTTCTCCACACCGTTCTTAATGTTTGCTGTCAAAGCTGTCATCCTGATGCTCACTATGGTCTGGTTGCTCTGATTTATCCTAAAGCATTGTCAGCTCACTGCCAACAGCCCAGTGTTCAAATCCATGCTTGAAAATTCTAAATCTTAAATGACTGAACTCCAAGCTGCAGTCCTAATTATATTTTCCCCTCCTCTATGTAATTCCTACTCTTTTGGAAAATTTAATTATTTATAATTTCACGTGTTATTTTTGCCTCCAGGCCTCATTAAATGGCAGAAATTCCTTTATGTTATATTACCATTTTCGCATGATCAAATTCTAGTGAATTTTCAGAGATCATCAAATTTCTTTCAGTTCACCAAAACTCACACACACACACACACACACACATTCTTGTTAAAACTAATATAATCCTTTCCTAATAGTTTTATTAGGCACTTATTCTCCATCTCATATTATAATTATTTAAGCACAAATAAGCTCTCCTACAATTTAAAATTTAAATTTTAAATTTCTTATTTCTTAAAATTTCAATTTTCCCACTAATTCTTGTATCCCTAGTGATAACGTAAAAAAAAATAATCAATACATGATTGTGATAAAAGTTAATTTTATATTTGAATTCTATCCTCCATAAATTGTGTTTCTATTGCACCCAGGGAGAAGATCTGGGGAAAGGTTTATTTTACCCAAATCAGTTGTATCATTGTATGTATTCGTCCATGCTCTCACACAGATGCACATGCACGTGCACACTGCATGCATATATGCACATCATTTCAACACATATGAATGACTGAGTTTGGCTTTAAATAATATCAAAGGAGTCAATTATGTTCTAGATTTTGGAAACAAAGAAGAATAGGGAAGCCAGTCAGTAGGTTAAAGCCCCAGTTTGCAGAGCTGGGATTCCATATGGGTGCCGGTTTGAATTCCGGTTGCTCCACTTCTGATCCAGCTCTCTGCTATGGCCAGGGAAAGCAATAGAAGTTGATCCAAGTCCTTGGGCCCCTGCACCCACGTGGAAGAAGCGCCTAGTTCCTGACATCCAGGTCGGCCCAGTTCCGGCCGTTGTGGCCATCTGGGGAGTGAACTGGTGGATGGAAGACCTTTCTCTCTCTCTGCCTCTGCCTCTCTGTAACTCTGCCTTTATAATTAAATATTTTTTTTTAAAAAAAGAATAATAGGAAGAAAAGGCTACTATATTTTGTTATTAATTTGCTATTAAATTTCACCTGTAGGAGAAAGAAGAGAACTTCAATTTAAGGTCTCAATTAATCAATTTCAGGCCAACCTCAGCTTGTGCTACATTCATTAACTTTACTGCCTAGCTAGCTGGCAATTTCAAGGGTTCTGCATTGTCAGTCAGTTCACCATGTGATCTGGGAGAAGCAATACATGTCATTTATAGGGCATCTCTTTTCAATATGGTTTCAGTTGATTAAAGTCATTTCTTCACTCATGAAATGGTAATGAACTATATTTTCACACTCTTGGAATTGGCCCCTAGAGCTTAAAAGAATTGAGTTGAGCAAGGTCAAAGAAAAAGTTACTAACATGTATGCTATTTTAATGCCTTAAATTAGATATGTACTATGAAATTGAAGGATGATTTTCAGAATTGAGAAAAAGAAGGTTTTTGTACAAGAACAAAATGAAGTCCACGGAGGAAATTCAAGAAGGGAAAAATGACAGAGTTGGTTTAGGATTAGTCAATAAAATAACTAAAGATGTGACATAATCAAAACTTCCAGAGGATGGTAAAAGTGAGAAAGCAAACAAGTGAATACTGTGAATAGAAAAAGCACTAATGAGGAAAAAAGCAAAAGGCAATATTTTATGGATTTTCCAAAAGAACTAGAAAAATACGAAAGCTTTAGAACTCATGGGATTAGATTGGCTTTTTTTTTTTTCAATTTTAGTGTTTTTTAAAAAAGAAGTACTAGATCATTGTTTACCTAAGTCACCTAAAATTATGTCACCAAAAAACTGAACAGCATACCACAGCCTCCTAAGCACAAGCCATGGATGGAAGAATTTTTAAAAGGCTTCCCTCCCCATGAATCTCTATTAGACAGTAAGAATAAGAAAATAAAAGCTAAAATGATCTACAAATTAAATTTCTATTTAGGAGTTTTACAAGTAAAAAAAATTTGTAGTTACTTTATAATTGTTGTTTGCCCACAGTACTCTATCATACTTGTATTCAAAATACAGAAACATCCAATGTGTTAAGAATGTTCATGAGGCCTAATGACTGTAGATGTCCTTTGCCATTTACCTGGTGGAACCTACTGAATTTTTTCTCTCTATCATTCTTTTCTTGGAGAGAAGGGTGATGAGAAAGATAGTTTTACCATATTGAACAGATGGATAAAAATAATTGAGTATTATTAAATGCTTTATCTACTAGCTAATCTAGCATAAATGGATTTAATACAGGGCTAAAGGAGTTCATGTTCTTTAATAGCTTTTGTTAATGGCAACTATTTAAAGAAGTCAAAGTAGGTACTGATAAAACGCATTGAAATGCATAGCCCCTCTTCTTCTGTTAGGTCATTCAATGAAAATTTCTTTGTGTTCCTGGGTTCTAACATATGCAATTTTATTTTATGCCATCAAATCATTTTTCAGTGATTTTAATATGGTTTGGCATACAGGACTTAGAATTGTAAACCAGATTACCTGGCAAGGAATTATACCACTTACTTAATAAATTATTACAAGGAATTAATGTAACTGCTCTGGGTCACAATTTCCTAGGATAATTGTTTCTCTTTTTTGGCAGGAAAATAAAAGGAAAAAATGCAGGCCATTTCTTGAGAACGCGTGTCTTTTCTTCAGACAGAAGTCTCCTGTGAAAGTTAGGCTTCTCTTGCAAAGTAATTCCTGAAACGGACTGACTCAGAGGGCAGATGACTTATGGTTCTATTAGTTTCTATAAACAGTTCTGTCTCATGAGTAATGCTGAGATCACAATTCTTAAGCACTTAGGGATTTCCCTGAACCCAATGAGTTTGACAAAACACACTTTAGGAAGAACTCAAACTATCACGCTGTACTAAACACGCTTGAAACTTCTTACATATTTATTTATATTAATGGATTTCACATGTTGAGTTTTGCAGAAGAAACAAGAAATTTATCTGAGGTAATAGACATAGTAGCAAGGATCAGTTACAAAAGTAAGTATTCTAATTTTATGTGATCTTGGTTTGGTTACTTGACCTGGAGTCCAGTTTCCTGTATTATAAAATGAGGAGTTCAATGGTGGAATATATGTTATATTACAGACCTATACATAGCAAAATCAAGTGGTTTTATTTATAAATACAAGTTTTGAAAACATGTTAGCCAGTTTTTAAGCTTAGGGTAGATTTAGATATACAGAAAAATTGTGAAGATAGTGTATATTATAACTATCCTGCTATTAACATTTTAACATTAGCATGATACATTTGTCATAATTAATAAAACAATGGATATATTATTTCCAAAGTTTATTCTTTAATTAAGTTTCCTTAATTATTATGTGATGAATGTTTAAAAAAAGAATTATTTATTTATTTGTTTGTTTATTTATTTGAAAGGCAGAGTTACAGAGGGAAAAGAAAAGACAGGGAGAGAAAGATTTTCCATCCACTGGTTCAATCTCTAAATGTCTGCAATAACCAGGGCTGGGCATGGCTGCACCCAAGAGCCAGGAGCTTCATCCTGGTCACCCACATGGGGCCCAAGCAGTTGAACCATCCTCTGCAGCGTTCCCAAGCATACTAGCCCAGAACTGGATTAGAAGTGGAGCAGGGGAGTCAGGGGGAGAGGGGGTCGAACCTTTGCCACATAGGATGTCAGTGTTGCAGGCCATGGCTTAACTTGCTATGCCACAACACAGGCCTCCAAATTATCTTTCTGTATTCCAGAGTCCCATCCAATCTACCAGGTTATATTTGTCACATTTCCTTAGGCTCCTCTTGGCTACGATAATTGTTTATACTTCCCTTGCTTTTGATGATAATTGGAGTTTTGAGGAATTTTTGTAGAATTTTTCTCTACTGGAACTTATGATATTTTTCTTTTGATTGGATTTGGATTGTAGGATTTGGTGAGAAAGACCACAAACATAAAATTTTATCACATCACATGAAGCATGCATACCATCAACATGCTTGCTTAATTACTGTTGATTGACTCTGGTGACCTAGAAACTACTTTTCTTTCCCTCTCTTTCTGTCTCTCTTCCTATATTCTAATTTTTGGAAGAAAGTTATTAAGTACAGAGTGTACTTAAGATTTGGGTTTTGTTAAGGTAGCTAGGTAGTCATTAGCTCATGTGTGTGAGAGAGACCAAAGGAAATGAGAATTTTTGTGTGGCAGAATGAGGGAAGAATGTAGAAGCATGTCTTGGAAGCAGATCAGCATTTGCACATCAGAAGTCTTGTTCTTACTGCATAACCTTGTTAGGTGGATTCCAGCTCTCTCCCAGGGTAGCACAGGGAATCATCCCCACCTACACCAAGGAGGCTATTAGGTGGATTATGAAGTAAGTCCTGGGGGGAATTTCAGGAACTCAACTTCCAGAAACTATTCCACCCAAGAATATCCCAGAAGAGGGAGAGTGGAGGAGAAAAGGAGAACCCATACTCATTTCCAGGAAAACTCCAGTCTGAATACAGAGTGAGCCCTCAGTCCTTTCCCGAGATGCCCTCCTGGTCTGTCAGGTACACTCTCCTCATTAAATGTGGCTAGCATGCTAACTACTTGGGAAAAAAAAAAAAAGTGGGCGTTATCCTCCGTCCTCTAGAGGGTGCAGTTTGAACCTAAGCTATTTGCAATTCTAATCATTATGAGTAGGACTTTGTCTCAGCCTGTGTCTTTGAAATGAGACCTTCATAACTGCTTCTCAGGCTTCACCTCCCCCAAAGGTGGGAAAGAAAGACTAGGGTGGGCTGATACTGGGTATTTCTCATCCTTCCTCCCCCAACCAACTTGGTTGGTTCTAAAGGACTCCAATAGTTTAGGCTCTTGTAAAATAGAATGGTATTTCAAAATGTTAGTGGAGCAATGGAATTAAAAGGTAATGTTTTTCCCATGAATCTTTGAATATCCCTGGTCATTTCTTCTGAGGTTCAGCCTAGTTAAGAACAGAATGTTCTGGAATATTCCAAAATGTTTTCTTAGCCTTCCCTGAACTGAATGCACGGAATTTTTCTCAGTATGAACTGTGAGAACCAGACTGAGCTTTCAGAATACCAAAGTGATACTAGTCCTTAACTCAGATTTGTCTGTGCTGAATCTCCAGCAATTTGCCAATCACACTTCAGGTTTTCTTACCCTGAGGACTCTGCTCAGGCAAGCCATGATTCTCCATTTTGATCTCTGTTTCTCCAATTTTGAGGGCAGTTGTTTGCACTACAACCTGACTTCTCTGAAACATCTGTAAGCTGTTGATTTTTCAGCTGGTCCAGGTGTTTACCTGTTGGAATCTTGTTTCATGATGGGCCAGAACCGTAAGTTCAGATAACTTTTCACTCCCTTGACTTGCATCCTCTGGTCTGCTTTAACACAAACCAGGAGGAAAAGAAAGCTAGGCATCAGAAGCAATGGGTGGCAGGCCGATTAATGGCTGATCTGTACAGTGATCTGCCCTCAAGGAGACCCAACAGGCCAGTCCACTGCAGTGGCTTTCAATGTGGTAAGCCTGGGCTTCAGCAGAAGTCAGCTTGTGAAGAGCCCTGGCAGCTCTGCCAAGAGATGGATCACTGGAAATGGACCTGCCCTGGAGTCGAAGGATGCCCAGGTCAGAGCCACAGATCTTATTGGCTCTAAGCTGAAAAGCCCTTCACTCAGCCCAACTTCCAAAGTGACCACTGCAGCTGAGGGTATGGCCAAGTAGGGTCAGCAACATTGCAGGCAGAACTGTAAATTTCTTGTTAGAGATGCCACCTGCCTTTACCTGGCCAGCTCTCCTCCCAGGCCAGCCAAGTAATGAAAGTCAACAGAGTGCCTTCCCCTAGGAGGTTCACACCTCCCTTAGGATATACCCCATATGAAGAGATAGATAGGTCTGGGCCTCTGAATTTACAAGGCCTAAAGCCCAACAGATTATTATCAAGCCCCTTCTATCAGGTTCTATTTGCCTCTCAATCAGAAAACTTAATTGTAGCTTAGACAGCACCTTTCTTAGCTCCTCTAATAATGACTCTGTCCTTTGTTCTAGGCCCTGTCTAGTGCACTTGGGCCTCATTCCTTTGTAATCATAACCTCTACTCTACCACCAATGGCTCTACTCCCAACCTGTGTGTACTGATGGTCCTCTTCCCCACTTCATGCTGTATAATTGTTCAGACCTGGTAAATGCCACTCTTAGGATCATTGGTTACTATCCTCACCCTGTCTTTTATGACCTTGTCTAAATATGATCAGAGTCGGGGAACTTGGAAGGCTTCCATAGCCTTGGCAACTCATGACGACAGCCTAGGGTGGTTACTGGCGCCATAAACTAGAGTGTCAATTTGTTGGGTCAACAACAGGAGCCACTGTGCACTTGCTCCTCATGTGGGATCTCTGTCCTTAATGTGCTGTACATTGTGATTTAATGCTATAACTAGTACTCAAACAGTATGTTTCACTTTGTGTTTCTATGTGGGTGCAAACTGTTGAAATCTTTATACTAAATTGATCTTCTGTATATAAAGAGAATTGAAAATGAATCTTGATGCAAATGGAAGGGGAGAGGGAGCGGGAGAGGGGAGGGTTGCGGGTGGGAGGGAAGTTATGGGAGGGGGAAGCCATTGTAATCCATAAGCTGTACACTGGAAATTTATATTCATTAAATAAAAGTTAAAAAAAAAAACTTTTCACATTTCTTATAGACAAACATTCCCTCAGGAATTCATTCATTGATTTATTTCTCCTTCATTACTGAAGGATAATTTCACTGGATACAGATTATAGGTTGGTATGCTTGTCTCCCAATACTAAATTTTTGACCACTCCCTCCTATTTTTGGCCTAGTATTAGTGTGGGAAAAATCAGGGAGATAGATCAAGTTCATGAGCTGGAGGCCACACCTACCCCACCCCATATAATCTTATTATCAATCAGATGGCCCCTCCCCAAATGCCCCCCTCCTTACCTGGGACCTGGGGGCAATACTATGAAATCACTCCCCTTTTGCAAGATAAGAAGAAGCCTGGGGAATGAAAGGATGTTCTCTCTTTTCTCTCTCCTCACTTTTGGACCCAGGACAAGCAGAGCAGGGTATGAAATTCCCCTTTTTACATTTCCTAGCCCACTCTTCCTAAATGAAACCTTCATGTGCCTGTGGGTTCTTCTCACATTCTAAATAAACCTTACCATGCTGCATGCTCTGTTGGTGCCTGTGCTTAGAATTCTTTTCTAAGCAACAGACAAGAACCTGGGATATTAATTTTGTCCCAACCTAGCCCACAATAGTATCTGGTGAAATGCCTGCTGGTTTTCTTATTTCTGTTTCTCTAGAAATAACATGTTTCTCTTATTTGTGTTTGGTTTTCTAGTACTGGAATATGACATACCTATGTGTATGTCTGTTTTTGTTACTGTATTTGTTTTGAATTTATAATTTTTTATGGAAAGCTTCAGGAACTTGCATGTTATTCTTTTGCAGAGACCATGCTGATATCCTTTGCATAGTTTCAATATTAGTATTTTTGTTGCCAAAGTGAGAACTTGTTCTCTGACTTCCTAGATCTATAATTTGGTATCAGTCTTTAATATTGGAAGTTTCTCAATCATTATTACTTCAAATATTTCTTCAGTCTCATTTTTTTCTCCTTCTGATATTCCAACTACATTATAGAGACATAGAAACACCACCTCCATTTTTTAGGTCCCAACTGCATCCTGAGAACTAAATTAAAGTAACAGACTAATAGGAGAAGAGTATAATGTAGATTTTATTTGGTACAGGAGTCCTCATTTAAAAAAAATGAACACTGAAAGAATTGCAGTCAGAGTGAATTACTTACATAGTAAATAGGACAAAAATTGTTAGTTGGGCAAAGCAATTAAATTATGTGGGGAGGCTTAAAAGATAAGAAGTATTGGGGCTGGCACTGTAGCTTAGTTGGCTAAGCCTCCGCCTTTAGGTGCTGGCATGCCATATGGGTGCCAGTCCATGTCCCTGCTGCTCCTTTTCCGACCCAGCTCCCTGCCATGGCCTGGAGAAACAGTGGAAGATGGCTCAAGTGCTTGGGCCCCGGCACCAGTGTGTGAGACCTAAAAGAAGCTCCTGGCTCCTGGTTTTGGATTGGCAGCTCCGGCCATTGTGCCCAACTGGGGAGTGAACCAATGGATGGAAGACTACTCTCTGCCTCTCCTTCTCTCTGTCTGTAAATATATATCTAAAATAAATAAATAAAATCTTTAAAAAGAGAGATAAGAATCATCTTAGCAAGATTTGCGTAGAATTCTTTCAGCTTTGTTTGTCCTTGAGGATAAGGGCCCTGCATCATTCTACCTAGGAAGGTAATTGAGCACATAGGAATTTCATCTTCTACTTTTAAAAGGCAACACAAGGCCAGCGCTGTGGCTTAACAGGCTAATCCTCTGCCTTGCGGTGCCAGCACACCGGGTTCTAGTCCTGGTTGGGGCGCCGGATTCTATCCCGGTTGCCCCTCTTCCAGGCCAGCTCTCTGCTATGGCCCGGGAAGGCAGTGGAGGATGGCCCAAGTGCTTGGGCCCTGCACCCGCATGGGAGACCAGGAGAAGCACCTGGCTCCTGGCTTCAGATCAGCACGATGCGCCGGCCGCAGCAGCCATTGGAGGGTGAACCAACGGCAAAAAGGAAGACCTTTCTCTTTGTCTCTCTCTCTCACTATCCACTCTGCCTGTCAAAAAAAAAAAAAAAAAAGGCAACACAAAAATGAACCTGAACATCTTGCATCTGGTGTTTTTCAAGTGTCATTAAGACATAGTTTAAATGAGAAGGTGATATATTTTTAACTCATTCAAAACATAAATCACAACTTTTTGTATTATCATCTCATAGCTATTATTTTTAAGATTGATTTATTTATTTGAAAAGCAGAGTTACAGAGAGGCAGAGGCAGAGAGTGAGAAAGAGTCTTCCATCCACTGGTTCACTCCCCAGTTGGCCACAATGGCTGGAGCTGCACTGATCTGAAGCTAGGAGCCAGGAGCTTCTTCTGGATCTCCCACTTGGGTGCAGGGGCCCAAGGACTTGGGTCATCTTCCACGGCTTTCCCAGGCCATAGCAGAGAGCTGGATTGGAAATGAAGCAGCTGGGACTTGAACTGATGCCCATATGGAAAGCTGGCACTGCAGGTGGCAGCTTTACCCGCTATGCCACAACACTGACCCCTCACAAGTTATTTTTGATATTCTGTTCTGTTTCAAATTATTTTGTCCTCATGAATTTCAGTTTTGGAAGTTTCTGTTAACCTCAACATTACCCTTCTTCTTGGCTGTACTGAGTATACAGATGGGCCCACCAAAGGCATTCTTTACTTCCTTTACCATGTTTTTTACTTCCAGAATTTCCTTTTGATTCTTTCTTTGTTCTTTAATTTCATTATTCATCTGTTCTTATATCATATCTACTATTGTGAATACAGCCTTTGACATATTAATACCAATTATTTTAAATACTCAAGTGTATTTCCAACATCTGTGTCATGCCCGAGTCTGATTATTATCATTTCTTCACCTGATGGTGTTTTTTTTTTCACCCTTGACATTCTTCACTTTTTTATTGTTGCTGTTGAAAGCCAGATATTTAGTAGCAGGTAATAAGAGTTAAGTTACATAGGCCCTTCGTGGAAGGACTTATGGTAATCCAGTTAGTAAGTGAACTGTGTTTGATGGTTGCTGTAACCATAGGTTCTACATGTCACATCCATTTAGTGACCTTGTTTTTGCTTCCTCTTACTTTGGGCTTCCCCAAATACTTCTTCTCAGTGAGACTATGGGTGTTGTAGCTCTTTTAAATGTAATTCATGTTAAAATATGAGTTAAATTTGTGTGATGTTAAGAAATGAAAATGTAGGAACACAATGATATTCCAATGGACTCTCTTTTTGTGAATGTATATCCCCAGGCTGGATCCTTCACAGGTATTTTTTTAGTGGTATAGACTACTTTTCCCCAGACCACCACTGCCTTCCCTAACTACAGTGCTTCCAAACTATTTCCTCAAAGCCCTGACCCCTAATAACTTTGCATGTTCTCCTTTCCATGACATGGGAAGGCTAGAGAATGCTAGAGTGGCAGAGATTTCTTTCTCTCAGCTGGGAGAGGGTCTGGCATGTTCTTTTCTCCTGGAGACTGTGCCTTTGCCTTGGAGAATGTGCTGGGTGTGCTTCACAGTGCTCAGCATTCCTCTCCCCTTTACAAAATCCTATAATGATCTTCAGATCTTCACCATGACAGACTGTTGTGATTTCTGTAGGCAAAGCACAGAAGAGTATGAACTACTCCTAAGACTGTTCTTTTATGGTAATCCTTGCTCAAGCAATGCATTAAAATTACCATTTAAGTGTTGTTCTTAGCATAACACTCCAGCAGCTTCTGCTGCAAGTTAAGCTGATTTTGGTTGGTGCATCTCTCTTTGTGCATCTGTTCCCCCAGCTTTCAGGATGATAGTTTGCCTTACAATATTGGTTTTCTAATGGATGTGAGAAAAGTCATTGTTCTTCATTGTATCCAATTTTTTCTTATCATAATGATGAAAGTGACAGCTTCTAAGCTCTAACATGTAAAAAAATTGAATCCAGAATTCTCAGTGTGTTCCTAGAAGTATAATTTGCTATATTCACTAAAAATGGAAGAGGATGATTCCTCAGTAATTTGCAGAAAAAAAATATGTTTTAAATTCAACACACAAATAGTACTGTTTAGGATACAACTTAGAGCCATAATGTTAATAAGACTGTACAGTAAGAGCTGATGATGTGGTATAGCAGGTTAAGCTGCCACTTATGAAACTAGCCATCTAGTAATGGAGTGCTTATTTGAGTTCCAGCTGCTCTGCTTTGGATCCAGCTTCCTGCTGATGTTCTTGGGAAGGCAGAGGAAGATGCCCTGAGTACATGGAACGCAATTACCTATGTGGGAAACCAGAATGGAGTTTCTAGCTTCCAGCTTTAATCTGGACCAGCCCTGGCAATTGCAACCATTTTGAGAGTAAGTTAGTGGATGGAATATCTATCTCTCCCTCTTTGTCATTCTTGTTTCTTAAAATAATTTTTCTAAAGACTACACAGAAATCTGTTATTTTAATCAATAATTAAAAAAAGATAGTTATACAACAGAGAGAAACAGACACCAGATTGAGATATAGAAAGACAGAAAAGAAAGGGAGTTGGGGCTGGAGTTGTAGTGCAGCAGGTAAAGCCACTGCCTGTGACACTGGCATTCCTTATGGATGCTGGTTTGAGTCCTGACTGCTCTCCTTCTCATGCAGCTCTCTGCTATGGCCTGGGAAAGCAGTGGAAAATGGCCCAAGACCTTGGGCCCCTGCACCCACGTGGGAGACCCGGGAGAAGCTCCTGATTGTTGCTTTCAGTCTGGCCTAGCCCTGGCCATTGCAGCCATTTGGGAGTGAACCAGCAGATGGAAGATCAATATCTACCTATCTATCCCTCTGTCTCTAACTCTGCATTTCAAAAATAAAAATAAGTTTTTTTTAAAAAAAGATATATATATATGTATATATATGTATATATATATACATATATATATATATGGGGGGCGCTAATTATCACACTAGTATTCCTCTCATCAAAACAAGGAGTGTTTGTCTTTACTCCTCTTTCCCTGATAACTTTGAAATCATCATGGAATTATGCTATTTTTGGACTCCTAAAAAGTAAAAAATTGATAAGCTTGAGTCCACTGATAATATACATGGCCATTTTGAAAAAAGCATGTCCAATGGCCCAAATACTTAGGCTTGGGCCACCCATATTGAAGACCAAGATGGAGTTCCTGGCTCCTGGCTTTGATCTGGCCCAGCCTGGGACATGGCCACCATTTGCGGAGTGAACCTGTGGACTGAAGATCTTTCTGTAATTCTTTTTGCTTCTTCTTCTGTTACTCTGCCTTTCAAATAAATAAAGTCAATCTTAAAAAAGAAAAAAGAGCATATTCTAAAGTCCTAATATGGAAGATATCATTTCAAATACTACAACAGCTGTAATTATTTTTTAACTTTGCACTAAGCTCATTTTCTTCCTTTAAAATAAGTCTCAGATATCCAAAATTCTGAGTGAATAATTCAAGAAATTCTCCTGACGTCAATGGAGTCATATGATGATTATATGAGCAGATTTTTCTTTTTGTTAGTGTAAAAAGTCATTCAAAGTACATTAAATAAAATGAACACATGGTTCAACACTCCAGCAACCTGCATGAGGGTACCTTTATGAAATTATGATTTTCATATGACATACTCTTAAGGAATTTTCTGGAGTTTATATGCTAGTATTATAACATGGTAAGTAGTATAATATGTCTGTCTATATGTCTGTATAACAATTTTTGTGATAATCTACTTTTTTCTGGAATCTGGAATGATTTCAGGTTGTGAAAGCATCATTACAATTTTTCTCTGAGTATTATGCCAATATATCTCAGATGCTTATTTTAACACAGTAGTGATTGCAAATTTCCTCTATTTTTATACATATTTTCAGCCAGCCTGACACTGTTACTTTTCAAATTAGAAGTAAAAAAAAAAAATCTTTTGACTTCTGCATTGGGATTTTTCTTTTTTTAAGATTTATTTCATTTATTTGAAAGGCAGAGTTAGAGAGAGAGAGAGAGAGAGAGAGAGAGATAAATCTTCCATGGGATGGTTTATTCCTCAAATGGCTGCAACAGTCCAGGGCTGGGCTGGGCTGCAGCCAGGATCTAGAAGCTTCATCTGGGTCTTCCCTCCCCTTGGGTGCAGGGGCCCAAGGACTTGTGTCATCTTCTGCTGCTTTTTCATGTGCATTAGCAGGGAGCTGAATCAGATATGCAGCAGCTGTGACTTCACTTAGCACCCATATGGGCTGCTGGAATTGCAAGTGATGGCTTAACCCATTAAGACACAATGCCAGTCCCAAGATTTTTCTAAAATACAATTAAGTGATGTCGATGAAAAGCCAAGTTTTGTTCATAGAACAGGAGCTGATTTTAGAAGACTTTTCCCTTGAAGATTGAGGCTATTATTAATGCACACTAATGAATTCTCCATGATATAGTTTCCTAAAGCAGTAGCAGCAGTATCACCAGGTAACTGACTAGAAATTCAAATTCTCAAGCCTCACTCCTGAGGGACTGAATCAAAAGTTCTGGAGAGTGGAACCCAACAACGTGTATTTTCTGAAAACTTCCAAGTAATTCTGTTTCTCCTAGAATTTGAGAACTCTTTTTAATTGTAGGAATCCTAAAAGAAACTTCCTAAGACTTAAAAGAGCAAATGTATTAGTGTTAGTTAATGCTGTTTCTTTCTTTCTTTTTTTTTAAAAGGCTTTATTTATTTATTTGAAAGACAGAGTTACACAGAGAGAAGAGAAGCACAGACAGAGAGCAGTCCTCCATCCGCTGATTCACTCCCCAGAGGGCCACGACAGCTGGAGCTGCACCTATCCAAAGCCAGGAACCAGGAGCTTCTTCTGGGTCCCCCACACAGGTGCAGGAGCTCAAGGACTTGGGTCATCTTCCACTGCTTTCCCAGGCCATAGCAGATTGTTGTTGGATCAGAAGTGGAGCATCTAGGACTCCAACCTGCACCCATATAGGATGCCAGCACTGCAGGTGGCAGCTTTACCCTTTATGCCACAGCGCCCGCCCCCTTGTTGTTTCTTAATCTCTGGAATTCCACTCCTTTCCTTGCCTTTTACATCTTCCACCACATTCTCTATTATTTCAATTATATATGCTTCTTTTTCCTTTAATGTGTCCATTTAAAAAAATTTGTTAAAACTGATTTAAGAATTCAACATGGGCCAGCGTCATGGCTCACTTGGTTAATCCTCCGCCTGCAGCGCCAGCATCCCATATGGGCACCGGTTCTAGTCCTGGTTGCTCCTCTTCCAGTCCAGCTCTCTGCTGTGGCCTGGGAGGGCAGTGGAGGATGGCCCAAGTGCTTGGGCCCTGCACCCGCATGGGAGACCAGGAAGAAGAATCTGGCTCCTGGCTTCGGATCAGCGGCCATTTGTGGGGTGAACCAATGGAAGGAAGACCTTTTCTCTCTGTCTCTCTCTCTCTCACTGTCTAACTCTACCTGTCAAATAAAAAAAATAAAAGAAATCAATATGAATTCTTAAAAGGTCATGTTTAGTTGGAGAAAAGATTAGAAATTATCACTTAATTATATAAAAAGTGTCATCTCCCCACTGATTAAATTATTCCAAGTAATATTTTGCAACTGATGAGGGGAAAATGAGAGGGAAAAGGGAATTTTTGTATTTCTTCATAGTTCAAGGTCCAATAAAGTGAAGAATTTATTGCATAATGTTGAATATGGCATCAACTGTGTACTATCTCTTACTGTCATTATTACTGTTAAAAGGAGAAAACTAAGGATTACTTTTAGAATTTCTCTCATGTTGTTCCAATGTCTAACATGTTAATTTGTGACATGGAGAAAAAGATATGGCAAAAAAATAAATATAAAAAATAAAAAATTTAAAAAATATGTTGTTAGTATTTACTGTCGTTTTCCAAGTAAAATCCTATTTCTTGGTAATCTAAGTAGATAGGTATTCCATTTATTTATAAGAAGCCCAGTTACATCAGAAAGTATATGTAGGCAAAACTAATCATAGCACAAGTAAAAGTATGATAGATACTGGAATTAAAATTCAAAGTTATACAAATAAATTATATATACACACATGCATCATTTATGTTTAAAATTAACATATTTCCTGGCACAATAGTCCTTAGAAGTAGTAAAGGAAATTCTATGTCTAAATTCAGCAACAGTGGAAATTATATATCATTAATGGAAGATCATGATTGAGTAATAAAATTCTAGGTCATTCTCACTTTTGATATTTTGATGAATATTTCCATAAAACTGAGCAAAGTCTATAGGATAGGTCTTAGACTTATTCTACCAGCTCATTGTCCAGATGTCTCAAGGATTTGAGGAAAAATAGAAAGTTTGGATGAAGACTAGGCATACATATTAAATGAATATTTTTGCATAGATTTGAGATACACGAAATCATAAAGTGAAACACATTTCAGGTTACCTGTTAATTTTCTATGGAAAAAGTCATTTTGGTCAGTTCAAGTTGTAAATCATGATCTCATAGATAAAAGCATAGGTGACAGCAGCAGCTTACCTAGGTCTTACTTGGAAATAGTGCAGTTCCCTTATGTTTTTCTTTGGTCATAACTAAAATATAGTCATGGATTCTTGCAGCATGACTGCTAATGGAAAAATTTTTGAAATGCTTTTATGTATGATAATTCTAAATGCCTGCTTCTCTAACTACCACATATTTGGTATTGAGTTTAGCTACCAAACACAACTAATGTGTTTGTAAGAAATTCTGAATTCCTTCCACATATGCACACATCATGGTAACAGGAAAACATTCCATTTTCACTTTTTTGTGCATGGGAAATTTCATTTTTAGAAAATTTTTTTCAAAGTATGCCAAGAAAATGTATTATTTGGCCTGAGAAGGCTCAGTGGCATCCATCTGCCAATTCCTGCTACTGATTGTGATGTCATTACTAAGCATTTTATAAAGTGCTTATGCCAGGAGTTTTTCCATGCTGGTAATTAATAGGCTTTTCCTGAAAAGTGAATTTGGTACAACTTTCTCTCTAGTTGATTCCAAAATAATAAAATAAAATCTAGAAACATAAATCAGTATAGTCTATATATGTATATATGTATACTCTATTTGTTCCAGTTCCTATATAAACACAGGATTCAAATAGACCTTGAGTAAGTGAGCTAGTGTACTACTCTATCTTCATGCAAAATAATATCAAAAATAATATTAAAATAAACAAAAGCAAATATAACTACTGCATCACATATTAGTCCTACAGTTGTTGGATTAGGGAGGGTTCCGAGCACTGAGGTAGAAGATAGACGATGAAGGTGGCTATGAGACTCTAGGGGGACAGGAGGGTGGCTTTTTATCAACCTAAATAGTTGATATGATTCAATATTTTGTCAGCCAATATGTCCTGGTTGAATATCATCCCTGGAAAATGCAAACCAAGCATGAGAAGCCTTCCTACTACCTTTGACCACAATGTGTGTTTCTAATTTATCATGGAACCATTTCTCAGACCAAACAAGGTGTCAGCATCTATCTCAAATCTTTACAACCTCACTGTCAGTCAAAGCAAATTTACTATTTTGAGAAGAAAAAAAATAATCATTGTCATATGAGGTCTTAAGCAATCTAAAGAAATGAGAATTTAAAATTTGTTTTAATGTTAGTCTTCTTTGTGGTCAATGTTACCAAAGAAACCTTTCCCACATATTCCAGACACTCATATTCTTCCCTTGGCAAGGATGCTTATCCAATTCCATGTCCTTACAATGATATTCCAATACATCTTTCTATGAAATCTTCTATTATTTTCTGCACATCACACAAGTTAGCACTTATATAACATATATTCTACTTTGTCATATTTAGCAGCCTTAATCATTTTATCAAAGTGAACCTTTGTTTAAAGATCCTCTTTTATACTGATTTGGATTCATCTCCACGCCGTGCAATATATATATATATATATATATATATATATACACACACACACACACACACATATGTATACATATGTATATATGTATGTATGTATACATACATATATACATATAGTCAATTTTTTTATTGCTCATATTTTGTCTATCATTTACAGGGTATTTTGATGTTATTTATAGTTCTATTGTTAGCTTAACAACTTATTACAAATTTAGTGGCTTAAAACACAAATTTATTATTTATACTTACATGGGTTTGAAATCTAACATACTTCTTGATGGGCTAAAATCAAGGTGTTGGCAGGGCCAGTTCTGTTCCAGAGACTCCAGGGGAACATCTGTTTGCTTGGCATCCAGGGGAGAATGTTTGCTTGACATTTCTAGCTTCTAGAGCCAGCTGCATATCTTGCCTGTTTCCATTGCTCCATCTTCAAAGTCAGCAACAGTGAATGAAATCCTTGTGATGTTATCTCTTTGACTTCGTAGGAACTCATATGATTAGGTTGGGTTCATCCAGATAGTCCAAAATAATCTTTCTACTGCAATGTATGTATCCTTAATCACAATTGCAAAGTCTTTTTTACCATAGAAGGCAACAAAATCACAGATTTCAGGGATTTGAGTGTAGACGACTTTGGGGAGTCATTATTCTGCTTAACACAAAGACTAATTTTCAACTAAGTTCATTTTGTTCTATCCTCAGGAAGACGAATAACTGATTACTAATTTAGGTAGAACTGAAACCACCAAACTGCTTTGTAGAAAATAAAATGTATCATGACACCCAAGTCAGTAAAAGTCTTTATTTTCCTGTTTTAAATATGTTCTACATCATATATAAGTCAAAATTCATAGACCAATTGAGTCCAGTTGTGTCCAATAGTCTAATACTCCTAGTTGTTTAAAAGTTTCTATTTCTTTTCAGTCTCTGCCTTTTATCTGGCCAGTTCCATACTAAAAGCCTATCCAATAGTGACATTTAGACTGCAAGTATTTTTTATGCTTTAACAGTGCTGGGAAAGTTCTCAGAGTTGTTTAAAGCTTCTGCATTCTTCTGCTCTCCTGAGAATGTGCTCTATCATTGACTGTCAAAGTGTTCGGAAGTCCCGTGAAGGAGACACAGAATATTAACATGTAAAGAACTCTGAAGAATTTGACAAGGCAGAGTTTTTGAGAATTATATTCTGGTTCAAGCTTGTAGTTTCAGCATCTAAATTTTAATCCCTGCTCCAGTGACAACTATTTTTAATTTAGTTTTATCTTACATAAAATAATTGAATCAGGTAACAAAATGATAAACACTCAAAAATGCTTGCTCTTTTCCTTACTCTCAAATTTACATAAACAATACATGGACAACATATCATTCATGAAAAAGAACTATAGATTTGCATGAATATCACCGTTTCTTTTAATTTTTCCTACATTTTATTAAACACAGGTCATGTCTTTTTTTTTTAATATACGCCTACCTCATAATTGCTGGGCACATAGTAGGTGTATATTGGAAGGACACATAGGTTTCAAGACACTAATGCATTTTATTTCCATATTTTTTGTGAGTTCAAATGAAAATAACTTTACTTATAGATGCTGAGTCTGCTTTGTGTATACTTTCCTCAGGAGTAGATTAAAAGATTTAACATAAAGGACTTCTCATTCCATCATTCAGGCAATTTAGAACCATTGGTCAATCTCCATTTTTTAAATTTACAAATGATTTATTTAGAAATTATGACTAACTGCCAAATTGCTTGAGCAAGTTAAAAGTCATTTCAGTAAAAGTGATTTTGTTGGTCACTCCCAAAGGAATTGGGTTGAGAACAATGAAGATTAAAATACAAGTAAGGCAGAGGGCATGTGGAATATAAAGAAGATATGGAAATTGTCTGGAAAAATATTTATTCTTAAAGATTTATTAATTTATTTGAAAGACAGAGGCATGGATAGAGAGAGAGTGAGTGAGCTTCCATTTGCTGGTTCACTCCTCAACTGATTGCAACTGCCGGGGTTTGGCCTGCGTGGAACCAGGAGCCAAGAGCTTCTTCCAAGTCTGCCACGTACATGGCAGGGACCCAAGCACTTAGGCCATCCTCCAATGCCTTCCCAGGCACATTATCAGGGAGCTAGATCAGAAACGGGGCAGCAGGGACATGAGCTGGTATCCACATCGAATGCTGGTGCTGCAGGTGGTGGTTTAACGTGCTACACCACAATGCTGGCCCCACTGAAAAATATTTCAATTTTTAATCTCTGTAGAACTGCTGGATCATATGGTAATTCCATTTTTAGTTTTTTTGACAAACCTCCACACAATTTTCCATATTGGATAAGTTAACTTTCTTTCTCCCTTTCTTTCTCTCTTTCTTTCTTTCTTTCTTTCTTTCTTTCTTTCTTTCTTTCTTTCTCTCTCTCTCTCTCTCTCTCTCTCTCTCTCTCTCTCTCTCTCTTTCTTTCTTTCTTTCTTTCTTTTGACAGGTAGAGTTACAGACAGTGAGAGAGAGAGACAGAGAGAAAGGTCTTCTATCTTCACTCCCCAGATGGCCGCAATGGCTGGAGCTACGTCAATCTGAAGCCAGGAGCCAGGAGCTTCTTCCTGGTCTCCCATGTGGATG
Organism: Lepus europaeus; assembly: GCF_033115175.1. Classification (NCBI taxonomy): domain Eukaryota; kingdom Metazoa; phylum Chordata; class Mammalia; order Lagomorpha; family Leporidae; genus Lepus; species Lepus europaeus. The sequence goes on along the minus strand of NC_084834.1, from coordinate 63,105,439 downwards.
CAGGGGCCCAAGTACTTGGGCCATCCTCCACTGCCCTCCCGGGCCACAGCAGAGAGCTGGACTGGAAGAGGAGCAACCAGGACTAGAACCAGGCGCCCTTATGGGATGCTGGCCCCGCAGGCGGAGGATTAACCTAGTGCCCACCGCACTGGCCCCTAAGTTAACTTTCAATCCCACTAACTGTGTATAAGTGTTCCCATTTCTCTAAATCCTTGCCAACATTGTTATTTTTCATTTTTTGATATCAACAGTTGTGATTTTAATTAGCATACACCTAATGAGATTAGTGATGTTGATCATTTTTCAGTATTCCTGTCACTGATTTGTATATGTAATTGTGAGAAATGCCTATTCAGGTCCTTTATCAATGATTAATTGATTTTCTTTTGCTTTTGAGTTAGAGGAATTGTGTATCAATTTTAGACATTATTGCCTTCTCATGTATATGGTTTGCAAATATTTTCTTCCAATCTGTAGGCTATTTCTTCACTCTGTTAATTGTTTCCTTTACTGTGCAGAAGTTTTGAGTCTGATGTAAACCCAGTTGTTTATTTTTGCTTTTGTTGCCCGATTTTTTTATTTTAAGTCACTCAACAGACTGCCATTGGGTAGCTTTCTCATTATGTTTTCTTAGAGCATTTTTCAGTTTGGTATTTTACATTCAATTTTTTGGAAAGATTTTATTTATTTATTTGAGAGGTAGCGTTACAGAGAGAGAAGGAGAGACAGAGAGAAAGGTCTTCTATCTGCTGGTTTACTCCTCAAATGGCCACAACAGCAAGAGCTGGGCTGGTCCAAAGCACTTCATCCGGGTCTAACACACGGGTTCAGGAGCCCAAGCACTTGGGCCATCTTCCACGGTTTTCCAAGACCATAGCAGAGAGCTGGAACGGAAGAGAAGCCGCTGGGACTATAACCAGCATCCATATGGGATGTTGCTGCTGCAGGCAGAGGTTTAACTCACTATGCCACAGCACTGGCTCTGTATTCAAATTTTAATCCATTCTGAGTTGAGCTGATTTTATATATGTTAAAAGATAGGAGCACAGTTTCATTCTTACACATGTAATGTACATTTGTCACTTCTGGTAGTTTTTTGTGGAGCTGTCAGAATTTTTATGTATGATTAGATCATGTTGTTGACAAATTAATAATTTCTATTTCCTTTACTATTTGTATGCCTTTTATTTATTTCTCTTGATTAATTTCTCTGGTGAGGGCTCCTAGTTCTATTTTGAAAGGAAGTAGTAAAACTGGGCAGTCTTGTTTTTTTTTTTTCCTCATCTCAGGGAAATTCTTTAACTTTACTCCCTAGCAAGTCTGCCATTAACCCTGGGCCTGTAATTTATGAGATACATGCTTTCCATACCTAATTGGTTGACAGTTTCTATCACAAAAAGATATTGAATTTGCCAAATATTTTTCTGAATATCATGAGATGATCACACGGTTTTTAGCCTTCATTCTCCTAGGCAATGTATAGTATTTATAGGTTTGCATATGGTGAACCATCCTTGCATCACAAGGGTAAATCACAATTGACCATGCTGATGGTTTTAATATGCTGTGAAATTCCATTTACTGGTATTTTGTAGAGGATTTTTACTTCTGTGTTCATCAAGGATGCTGACCTCTCAGCTATTTCAAGTTAAATGATTTTAAAATCTTGCAATCATATCTTTTATTTTTATTTTTTATTTTTATTTATTTATTTATTTATTTTTTATTTTTGACAGGCAGAGTGGATAGTGAGAGAGAGACAGAGAGAAAGGTCTTCTTTTTGCCGTTGGTTCACCCTCCAATGGCTGCCGCCATTGGCGTGCTGCGGCCGGCGACTGCGCTGATCCGATGGCAGGAGCCAGGTGCTTCTCCTGGTCTCCCATGGGGTACAGGGCCCAAGGACTTGGGCCATCCTCCACTGCACTCCCTGGCCACAGCAGAGAGCTGGCCTGGAAGAGGGGCAACCGGGACAGGACTGGTGCCCCGACCGGGACTAGAACCCGGTGTGCTGGCGCCGCAAGGCGGAGGATTAGCCTAGTGAGCCGTGGCGCCGGCCTTGCAATCATATCTTTACATACTGCTTGTTGCTTAACAATATGATATCTGAACAAATTATTAATTTTCAATATGTCTTTCAAAAAGATAATAAAATGTCATATTAAACAGAGAAAGGTTATAAATAACTGTATGATTTAATTCATTGAAAAGTCAAAAATATTTTTGAAGGGACAATGTCATTAAAGTAGCCATCTCAGAATTTAAATCTACTTCAGAATAGCTGGATATAGATCTCAAAATAAACATTTTAATCACTCAATATAACTACCTCTGTCTTAAATATGCTTTTCTGTGCATTATTGAGCTCAAAGCATAAAATCCATTTTCAGTCAGGTATAAATCTAGGACTATTACTAGGACTAGGACTACAAATAAGAAAAAAGAGTGTGTTAGACATGGCAATAACTAGTAATCTAGGACTATTACTCTTCTCTTTTCCTCTTTTCATCAAAATTATTATTTTTTTATTAAACTTTTATTTAATGAATATAAATTTCCAAAGTACAGCTTATGGGTTACAATGGCTTCCCCCTCCCAAAACTTCCCTCCCACCCACAACCCTCCCCTTTCCCGCTCCCTCTCCCCTTCCAATCACATCAAGATTCGTTTTCAATTCTCTTTATATACAGAAGATCAGTTTAGTATATATTAGGTAACGATTTCAACAGTTTGCCCCCATATAGCAACACAAAGTGAAAAAAAATACTGTTGGAGTACTAGTTATAGCATTAAATAACAGTGTACAGCACATTAAGGACAGAGATCCTACATGATATTTTTAAAAAATTAATTAATTTTCTATGCCATTTCCAATTTCAAACCAAGTTTTTTTTTTTCATTTCCAATTATCTTTATATACAGAAGATTGATTCAGTATATAATTAGTAAAGATCTCATCAGTTTGTACCCACGCAGAAACACAAAGTGTAAAAATACTGTTTCAGTACTAGTTATAGCATCATTGCACATTAGACAACAAGTTAAGGACAGATCCCACATGGGATGTAAGTACACAGTGACTTCTGTTGCTGAGTTAACAATTTGACACTCCTGTTCATGGCGTCAGTAATCTCCTTAGGCTCTAGTCATGAGTTGCCAAGGCTATGGAAGCCTTTTGAGTTTGCTGATTTCGATCTTATTCAGACAGGGTCATAGTCAAAGTGGAAGTTCTCTCCTCCCTTCAGAGAAAGGTACCTCCTTCTTTGATGGCCCTGTTCTTTCCACTGGGATCTCACTCACAGAGATCTTTCATTTAGGACTGGATAAAGAAATTATGGGACATGTACTCCATAGAATACTATACAGCAGTAAGAAACAATGAAACCCAGTCATTTGCAACAAGATGGAGGAATCTGGAAAACATCATGCTGAGTGAATTAATCCAGTCCCAAAGAGACAAATATCATTTGTTTTCCCTGATCGGCGACAACTGAGCACCAAAGGGGAAACCTGTTGAAGTGAAATGGACACTTTAAGAAACAATGACCTGATCAGCTCTTGTCCTGACTCTAGATGTACAATGTAATACTTTATCCTTTTTAGTATTTGTTGTTGTTGTTGTTCTAGTACTAGTGGTTGAATTCTGTAATTAACACACAATTATTCTTAGGTGTTTAAATTTTAACTGAAAAATGATCCCCGTTAAATTTCAGAGTGGAAAAAGAGAGGGAGAAGATGTACAATTTGGGACATGCTCAATCAGACTTGCCCCAAATGATGGAGTTAGAAATGTGCCAGGGGATTCCAATACAATCCCATCAAGGTGGCATGTACCAATGCCATCTCACTAGTCCAAGGGATCAATTTCAGTGCACAGTTGATGGCTCTGATAGGTCTAAGAGTCAAAGGGATCACACAAACAAGACAAGTGTCTGCTAACACTAACTGATAGAATCAAAAAGGGAGAGAAAGATCCAACATGGGAAGTGGGATACACAGTAGATTCATAGAATGGCAGACGTCCTAAACAACACTCTGGCCTCAGAATCAGCCCTTAAGGCATTCAGATCTGGCTGAAGAGCCCATGAGAGTATTGTAGGCATGGAAAGCCAAGATATCATCAAAATTATTTCTTTCTTTTTTTTTTCAGTTTTTTTTTTTAACTTTTATTTAATGAATCTAAATTTCCAAAGTACAGCTTATGGGTTACAATGGCTTCCCCCCTCCCGTAACTTCCCTCCTACCCACAACCCTCCCCCCTCCCGCTCCCTTTCCCCTTCCATTCACATAAAGATTCATTTTCAATTCTCTTTATATACAGAAGATCAGTTTAGTACATATTAGGTAAAGATTTCAACAGTTTGCCCATATAGCAACACAAAGTGAAAAAACTACCATTGGAGTACTAATTATAGCATTAAATAACAATGTACAGCACATTAAAGACAGAGATACTACATAATAGTTTTTTTAAAAAAATTAATTAATTTTCTATGCCATTTCCAATTTAACACCAGGTTGTTTTTTTCATTTCCAATTCTCTTTATATACAGAAGATCAATTCAGTATATAATTAGTGAAGATCTCATCAGTTTGTACCCACACAGAAACACAAAGTATAAAAATACTGTTTCAGTACTACTTATAGCATCACTTCACATTAGACAACACATTAAGGACAGATCCCACATGGGGTGTAAGTACACAGTGACTCCTGTTGCTGACTTAACAATTTGACACTCCTGTTCATGGCGTCAGTAATCTCCCTAGGCTCTAGTCATGAGTTGCCATGGCTATGGAAGCCTTTAGAGTTCGCTGACTTTAATCTTATTCCGATAGGTTCATAGTCAAAGTGGAAGTTCTCTCCTCCCTTCGGAGAAAGGTACCTCCTTCTTTGATGGCCCTGTTCTTTCCACTGGGATCTCACTCACAGAGATCTTTCATTTAGGTCTTTTTTTTTTTTTTTCCATGATATCTTGGCTTTCCATGCCTATTATACTCTCATGGGCTCTTCAGCCAGATCCGAATGCCTTGAGGGTTGATTCTGAGGCCAGAGTGTTGTTTAGGACATCTGCCATTCTACGAGTCTGCTGTGTATCCCGCTTCCATGTTATTTCTATGTTTTTTTTCTGATTAAATTAAAATGCATTATGTTAGGCCTGGGGAAACCATTAGCTTAATTAATTAAATCTTCTTATTTTAGAGATAAGGTAAATATAAATTCTATAATGATAAAGTGTCTATGGGTACATTTATGGTCACACTGACTAAAGGCATTCGCTAGTCTTCCTGCAACAACATTGTTGGTTTGACTAAAACCAATGGAAAGAAAGAAAACAGAAGCATATGTGGTAGCTTCCAGAAACCTTTCCAAAGTGACAACAAAATGGTCCCATTGCCCCTTTTTAATGTTTCCCTATTTTGTTGTCTAAAGCCCAGAGGGTACCCATTTATCCCCTTCCCCAATAATAATAATAAAGTTGTAGCCCAGAAATCCTGCAATTATCTGCATCGCTGGGAAATTTGTGGAGCAGAAGTGCCAGACCTGTCCAGTGCAGCATCTCTGTGGCCCTAGTTTACACTAAACAGAAGTTAACTTTGCCTGACTAAAACCCTTGCTGTTTTTCTTGTCACTCACAGTAAACTTTTTTTTTTTTAGATAGGCAGAGTGGACAGTGAGAGAGAGAGAGACAGAAAGGTCTTCCTTTTCCATTGGTTCACCCCCCAATGGCCGCTGTGGCCAGCGCACCGTGCTGATCCAAAGCCAGGAACCAGGTGCGTCCTCCTGGTCTCCCATGTGGGTTCAGGGTCCAAGCACTTGGGCCATCCTCCACTGCACTCCCGGGCCACAGCAGAGAGCTGGCCTGGAAGAGGAGTGACTGGGACAGAATCTGGCACCCGACCGGGACTAGAACCTGGTGTGCCGGCGCCGCAGGCGGAGGATTAGTCTATTGAGCCGCAGCACCAGCCTCACAGTAAACTTAATCCCAACTAATACAACTACAATGAGTAAGGTGAGTGAGACATTCATCTTGTATGTATTGTTTAAGGGAGCAGCAAAAAAAGTTATCAATATAAGCAAAATCAAATTAACAAACTATGACTTGTGGTCCATCACCTATTTTTATAAATAAAGTTTTACAGAAACTGCTACCAAAAATTCAGCCCCTGTCCCAGGGGGTCAATCAAAATAATGACGACAAGACTTGAAGGTAAAGGAAAGAGACTGTGTAAGCCAACCATAGATGAGGACAACAGCAGACCTTGGGGTCTCCAAAACTTCCATCCTGCTTGATGAGAAGAATCTGGGGTTTTTATTGAGGCTACAAACAAAGAGGAGTCTAGTTTGGGGGGAAAATGCCAGAGGCACAGCAAGTGTTCAAAGTAGCTGTGATAAGGACCAAAACTCATCAGCCAGAAACAGAACTTGTCACAAGAATGATGCCCGTTCCTGGGTGAGGCCTACAGATGGACAGATTAACCCTGTCAGAGTGGGTTGCTCTGCCCTGGCGGCCTGTAAGAGAGGTCAAGATAAGCATTAAAACATTCTTAGAGCATGGGCAAAAGAGAGGGACAGGAATTTAGTCTTGAAGCATAACATGCATAACAGAATATTTTCCAAGAGTGGCCCATAAAACATCACTTGGCTAGGGTTAGTGAAAGTAAAGCTGCACACTGCAAAATTTTCCATCTTACATTTAATTATGACAAGAACCAATTCCTGCAATATTTATATCATCTGGAACCTGGTTACAAAACCACAGCTTGGAGTGAATAAACAGGGTCCTGCAAGTATGAAGTGATATCTTGTCCTTTTTAAAACTTTTGTTGCTCATTGTGTTTTTAAAAACAACTTAAATTTAAAAATAATATTGCTTAAGGGGCAGGAGTTTTGGTGACTCATGTTAAGCTACTATTTGGGATGCCCATATCCCATACTGGAGTACTGGTTCAAGTCTCGGAACTCCTGCTTCTCATCCAATTTCTTGTTAATGCATCTTGGGAGGCAGCAGATGATGACTTGAGTATTCGGGCTCCTGCCACCTACATGAGAGACCCAGAAGGGATCCTTGGCTGCTGGCTTTGACCTGGCCCAGCCCTGGTTATTGCAGCCATTTGGGTAATAAACTAGCAGATAGAAGATGCCTCTTTTATTTCTCTCTCTTTTTCTGCATGTGTATGTGTGTCACTCTACCTTTCAATTAAATTGATCAGTCTTTTAAAAGTTGCATGATATGCAATTTCCTTGGTTGAGCGCTTGCCTCCTTACCTCCACCCACCTAAATTTTGCACCTTGTTCACCTCATTTTCATCCCAGGCCTGATACAGACCTAGGAACCTGTCACTGTGATGAAGATATTAAGCACATTTATCACCTCCAAAACATTCCTCTTGCCCCTTGGCCCCTTTTTAATCCTTCCCTTCTGCCAGTCTCTACCCAGTCATGAAGAAATCACAGATCTATTTTCTATCACCATGTGTTACTTTGTATTTCCTAGAATTTTACATAAATGGCCAAGTATGATTTTTCTTTATTGGCTTCTTTTCTTCTGTATAGTTATTGCCATGTCTAACACACTCTTTTTTCTTACTTGTAGTGTGATGTCCTTTCATGTGTTGGGCATTTGGGTTGTTTCCACTTTAAGAGTATTACAAAAAAGCTATTTGAATGCTCATGTACAAGTCTTTTTATGTATACATGCTTTAACTTCTCTTGGGTAAATATCTAGGAGTGAAATGGCTGTGTCAATGGCTGTAGGTATAGCTGTAGGTATAGGTGTCACTTTTTATGACGTTGTGAAACTTTTCAAAATGGTTGAATCGTTTTACAGCTCACCAGCAATGTATGAGAATTTGGATTCAACACTTTGTCAGTGACATTTAGTGTGCAGAGGAGTGATGACATGATCTGGCAGAAAGCAGAAGCTTGGGAGGACTTGTAAACTACCTTCATTTCAAGTATATTCTCCAGCATGGATCTATTGGATGAAGGCAGAAGGCATATATGAGCTCAAGGTCGTTAAGCATAACATCTGACAAATTATTAGGTGACTACTAAGAAATGTTTATGATGGTACAATCTTCAGGAAACTAGGCTTACAAATAAAGCTAAGAGATAATAAATACAACTGAATAACAGCATCAGAATAGTTCTAAAAACTTTGACTATTATCTTCTGCTTTCATTCTTTACACAAATTTTAGTCACATGGCTACAAGGATACTGAGGAACAAACTATTTTCTGTGTGGCCATGTGTACACCTAAACACTTTTATCACTATGGAATTGATGCTTACCTCACCTCTAAAGCAAGAGGATTTACTTCATAACCCTGGGTTTACTATTATTCCCTTTAATTCAGTCTGAAACCAAAATGGACATTGTTTGTAAGATAGACTCTAACTTATAAAATGATTCTGGAAGGCACTGAATAAAAATCCAAGAAACACGTAAGCAACAACAATCCTTGGGGGAAAGGGCATTAATTTTCTTTACTTCCTCACAAATTACTGTTGTTTAGTGACTTAAAACAATGCACATCTATTCCTTCAGTTTCTATGGGTCAGGGGCCTGGCACAGTTTAACTCAGTCCTCTATTGAGAATATCAGAAGGCTAGAGTTTAGATTTCAGATGGGGTGTCACTCTCATCTGAAATTTAGGTCTTCTAAGCTCACATGAGTTTTGGCAGAAGAGAGACTGCTGCTTCAAATCCTTGGCCTCTGATTGTCTTTTGAAGATCTTTTCCATAGGTGGATATTTAGAGTACTCAGGGTGACGGCAACTACATATCAAAATGCCTGGGTCCGTGTCACATCTTCCTCTTTATTCCAGCTTCTTGCTCATTCCTTGGCTGTTGTAAACATTTGGTGAGAGAGTAGAAGGGAGATCGTCTCACTTTCTTTCCTTTTAAAATAAATAAATAAATATTTATAAACTTTTTTACTAATTCAAAGTCAACTGGTTAGGAACTATGCCATTTGTAAAAATCTTTTCTCCCTAAGTATATAATATGAACTAACCACAGTAGTGACAAACATCATGTACACAGGTCCTTTACAAATTTAAGGAGACTATTCAGGATATGTACACCAAAAAGCAGAAATTATATCAGTTCTCCTAGAATTCTGTAACAATTAAGAGTTTCTTTTAATGTTTAAACATGCAATTTCAACAAAAAAAAGGCAATATTTGAAAAAAATCAGAAGTGTTATAGAAAGAATGCAGCCAAATAAAAATTGAAGGGGCCAGCTACTATATTTATCAAAGATGTAAAAAACAGGGTTAATAAGTGTGTTCAAAAAGTAAATTGAACTGTATTAAAACATCAAAGGTAAGCATAACAATTATTGATTAAATAGATATTACAATAGATAGAAATTTATCTTCTAAAATATTTTATTTATTTATTTGAGAGTCATAGTTATAGACAAGGAAAGGAAGAGAGATAGAAAGAAATCTTACATCCACTGGTTCACTCCCTAAATGGCCCCAATGGCTAGAGCTGAGCCCATCCAAAGCCAGAAACCAGAAGTTTCTTCCGGGTTTTCCATATGGGTGCAGGGGCCCAAGCACTTGGGCCATCTTCCACTACCTTCTCAGGCCATAAGCAGAAAGCTGGATTGGAAGAGGAGCAGCCGGGATTCTAACCAGTGCCAATATGGGGTGCCAGGGCCAGAGACAGGGGTTTAGTATACTATGATACAGCACCAGACCCAGAAATTTAAAAGAATGTTCTGAGGCTGAAAAACACAGTAATGTAGATAAAGATTTCACTAAAGGGGTTCCAAGTTACTTTGTTTTATTTAGTTAGTTATTTATTTTTAACTTTTATTTAATAAGTATAAATTTCCAAAGTACAGCTTATGGATTACAATGGCCTTTCCCCCCCATAACTTCCTTCCCACCCGCAACCCTCCCATCTCCTGCTCCCTCTCCCATTCCATTCACATCAAGATTCATTTTCAATTATCTTTATAAACAAGAGATCAATTTAGTATAAATTAAGTAAAGCTTTCAACAGTTTGCACTCACACAGAAACACAAAGTGTAAAATACTGTTTGAGTACTGTTTATACCATTATTTCACATTGTACAACACATTAAGGACAGAGATCCTACATGAGGAGTAAGTGCACAGTGACTCCTGTTGTTGACTTAACAAATCGACACTCTCGCTTATGGCATCAGTAATCACCCGAGGCTCTTGTCATGAGTTGCCAAGGCTATGGAAGCCTTTTGAGTTTGCCGACTCCAATCTTATTTAAACGAGGTCTTAGTCAAAGTGGAAGTTCTGTCCTCCCTTCAGAGAAAGGTACCTCCTTCTTTGATGGCCCCGTTCTTTCTACTGAGATCTCACTCGCAGAGATCTTTCATTTAGGTTTTTTCTTTTTTTTGCCAGAGTGTCTTGGCTTTCCATGCCTAAAATACTCTCATGGGCTTTTCAGGTGGATCTGAATGCATTAAGAGCTAATTCTGAGGCCAGAGTGCTGTTTAGGACAGCTGCCATTCTATGAGTCTGCTGTGTATCCCACTTCCCATGTTGGATTATTCTCTCCTTCTTAATTCTATCAGATAGTATTAGCCGACACTAGTCTTGTTTATGTGATCTCTTTGACTCTTAGACCTATCATTATGATCAATTGTGAACAGAAATTGATCGAATAGACTAGTGAGATGGCATTGGTACATTCCACCTTGATGGGATTGAATTGGAATCCCCTGGCACATTTCTAACTCTACCATTTGGGGCAAGTCCGATTGAGCATGTCCCAAATTGTATATCTCCTCCGTCTCTTATTCCCACTCTTATATTTAACAGAGATCACTTTTCATTTAAATTTAAACACCTAAGAATAATTGTGTATTAATTACAGAATTCAACCAATAGTATTAAGTAGGACAAAAAAATACTAAAATTGATAAAGTATTAAGCTGTTCATCAACAGTCAGGACAAGGGCTGATCGAGTCACTGTTTCTCATAGTGTCCATTTCACTTCAACAGGTTTCCTTTTTGGTACTCAGTCAGTTGTCACCTATCAGGGAGAACATATGATATTTGTCCCTCTGGGACTGGCTTATTTCACTCAGCATCATGTGTTCCAGATTCCTCCATTTTGTTGCAAATGACCGGGTTTCATTGTTTTTGACTGCTGCATAGTATTCTATGTCCCATACTTTCTTTATCCAGTCTATTGTTGATGGGCATTTAGGTTGATTCCAGGTCTTAGCTACTGTGAATTGAGCTGCAATAAACATTAAGGTGCAGACAGTTTTTTTTTTCTCCAAGTTACTTTGAACTGACAGAAGAGAGAGTGTACTTGAAGATGTAACAACAAAAATGGTCCAATCCAAAGACTAAGTGAAAGAAGAGTGAAGTAAAAGAAAACACAATCTCAGATCTGTGAGACATGATTAAGTGAACCAATAAATATGTGTATGTAATTGGAGTCCAGAGAAAAGACAAGAAAAAGCAGAAAAAAAAACATGACAAAATAATGGTGAAAACTTGACTGAAAGCATTCATCCACGTATATAAGAAGTTCCACGGCCGGCGCCGTGGCTTAACAGGCTAATCCTCCGCCTTGCGGCGCCGGCACACCGGGTTCTAGTCCCGGTCGGGGCACCAATCCTGTCCTGGTTGCCCCTCTTCCAGGCCAGCTCTCTGCTGTGGCCAGGGAGTGCAGTGGAGGATGGCCCAAGTCCTTGGGCCCTGCACCCCATGGGAGACCAGGAGAAGCACCTGGCTCCTGCCATAGGAACAGCGCGGTGCGCCGGCCGCAGCGCGCCTACCGCGGCGGCCATTGGAGGGTGAACCAACGGCAAAAAGGAAGACCTTTCTCTCTGTCTCCCTCTACTGTCCACTATGCCTGTCAATAAATAAATAAATAAAATAAAATAAAGAAATAAAAATTAAAAAAAAAAAAGTTCCGCAAACTTCAATGAGGATATGCTCAAAGAGATTCAAATGCAGATACATTGTGGTCAAACTGTTTAAAGCCAAAAACATAAAGAAAATATTCAAAGCAACAATAGAGTGATGATTTATATATAAGATATACTATACCACAACAAAATAAAATAGAGGTCAGAAGTGGTTTAATGACATATTTAAATTACTGAATGCAAAAGTATCATAAAAACAAAGACTGAGAGAAATTTTGCCTGGCAGGTCTGCATTACAATAAATGCTAAAGGAAATCCTTCAGACTAAAGAAAATAATACCAACTGGTAACTTAAATAGATTTTAAGAACTAATGTGCATGATAAAGTAAAATGAAAAACAGTGCCCACACATACTTGAAATCCATGCATTATCTTTTTGTAGTACACGATTTTCCATGAATTGTTTGAGGACCTCTCATATGCATCACTTTAAAAAATTGCACCAAAATGAACTCATCTATTTGCTCCAATTTCCACAAACTTTTTTTTTTACAGGCAGAGTGGACAGTGAGAGAGAGAGACAGAGAGAAAGGTCTTCCTTTTTGCCGTTGGTTCACCCTCCAATGGCCGCCGCGGTAGGCGCGCAGCGGCCGGCGCACCGCGCTGATCCGGTGGCAGGAGCCAGGTGCTTTTCCTGGTCTCCCATGGGGTGCAGGGCCCAAGCACTTGGGCCATCCTCCACTGCACTCCCTGGCCACAGCAGAGAGCTGGCCTGGAAGAGGGGCAACCAGGACAGGATCGGTGCCCCGACTGGGACTAGAACCCGGTGTGCAGGCGCTGCAAGGCAGAGGATTAGCCTAGTGAGCTGCGGCGCCGGCCACAAACTTTTTAAAGTACCTTAATATAACATGTACCAAAAGCATCATTGAACTGTATACTTCAGACTGGAGAGTTTTATGGTACAAAAAAAATCTTAGTAAATCTGGTAAAAAAATATATCAGGTGCAAGTTTCTGCCTGGTACTTCCTTATACTATCATAAAAATAAATATTTTATCTAGAGTTCTAGTTACTTATTGGTCCTAAGGGAACTACAAAAAGAATGTATGCAAATTATTCTCCTCCATAACAACCTACACTTGCTTTAATTGGTTTCAGTGAAATAGAGCCAAGACATATAAAGTCAAATTTGGGTCATGCATGGACAATGAAAAACTTCAGCAATGTCTGGCTATGGAGTAGGAAAATGTGGAGAATGGAAGTACAATAAGGATCCCACCAGGTATCGAGTGCAATCACAGGAGGACTTAACATTGCCCTAATTGGAGGCTGGGCATCAGGATGGTCAGCTCTGTTTCTGACTGACCTTAGCGGAAGGTCACTCCATAGCAGTGTGTTAAACATTCCCCCAAGATAATGCACTGTGCATCACCAGAAAAAAATATTTTCATAGCATGAAATGTTGGAATGTGGTTTTGCTCTCAAGCAGATGTTTGTTAATAGAATTTAGGCAGAAAATAAACTGGAATTTCTACAAAACCACACATAGCCAAACCATTAGATAGAATTGCATTTTGCAGTATTGTAAAGTATTAATTCTATTATATGTTTATATCACATGCATCAGAGCAAGATAAGTAAAGTAAATATAATGTAATCAGGAAATAACTGAGTTAAGCTTCACATGTCAACAGACATGAATATATATCAAAACCACAAAGACTTCTTGACTCAGAGTCATGACAAAAACGTTTCCAAAATTCTTGCACTATTACTCATCTTCAAAAGGATGTGAGTTGAAAAATAGGGAGAATAACTTTAAAGTTTTACAATAAATGCCGTATTTGCTTTAAATAGATTCATATTGAGAATTAAACATTGGTTCAAAGAAGCAGATCATCATAGCCTTTTCTGGTTCCAGGATAAACGAGAATGTGTTGCAAAAATATAAAGAAGAGACTGTTCTATTGATGGTTTCTCTGTTACCTAATGATGTCTTATTAATTACTTGGGTATAACACAATGTAATTTTTTGTCTATAATCTAGACATTGAGCTTCTTGTGCATTCATTCTTTTTTTCACTTAGTTTATTAGTTTTATTTATTTATTTATTTATTTATATTTTTATTTTTAGAAAGAGAGAGTGAGAGCAAGAGAATCCTTCCATCCTCTGGTTCACTCCCTAAATGGTGGCAACACCCAAGGCTGAGTCAGACCAAAGCCAGCAGTCAGAAGCTTCATCTGGGTCTCCCATGTGGGTGCAGGGGTCCAGCACTTGGACCATCATCTGCTGCTTCTCCCAGGTGCATTAGCAAGGAGCTGTATTGGAAGTGGAGCATCCAGGACTCAAACTAGCACCCACATGGGATACTGGTGCCACAGGCAGCAGTTCAACACACTGTGTCACAGTGCTGGCCCTTCATTCTATATTTTTAAGAAATGAAACTAGATTGAGAGGGATGTAAGTTTATGATTTCAAGGGTTTATTCTTTGGTTTGGTTTTTTTCTTTGTTCACCCTGCTCTTCTCTCTTCTAACCTCTCTAACTTCCCAATTCCACTGTTTGGTGGAGAAAAGCATCCAATACTGAGAACAGAAAATTAGACAAAGGAATTGAGGTTGCTCTTGACTCTGGTAGCCACCTGATGTATTTTTCCTTTGCTACTTATTTTTTCTTTTATGGTAAGAAATAATCCCCTGCATAGTCATCACTGATTCTATATTGGCAAAATACATAGCACATGTGTTCTGATAGGTGCTCTACATTCCTTATTGTCTGCAAAGTAAAGGGGTCTATAAAACAGCATAAACAAATCCTGTTTCCTCTAGCTACAACATCTCCACTCACTGGCAGGTAAACTGGACTGCTTACTGACTCCTGCACATGCCTTGAGGACAGCCACCTCCCAAAAGGGGTCCTCTCTCAGCTGTTGGATAATGACTCAGGAGCTTGGGGGTGGAGAGGTGTCTGAAACAACACAGCTGCATCGTCCTTAGATATCCACTCCAAATTTTTTTCTACCTCTACTCCAGAGCGGGTCTTATACTGAAAAGCTGGTAGTTAGCCCACGGATCCAAGATGCACAATAAATCCCAAGTAAGATAGGATAAAAAGAAAAGATCATTATGCAGATTTCTGAAAATTAGTGGTAAGGAGAAAATCTAAAAGTAGCCATGAGGTGATAAAGAGGATGGAGGATCAAGTTAGCCACAGATGGTGTCCCCTGGTCCCCTCTCCCCCATATTCGGACATTGATGCCCTAACAACCAGTATCTCAGAATATTACTGTGTTTGGAAATAGGGTTTTTAAAGAGGTAATTACAATTGCATGTGATCACATGGTGGGCTCTAATACAATCTGATAGCATACACATCAGAAGAGGAAATTTGGACATGAAGAGATATCAGAGAAATGCATGCATATGGTAAAGGCCGTGAGAGGCCACAGAGAGAAGATGCCTGACTACAGATGCAAGAGATAAGCCTCAAAGGAAACTCCCTGCCAACACCTTCTTCAAGGATTTCCAGCCTCCAGAACTGTGAGGGAACAAATTTCTGTTATTTAAGCTCCAGACTGTGGTTTTTTTGTAATGGCAGCCCTAGAAAACTAACATACACATAATGAGCCGAGAAATCAGCTCTTCAAATCTTTAAAATACAGGAGATGTCTCAAAGGCTCCGTCGCTATTAATAGCAGAGGGCATTATGAGAGCATGGAAAAAGATGGAAATAAATCACTGGTGGTTTTCTTTTATATCATATAGAGGAGGTTCTTGCAATAAGTGTAACTTACCCCACATTTTCTGAAGAATGATCCGAACACCGGTGCTATAGAATGCTAATAGTTTTTCCTTGGAAAATAAAGGAGCTTTAGGAAATATTACAATATACTGTGAACCAAATACTTATTTTATTTGAAAAATAGAGATAGTGAAAGACAAGTACAGACAGACAGATACAAACACACACACACACACACATACAGCAAGAGAGATGGAGAGAGAGAGAGAGAGAGAGAGAGAGAGAGAGGTAAAGCTGGAGAGAACTAATTTCTATCTGCTTGTTTACTCCCCAAATGCCAGACCTAACACAAGAGCCTGGAATTCATTTCAGATGCGCCCATATCAATGTCAGGGACCCAAGTGCCTAGACTATCAACACCACCTCCTAGAGTGTGTGTGTGTGCAGGAAACTTGAGTTGAGGGCAGGGGCTGGTCTAGAATCCAGGCACTGTGACATGGGTTGTGGGTGACAATAGTACTGGGGGACTTCAATACTCCACTCTCAGAAATAGACAGATCAACAGGACAGAAGATCAAAAAGGAGACAGTAGATTTAAATGACACTATAGCCCAAATGGATCTAACAGACATCTACAGAACATTTCATCCTACATCTAAGGACTTTACATTCTTCTCAGCAGTACATGGAACCCTCTCTAGGATTGACCACATACTAGGCCATAAAGCAAGTCTCAGCAAATTCAAAAGAATTAGAATCATACCATGCAGCTTCTCAGACCACAAAGGAATGAAATTGGAAATTGGCAACTCAGGAATCCCTAGAGCACGTGTAAACACATGGAGATTGAACAACATGCTCCTGAATGAACAATGGGTCATAGAAGAAATTAAAAGAGAAATCAAAAATTTTCTGGAAGTAAATGAGGATAACAGCACAACATACCAAAACCTATGGGATACAACAAAAGCAGTGTTAAGAGGAAAGTTTATATCAATAGGTGCCTACATCAAGAAATTGGAAAGGCACCAAATAGATGAGCTTTCAAGTCATCTCAAGGATCTAGAAAATCTGCAGCAAACCAAACCCAAACCCAGTAGGAGAAGAGAAATAATTAAAATCAGAGAAGAAATCAACAGGATTGAATCCAAAAAAACATTACAAAAAATCAGCCAAACGAGGAGCTGGTTTTTTGAAAAAATAAACAAAATTGACACCCCATTGGCCCAACTAACTAAAAAAAGAAGAGAAAAGACCCAAATCAATAGGATCAGA
Organism: Lepus europaeus; assembly: GCF_033115175.1. Taxonomy (NCBI): domain Eukaryota; kingdom Metazoa; phylum Chordata; class Mammalia; order Lagomorpha; family Leporidae; genus Lepus; species Lepus europaeus. The sequence goes on along the minus strand of NC_084834.1, from coordinate 63,088,540 downwards.
GATGAAATGGGAAACATAACAACAGACGCCACAGAAATAAAAAGAATCATCAGAAATTACTACAAGGACTTGTATGCCAGCAAACAGGGAAATCTATCAGAAATGGACAGATTCTTGGACACATACAACCTCCCTAAATTGAGCCAGGAAGACATAGAAAACCTAAACAGACCAATAACTGACACAGAAATTGAAACAGTAATAAAGGCCCTCCCAACAAAGAAAAGCCCAGGGCCAGATGGATTCACTGCTGAATTCTACCAGACATTTAGAGAAGAACTAACTCCAATTCTTCTCAAACTATTCAGAGCAATCGAAAAAGAGGGAATCCTCCCAAATTCTTTCTATGAAGCCACCATCACCTTAATTCCTAAGCCAGAAAGAGACGCAACATTGAAAGAGAATTACAGACCAATATCCCTGATGAACATAGATGCAAAAATCCTCAATAAAATTCTGGCCAATAGAATGCAACAACACATCAGAAAGATCATCCACCCAGACCAAGTGGGATTCATCCCCGGTATGCAGGGATGGTTCAACATTCGCAAAACAATCAACGTAATACACTACATTAACAGACTGCAGAAGAAAAACCATATGAGTCCCAAGTAACTTCTTAACCACTGCACCAAGTGCTTACAAAAAAAAAATAGTTTTGTATCTATTAAACAGCACAAGGTAATATGAAATTAAACTTTACTGAATAACCTGAAAGCAAACAATGTTATTCACCTAATTGGAGCTTGTTAAATATTTATTGGTAATATTGGAAAACTGCAAGAAGGGAATATATCTTCTTCCTAGGCATGCTTGGATAAACTAATCTAATCAAAAGATCAAATGACCCCAAATTAAATATATGAACTATCTTGAGAAATCCTTAAGTGATTCTCTCTAGAGGTTTGCTTAATTGTGACCATGGGAATTAAGTATGGGGGAGACAAGAACAGTGCTTCTACTCTAATTAGACCTCTATGTATAATTACATGTGCTTTGAATCACATTTTAAAACAAGAGAAAACCACTTGCAGAGTGGCCCTGTTCTGCCAATCTGGTATTTTTAAGAAATATCAAACTTTTACTGGGAAGTTCTTTACTGACTACTTTATAAATAGATTCACAGAATGAAAACAGTGGCTTTAGGGTTAATGGAGACTTAGCATGCATATAGAAATTCCTTCTAGAAGCAAGCCTAACTGCCTGCTAGTTAGCATTCTACTATATCTTCATGTGGTGAAGAACAGCCAGTTGTGTTTCCATTTTCTTCGATTATTATTTGATAAAGTATTTCTAAAGATCTGTGTTAAGTCTAAATTCTGTGGATTTTGCTTTGTTGTGTTTGTTGATCAATCCTCTTGAATTTAATGTGCTAGAATCCACTGTGATTTTCATAACTCAGAAGACTCTATGCTGGCACAGAATGGCGTTTGTTTGCTCAAAGTAACCTGCATTTTCTTGGGAGAGAATACAGTACAGATGATAGGAGGTTTTATTTTGTTTTTGTTTTGGCTTCCATTGGCTTCCAAGAAATGATTCAGACTAACATTTATTTTCTAAAACAAACAAAATGTAAATAGTTTTATATGAGTTTTAGTTTCAGAAGGGTTACACTCTCCAAGTCAGTTATTTAAATATGAATCAGAGTAAATCCCTTTAAGATTAGTCTAAAGTAAAATGCTTGACTTAATAAATAGATTTATGAACAGACTTATTCCTTAGGAAAATAAATGGCTGGCAGAGGAGCAGAGGAGTGGGAAGGAGTTAAAATAAATTATCAAAAAAGTCCACCTTAAAAAAGCATAAAATGCCAGAACTCACAGTTTCCATGGAAACTTGGTTTTCAGATAAATGGACTGATAACAAGATAGTTCAAGTGATTTGCCAAAGACCAAATGAGTAGATTCTGTGGGATTATATGTGAGCTTGAATAGTTTGTGTGCCAAACAAACACCATTGTATAAGTGGTTTCATTTGAAGCCTAGCCTGACCTTTATGAGGTTGACTGGTCAGCTTTGTCAATAGCTCACTCCTCAAGTATAGGAAACCCCTGCTGATACCAACGCCAATGCCAACACCGGTAATTTAGTGATAAATGGTCACCCAAGCCAAGAGCATGTTCTCTCAATGAAACAGCTAACTTCAGAATGACCTCTCTGTGTTACTCTTGGGGATTTTCCTGTTCTGTGCACTACACAGCCTTCTGCTACTAAAATCTCTGCAAGCCTCAATTTCTTTGTTTGTAAAATGGGAAACATAAAAATAGAACTTCCGGCCACAGGGCTGCTTTTAAAATGAATTATGGGGAGTGAGGGGACAAGGGAGGGAGATTTTGCACAGTAGTTAAGATGTTGTTTGAGATGGACATATTTCACATTAGATTGCCTGGGATTGCGTACTGGTTCCACTTGCAATCCAGCTTCCTGCTGATGTCTACCCTGTGAGGTAGCAGGTGATGATGGCTCAAGAGATTCAGACTCTGCCACACACATGAGAGAATCAGAATGGAGTTTGAGCTCCTAGTTTCGGCCTAGCTCATGCCTGTTCTTGGTAGGCATTTGGGGATTGAAACAGTAGATGGGAGATCGCTCTCTCTATCTATCTGTTTGTCTCTTAGCCTTTAAAAGATAAAATAAAAGAAAACAAAATAAAATGAATTATGACTATTTAAAAATCATTTATTATTTATTTAAAAGTGAGAAAGAGAGGCGAGAGACAGAACTTCTGTTTGCTGGTTCACTCCCCAAATACCCACAGCAGCTGGCATTGGGCCAGGCTGAAGTGGGAGCCAAGAACTACATCCAGGTCTCTGATATGGATGACAGGTGCCCAAGTACTTAGGTTGTCATCCACTGCTTTCCCAGGTCCATTAGCAGGATTTTGGATCAGAAGCAGAGTAGGCAGGTCTCTAACCAGGCACTCCAACATGGGATGCCAGCATCAAAAGCAGCAGCTTTATCTGTTGTGAAGCAATGCCAGCCTCAAATCATGACCTTATTATAGATAAAGCATTTGACATGTTGCCTGATACATAATAAATTCTCAAAATGTTTGCTCTTAATTCTATTAATTATTTTAATTATAAAGCAATTTAATTATATTCAGAATCTCTCACTTATATACATTATTCACTTATATACATTATTTATCCTTGTGTATCTGAGGAAAATAAGAAATAGTAGGCAATCAAGCATACAGAAATTTGTCATTTACCTTTGCATGACAGTGTGTTTCTGCCTTCAATATCTATTTAATTGGACATGAACAGAAGGGCAGAAAAGAGAGAAAATTAACTTTTTATGAATATATTTTAGTGGAATCACAGCATATAAAACATTAGAGTTGTATATCTTATTTCAAGTGGAGATTCTGTTAAATATCTATTGGGTTTTTTTCTAGAAGCAGCACTATTAGCGCATGTGTGAAAATCTAGTTACTATGGTGATGTGTTAGCTGTCATCTCTTTTCTTTATAAATTTATCCCAAAACATCTTTCTAAATTTCAACTTATAATTATTTGACAAAATAATTATCCCAAATAATAAGATTAAAATTATGTAACTACCCAGTAGAACTCGTTACACTTTTAAAATTGATGATGTTATTATAAATCTCAACCTCTTGACTTTATTCGATGTACTTGAACTTCAAACTGAAAAAGGAGAGAAAACATGGGACTCAAATTTGGTGTTGCATCTATTAATTGTGAAATGCAGATGAAGTCTGGCCCAGGGAAGGGGTTGGGGGCAGAGGCAGGACATAGTGGTGCAGCAATTGAGCCTCTGGGTTGCAGGACCCCATAACTTGTGCCTGGTTCGACTCCTGGTTACTTTACTTCTAATCCAGCTTCCTGCTAATACAGGAAGCAGATAATGGTTTAAGTACCTGGATTCCTGCTACTCACATGGAAGACCTAGAGTGAGTTCCAGGTTCTTAGCTTTGGCTTGGCCCAGGCTGTTGTACACATTTGAGGAACAAACCAGTATATGGACCATATATCACTCTTTATCAATTTTTTTCCAAATGAAAATAAATAAATACATAAATAAAACTTTCTTTTTTAAAAATTTTATTTCTTTATTTGAAAGAGTTACACAGAGAGAGGAGAGGCAGAGAGACAGAGGTCTTCCATTCTCTGGTTCACTCCCCAATTAGCCACAATGGCCCAGAGCTGCACCGATCCAAAGTCAGGAGCCAGGATCTTCTTCTGGGTCTCCCACACGGGTGCAGGGGCTCCAGGACTTGGGCCATTTTCTATTTCTTTCCCAGGCCATAGTAGAGAGCTGGATTGGAAGTGGAGCAGCTGAGTCTTGAACCGGTTCCCATATAGGATGCCAGCACTGCAGGTGGCAGCTTTACCCACTACGCCACAGCGTCGACCCCCTTAAAACTGTTGTACTGGGTGAGAGCAAAGCTAAAGTAGCCATCATAGCCTATTAATTCAGTAACTATGTATTTAAAAAGAACAGATACATCACTTTAATGAATGAGTCTCTACTTGGCGTCCCCTCTACTAGGAACATTCCACCACCAATGCCTGACTCCAGTTTTATGGCTTACAGCACTACGAGTAGCAAGTGACCAGGGAGGAGGATAATCCTAGTGCAAGGATGCAACAAAATAAAGCGTTGAAAGAATGTAGAAGTCACAAAGACAGTGACCATCATAAGCCGTGTGAAGTTTTATAATGCATGACGGCTTTTTAGCAACAAGCAGAAGGCATGCCAAGAAACAGAGTGAGAAATCACGTGACTACAGGGAGATGGAAAGACTAGTTACTTCAGACCCCACTGGCTTCACTTTCATGAGCCTCAGTTGCACCCCTCCCTCTGTTGCCCCGTGACAACTCCTCTTCAACAAATTTCCTCCTTATCTGAATGGATCTCGGTTCCTCACCACCAAGGTAGGATCAGTGTTACTACTCTGGGGCTACCCTTCGCAAGGTGATCTAATGGAGCCCAGCAGTGCAGGGATATTTCACAGAGACCCCATGGGTCTAGGTTGTTGGAACATGGATCCAAATGTTCTACTCAGTGGCTTAAATTACAGAGTGTAATTGCTTGAAAATCATCAAAATTTGATGACATTTTCTAAGGGATTAACTCTTGGAGTGGAGTCATAATACCAGAACATAATCTAAAAACAATACCAATAAGACCATAAGATACTTTTGTTAGATAACAAAGTAATCCTAATGAAAGTAATTTCCAATTAGTTTAGGTGTTAAATAGCAAAAGCCTACTGTGAACTCATGAACTTCTATCACTCATACACTCCTGCAAACTGAATACAATATCCAATTAGAGACATAAATGCTTAATAAATTTTGAACATCATTCCTTTATAGTGCTGAGTTTGACATAAACATTCACGTCTTTTGCCACATGCCTACAGAGTAAAATCTAGGTAGGCACTATAAATGCAGGCTCAGATGACACACAGGCAGGTAGCATACCTCTTTAGACTCAGTGCCTTCATGTTGGCCACCTTCTAAGCTACAATTTCACAGAACCGCTTGTGCCTGTTCAAAACACCATGATTTGAGCATCCCAACACCATGAGAAGAGCATCCAAGGCAATCCCATTTCCTACTTACTCAATCTCAGTTATGGAGCTATGCTAGCATTTGGGAATAAAGCACTGTTTAAAGAAACAAAGGATGTGTGGGAAATACAGCAGCTGGTGTTGTTTGCAAAAGTGATTAATTTTGCTGCATAACAGGGTTGTTTGGGATCTTACAGTGAGAATATAGAGATCACATCTTGGCCAGAGATAAATATTTATATTCTTAATCTTCTTCAGGGACCCTGAAGATGAGGAAAAGGAATGATTTTGCTAGTGACAAGTTATGCTTGCCATAAAAATTTTCTTTTAAAAGCACTTTTAAACTTTTTTTTTTCTTAACCACATTTGCCAAGTCCAGAGAAATCTCTAGCAGAAATTAAGTGTAAAAAGATTTTGGGCATCTGCAATGTTAGTTCCTGAAACTGGTATGTGGCACAGGACCAGATGTCTCAGAGTCTGTAGCTTTTTGCTTTCAGTGTTTACATGTAGGGCTTTTATTCCCCCTTTTCCTTGCCTTTCTTAGTTGAGATTAAGAAAATGATTTTGACTCTTTTTGAAGAGTCAGGCCCTACTGTAGCCAGCAATAACAAAAAACAAGGATATTATGATGCCCCAAGAAAAATTCTGTGAAAAGAGAAGAAAAGGCAATGCTTGGGGACTCACATAAGACAAAGGTGGCTTCTAACGTGCATTTGAGAAATGCCAACAGCAGCAGCACAGGACTGAGCAAAGGACTTTGACTACCACGAGATTTGGGAGAAAAGCACATGCCAGGGTTCATGTCATGTGCTGGGCTACTGGAGCCCAAGGCTACAAAAGTTATAGAACAAAAAACAGCAGGACAAAAAGACCTTGGCTGCTTTAGGGCATGGTGAAAAGCAATAAAATTGTTTAACAGAATTTCACCTCAAAATTGGGTTTAGGTTATGAACTCCAGACAATGGACAAATGTTAAATCAGAAAGACTTTTTCTTTTGTCCTTTCTGTGTTATTCCATTTTCCTGGATGATGGTCTCATTCTGCTCTGATATGCCAGTCCAACTAGCCTGAATCCTAGGAACTTTTAACTCTTGGACAGAGCATATCCCTTTCTGCTGGGAGTGCTACTTTGGGTACATATGCAAACTTAAGTTTTGGAGGGCCACCATGTTAAGGGCTTGCTTATGAATGAAACCCACGCAGAAGTTTTTAGAGCCCATTGAGGGGCAAATCTGTGAGGGAAGCCGTTCTCAGCTGATGTGACTGAAGCTCCCAGGCCCAGAGACATCCTAGGCCACTCTGCTACATAGGGCAGTGCATTTTATATTTTGTTAGAGTCGAAATGCTGGCTGAAACCATCATTTTGTTTGAAATAACATATTTTAGGAGCTTGAAATTTCCATGAATGTTTCAGGTACAAAACTGGTTTGCAATAGTCCCATGGCTTCTGTTAACCAATTCAGAGTTTGAAAAATGGGATATGAGATGTGGAATTGAGTGAATCTAACCATGGAAATGTTTCAGATGCTGATTGATCATTCTGGAGATCAATGCTGAGAAATAAAACAAAATTTCAACCAAGTTTCCTGCATTAGAATGTGTTTGCTGAAAATGAGAAAAATTGGAAGGGGGACAATTTTAGATTTTTATTTCTATTTAATGTAATCTGAAAGAAGAATTAATTTTGAGTTTATATGAAATCTTAATCAGGAGAGGAGTGTTCTGTTATGAAGGCCTTTTTATTTAACTGGCATTGTGGTTGAGCTAAACTACCATGTGGTACTAACTCAAAAATTTTGCCTAGTGAATGTGATTGGGTAATGTGGTTACGTGGACTTTGCAACTCACAGTAGATTCAGGAGTGAATTCTTAATCAAGTATATGTTACAGCCTTGGAGATAACTTAATGAATGTCTTTTCTGCTGAATTTCCCAGGCAAAGGCTATAGTGCCCATCTTTCTTTTCCCAGGAAGGTGCAAAAGAAGCATGATATGTTTATGAGGGGAGTAGACAGAAGAGGATGAGTATAGAATTACTTTGATACACTTCAGGATCTCAACTGAGTGGAGGTACTGAAATCCAAATTGGTATAGGAGAGGTGACAGTTTTCAAACTTCTTTCCATATCAGATCACATCCCCTTTTCAGCTTTCTGTAATAATAATAAAGATAAAATAACACACATTGTCTTTAATCTATGTATCAGCACCATTCTAAGTATTTTTATATATTTATTTGTTTAATCCTCACAAAGCCACGAGAGGCAGGTAATTCTATTCTCCTACATTTATAAATGAGGAAGGAGCATGGGAAGGCTAAGTGTCTTGTCCAAATCCATAGAGCTCAGAAAAGGTAGAACAGGAATTTGAACATAGATGGTCTGTTCTTCAAACTCCTTGCTGCTTGAGAGGAGAAGGATGTGCTAATACAACGGGGTAGATAGAGTGTAAGTGTTCACCTAGGCTCTCTTTTATCAGGAAGTGGGCTACTGAGACTCTTCAGTTCACGTGGATAAGGAAGTGAATATATGGTCTGACGTGCGGCCCAGATGTATGTTTCTCTCACAGTTTCTCTTCTGTCTCTCTCCTCCACCTCACATTTTTTCTCCCTGCTTCCTCTCTTTCCAATTCCCACTTCCCTGTCTCATCTTCCCTTAACCACTAAGACATATCAGAGCATGCCAGCCTGTCTCATTGTGAATATTTAAGATGAAAGCAGGAATCCCCCTCAAGCTTCAAGCACAGACTGTGTAGGCATTAAATAACAATTAAGCCTTAACCAAATATCTTCAGAGATACCTGTTCAGATATGAATTAAAAGGCCATTTGATTCCCCGTCTGCTCATATCCTTTGTGCATAATTATTTGGAAACTAGCTGGGATTGATAATCAGTGATTGGTATGGCATAATTTGGGGATTCTATGTTTTTTAGAGTTAATACCATTGAGGCTGGTGCTGTGGCCTAGCGGGAAAAGCCGCCGCCTGCAGTGCCGGCATCCCATATGGGTGCCCGTTCAAATCCCGGCTGCTTCACTTCCAATCCAGCTCTCTGCTATGGCCTGGGAAAGCAGTAGAAGATGGCCTAAGTCTTTGGGCCCCTACACCTATGTGGGAGTACCGGAAGAAGCTCCAAGCTCCAGGTTTCAGATTGGCGCAGCTTCGGCTATTGCAGCCATTTAGAGAATGAATCAGCGGATGGAAGACCTCTCTCTCTGTGCCTCTCCTCTCTCTGTGTAACTCTGACATTCAAATAAAATAAATAAATCTTAAAAGAATATAATTAATAGCATCAAACATTATCAAAAACCCACCTGATCTATTTTATTAACTTATATTGCATTAATGTTTATTAAATATTCATAATATATGAATAGTTACTTACATTGATCAAAAAAACATGACTCCAGTTGAATGTGAACAAGTATTGGATAGTAGTTCTACTTATGTGTATGCATGAGACAGTGAAGGGTGTCGTGATATCTTTCCATTACTTTGCAGCTGTGCCTTACTTGTTAATTAATACAACTTAAAAAAATTGATTTAATTGCCTACTGTTTAGAGAGAGTTGTGAGTGATTCAAAGAGAACTATTTTATATATAATAGACCAGAATAATTAATGCTAGGTGTAAAAATAAAGCAGAAGATAGCTGTGGATAAATTTTCCTGGCATCATCTTCATAAAGCCTCATAAAAGAAGTTGATGGACAATACATGTCTCCATTCTGCCAAGTGAGCACGGAGCAAGAAGGTGCTGTCTCTGCAGCAGAGAGGAACCCTCACCAGCCGCTCGATCTGCCAGTTCCTTGATCCTGAACGTCCCTGCCTCCAAACTGCTATAGACACATTCTTATGATGTGTAGATAACCCAATCTCAGACATTTTGTTACCACAGCATGAACAAATAAGACCCTCAGTAAGAAGGTGATAAAAGGAACTTATTTGGGGATGTGGTTTGTGGTAAGTGATCTGGGGAAGTAGGGTTTTTTCTGCATTGGATCCTGGAAGGGAGGAATAAACTTGTGATTGGGAATCTTAATAGATTTTACCTTGGAAGCTAGAAAGGTGAGGCTAATGCTGTAAGTGATTAAAAATCATAAAAAAAAAACCAATCACTCAGATGAGAGAGGGAGGTATTGACATTTTTTGTTGTTTCTGGTTTTACAGCAACCTGGTTTGTGACTACACTCAAAGATAATTACAAACTGTGTTTGTTTTTTGTCTCACCTTCCCATTCTTAGAGTGGTCTCATCTGATGTTGATCTGTGCAACTGTTCATATTTGACAGAACACTGTGGCCTGCATATGGATGCAAGACCAGCTCTCGGTACCTTTCCTTCAGGGGAGAGCATATAATATAAAAACAAAAATAAGAATAGTTACTATTTGCTCCTAAGAAAATATTTTGGAGTTTGCTGTTTCTTTATCTCTCGATGTTTGAAAATAAATGTTTGCTTCAAAATGATAAAAGAGCTTCCATGACTCCAACTTAACAAAAGTGCTCAACACCTCTTTCCTTTCTTATAGACTCCAGTTCTATATAGTGACATAAACACTCATCCTTTTGTATCCTACAGTGTTCACAGGCAGGAAGACCATTGTCTTAGAAAACCAATGAATACAATATAATCTTCATGAAAAATGTAAAACACTTCATCTCATTGAGGAATTGTGAATGCAGTAGTGGGATATACTAATATATCGTAGTGATACTTTGTGTTTTAGTTTATTTCTTAGTCTATCTCTCCCTTCTGTATATGGGAAAATTGGGAAACCCTTATAGTGAAATTGATTTCATTTCATCACAACAAAATATAATTTATAATGCCTTTTGACATTTGCATTAGTTGAGGACAAGTTCATGAATATATGCGAATCAAGGCTTTATTAAATTATGCTCCAGATTTTTAAAACTCTGTCAAAATTCCATATATTAGGTTGATCTTTAAATTTAAGGAATTTATTAATATAGTAGATTCTCAGGGTCATAGAAAATGCATTATAATTACTACAGCACAATTATCTTGCTAACATGGTATCAATACATAGAGAACAGGTTCAGTGTAATTCATAGCTACAATCCTTGGATACAATGATGCTTCCTTTCTCCTTCCCTGCCTTCTTCTCACTCTCCATACCCTTTCTTCTCTCTTTCTTCTTTCTTTCTAATTTTCAAGATAACAAATTTTCCACTAAATAAGGAGTTCAACAAGTAAAAAGTAAAAAGACCATAGTTCAGTTAAAATATAATAGTAAGGGCTATAAATACATAAAATGAATTTTAAAATAATCACAGAGCGTTTAAACTATAGTAGTATATCATCCTTAACCATGGATTTGACAAAGATATAAAACAAAGTTTGATAAAACATTGTATTTGCAGCAATAATGTTACACACAGGCATTTCTTTCCATTTTGCTGTGTTTGTTTTCTGCCTTTTTTCCCCTTTTTTAATTTTAGCTTCCACATATAGAGTAGAACATATGGTATCTGTATTCCTGTGTCTGGCTTATTTCACTCAACATAATATCCTCCAGTTGCATCCATTTTGATGTAAATGATATTTTAATACCTGAATAATATTCCATATATGTGCACACACATATGCATATATATCACATTTTCTTTATCCATTTTTCTGATGATGGACACTAGGGCTGACTCTGTATTTCATTTATTGTCAACAATGCCATTATAAACATGGTGGTGCAGCTATCTCTTTGATACAATGTATTCATGTCTATTGAGTATACAAGCAGAGTGGGATTGCTTGATTATATGGCAAATCTATTTTTAGTTTTTAAGAAATCTCTGAGCTGTTTTCCGCAATGGCTGCACTAATTTACATTCCCACCAACAATGTATAAGAGTTCTCCTTTCTCTCACATCCTCGCCAGCATTTGTTACTCTGTCTTTTGGATAATACACATTATGACAGGGGTGAGGTGTTATTCCTTTGTGGTTTTGATTTGTTTTTCCCTGATGACTAATGATGTTGAGCATTTTTAAAATATATTTGTTGGCCATTTGTATTTCCTGTTTTGAAAACTAATGTAATCCTTTGCCCATTACTTAACTGATTGTTTTTGGTTGTTGAAGATTTAAAAGTGCTAATGTATTCTGGATTTAGTCCTTTGTCAGATAGGTAGCTCACCAATATTTTTTCCCATTCTGTTGGATGATTTCACTCCATTGATTGTTTCTTTTGCTGTGCAGAAGCTTTTGAGTTTGATATAATCCCATTTGTTTAGTTTTGATTTTGTAGCCTGTGCTTTGGGAGTCTTGTCCAAGAAGTTGTTCTCTACACCAATGTCTTGGATTGTTTTCTTCCAGCAACTTCATAGTTTCAGATCTTAAATTTAGGTCTTTGATCCATCTTGAGTTGACTTTTGTAAATGTGAGAGATATAATTCAAATTTCATTCTTCTACATATATCCATCCAGTTTTGTATCAGACTCATACTTTAAAAGTGTTCTAAATATGCTTATTTCCATTTGAAAACATTTAGCTAGAGTCAATTATAAGAAAAATTTATTTTTCTATATTTGATCAAGCTAAATAATATGTTTTTCATTATTACTTATTTTTTAAGATTTCTTCCACTACAGTACTTTAATTTTAGTAACTTATCAAGGTCAAATTCAGGATGTTTAGAAACCATTATAGTATACCATAATATATCATTCTTCCATTGAAAATTTATTTTGATATCTATCTGGGATTTTGAGCCTTAAAATCTAAAAAGTAATTCATACAAATGAAATATTATTTGTCACTATGTACAGAAGTAATATGAGGGTTTCTTTAGATGATTACCTGTTCAATAATAGGAATTGGAACACTGTGATTATTATCATGTAATCAATTCAATGTGTTACAATTTTTCTCCTGATTATAATTAATCTCTTTGCAAGAGTAGTACATAAAATGGTTACCTGGTTCCCCGTGACCTGCTGTACTCATAGTACTGAGGGTCTGCAGGTGCAGAAAAATAAATAATTTTATAAGCAAAATGAGCTTTTCAGGTTCCAGAGGATCTTCACCTTGTTTAAAATATTTAACCACTTTTTATGTTTAGTGTAATTATTCATTTTTGTGTAGAGGGTTTTATTTTTTAGTGTGAGCACTAAGTCCTTAATGAAATATTGAATTTCAAGAAGCCTTAAGGGAGAGATTATATCTACTGTCTGCTAGTTTACTAGAGTTTCAAGAACAAAGCTATTCACAGGTGAATCCTCAGAATATATTCTTTGATTTAATTAGAAGTGGTCTGAGCTATTGCTCAAATTCAGTTTCTATTTCTATACTTAGAGTCAACCAGTTCACATGACTGTGTGAAAATTTATTTCTGCCTTATTAAGTTTCTGATACTTTCCTGTGTTGGAGAGTGCTTTCTATCTTCTCATCCTAAGTCAAATATGATCCAAGTTTAACTGTGAAAGGCTTAAATTTGTGTATTTTTAGTCTTTCCCTAGGAACACAAATTTTATTATCTTGATTCACTGCAATTGGCATTGTAAAGACGTACTGATCCACCCCAATTGCAGACAATATAAGCTTTTTTTAAGAACTCAGTCAAGACACCAGTTGACTGACAAGGCAAGAAAGACAAGAGTGAGCTCTTCTGAGCCCAGACGCAACCACAGCTCCATGAACAAAGAAACGTTGTTGCTGTTCAATTTATTTTTCTGGCTGTTTTACAGCTTTATCGAAGTATAATAGATGTACAATAAATTTAACCTACCTGAAGTGGGTAACTTGTCAATTTTAACATAAGGATACAATCGTGAAATTAACAGCACAATCAAGATAATAATCATTTCCATTACTCCCCAAAGTTTTCTCATGCCCATGTATCATCTCCTTCCTGCCCTCCCTGCCACCCACCGCACAGGACACATTATGCCCCCATTTGAGTAAACCACTGATGTACCTTCTGGTACTACAGATTAGCTAACATTTTCTAAAATTTTATGAGTGAAATCAACTCTTGTGTGATTTGTTGGCCTGGATTTTGCACTTAGTTTAATTTTTCCCCATATGACAGAGTCCAGTATATATATATACTGGAATCTGTATGTGTGTATCTATATATATATATATATTGCTCATTTTTTTGTATTGCTAACATTCTATTAGTATACCACAATTTGTTAACCCATTTACCCCTTAATGTTCATTTTAGATTTTTCTTTATTGTAATAACTAAGGTGTTCCATTCATGTACATATGTTTTCAGTTCCCTTGGGTAAATAGTTATGAATGAAATATCTGGGTCACATAATAAACAAATGTTTAACTTTTTCGGAACTGACAAACTTCTTCCAAAAGAAGCTATACAATTTTCCATTCATACCAATAGTATATGACAATTGCAGCTGCTTCACACCCTTGCCAACCATGGATGTTATCAGTCTTTTTAAACTTAATTGCAGTAATGTCTCATTATGGTAGCAATTTGCCTACTATAATGAGTAATGACATTGAGCATTTCCTCATTCGTTTATTTGAAATCCATATCTCTTCTTTCTTCTTAATAATTTAATTAAGGTTGTTGATCTTCTTATCATTGACTTTTGAAAATTGTGTATATATTTTAAAACAAATATTTTGTCAGGGATGTTATTTCTATATTTTGTTCTGTAAATTTTATTTAAAAAATGTTTTTCTTTGGGTAAATAATTCATTTGGAGTAACTTTTTGATAAGTTGTAAGGTGTGAATCAAAGCTCCTATCTTTCCTACTGTTATTCCTGCAAAAGGCTATTCTTTCCCTATTGAATTACTTTGTCACCTTTGTCAACCTTGGCCATATATATGTAGGTCTATTTCCAGATATATTCATCTACCTTCCCATCTTTGTATCAATATCATACTGTCTTAATGAACTTACAATCAATCTTGGAATTAGATATTTAAGTATCTAAATTTGTTTTAAATTAACTGGATTTTATATGTGAAATTTATTTCTGTATGACTTTTATAACTGGCATGCCAATTTCTATAAAAATACAGTATGTTCAGAATTTTTTTTGGAGAGTAGAAATTGCTTTGTTTTAGAGTTCAATGGAAGAATTTATATCTTAATAGTTCTGAGCTTTCCAATCCTGAATATGACATGTCTCTATTAAATTTTTTTTATTGAATTCATCTGACTTTTTATATGGACTGAGTGCCTGTGCCCTTCCCTCCTCGCCCCAATTTATCTGTCAAGTCCCTTATCCTCAAAATGATAGTATTTGGAAGTAGGGCATTTGGGAGGTAATTAGGTTTAGGTGAGGTCATGAAAGAAAAGCCTCCATGAAGGGATTAGTACTTTAAAGAAGAGGAAGATGCCGCAGCCCTAGTTTTCCCACCATTTGAGGATACAGAAAGCTGACTGCAATCTTTACAGGGCCAAAAAACCAGGAACTGAATCATCTGGCATCTTGATCTCGGACTTCCCAGTTTGCATAACTGTGAGAAATAAACTTCTGCTGTTTATGTCACCCAGTTTATGGTATTTTATAATAGTAGCACAAACTGACTAAATAACTCTCTCTCAATATTTTGTAGTTTTCAGTATAAAGTTCTTGCTGGTTTTTGACAAACAAATTTTGTAATTTGATGCTCTTTTAAATGGTATTAAATTTCAAATTCAGGTTGTTTGTCATTACTAAATACGATTCCCTTGCACCACTTATCCATGAAGCATAATTCCAACATCCCCTGTGGATGTTTGAAACCATGGAGAATTCCAAATCATATTTATCAGATTACCAAGATGGCTATTGATAGTTGTATAGGTATTGCATACAGGGCAAATATGCTGGACAAAGGTGTCGTTTATGTTTTGGGTAGGACAGAGTGGGGCAGAGTAAGATTTCATCATGTTGCTAAAAATGGCATGTGATTTTAAACTTATGAATGGTTTACTTCTGGAATTTTCCATTTAATATTTTTGAAGTGCTGGTAATTGAAACAGTAATAAAGGAAATTGTAGAAAATTGAAATTGCTGAATTAAAAACAATTTATTTTTATTTATCAACTTTACATTAGGTGACCTTGGTAATTTCACTTATGTTTATATTTTTGTACAGTATATTCACTAATATTCATTAAAATTGGTTACGTAAATTATCAGATTGTCTACAAAATAGCTTTTCTTGATCATTTCTAACCTAGATGCATTGATCAGAAAAAAATGAAAAAATATGCATATATAATGTTGTGTTGTACATATAATTAACATAATTTATATTTTTTTTTGTTGAAAGTTCCAGTGTAATGTTGAATACAAATAACGAGAGTGGAAATTTTCACCTTGTTCCTGATATTCGGTCTATCTTTACTGATGAACTTTTCTACTATTTTTGGTTTTCTGATAGATTCAGCAAATGCTTTCTCTGCATCCGATGAAGTGATTATATTTAGGGGGTTGATTTGAATTCTTTGAACTTGGTGAATCACAGCAATTGATTTTTGATTGGTAAGAAAAATGTGTATTCCTGTGATTCATCTCACTTCATCATAGTAGTTTCATCTTTATAAAAACCATTGTTAAGAGATACATTAACATGTTATGAACTGTTGCATCTATTTCTGTGAAGTATGATGGGTCCATGATTTCTTTCCTTGCATTGAATTTGATATCAGAGAAACGTTCAATTCATGGATTTGTCAAGTAGTGGCTTTTCCTAAATTTTCTATAAAAATTTCGCTCTCTCTCTCGCTCTCTATCTCTCTCTGCAACTCTTTCAAATAAATAGAATAAATATTTTTAAAAAGTAGACTTTTTTAATGTGTCGTCTAAAGCCAAGTGATGCTATGACTGGTACTGAAACAGTATTTTTATACTTTGCGTTTCTGTGTGGGCGCAGACTGATGAGGTCTTTGCTAATTATATACTGAAGTGATCTTCTGTATATAAAGAGAATTGGAAATGAAAAAAAAAAAAACAACCTGGTGTTAAAATGGAAATGGCATAGAAAATTAATTATTTTGAAAAAAAAATTATGTAGGATCTCTGTCTTTAATGTGCTGTACATTGCTATTTAATGCTATAATTAGTAATCCAATGGTAGTTGTTTCACTTGATATTGCTATATGGGCAAAATGTTGAAATCTTTACCTAATATATACTAAATTGATCTTCTGTATACAAAGAGAATTGAAAATGAATCTTTACATGAATGGAAGGGGAAAGGGAGCGGGAGGGGGGAGGGTTGTGGGCGGGAGGGAAGTTATGGGAGGGGGGAAGCCATTGTAACCCATAAGCTATACTTTGGAAATTTATATTCATTAAATAAAAGTTTAATAAAAAAAATAAATTAAAAAAATAAATAAAAAGTAGACTTTTTTTTTCTATATTTACTTACCCCAGGAAGAAAGTTCTTACCTAGGCAATGGAATGCTTCACTTGTAATAGTATATTTTCCTAGTATGCATTTTTTAGAAGGAACTAACAGAAAGCTAAAATTTGAAGATACATAAAATTATAATACATAATAAAATATCCCATTCCTGGATTTAATATTTATATACAAATGTTGAAAAAGAAATTTTGAGGCAAAACAGAAGTAGAAAAATAATAGGCCTGTTGGTTGCTATACTGTAAATAATTCCTAGAATATTGCTTATAGGTTTTTAGACTAATTATTTTACCTATAATTTTATTATGGTGAACTCTTTACTGCTTCTTTCTGAGCCTCAATGGAAAGAAGTAGTCTTTTTTTTTTTATTGTGATGGAAACAATATACTTGAGGGTTAACTACAAAAACCACTTCGTACGATTGTACAACTTGAAGTCTCAGAAATAAAAAACAGGAAAACCACTGTTCTTTTGAGAGATTTCATGAACAACACTGCATTTTAGATTATTACCACATGATTAAGTAATTGAGTGGTCAAGAAATGAAAAGATTAAAGGAGTAAGTATTAAGTGATTAAAGAGGATACATTTCACCAGAAGCAAAAAACAATAATTAAGGCCAGCGCTGCGGCTCAACAGGCTAATCCTCCACCTTGCAGCGCCGGCACACCAGGTTCTAGTCCCGGTCGGGGCTCCGGATTCTGTCCCGGTTGCCCCTCTTCCAGGCCAGCTCTCTGCTGTGGCCTGGGAGTGCAGTGGAGGATGGCCCAAGTCCTTGGGCTCTGCACCCCATGGGAGATCAGGATAAGCACCTGGCTCCTGCCTTAGGATCAGCGTAGTGTGCCGGCCGCAGCACTCCAGCTGTGGTGGCCATTGGAGGAGGGTGAACCAACGGCAAAGGAAGACCTTTCTCTCTGTCTCTCTCTCTCACTGTCTACTCTGTCAAAAAAAAAGAAAAATAATAATAATACTGACAAACCAAGATTGAAACTCAACAAGGAAACAAAAAAACTGGAGTTGATGGTGACACTGATACGTAACATAAAGAAAGCTTTCAATACAATGATGGCACACACAAGGTTTTCTGTTACAGGAATTAAAGTGAAACTCTAACCAAGGATATGATGATTCCACATGAATGCAAGCTTTATTAAAATGTTCAGAGAACATGGGGTGCAGGGCCCAACGACTTGGGACATCCTCCACTGCACTCCTGGGCCACAGCAGAGAGCTGGCCTGGAAGAGGGGCAACCAGGACAGAATCCGGCGCCCCGACTGGGACTAGAACCCGGTGTGCCGGCACTGCAAGGCGGAGGATTAGCCTGTTGAGCCATGGCGCTGGCCCTGTACCATGCTGTTTTGATAACTACTGCCCTGTAGTATGTCCTGAAATCTGGTATTGTGATGCCTTTGGATTTGTTTTTGTTGTACAAGATTGCTTTGGCTATTCGAGGTCTCCTGTGTCTCCATATGAATTTCAGCATCATTTTTTCCAGATCTGAGAAGAATGTCTTCGGTATCTTGATTGGTATTGCATTGAATCTGTATATTGCTTTTGGGAGAATAGACATTTTGATGATATTGATTCTTCCAATCCATGAACATGGAAGATTTCTCCATTTTTTGGTATCCTCTTCTATTTCTTTCTTTAAGGTTTTGTAATTTTCATTGTAGAGATCTTTAACGTCCTTGGTTAAGTTTATTACAAGGTACTTGACTGTTTTTGTAGCTATTATGAATGGGATTGATCTTAGAAGTTCTTCCTCAGCCGTGGCATTGCCTGTGTATACAAAGGCTGTTGATTTTTGTGCATTGATTTTATATCCTGCTACTTTGCCAAACTCTTCTATGAGTTCCAATAGTCTCTTAGTAGAGTTCTTTGGGTCCCCTAAATAAAGAATCATATCATCTGCAAAGAGGGATAGTTTGAGTTCTTCCTTCCCAATTTGTATCCCTTTAATTTCTTTTTCTTGCCTAATAGCTCTGTCTAAAACTTCCAGAACTATATTGAATAGCAGTGGTGAGAGTGGGCATCCCTGTCTGGTACCAGATCTCAGTGGAAATGCTTCCAACTTTTCCCCATTCAATAGGATGCTGGCCATGGGTTTTTCATAAATTGCTTTGATTGTATTGAGGAATGTTCCTTCCATACCCAGTTTGCTTAGAATTTTCATTATGAAAGTGTGTTGTATTTTATCAAATGCTTTCTCTGCATCTATTGAGAGAATCATATGGTTGTTCTTCTGCGGTCTGTTAATGTGGTGTATCACGTTGATTGTTTTGCGAACGTTGAACCATCTCTGCATACCAGGTATAGCACTCTGGCCTCAGAATCAGCCCTTAAGGCATTCGGATATGGCTGAAGAGCCCATGAGAGTATTGTAGGCATGGAAAGCCAAGACACTCTGGAAAAAAAAAAAAAAGACCTAAATGAAAGATCTCTGCAAGTGAGATCCCAGTGGAAAGAATGGGGCCATCAAAGAAGGAGCTACCTTTCTCTGAAGGGAGGAGAGAACTTCCATTTTGACTACGACCCTATCGGAATAAGATAAAATTCGGCGAACCCTAAAGGCTTCCATAGCCTTGGCAACTCATGACTAGAGCCTAGGGAGATTACTGAAGCCATAAACGAGAGTGTCAATTTGTTAAGTCAACAACAGGAGTCACTGTGTACTTACATCTCATGTGGGATCTGTCCTTAATGGGTTGTCCAATGTGAAGTGATGCTATAACTAGTACTAAAACAGTATTTTTACACTTTGTGTGTCTGTGTGGGTGCAAACTGATGAAACCTTTACTTAGCATATACTGAATCGATCTTCTGTATATAAAGATAATTGAAAATGAAAAAAAAAACCTGGTGTTAAATTGAAAATTGCATACAAAATTAATCAATTTTTAAAAAATTATCATGTACGATCTCTGACCTTAATGTGCTCTACACTGTTATTTAATGCTATAACTAGTATTCCAACAGTATTTTTCACTTTGTGTTGCTATGTGGGGGCAAACTGTTGAAATCTTTGCTTAATATATTCTGAACTGATCTTCTGTATATAAAGAGAATTGAAAATGAATCTTGATGTGAATGGAAGGGGAGAGGGAGCGGGAAAGGGGAGGGTTGTGGGTGGGAAGGAAGTTATGGGGGCGGGGAAGCCATTGTAATCCGTAAGCTGTACTTTGAAAATTTATATTCATTAAATAAAAGTTTTAAAAAAAAGTAGAGAAAAAATAAACAAAATTGAAACAAAAAGTACAAAATATCAGTGAAATGAAGAGCTGTTTTTGAAAAACTAAACAAAATTGATACATCATTGGTTCAACTAACCAAAAAAATGTAGAGAGAAGACCTGTGGTGGAATGAGAAGCCATGCCAAGATGGCACTGGTGAGCGAGTGTCAGTTACTCAGGAAGTAGTTTCAGAACCCACCCGGCAAAGGAGCCTACCTGACAACAGGCAATGATTGGTTACAGCATATACCGCCCCTTGACTGGATTGGCTGCCTTAGCTATATAAGCTGCTGCACAAACTGAAATAAATGAGTCTCTGAGCTGCTAGCCTCGAGGCCACTTTTACCCAACTCCTGGTGTCTGTGTCATGACTCTGCGCCTCTTGCCGCTACCATGCTTCTCCTCTCAGAACAAATCAACCTCAACAAAGACCAAATCAATAAAATCAGAGATGAAAAAGGAAATGTAATAAGAGATAGCACAGAAATATAAAGAATCATCAATAATTAGGACAAAGGGCTGTATGCCAACAAACAGGGAAACCTAAAAGAAATGGATAGATTCTTGGACAAACACAACTTACAAATACTGATCCATGAAGACATAGAAAACCTAAACAGACCAATAATGAAGGTGGAAATTGATCAGTAATAAAGACCCTCCTCCTCCCTCAAAAAATCCCAGGACTGGATACCTTCACTGATTAATCTGTCAAACATTTAAAGAAGGAACTAATTACAATTCTTATCAAGATATTCAAAACAATTTAAAGTGAAGGAATCATCCCAAACTTCTTCTATAAAGCCAGCATCACCTTAATTCCTAACCCCCCCCAAAAAAATACAACAAAGATAACTATAGACCATTTTCCCTGATGAATGTAGATGCAAAAATTCTCAATAAATTAATTACTAGCTAATCAAATCCAACAACAAATCAGAAAGATCATTCACCCAGACCAAACGGGATTCATCCCTGGTGTGCAGGAATGGTTCAACATTTCCAAATCAATAAATGTGATACATTACATTAACAAACTGAAAAACAAAAACCATATCATTATCTCAATAGATGCAGGGAAAGCATTTAATAAAATACAATATCTTTCATGATGAAAACCTTAAGCATATTGGCTATAGAAGAAAATTCCTCAACACAATCAAGGCAATTTATGACAAATCAATGGCCCGCATCTTATTGAATGAGGAAAAGTTAAAAGCATTCCCATTAAGATATAGAACTAGGATACCCACTCTCACCTATACTACTCAATATAGTACTGGAAGTTCCAGCCAGAGCCATTAGATAAGAAAAAAAGAAATCAAAGAGATACAGAATGGAAAGGAAGAAGTTGAATTAGCCATATTTGCAAATGACATGATTCTGTATATAGGGGAACCAAAAGATTCCACTAAGAGCCTACTGAAACTCATGAAAGAGTTTGGTAAAATATCAAGCTGTAAAATTGAAACACCAAAATGAATAAATAGCCTTTGTATACACAGACAATGCCATGGCTGAGAAGAAACATCTATGATAAATCCCATTAGCAATAACTGAAAAACATTAAATACCTTGGAATGAATTTAAGCAAGGAGGTCAAAGATCTCTACAATGAGAATTACAAAACATTAAAGAAAGAAATAGAAAAAGACACACATGCAAAATGGAAAACTCTTCCATGTTCTTGGATTATAAGAATCAATATCATCAAAACGTCCATAACACCAAGAGTAATTTACAGATTCAATGCAATCCCAACCAATACACCAATGACATTCTTCTCAGATCTAGAAAAAAATAGTGCCAAAATTCATATGGAAACACAGGAGACACCGAATAGCTAAAGCAATCTTACAGCACAAAAACAAATTAGAAGCATCGCAATACCAGATTTCAAGACATACTACAGAGCAATTATAAACAAAACAGCCTGGTACTGGCACAAGAACAGATGGATAGACCAATGGAACAGAATAGAAACTCCAGAAATCACTTCATGCATCTACAACCAACTTATTTTTAACAAAAGATTAAAATCAATCCCTGGATTAAGGACAGTCTCTTCAACAAGTGGTGCTGTGAAAACAGGATGCATGCACAAGTATCAAGCAAGATTCCTACTTTACAGCTCACACAAAAACCCACTCAAAATTGATCAAAGACCTAAATCTATGGCTCAATACCATCAAATTATTAGAGAACATTGGGGGAATCCTGCAAGACATTGGCATAGGCAAAGACTCTTGGAAGACTGCAGAAGCACAGTCATTCAAATAAAAAATTGATCGATGCGATTATATCAATCTGAGAAGTTTCCACACTGCAAAAGAAACATAAAACAAAGTGAAGAGGCAACTGACAGAATGGAAGAAACTATTTTCCAACAATGAAATCGATTAAAGATTAATACCCAGAAACTGTAAAAAGCTCAAGAAACTCAACAACCAAACAAGCAATCCAGTTAAGTGGGCAAGGGCTGGCGCTGTGGTGCAGTGGGTTAACGTCCTGGCCAGAAGCGCTGGCATCCCATATGGGCACCAGTTCGAGACCTGGCTGCTCCACTTTCAATCCAGCTCTCTGCTGGGGTCAGGGAAAGCAGCAGAAGATGGCCCAAGTCCTTGGGCCCCTGCACAGAAGAAGCTCTTGGATTCTGCCTTTGGATCGATTAGCTCCAGCCATTGGGGCCAACTGGGGAGTGAACCAGAGATGGAAGACCTCTCTCTTTCTCTCTCTCTCTCTCTCTCTCTCACTCTCTCTGCCTCTTTCTCTGTATAACTCTGACTTTCAAATAAAAATAAATGAATCGGGGCTGGAGTTGTGGTGCAGTAGGTTAATCCTCTGCCTGCGGCACCAGCATTCCATATGGGTACCAGTTCCAGTCCCGGCTGCTCCACTTGCAATCCAGCTCTCTGCTAAGGCCTGGGATAGCAGAAGATGGCCCAACTCCTTGGGCCCCTGCAGCCACTTGGGATACCAGGAAGAAGCACCTGGCTTCTGGCTTCGGATTGGCACAGCTCCAGCCATTGAGGCCATCTGGGTAGTGAACCAATGGAAAGAAGACTTTTCTGTCTCTCCCTCTCACTGTCTGTAGCTCTTCCTCTCAAAAAAATAAATAAATAAAATCTTTAAAAAATAAAAAACAAATAAATCTTTAAACAAAAAAGTGGGCAAAGGACTTGAACAGGCATTTTTCAAAAGAGGATGTTCAAATGGCCAACAGACTCATGAAAAAAATGCTCAGACTTACAAGCCATCAGGGAAAAGAAATCAAAACCACAATGAGGTTTCACCTGACCCCCATTAGAATGACTCACATACAGAAATTAACAGTAAAAGCTGGCAAGGATGTGGGGAGAAAGGTACTATAATCCACTGTTAGTGGGAATGTGAACTGGTGCAGCCGCTGTGGAAGATAGTGTGGAGAGACTTCAGAAATCTGAATATAGACCTGCCATATAACCCTATCATCCCACTCCTGGGTATTTACCTAAAGGAAATGAATTCACCATATGAAAGAGTGATCTGTACCCCCATGTTTATTGCAGCTCAATTTACAAGAGCTAAGATGTATTATCAAACCAGATGTCTGTCAGTAGAAGACTGCATGAAGAAATCATGGTATATGTACACCATTGAATACTACACAGCAGAAAAAAATGAAATCCTGTAGTTTGCAACAGGATGGATTCAACTGGAAACCATTATACTTAGTGAAATTATCCAAACTCAAAAAGACAAGTGCCATGTTTTCCCTGATCTATGGTATTAATAGAGTACCTAAATGGTAGTCTATAGAAGTGAAGTTGACACTTTGAGATGCTATGACTGAACAGCCCCTGTCTCGATTGTTGAGGAGCAGGTTTTTTTCTTAATATTTGTTGTATTCTTTACTTAGTATAGGGTTAATCTTATGTGTTTAAAGTTAATTGAAAATATTTCTTTGCAAAACATAAGAATGGGAATGGGAGAGGAAGAAGGGAGAAGGTTGGGAGTGTGGATAGGAAGAATCACTATATTCTTAAATTTGTATATATGAAATGCGTGAAGTTTATATACCTTAAATAAAAGGTTTCTATGTAAAAATAAATAAATAAAAAAATTAAAAAGCATGGAAACAATTCAGAAATTTAAAATGCATTTAAAATACACAATTAAATAAGTATTCAAGTATCTCCCTCTATTTTAAAAAATCTTCAAAAATTTTTAAATTTTCTTATGAAAAGAAGCCTGTATAATAATATTTCAATGTTAATCTCCAAAAATTATAGTTTTATGAATTTCTGCATAAGAAAATTAAAGAATGAGAAAATCCTAAGCCTTTCCTTGGAACCATCAGTTCATTAGCTTTCTTAATTCATTACAGGGTAAGCTTATTTACATGAATATGCTGCTTTGTAAGCTAATGGCACACAGATCAAATTACATTGTGACATTGGAAATTGTTCTCCTACTTCAGCACATACACAGGATTTTACCTGAAATTTTCCAGAAATTCAGCTCTAAAAATTGCAAGTGAGGATAAATAAAGGAAAATATTATTCTTCTCAATGTGAATGAAACTAGTGTTAGAACCACTAGGGAGATTCTGTCCAATGTTCTATTAAGGAATATTTGTAGAAAAGGAATGGTATTTTTTTTTAGTAAGAGATTGTAGAAAGTTTATTTATCAAAAGCATTGAAAGCATAAAATAAGTACTAGAATTCATTAGCTTCACAAATTTGCACTAAATAAAAATTTAATGAAACTCAAATCATAACCAAAAATCATCATCTGCTACAAATTATACTCTTTACATCGAGTAATATTAAAAAATTTCCCCCTCCTTAAAAAAAAAAAAAAAAAAACATGTACACAATGCAATACTTTGGCTATTCCCTCACACAGAGAAATCTCACATAAACCATGGATGAGTACCCCTGGTTTAATGCAGTTCACAGCGAAGATTAGAGGATTCCCTTCTCCCAACCTGTAGAAGACATCAATGACTGTCGTTAATGGGAAGATGAATGAACATTATCAGACTGCTTCCTGTTACTGTTGCAGGAAAACTGGTAAGATGAGTCTAAGTTGGTATCCTGGTATTGATGATGATTTATGAAACTGGATACAACAGTGAGAAGTGAGGAAACAAAGTTTAAAGTAAGGAAAAGCAAAATTCTGAACAAACAGTGGGGCTAGTAGACAGACTAAGCCACTGAAGTCTTGCGATCTAGGGGTATTTGTATGTTTTTAACACGTCATCTCCAAAGAGCAAATGTAGTGGTTATACATTAGCTACTGTGGAGGCAGGAACAGTCTTAATGGAGCCTTTTCTAACTTGTTTTCCTGGAAATCTAAATCCTGTTGCTCATTGGCAAGTATTTGTTACAATAAGACTCCAGCCTGGTTTCAGTGTGTACCTTCTGGCAAGGAACTGCAGGATGGAGCCTGTCTGGCCTGCTTCTAGCCCTGGGCTCCCTCTGCTTATGGAAACCCTGGCTGCTGACAGGAGTTAGGGCGAGGACTTCTTTCAGCTGAGTAGGGACCCACAGTCAAGACAGGATTCCAGCAGAAGGCGTCCTCTTGAGGGGATAGCAGTGCGAGCTCACAGAAACTGTCTCCATTTAAGGTTTCATGTGCATAATCATTTAGAATTTCATTCTTTTTTTTAACTTTTATTTAGTAAATATAAATTTCCAAAGTACAGTTTATGGATTACAATGGCTTTTCCCCCCCATAACTTCCCTCCCACCTGCAATCCTCCCATCTCTCGCTCCCTTTCCCATTTCATTCCCATCAAGATTCATTTTCAATTCTCTTTATATACAGAAGATCAGTTTAGTATATATTAAGCAAAGATTTCAACAGTTTGCACCCACACAGAACATAAAGTGTAAAATACTGTTTGACTACTAGTTATAGCATTTTTTTATTTAGTTAATATAAATTTCCAAAGTACAGTTTATGGATTACAATGGCTTCTTTCAAGTCTGGAGGAAACAAAGAAGAGTAACAAAAAGATTAAATACACATGGTCTAGAACAAAGAACAGAGTCATTATTAGAGGACCTAGAAAAGGTGTTAGGCAAACCAGGAGAAAATTTTCTTCTTGAAAGCAAATAGAAACTGATGGGGGTGGAGGGGTTGATAATAATTGAGTGGGTTTTAAGTTTTGGCCAGGTATGTGTGACGTACAGACCTATCGATCTTTTCACATAGGGTACCATAAGAGGCATCCTAAATGATGTGTGAACCTCCTTGGGGAAGAAATCCCATTCACTCCCTTTACCTGGCTGTCCTGGGAAGAGAGCTGGCCCAAAAAAAAGGTTAGAATAGAATAGGAAGGCTCTCTAAAAGGAAGTTTACAGCCCTGCCTGCAATGTTACTGACCCCAGGCTTCCCCCTCAGTAACAGCATTTACTATGCAAGGTGGGTGGAGGGAAGGGCCTTTTCAGCTTTAACAGTTCTTCGATCTTAGGGCAGTTCATTTTCCAGTGACCTAGCTCTGGCTGATGGAACTGATATGCTTGTTGGAAGCCAGCTTCTGTGATGACAACTGCTCACCCAAGGCCCTTGCTTTTCACATCGAAATCTGTGCCATTTGAGGGTGGACTAACTTTGTTGGGTCTCCATGATGGCAGATCACCATGTAAAGCTGTCATTAATTGGTCTGGTACCTATCTTTACTACTGTTGGTGGGAATGTAAAGTGGCGTAGCCACTGTGGAAGACAGAATGGGGATACCTCAGAAATCTGAATATAGACCTACCATATGATCCAGCCATTACACTCCTGGGAATTTATCCAGACCAAAGGAAATCAGCATTATGAGAGTTATCTGTACCCCCATATTCACTGCAGCTCAATTCACAATAGCTAAGATATGAACTCAACCTAGATGTCCATCAACTAAACACTGTATAAAAAATTATGATATGTTTACACTGTGGAGTCCTACTCAGCTATATTTAAAAAGTGAAATCCTGTTGTTTGGCAACAAAATAGATGCAACTAGAAACCATTATAAATAATGGTTTAGTAGTAAAATAAGCCAATACCAAAAAGACATATATCATATGTTTTCCCTGATTAGAGGTAACTAATAGAGTACCTGAAATGTAATATATTGGCGTGGGATGGACATTTTGAAATTGAATGAGTATTTACAGGCCTTGCTTCCTCTGTTGAGGAACAGTGTTTTTTCCTTTATACCATTTTTGAACTATTTTACATAGTGTAGAGTTAATGTTATAATCATTAAGTCAACTGAAAATAGATCTGTGTAAAATTTAAGAGTGGAAATGGGAGAGAGAGGAGGAAGAAGGGCTGGCATGTGGGTGGGAGGAGAGTAGGGTGGGAGGTATCATTATGTTCCTAAATCTGAATATATAAAATGCATGGAGCTTGTATAATTTAAATAAAATTTAAAAATGGAAAACTGTAAAACACTCACAATGTTGAGGAACCTTGAAGGGGATGGATTGTTAACTGAGGCAAACGTGCCACCTGCAGTTAGCAGAGCCCACAGCGTTTCCTTAGCTGCTTTGGCACGCATGTCAACTGACCTTTGCCATGTTATAGCAAGAGTTGTCACCTTTGCTATCAGAATTCAAGCCATGCATGTCTCTGAAATCTAGGCTTTTAACAGAATTCAGGCCATGTCGTGGTCTCCTACACTTTATTTACATATATATTTGGATATAAGATAGAAAGGAATGAAGTCTTTCTTTTTTTCAATACTCAGTTGACCTTGGAACCCTCACTTGGCCCAGATGGTTTTCTGCCATGTACTTGTACAAAATTTCAGGAACTGAAGTTTCTCTGGAAGTTAATACAGTATTATTTTTTTAAAAGTGAATTATTTCTATAGAAATCTACTCAGACGGTACAAAGGTAAGCAGAACATTTGGTGCATTTTTACAAAGTGAACATCCCCAGTTCTCACCAGCAGCTTAGAAGCCTTTTCAGGTGCTCTGTCACTCAGCCTTCTTCTCTCTCACAAAGGTAAGCACTCTTCTGACTTCTATCACCACAGCGTAGTTTTGCCTGATTCTAAAGTTTACATAAAGGAATCATACAGTCCATACTGATTGTGTCTAATTTCTTTTTGACAAACCTTGTGATGTGAGATTTCTTCACAAAGTATTTTGCTCATTTTAATGAGTAAATATTGTTGACTCTGTAAGCATGTCCCAATACTTACTTATTTTAATATTGCTGGAAATTTATGATATTTCCAGTCTGAAACTTTTAGAATGAATGCTACTTTCAACAGTTTTATACGTGTGTTTCATGAATAGGTATGTACCTTTCTGCTGATCAAGTATTGCAGGATGGGATTGCCAAGTTATAGGGAACATGCATGTACTGTTTTCCAATATTATTACTCTAATCTATTTTCCCATTAGGAGTATATGAGTGTTATGATTTATATTCTCAGGGAAAACTGACTATATGTCTTATTTAGTAATTTAGGTGACTATGTTGTAACATATAATTGTAGTAAATCTCTTTTTTATTTTTATTCATTTGTTTTGATTGTATTTGGAAGAGAGGGAGAGAGTTAAATTATCTATTTGTTTATTGATGTTAATTATTTTTTATGTATTCAGTATTTTTCAGATAAATATAGTACTCCACCTTCTTCCCTTCTGTAGTTCAACTTTTTCATTTTTATTGAATGCCATCAGCTCTGTTTGATGAACAGAAGTTCCTAATATTAGTCAAGTCCAATTTATGAATGCTTTCTTTTATAATTAGTGTTTTTTTTTTGTTTTCTCTGTTTAACACATCTTTGTCTCTCTTCATTGTATGTTCTTTTAGTCCCCTTTAAAATTTTATAGTTTTTATGTTACATTTATATCTACCCAGGATTGATTTTATGTGTAGTCACACTTTGTTCCATTGTATTATCTAGCAGGCCCAGCAGCATTTACTGAAAAGATCATTTGTATCTTCTTGTGGTGTCTTTATGCATTTGTTTCTATCACTTGGCACACATTGTGCTCTACCTGTGCCCTATAAAGAAGGCTTGTGGATTTATCTTCCTAAAGAGTAGAATATTACAATATTTCATAAAAATACAGATGATCAGGAAAATCTTTGGCACTTAAAGAAGTTTACTGGTCCTTTCATAGTAAAAGACTTGAAAAGGGATCAACCATATTTACTTTACAAAAAAGAAAAGTGTTCCACATTTGCTTTGTTTTTCTGTGATGAACTCTAGCTGGCAGTGGCATACTAAAGAAGTTATTTTCAATAAAATAACCAAACTTAACCTTTCCTTTCAGAGTGAAGTTGAATATAAACAAAAACTAAGTAACTGTTTTTCAAACGAAAGTATAGAGGTAGTTAGAGCGCAGCAGGTTAATGCCCTGGCTTGAAGCGCTGGCATCCCATATGGGCGCTGGTTCAAGTCCCAGCTGCTACTCTTCCGATCCAGCTCTCTGCTAGGCCTGGGAAAGCAGTAGAAGATGTTCCAAGTCCTTGGGCCCCTGCACCCGCGAAGGAGACCTGGAAGAAGCTCCTGGCTCCCGGCTTCAGATTGGCACAGCTCCAACCGTTGTGGCAATCTGGGGAGTGAACCAGCAGGTAGGTGGGAGACCTCTGTCTCTACCTCTCTCTGTAACTCTGTCTTTCAAATAAATAAAATAAATCTTTAAAAAAAAGTATAGAGGTAGCAAATGGAGATGTCTATTAGGAAATATTTCTATGCGCTGTGATTTGCTGTTGAAAACATGTCACAAGATTTTAAAGATGTTTAAAAATATAAAAAAGGAATAAAATTTTCTATTAATTTAAAAATCTTAGAAACAAACAATATTAGGAAATTTTAAACACATTTATTACCAACATAAGCTATGACTTGATTACTTTCAAGAATAACTGATTAACATCAGGAAATGTAAAAAGTATTATCTGAATTTCAATAAGACTTTTTAATAATTGATGAATGGAGGCTGGCGCCATGGCTCCACAGGCTAATCCTCTGCCTTGCGGCGCCGGCACACAGGCTTCTAGTCCCGGTCGGGGCACCGAATTCTGTCCCGGTTGCCCCTCTTCCAGGCCAGCTCTCTGCTGTGGCCTGGGAGTGCAGTGGAGGATGGCCCAAGTCCTTGGGCTCTGCACCCCATGGGAGACCAGGAGAAGCACCTGGCTCCTGCCTTCGGATCAGCGCAGTGCGCCAGCCGCAATGTGCCAGCCGCAGTGGCCATTGGAGGGTGAACCAATGGCAAAGGAAGACCTTTCTCTCTGTCTCTCTCTCTCACTGTCCACTCTGCCTGTCAAAAATAAAAAATAAAAATAAAAAAATAAAAAATAATTGATGAATGGGAGTAAAAAATGTACATCATTATTTAGAAAACTTAGTCAAGAGCCAAGAGTGATGTATTTTATATGCTATCACTATTAGCTATCAGTGATTAAATTCAAGTATCAAAATTAACTGAATCCAACCAGATCTAATCTCTGTATGACAAAATGTTAAATCAAGATTTTTTTTTAACCTAGAAACCTTTTATTCAAGGTATACATGCTTCGTGCATTTCATATATACAAATTTAATAATACGGTGATTCTTCCCACCTTATGTTCCCTCCCACCCACACTCCCACCTTTCTTCCTCTTTCCTCTCCCATTCCCATCCTGACTTTTACAAAGATCTATTTTCAATTAATGTTATACACATAAAATTAACCCTACACTAAGTAAAGAATTCAACAAATAGTATGGAAAAAAACTTTCTCAACATTTGAGACAAGGCCTATTCAAAATCATTGCATCTCAAAGTGTCAATTTCACTTCTATAGATTATCTTTTAGGTGCTCTATTAGTTACCACAGATCAGGAAGAACATACAGTATTTATCTTTTTGGGACTGGCTTATTTCAATAAGTATAATGGTTTCCAGTTGCATCCACGTTCTTGCAAATGGCAGGATTTCATTTTTCTTTACCACAGCATAGTATTCCATGGAGTTCATATACCATAATTTCTTTATGCAGTCTTCAGTTGATGGACAGCTTACAAACCACGATTTATAAAACAAAAAGTCTTCAATAACATTGTTCTAAAAATCTTAGCAGCATTCTTTTTAATAATAGTTTAGTCATTTTATAATGGTACACAACAAATACAACAACCCTGCTAGCTTAAAACAGTACTCACGTAGTAATTCACAGTTCTGTAGGTCAGAAGTACAGCCCAGGGTTGGCTGCGTTCTCTGCATAGGGCATCCCAAAGCTTATAGCAAGGTGTCGAGTGGACTGAGTCCTCATCTGGAAACTCTGGGGAAGAACCTGCTTCCGAGTACATCCTGTTGGTGGTGACTGAAGGACTGAGGTTCCCATTTCCCAAATGGCTGTTAGCTTAGAGCTACTCTCCAGTCCAGAAGCAGCCTGCATTCCTTGTCACGTGGCTTCATCCTTCTTCAGGCCAATAAGAGAAGAGCAGACTCTTGTGCTTTGAGTCCCTGACATCCTCTTCAGCTAGCCAGAAAAACTCTTCTGCTTCCATTTTTTTAATATTTAAAAAATTTATTGACAGAAACACAGAGACAAAGAATGAGAGACTTCTCCAATCTGTTGGTTCACTCCCTAGATGCTACCACAGATGAGGGCTGAGACCAGGAGCTGGAAGCTCAATCTGCAGAAGATGCTGTATTATTAAGATGTGGGGATTTTTTTTTTTTTGTCGTTGATGTTTTACTCAGGAGCACTTGCAGTATTTTTATGAAGTGATGTGAACACAGATAAGATAAAAGCAGAGTTTCTGTCATAGAATTTCCTGAGGGATCTATCTATCTTTGCCTCCCCTGCAATCCATTAGCAGGAACAGCAATTTTGAGGATCGGCTCCTTTTATATTCTTTACTACATAGAAGTAATTCATCTATACAAACCATATTAACCATAAGTCAAATATTAGCTGCACAGCATTCAAGGTGGCTGCAATATGACATTTATCAGTGTGTATCCTATGTTTTCTATTTGAGATATTGAAGTTGTAGTATTTGGGTCAACCTATTTGACTTCAGGAAATGATTATGGGAATAAGATCTGAATAACACAGATTCACATATAGGGGCAGGTGATTAAATCAGAAAAGCAAGGATGTGTGGTCAGCAGAAAGTCCAAGAGTTTGGCCACAGCCTCTCTCACATTGCTGTAATTCAAGTTATTGGTTATCAGATGGCACTGCTTTCAAATCTCACCAGAAATCCTAATTTTCTAATTGCAGAGTGCTCAAGGCAAAACTAAGCCAAGCTAAATCTCTGGTATATTTTTCTCTTTCAACACTTTCCTAGAATTTTGTAAAATTTTGGTGCTGTTTCCTATTATATGACTCAAAAAAATTCTCAACAGCACTCTAGTTGGAATATATTGGCACTCAAAGTGGCACCTCTATGTTCAAGCTGTTGAGTGGACTATGCATTATGGAGCGTGATGATGAAGCCTCATATCAATTAGATTTTTGTCTTTCAATAGATAGAGCATATCTTAATTGGTTCTACTAAGAAAGGTTTTTATTTAAGTAAATTATATTCCTGTCTGGAAAAAGAAAATTTTTAATCTTGATTACATTTTAGGAGGAAGACAAAAGAAGTTTAAATTCTGGGTCTCCCAAGTACTTGGACCATCTTCTACTACTTCCCCAGGCCATAAGCAGAGAACTGGATCAGAAAAGGAACAAACTGGTGCCCATATGGGATGCTGGTGGCACAGGCGGAATCTTAGCTTAGTAAACCACAGTGCCAGCCCCACTTAGGGATCCTTAAATTATCCTTAAATTTGGGTCCTGCATCAATCTCCAGTGATTCTGCTGTATTTAGGTTTGACCCTGGACATCAGGACTTGGAATTTTCAGTTTCCCAGGAGATTCTAACTTTCTTCCATGGCTTGAACCACTACACTAGGAGTAGCATCCAAAACACACCAAAGGAAATATTCCTCAAACTTTAAAGTACGAAGTAATCATGTGGAGCTAGTCGTAAACATGCTGATTCTGCTACATGACATCTGAGTGTGGCCTGAGAGTTTGACTTAAACTTGACCATAGGCAACAATTCAAGAGCAGGGCTCTAGAACATATTCTCCAGGCAGTTTTGTCAAATCTACAGAAGTACACTATCAGCTGGGGGATGACTTGTTGTGGATATTAATCGGCTGCTCAGGAAACAAGATCACAAGTGAGAGAGTGAGGGATGAATAAACTACAGACATATCCAACTTGCAGAAAAATGTTTGGATTGAGTTATTCAAAACCAAAAATGCTTTAATAAATTAATCCTT
Source organism: Lepus europaeus (assembly GCF_033115175.1). NCBI lineage: Eukaryota > Metazoa > Chordata > Mammalia > Lagomorpha > Leporidae > Lepus > Lepus europaeus. The sequence goes on along the minus strand of NC_084834.1, from coordinate 63,055,144 downwards.
TAAAATGAAATACCAGAGGTGGAGTTTGATGCAGTGGTTAAGCAGCCCCTTGGGACAACCACCGCAACTCATCCCAGTGCCTTCTTTGAGTTCTAGCAGAACTGCTTCCAACCCAGCTTTTTGCTGATGCACATCTTGGAAGGTAGCAGATGATGGCTTGGGTGGTTGGGTCCCTGTCACCATGCAAGAGACATGGCTGGAGGGATCCTGGCTTTGGTCTAACCCAGCCCCAGCTGTTTGCCAGCACTTGGGGAGTGAATCAACAGGTAGAGGATTCCTCTTTGTCTCTATTTGAATATCTGCCTCTCAAATAAAATGAAAATAAACATTAAAATGAAATAATGGACCAAACTAACCTGAAGTAATTGAAGTTAAATTTTTGCAGGTAGGCACCAGGGGAATCCATAGATAATTTTGTTTCTTATGTTTTACTGGGGAAGACATTGGTCTAAATTCTTGATGTAACTTGACCTAATGACCAGGGCTGAAGCTGGGAGCTGAGGACCCAAACCCAGGTCCCTGGCATGGAGGGCGGGGAGCCAAACATTTGAGCTATTGCCAGCTGCTTCTCAGGTGTGCATTAGCAGGAAGTTGGAGTCAGGAGCAGAGCTGGAACTTGAATCCAGGTATGTTCTGATATGGTACACAAGTGTCTGAATCAGCAGGTTAAACATTAGGCCAAATGCGTACACTTAGAGTTATGTTTTTCTTTAATGACATTTTAAAATAAATACAGTTTTGTGACTTTCATAAATGTTCAGTTTAATATGTGGCAGGTGAAGGAAACCAATTTAGCTGCCTCCTTGTACCAAAGACAGCCACAGAGTCATTGCATGCCTGATTGCTTCAGTAATTTCCTCATTAGCAAGGGGTTGGCCAGAACCTGAGTTCACAGCTGATCTTGGGCTTTTGAATTCTAACTATTTCTTCATTAATCAAATTAAGAATAATCACATATGTTAAGAATGGTTAAATAAAATATTTGCCTTTCCATGGTATCTTTTGATTTCTTTTTAAAAAAGATTTATTTATTTGAAAGTCAGAGTTACACAGAGAGAAGAGAGGCAGAGAGAGAGAGAGAGAGAGAGAGAGAGAGAGGCAGAGAGAGAGAGGTCTTCCATCTGATGAGAGAGAGAGAGAGAGAGAGAGAGAGGAGAGGCAGAGAGGGAGAGGTCTTCCATCTGATGGTTCACTCCCCAGATGGCCACAAAGGCCAGGAGTCAGGAGCTTCTTCCAGGTCTCCCACGTGGGTGCAGGGGCCCAAGGACTTGGGCCATCTTCTACTGCTTTCCCTGACTTCAGCAGAGAGCTGGATCAGAAGTGGAGCAGCTGGGCCTCGAACTCTTGCCCATTTGGGATGCCAGCACTTCAGGCCAGGGCGTTAACCCACTGTGCCACAGTGCCGGTGCCATCTTTTGATTTCTGAAGTTAGAGGCATTGCCTTTTGTAAATGACATTCTAGACAGGATTGATTCGTGAATGCAGGAACTGATCCTGGGGTGGGGGTGGGCAAAGGGAAGAGTGATTAATCAACAGTAGTTAGAGAATATTGAAGGGAAATAGTTCAGAATGGAGTTGGATAACTTGTATTTCTACTGAGTTAACCTGAAACATAACCCATCTCCTGTTTTCCCAGAAGAAGAGCCCAAAATAAGTTTTATTTTTAAACTAACACTATCGTATTAACATTTAATTATGTAGAGATAATTATAAATATAAACTTTATTTACTATATGAAATATTGCAAGTTATATCCATATATTCAAGTCACAATTTACTGTGTCATTACTTTACTATAGAAATATACTTTTTCATGGCTGATGCTGTGGTATAGTAGGTTAAGCACCTGCCACTGGCACCAGCATCCCATATGGGCTCCACTTCAAGTCCTGGTTCTCCACTTCTGAATCAGCTCCCTGCTTATGGTCTGGGAAAGCAGTAGAAGATGGCGGAAGTGCTTGGGTCTCTGCCCCTATGTGTGACACCGAGAGGAAGCTCCTGGCTCCTGGCTCTGGATTGGCCTAGCTCTGGCTGTTGCTGCCATTTGGGGAGTGAACCAAAGAATGGAAGACCTCTCTCTCTGCCTCTCCCTCTCTCTGTCTGCAACTCCACCTTTCAATTAAATAAATAAATCCTTAAAAAAAGAAACATACTTTTTCATATTATATGTATATGTATATGTATATGATATTCTCACTGGAAAATTTATCCTGGCAGTGTATAATATTACATATTAGTGTATTTGTTTTTTTATAGTTTCCTATGGACATATATCCATGATCTTCACAACATAACCACTTGCTACTTTGCTTTTTAAGTAAATTTTAAAGGATTATTTATAACCCAAGACGCAGTTTTAAAGTCCTGACAAAGAATAAAAAACTTCTGTGTTAAAGCTCTTTATTGCTTTCTCATCAATTTAATTAATGCCTTACTCAGTATTGATGCTTATGAGTTCATGTCTTCCCCAAATACTACTTGATTAGTTAAAATTAAGTAAACTGCGAGAGAACTAATAATAAGTGATACTATAAAGAAATTTAGATGTATAATACCTACTCCCTTTTATCTAAGAGTTATTACCAGGACACATCAAAAAGTTAATCAAAAAACATGTATTATGAAAAAATTATGCATGAATTTCAAAAAGTTTTTGTGAAAATATGTTGTAATTTAATTCTATTTTCCACACTCTGAATTATTTTTGTATTTTCAGAGGAAAAATACCTTTTATTTGAGCATTCCCAGTAATAATTTTAGGGTTGAGTTCATAGAAATTTTACCATTATTTTGATGCAATCTATACTATGTCACTACTTCTGAATTATACCTTCAATTTTATTTGCATGAAATATATCACAGCAAATTCCATAAAGATGTTCACATAATATGAGAAAAAGTGTTATGCATACTGCATATTCTCTTTTGAGAAACCAAAGTACTTGTGAAATATACTTCTTCTTTTGTTATAAAATATTTTTATTGTGAGAAATACATTTATATAGATATCTGGAAGTAAAATTCAATCAGCAATACACCTTTAATCTTAGCAATTTTCCTTTGCCACCAATTCCTGATTTAGTAATTTCTAAATTTGACACTACTTTAAAATATTAGTGATCACCTGTAGAGAAATAAGCTTTTGCTATGACAAAAAAAAAAAGAAATGAACTTAAAACTTCAGTGGCTTTCCAAAGGACACTTTTTTTTATTTTGGATGGAACTTGAGGCCTATATTCCACTGGACTCCACAATGATCAGTTCAGCTCCATGATTCCTCAAACCCTGGATATTTTCTGGAGAAGCTCCATCTCTGATGTGATATTCTCAAAGTAGAGGACAACTGCTCAGTGGGAAGAGAACCAATACAGGCAAGGCATTCAATGCTCATGTTAGAATGGGTGCATGCCATGTCTGTTCACAATCCTCTGGCCAAATCAAGTCATGTGGCTAAGCCTGATATCTGTGGGACAGAGGTATATTCCTTACCAAAGAGAAAGTATGGCACAAATATACAGAAAACAAATTTGTAAGCAAATACATAATGCATCCTACCCTGTTAATTAATAACTTACTTTTTTGAATGTCTTATAATTTACAAAATGTGTTTAAATATCATTAGAACTAAAATTAATGTAAGAATAAATGCCATGTTTCTTAAAATCGCTGTGAACTTGGATGAAGATCAATGTGAAAGATGAGAGAACATATTGAATATATTTTCTGATGCATTTGTAGTTTCTCATGAAGTCATTAACAATGATTTCCTTTATGCCTTTTAACTTCCAGAGTAAATTTCAAGTCTGGGGCCTGGTTGGGAGATTTTCCTTCCTTCTGTGTTATTTCTGTCAGTATAGCATCCAAGTCTGGTTTTCTAGCTCTCCCAGATATTCCAGGAAACATTTTGTTTCCTTTATTATTTCTGTTAACTAGCTAGATTAAACTCTTTCCTATATATATCCCATAGAATGCATATATAGCTTCAAGGAATTAATGTATAAGAAGATGCTTAGCATATGTATGTATTTTTAAAAAATCACACAATTTACAGTCTTGATACTTTAACAGAAAAAATGTTGATACATAGGCTTCTTTTTGCTTTTAAAGGCTTATTTATTTATTTTTATTTGAAAGGCAGAGTGTCAAAGAGAGTGGGGAAGATAGCGACACACACACACACACACACACAGAAATCTGCCATCTGCTGGTTCACTCCCCCAAATGACTCCAACAGCTAGATCTGACCAGGTTGAATTCAGCAGTAACTCCATCTGGGTCTCCCACTTGGATAGCAAGGGTTCAAGTGTTTGGGCCATCTTCTACTGCTTTACCAGGTGCATTTTCAGAAAACTGGTTTGGAAGAAGGGTAGCCAGGATTTGAACCAGCATTCTGATATGGGATGCTGGCTTAGTAGCAGCAACTTAACTTCCAGAGCCACAAATTCCTAAGAACCACTTACCCTAGTTTTTCTCATTATCTGTGCAATATTGGAGATAGTAATGAATGTAAGCAATTTTTCTCTCACATCCTCAGGACTGTTCTAAGGCAAATACAATCTCAGATACTCTGAAGCAACTTCAAGCTAAACTCCGCTGCTTTGCTGACTCTGTAATGACATTTTTATATAACATATATACTTTGTGTTTGAGGTTATAAAGATTGGATAGTCTTAAATATGACTACTTGTTTGAATATGACGAAATGTAACCCCAAAGTCTGTCACTCTGTTAATCATCTGGATTAACTGGCTGACATGTGAATCTCTTCCCTGAAGTTGCATGTTGAAGCACACATGGACTCAAACACTGGAGAACTACATAGCCACAGGACAGAAACCACTATTCTCCTTGGCAGAGACTGCCAAACACCTGAGTTTTGTGGTGTAAGAGGGAAGGGGAATGGGGAGAAACTAACATGTTTGAGAACCATGAGTTCTGTAGTCCTCAGATATTCTCTTTAGCATGGATAACAGTATTTCATGCTTACAATTAAAATCTTACTCATTTTATGTAAAATATGACATATTTTGGAAGATTTTAAAAATTTATTTAAGGGGAAGAGAGAGGGAAAGAAATCTCCTACTTACTGATCCACTCTTCAAATGCCTACAATAGCCAGTGAGAGAGAGACAAAAAGACAGAGAGAGATATCCCATCAACTTGTTCACTCCCTAAATGCACACAACAGCCAATGACTCAAAGTCATTGGGGAAAGCGGATTTTTCCCTCTTAAAATTCCCTGGTCATGATTGAATGAGAGCCACTGCAGCCTCTGCTGGCGTCAAGGTGACACCTTCTACCTACCACTGGTCACTGGGCTTATTGCTGCATGTCTTCACTATCCATGCTGTTCCTTGACATCCCCCTTCTTTCTGTCACTAGAGTACTCTGTGTACAGGCACTTTTCACAGGCTGGATGGTCCTACATCTTTCCCATGTAGCTGGTTACAAGCTACATGCAGCTGCCTTACACTCTCTGGGATGATCACCATCCAGTCTTGCTGGAGTCTCCAAGTTCATCAGTCCTTTCAGTGACCAGGCATCTCCTTGAGTGTGTACCACTTCAGGGACACAGAAACCAACATCAGAGCATATGGATCAATGCCAGGCATGCTACCGACTCTGGAATTCAGAGAGGAAGATGATTTTTAAAGCATAATTAGCCCAAGGCTTTCAGATCCAGGATTGTGGACCTGTGTTTACAAAATATAATCATTCTAGTAAGGAATAAAGTCTGTAAAAATTATAATATGAATTGTTTTATGTTTGTCTGGGACCAACACTTCACCCTTTGTGCAACTGTTTAGCTTGGTAGAGCCAAGATTTTGTATAGGCCTGTTCTCCAAGAAGATTCATTTTCTCTTCTCATTATCCCCACATATAGATATCTATAAAATCTGATATCACTGCTTAAATGTTGATAGATTATATCTTTCCAGTAAATACTTACATTGTTACTTACCAATATGTATTTCCAAAGGCATAGCCTCCTCAAATGTTCTATATAAAAATAGAAATAAACAAGTCATTAATAATAGCCCAAGAGCATATGAAGTTTTCTTACTCATACATTACAGAAAACACTTGGCAAGGGTAGAGAGTAATTACTTTAACATTCCAAATATTGATTAAGATTACACAGTTTTTCTACATTTCTAAAAAAGATTGTTTCCATGTAAACATAATGGATTTTCAAGAGTCATCCCTAGCATTATAGCTCCATCAAGTGGTAAAACTGATAGGAAGTGTTAAAATTATATGCTTAGTCCCCATGTGCATTCTGTTCAATTTCCATACTAGAATTTGTATCAAGGCTAGATTTGTCATTAAATGTCTCCATATTTCTTAGCACCACTTAAGACATTTTTAACCTAGAAATAATAATGATGTTATTTATAGAAAGACTATTTACCTTTTTTTGGTATGATAACAGAAGAAATATATTTTTTACTATTTGCGTTTAGATTGTCTGAATATCTTTAAATTGCTGTTTGCCAATGACAATGGCTGTGAAAAATTATTGAAACAAATACTACAAAGAGAATATATAGAAAATAACTAAAAGAACACGCAATTTCCCAGATAACAACACCAAGTTGTGGAGAAAGGCTGTGCTTTGACCTTTAGCCAGAAGGGGGCATTACATGACTGTGGTATGATGGTGTGCTATTCTGTATTTTTAAAATCTAGAAGGAATTGATCTGGGTGTGTGTGGGGGGGAAAGTATCTTAAAGAAATGAATTATAGCATCCAAAAAACTGTAACTGAAATATTTAAAAAATAATCACTTCAAATAGGTGTGCTTAAGGCGTTGGACTTTCCATCTACCTGAGATTTTAATAAGCATGTGATTTTGTTATATATATGAGCACTGTGTTGTATTATAGCCAAGAGCTTATGTTGGAAGAGGATGATTCATTGTTCAAATTTAAAGGCCCCTACAAGACCCCTAGCTGATTTCTTCATTGAACAGATAATACAACTGAAATTCAAAGATGTCATTTAGTGTGCCTGAGACATCCCAGCTCTGAGCTCCTATGCAGGTTGAGTTGTCTTCCAACTTCCCTCTTGAGAACATCTTTTCGATCACATTACTAATTTGTTCACACAAATCAGAGCCCTGCCCTGGGCATTGACATATATGTTCATTGACCCATGTCAGAAATTCCTGCAGAATTCTCATTTCTGAAAGAACTAACAACTCCTGGGCCTGGTCTTTGCATGTAGTGGGCTAAGTCACCTTCTGTGATGTTGGCATTCCATAGCATAGTGCTGGATGTGAGTCCTAGCTGCTCTGCTTCTGATCCAGTTCCCTGCTAATGCCCTGGGAAAGCACCAGATGATGTCTCAAGTACTTGATTCCTGCTACCAAGTGGGAGACCAGGATGAAGTCACAGGCTCCTGACTTCGACTTGGCCCAGCCCCGGCTGTTGCAGCTATTTGGAGAGTCTATCATGGGTGGAAGATCTCTCTTTCCCTCTTTCTCTCTCTCTCCCTCTCCCTTACTCTTCTTCTCCCTTACTCTTCTTCTCCCTTACTCTCTCTTTCCCTCTCCTTCTCCCTCTCATTCTCCTTCTCTGTGTTACTCTGCCTTTCAACTAAATAAAATAAATCTTAAAAACAACACAAAAAAGCATAATATCAGAATAAGCTTTAAAAGAAGCACCACCCTGTAAATGTTGACGTTAATGCAATACTCCAGTATACTTAAGAAATGTTTCTGATAGAACATAATTGTCTCCTCTTTCAAATGGAATCCAAATATTCTCCCATGAAATGTGGCATCCACAAAAGCAGATCACAAAGTCCTATACTCTTCTTCCTGTTAGCCCAAGTAATATCAGTCTCAGGTCACAAAATGATGGAATTATACAGCCAGAATATTAGTAATCCATTTAGCTATCTTATTTATAAATATTTTATAAATGAAGAATCTAAGTTCTCTGGAGGTAAAATGTGCTCTAGGATACAAACCTAGCAAGTGCCGGAAGCGACGGATCACTTAAGGTATGTGGAAGATAGAGTTCTGTGAAGTCCTTCTCCTCTGGCATTACTCCCATAATTGTATTCCCTTCCATGGCAAATGGGATTTGGCAAATGCAATTCATGTTACTAATCAGTTGATGTTAAAAGAAGCAGATGTATAGGTGGCTTTAACTTAATCACATGGACTCTTTAAAGGAGAGTGGTTTATCCCAGCTGTGGACGGAAGACATCAGAGATTTTTCAGAGAGTGAGACAGGGATTCCATGGGAGGAACCTTTTCCATTGATGAGACGGAGGAGTCATATGGTGAGGGTTCAGGTACCAGCTGCCTTAGACACTGAGAGCAGCTCCCAGATAACAGTCAACAAGGGAACACAGACCTACAGCTGTAAAATAACTGAGTTCTGCCATCAACCTGAATACATTTGGAAGCAAATTCTTCATAGAGCTTCCAGGAAAGAGTCAACCCCTGATTGCACTATATTTTCCTAATCAAGGAACCCAGTTGAGCCTACATGGGGTTTTGATTTATTGCACTGTGAGATAATTAATGTGTGTTCTTTAAAGCTGTTAAATTTGAGTAACCGGGCAGATAGCAATAGAAACTAATACTAGGTCTGATCTGAAATAGAAAGCATTTGATATTTCAGATTTAGGGAGTTAAATCTAAGTGTTTTGTTACACAGTCATTGTAAGAGCACTGAAGCTGGATGGAAGATGATGAGGCAACTCTGATTAGCCACTGCAGAGAGCTTATACCACCCCAGGTCAGACAGACTGGAATAGAAGTTAGATCCAGTAGCCTGTCAAGTAGACACTAAAACCATTGAAGTAGCGGGCAGGTGCCAGACACACAAGATGAGACATAGGGAACAGTGTGTCTCTCTTCTTTGCAACTTCCTATGTTCTATAATGCCTCCCATTAGCCAGATCCAACTGGAAGTCAGCTTATACTGCAGCCTAAGAAACACAGCCTGCAGCCTTGGCTTCCTCTCACTCAGAGCAGTTCAAGGAATGAAAAGGGAATGGACCACAAGGCAAACAGGCCCAAAGACAGATTCGGATGCATTAGGATCCATCAGGAAAACAAGGCAGTTGAAATTCCAGGCACTGTGCTGGATATATTGATTTTGTTTTTTACCTTAGCTCATAGTTGATCTTAATATCTTTTGTTTGGGGTCAGCACTTTTGTTTGGGGTCAGCGGGTAAAGCTGCTGTCTGCGGTACCGGCATCCCATATGGGCGCTGGTTCGAGTCCTGGCTGGTCCATTTCCTATCCAGCTCTCTGCTATGGCCTGGGAAAGCAGTAGAGGATGGCCAAGTCCTTGGGCCCCTGCACCCATGTGCAAGGTCCAGAAGAAGCTCCTGACTCCTGGCTTTGGATTGGTGCAGTTCCAGCCATTGTGGCCAATTGGGGAGTGAACCAGTGGATGGAAGACCTCTCTCTCTCTCTCTGCCTCTCTTCTCTCTCTCTCTCTGCCTCTCCTTCTCTCTTTGTAATTCTGACTTTCAAGTAAATAAATAAATCTTTAAAAAAATCTTTTGTTTTGTATTCCAGTTTCATATATTAAGAAAGTGAGTACCAATGAGGTTAAGAAAAATTCCCAAAATTATATTATTTTAAATAATAGATCTGTTTTAAATGAAGGTTTATGTAACAGTCACAAGCCATCTTACATGGGCTTACTATGAAATGCTATAAATTATTATTATTTCATACAGTTGAAAATTTGAAAAGGGCAGAATATTACATACCATTTTAAATACTGTATTCCTTTAAGAAAATAATTTTGATTTTTATTAAAAATAAAATCCATTTTGGGTCATTATTTTCAATAGTTCAGTGGCCCAATTTTGTTGTGACCTATTGGGGTTAAGTTTGTGATTCCTCTAGCCATAATGTAAACTCCCTTTTACAATCATAGAGCCAAATCTGCATGAACTTCACATGACTAATTTGCACATATATTTATAAAGTTATTTTATGATATTTACAGTTTGAATATCTTTCTTTTTTTAAACTTTTATTTATTAAATATAATTTTCCAAAGTACAGCTTATGGATTACAATGGCTTTTTCCCCCCCATAACTTCCCTCCCACCCGCACCCCTCCCATCTCCCACTCCCTCTCCCATCCCATTCACATCAAGATTCATTTTCAATTCTCTTTATATACAGAAGATCGATTTAGTATATATTAAGTAAAGATTTCATCAGTTTGCACCCACGCAGAAACACAAAGTGTAAAATACTGTTTGAGTACTAGTTATAGCATTACTTCACATTGGACAACACATTAAGGACAGAGATCCCACATAAGGAGTAAGTACACAGTGACTCCTGTTGTTGACTTAACAATTTGACACTCCTGTTTATGGTGTCAGTAATCTCCCTAGGCTCTAGTCATGAGTTGCCGAGGCTATGGAAGCCTCTTGAGTTCGCTGACTTTATCTTATTTCGACAAGGTCATAGTCAAAGTGGAAGTTCTCTCCTCCCTTCAGAGAAAGGTACCTTCTTCTTGATGGCCCATTCTTTCCACTGGGATCTCACTTGCAGAGACCTTTCATTTAGGTCCTCTGTTTCTTTTTTTTTTTTTTTTTCCCAGAGTGTCTTGGCTTTCCATGCCTAAAATATTCTCATGGGCTCTTCAGCCAGATCCAAATGCCTTAAGGGCGGATTCTGAGGCCATAGTGTTATTTAGGACATCTGTCCTGTGTATACAAAGGCTATTGATTTTTGTGCACTGATTTTATATCCTGCTACTTTGCCACACTTTTCTATGAGTTCCAATAGTCTCTTAGTATAGTTCTTTGGGTCCCCTAAATAAAGAATCATATCATCTGCAAAGAGGGATAGTTTGAGTTCTTCCTTCCCAATTTGTATCACTTTAATTTCTTTTTCTTGCCTAATAGCTCTGGCTAAAACTTCCAGAACTATGTTGAATAGCAGTGGTGAGAGTGGGCATCCCTGTCTGGTACCAGATCTCAGTGGAAATATTTCCAACTTTTCCCCATTCAATAGGATGCTGGCCATGGGTTTTTCATATATTGCTTTGATTATATTGAGGAATGTTCCTTCTATACCCATTTTGCTTAGGGTTTTCATCATGAAATGGTGTTGAATTTTATTGAATGCTTTCTCTGCATCTATTGAGAGAATCATATGGTTTTTCTTCTGCAGTTTGTTAATGTGGTATATCACATTGATTTGCGAACATTGAACCACCCCTGCATACCAGGGATAAATCCCACTTGGTCTGGGTGGATGATTTTTCTGATGTGTTGTTGTATTCTATTTGCGAGAATTTTCTTGAGGATTTTTGCGTCTATGTTCATCAGGGATATTGATCTGTAATTTTCTTTCAGTGCTGCATCTTTCTCTGGCTTAGGAATTAAGGTGATGCTGGCTTCATGGAAATAATTTGAGAGGATTCCACCATTCCATCTTTTTCGATTGTTCTGAATAGTTTGAGAAGAATTGGAGTTAGTTCTTCTTCTTCTTCTCTCTCTCTCTTTTTTTTTTTTTTTTTTTTTGACAGGCAGAGTGGATAGTGAGAGAGAGAGAGAAAGGTCTTCCTTTTGGCCGTTGGTTCACCCTCCAATGGCTACCACAGCAGCCGGCGCATCGCGCTGATCTGAAGCCAGGAGCCAGGTGCTTCTCCTGGTCTACCATGTGGGTGTAGGGCCCAAGGACTTGGGCCATCCTCCACTGCACTCCTGGGCCATAGCAGAGAGCTGGCCTGGAAGAGGGGCAACAGGGACAGAATCCAGCGTCCCGACCAGGACTAGAACCCAGTGTGCTAGCACCACAAGGCAGAGGATTAGCCTATTGAGCCGCGGCGCCGGCAGAGTTAGTTCTTCTTTAAATGTCTGGTAGAATTCAGCAGTGAATCCATGTGGTCCTGGGCTTTTCTTTGTTGGTAGGGTCTTTATTACTGTTTCAATTTCTGACTCAGTTATGGGTCTTTTTAGGTTTTCTATGTCTTCATGGTTCAAATTAGGTAGGTTGCATGTGTCCAGGAATCTATCCATTTCTGATAGATTTCCCTGTTTGCTGGCATACAAGTCCTTGTAATAATTTCTGATGATTCTTTTTATTTCTGTGGTGTCTGTTGTTACGTTTCCTTTTTCATCTCTGATTTTATTGATTTGGGTCTTTTCTCTTCTTTTTTTAGTTAGTTGGGCCAATGGGGTGTCAATTTTGTTTATTTTTTCAAAAAACCAGCTCTTCGTTTGGCTGATTTTTTGTAATCTTTTTTGGATTCAATCCTGTTGATTTCTTCCCTGATTTTCATTATTTTTCTTCTCCTACTAGATTTGTGTCTGGTTTGCTGCAGTTTTGCTAGATCCTTGAGATGCGTTGAAAGCTGATTTATTTGGTGCCTTTCCAATTTCTTGATGTAGGCACCTATTGCTATAAACTTTCCTCTCAACACTGCTTTTTCCGTATCCCATAAGTTTTGATATGTTGTGTTGTTATCCTCATTTACTTCCAGAAAGTTTATGATTTCCCTTTTGATTTCTTCCATGACCCATTGTTCATTCAGGAGCATGTTGTTCAGTCTCCATGTGTTTGCATACTTTCTGGGGATTCCTGAGTTGCTAATTTCCACCTTCATTCCGCTGTGGTCTGAGAAGCTGCATGGTATGATTCTAATTCTTTTAAATTTGCTGAGATTTGCTTTATGGCCTAGTATGTGGTCAATCCTAGAGAAGGTTCTCAAACATTTGTATTAATAGCATTTTCCATTATAGAAACTTAAAATTTAGTACCACGTCACATCTTGACAGTACTTCTAATATAATCCAAATAGCCTGATTAGTTGGTGTCTCTATAAGATGAGAGACATAGGTCCTTCAATTTTTTCAGTTGGGCCCAAGCTGGAAAAACCAAAGTCCAAGATTTACTGGAAATTTTAGAGTCCAGATTGTTTGAAACTTTGATTTTTTGAATGCCTGTCAAGAATGCCAAGAAGGCTCAAAATCCAAAATATCTGGTTGAAATAAGATTCCTTAAAATCATGACATAACATAGACCAAATTTGATCATTGTTACAAGGTGATTATTCAAATCTTTGGAAATAAGCACATATTTAAATAACCCATAGCTCTTAATAAAAATTCAGCTGTTTTTGAACAATTAGAATTTAACAGACATCAAGAGAACATAGTAGATTACTTTAATATATTGCTTTAACAGAACATCAGAGTTTAATTCTATGTCAAAGAGAAATTGAGCTTCCTATGATCTTTTGCTGTGAGGTTTCCTTCCTTTACCTTCTTTCATATTGGTGACCATGTTTCTGTGTTTCTGTGTGTAACACATCTTTAAGCATCTTTTGCAGGGCAGGACGAGTGGCAACAAATTCTTTCAATTTCCATTTGCTATGAAAAGTCTTTATCTCACCTTCATTTACAAATGAGAGCTTTGCAGGATATAATATTCTGGGCTGGCAGTTTTTCTCTCTTAGTACCTGGGCTATGTCTTGCCATTCCCTTCTAGCTTGTAGGGTTTCTGATGAGAGGTCAGCTGTGAGTCTAATTGGAGATCCTCTGAGAGTAATCTGACGTTTCTCTCTTGCACATTTTAGAATCTTTTCTTTATGTTTCACTGTGGTGAGTTTGATTACAACATGTCGTGGTGAGGATCTCTTTTGGTCATGTTTATTAGGGGTTCTATGAGCTTCTTGTACTAGGATGTCTCTGTCCTTCTCCAGACCCGGGAAGTTCTCTGCAAGTATCTCACTAAAAAAGCCTTCTAATCCTTTCTCCCTCTCCATGCCTTCAGGAACTCCTAGATCCCGAATGTTGATCTCAAACACTCAGATAAAGGATTCGGGCAAACAAAGTAGTCACTTAACCTTCTGCTCCCTGATATCCATTCCAATTTTTTTCTAACATTCTCTATTCATATACTATGAGTGACCCTGTAAAAATTATCCCTAAACAGAGCTGCCAAAAATGATATTTTTCATCAATTCCTTTCCCTTCTCCTTTGGCAAACTCTCCTCTCTCTCATTTGCTGAAATTCCCTTCCCAGCCAGACCCTTGTGCCTCTGGTCTGAGAAGTACCCCTCAGCTCACTCCATTCTTGAACTCTCTTCCTGGCCATGCCAAATGCTCCTTGTGATTCTTAATTCCTTTCTGGCTTTAAAATGTACCCTTCTGTTGTACCTTAAAATATTCTTTGATAACATCCTGATTAACACATTGTGTTGATAGGATGCTATAAAATAAAAGTGGATTAATAACTAATTACTAAAGGCCATAGAACAATCATTCCATTAAAGAAATGTATCTGAAAAATTTTATGTATATTAGATTTGAATATAATATTTACTCTATTCACATATTATTCATACCTGATAGTCTTTTCTATGTACAACAAACATATCCCAGTTTCTGCAAGGTGATTAATCTTCTGGAAACCAAAGACAAGGGAAAGATTGAGTAGGTAGGAGTTTGTCATTCACTGTTTGTGACAGAGTCACCCCAAAAGAGCTGGTTTTGAAAGGCAGTTCAAAGATACACTTCCATCATTCCAACAGGCAAGAGTCACTGAAATATGAAAGATGACATCAAAACAAGGCTAGAATACAGAGAAGGCTTTTTTTTATGTTACAACATAATGTGAAAAAGTTATTTAGCATACATCTACAGGAACTATTTATGTAAGATTTAATCTTGCCAGTGTAAAAGGTTGAATGCTTTTTATTTATAGATCATAAGGACAGATCTTCATGAGACTTTCTCCCAACTCCCATGCTCCAGCACAGCATGAAATTCTTTTTCCTACTGCCATTCCAACTTCCCCTCAATAATACACCCAAATACACCCACACTCACATGCATTTGGGATTGTATCAATAACAGAACTAGACAGAGATGACAAATCAATAACCCAAAAGGCAAACCTAATATAAGACATAGTGGGAAGAAGCAAAAGGATGAAGATTTGTAGAATAGAAGCTGTGATGGAACTGACAGCCAGTCATCAGGGATGGCCAGAGGATATGTTGTAAGCATTTAAATCCAAAACCCTATACACCTTGTATAGACTTTAATAGAACAGAAGATCACTCCCATATTTCTGTCCTTTAGTAGACACAAACACAAAGTAAATTTCTCTCTGTATATTTATTTCAGTTTCCCTGGCTGATTTGAGCAAATAATTAAGATCATTTTTTTTTCTTCTTTCCCTATTAGGAGCAAAATGCTATAACGATATGAAGCAGGGAAGAAGCCACTACTTTCCAAGATTGTTATGCATGAGCTATACCTATGTTCATATCTAAATCAAAATATTCATTACCCTGAGGGAAAGAATATCATGTGACATTGTCTAAATTGTTAACAGAATGGTGCCAGTGAGGGAAAAACAGACAACACAAATTCCAATTTAGTTTAGAAAATATTTTCAAGTCAAGAAGTACACAGTAGGCATGGTGATGATTTCACAGCTAGGACCCTTTGGTGAAAGCAATATTTGAGATAAATACCTTAGCCAGTTAATTAGAAGCATGCTATGCTGGAAGTTTACTTTGTTGGCTTCCCTTGGCAGCTACCCACAGGAGATGTCACTCATGCAGAATGCTTTGGGAGTCCAAGTTCTTTGGCAAGAATTTTTAAATGGTCTTAAAGAAAGATAAAGTGTTTATTTTTTTAAAGGGGGTGGAGAGCACATCCATGAGTGACAGGGCAGGGAAGGAGATGGGTCTAAGCCCATGAGCTGAGGAGGCCAGTCTTTGTAACTAAGATTCATCACTTGAAGTTACCTGGCCATAAAATCCAATTGAAATTGTGGTGTTTGGTAGCCCAAACACCAAAAGTTTATGTGTTTTTGCATTTCTGAGGAGAGACAGAAGTCTGTGGATAATTTTGAACCATGAAAACGTACTAGGAAAATGTGCTTTAAAAATTTATTTTATCTATTTTCAGAGATAGACACATGCACACACACATACACATTCACAGGTCTCCCATCCCCTGATTCACTCTCTTAAATGTCTTCAACAGCTAAGACTGTTATTTTTTATCAGACAACCCTCACATACCCTGGTTCCAACACTGACCCAATAATCATTGCAGGCATTTCGGGGAGTGAACCAGTGGGTGAAGGACATTTTGTCTTCCATGGTCCCAACTGAACCCCATTCCTGCAATGGGATCCATGGCATAGCCCCTTTAGGACTCCTGGGATCAAGCACCCAGGCTTGCAGCATGTTCTCTTCTCAGAGGGCAGGTACCACTTAACGATGCAGGTACTGTATGCTGGCCTCTCTGTGGTGCTGCACACAGGGCTGGATACACTTGCCAGGGCCTGCAACAGTAGTGCCAGGTGGCAGCCTGAGGGTTCAGCCAAGCATCAGCCAGCACTGCACTCCTTCCCCATAGTGGAGAATGGAGGCTGCTTCAATGGTAATGGCATGGACAGGACCAGCCAAAAGCCTAGGGCTGCAAAGAAGTTGAGCATTCTGGTAGGAAAAACAATAGAGTGCCTGAAAAGAGTATCTGAGATGGAGAGTTCCCAGGCCTTCAGTCTGGGACCCCCTAGTTTTGAAGCTAGGCTGACTTGAAAGGTAGCCACAGTCACTGGCCACACTGGACTTGGTTATGGAACCACATTTGCACTGATGTGCACTGGATTTGGCTATGAAATTAAATTGGATTCTTGAAAAGGCTTTAGTCTCAGAGCAATATAATAAAACCTTATCAGCATTGGGGTATTCTATGTTATGTCTTATAGTTTGTTGTTGTAACTTGCATTGTTGCTATGGCCTTTGGTTGTAATATTCCACACCCTATGTGTACTCCTTGCACATGGGCTTGTATGGAAGATAATTTGTATGTAGATTTTAAGGTCAGGAACCTTGAAAGGGTGGAGTGTTGAGGAGATGAATTTGGAAGGATGATGTTTAGCAGGTTTGCATGCCTTTTGCCCTTGGCCATGTTATCACTGTGCTTCTACATCCCTGTCCCTGAATGGTAACTGGTGTCATGGTAGCCAACAGGTACACCTGCTTGTCTTGTTGCCCACAAGTCTTATGGCTGTGTGTGGATGTATTTCTGTGTGTGTGTCTGACTGTTGCCACAGGTACAAAGGCAGATATCTCCTGTGGCCCCACTGTGGAGGCAAATGGCTGCTCCTTGTTCATTTCTCACTGCCACTGTGAGTAAAGGAGACACAAACCCTCAAACATCTCTGAATTGTCCTCTGAACTGTCGGAATCCAGATCTGCTTGTCCTGGGCCCTAAACCCTGGACATATACTCCCCCTGCCCCTCCCCCTTCCTTTTCCCTCTCTGTCTCCCCCTTCCTCTCCAATAAATGTATATTTTTAAAAAATTTTAAAGGATCTTCAAGTCTTATTTGAGTTTCACTGCTGAAGGTAGTAACTACTAAGGTCAAACTGTAAGAAATTTGGTTGGAATGCCATTACTGTGAAGAATAGCTTTCTTTCTAAATTCTACAATTGTATATGTTGTTGACTATAGAATGCTATGCTCTTAGTAGTTCCAGATTTCCTATACCTTTTTTGTTTTTTTTACAACTTGAGTGTTGGGAGATGACTGGCTGCTTCTTTGAGTAATTTCTCACTACCTTAATGTCAACCTGAATACAAATATCATCAGAAAATAATGACCAATCTTGTTCTGTGTGGATTTTATGGTACTGTCTACAGCATCTTTCCCTCTAAATTAACTGATCTTCTTTTAACTCTGGCCTTGAAAGCTCAAGCTAAGGTCATAAAGAATAGTGGTTTCAAGGGTAGCTGTCTGTGTGCTCTAGATCTTCAAAGTCCTTTAGGTCTAAGGCTAAGAATGTTTTATAGCTTTACACTCAGATGGTCACAATTCTGACTGCAACAAAATTGGATTATTGCACCATGTAATGAAAATAATAAGGAAGGAATAGCTGTAAATTGTTATTAAAGATTTGCTGGAAAAGACCGCATTTGAGAAAGACTCCTTGTTTTGAATCAGAGTTTTCAAGCTATAAGTTGCCCTAAAAAAATTATGGATTCCCCAGAGGTAGTAAGTGATCCAACTCTATTGCTTTAAAATGACACAAACTGTAAATTCTCAGAGTTCTCTGCCTTTGTTGCAAATGGTCCTCAAGTTTTTCATTGTTGTTGTTCTTCTTCTTGGATTCCTTGGTGAAAGAAAAGAAAAATAATAAATCCATCCCATGTGAATATATACATATTCAAACATACACCAATATTTACATATAATAGAATGTTGCTAGCTTCTCAATTTACTTGTCCATGGATTCCAGATTGAGAATGAAGGAAGAGCTTTCCTAGTCAGTGTACCTGTCAAAGAATAAAATATCATAAATTATGTCTGCTTTTAGTAAGAAATGGGATACTAAGACATTCAGAGACTCTTGTTTTTCTGCATTATAGAAGACACATATTCTTTTTGGTCAAAGCTCATATGTCCAAAGAGACTAGGAAAGCAATACTTAGAAATTAGATTAGCAGCCCATGAATAAGACAACACAATTAGGTAACTACATCATGACAAAGCTTAATGGTTACCCTGGGTATCTTAAAGTTCTACCCAAAAAGTTACTCTAAAAGAACCCCCTCAAAACAGACAATAAAAAAGTTCAGCATAACTTTCTAATAGACACGTTTTAAGAGAATAGTTACAAAGCAACTAAATATTGAAATACAACTTGCAACCTAGTTTGACAACCATTTAATAAAATAACCACAGGTATGAAGAAATTCACCAAATCAGAAATACAGGTAGTCTGATAAAAGATGGTCAGGCAATAGGAAGTGTCAAGCACTAATTTTGGGAAGAAAACAGCAAAATAATGAAAGATATAAAACAAAATGAAAAATTAACAAATACTCAAAGCTATAGTTGAAAGAAATTTTTTCTGAAATAAAGGAGCTCCTACCCACACATTGAAAAGGCATCCCATGCACCCAAGAATACTTATCCCAAATTCTTAACACTGAAATAACAGTCTCACAAAATCAGTGGGCTCAACATATTTTCTTTAAAATGCTCAAGTAAATATAATATTCTTTAATTTCCTTTCTTACAATTCCATTATTTTGCCAATTTAGAATTGTTATCATTTCATAACCATTTCTCTTATGAATGGGTCAGATATTTTCAAATTCCGCACGCAAATGGCTATGAGTGATGTTCTGGACATACGTTATAGAGTCTCTAAGTTGTGTAAAATTCTTCTGATGACTAGATTTTACTTATTTGGCTGTTTTTTTTTTTTTTTTTAAACTGGTTAAACGTTACCTTTCAGATGGCAGATCAAATCTCAGCACAATTCAACTGGACTGCTTGGAATCTGCTCTTATGTGTGGCTTAGGATTCAGACAAAGTTTTAGCAAACTTTGTAAACAGAATTGGGGCTACCTCTGTCTCATCTCTGTCTCTCTGCTTTCTGGTGATCTCCCATCACTTTTCAGCAGCAATGATTGCCCCAAGTTCTATCATCTTGCTCCTTATCCAGGTATTCCACAGAAGTTTCAGTCATACCACCTGGTGCAGATTGTGTCCACCCTCAGACTAGATGCTATGAAGCCAGGACACTCACCGGGGTGCTACATACAGGACAATCTGATGGGAGTTTACTTGGGTTCACTACACAAATGACCACAATGACCAGAACTGGGCCAGGCTGAAGTCAGGAACCTAGAATCCTTTCAGATCTCTCACATGGGTGGCTGGGTCCAGGCACTTGAGCCCACTTCCAGTGCCTTGTTAAGCACATTAGCAGGGAGCTGGAAAGGAAAGTAGAACAATAAGGACTCAAACTGGTGCTCAGATGAGATGCCGGCATCCCAGGTGACAGCTAGTGCTAGATGAAACAGATAAGATAATAAAAATAGTTCCTAATACCTATTTTGTTTTAATTAATTCATTAATAATATATTTTTTTATTTTTTGACAGGCAGAGCAGACAGCGAGAGAGAGAGACAGAGAGAAAGGTCTTCCTTTTTGCCGTTGGTTCACCCTCCAATGGCCGCTGCAGGCGGCACACCATGCTTATCCAAAGCCAGGAGCCAGGTGCTTCTCCTGGTCTCCCATGCAGGTGCAGGGCCCAAGGACTTGGGCCATCCTTCACTGCCTTCCCGGGCCCCAGCAGAGAGCTGGACTGGAAGAGGAGCAACCAGGACAGAATCCGGCTCCCCAACTGGGACTAGAACCCGGTGTGCCGGCGCCGCAGGCGGAGGATTAGCCTATTACGCCGTGGCGCCGGCCAATATATTTTGAAAGATACAGAGTTTTCCCATCTGCTGAATCACTACCCAAAAGGCAAAACAATCAGGGTTAGTCCAGACAGAAGCCAGGAGGCCATAACTAAATACAGATCTCCATCATGGGTAGCAGAGATCCAAGTTCTTCAACCTTTAGCTCCTCAAGGTGCACATTATCAGAAAATTGGAATGGAGAGAGGAGCAAGGACTGGCTCTCAGGCACTCTGACATGGGTACAGGTGTTCTGAGTGTCATTTTTTTTTTAAAATGTCAAGGTGATGGTAGAGGTATTCTTTTTATTATTTTATTTATTTGTATTATTTTATTTGAGAAGTAATGTTACAGACAAAGAGAGGGAAAGACAGAGAGAAAGATCTCTGTTGGTTCACCAAATGGCTGCAGTGGCCAGAGATGGGCTGATCCAAAGCCAGGAGCCAGAAGCTTCATCCGGGTCTCCCATCTGGGTGCAGGGGCCCAAGCACTTGGGCCACCCTCCATTGCTTTCCAAGGCCATTAGCAGAAAGCTGGATTGAAAGAGGGGCGGCCGGTGCCGTGGCTTAACAGGCTAATCCTCCACCTTGCGGTGCTGGCACACCAGGTTCTAGTCCCGGTCCGGGCGCTGGATTCTGTCCCGGTTGCCCCTCTTCCAGGCCAGCTCTCTGCAGTGGCCCGGGAGTGCAGTGGAGAATGGCCCAAGTCCTTGGGCCCTGCATTGGCATAGGAGACCGGGAGAAGTGCCTGGCTCCTGGCTTCGGATCAGCATGAATGCGTTGGCCGCAGCGGCCATTGGGGGGTGAACCAACGGCAAAAAGGAAGACCTTTCTCTCTGTCTCTCTCTCTCTCACTATCCACTCTGTCAAAAAAAAAAAAAAAAAAAAAAAAAAAAAAAAAAGAAAGAAAGAAAGAGGGACACCCAGGACTTCAACTGGTGCCCATTTGGGTTGCCTGTGCTTCAGGAGGAAGCTTAGCCTACTATGCCACAGCAGCAGCCCTCCAAATGGCAATGTATGTGCTATGCCTAATACCTGTCCTGTAAATCTATTTTACAGCCCTTCCAATGTGTGAATATTTCAAATTTTCACAGCAGTATGGAATTATTTTTCAAAGTGTGTTTACTAAAAAAATCAATGACATTCACTATTACATGCTTAATTTGGGGTGTCAATATAAGCTAGAATTTTCAGTTAAATAAGTTTAGAACAATCTAAACAAGTAACTGTCTCTACTCTCTGTACTACTCAGAGATTTTAATGTTACTTTAAAAGAGATAGCTAACTGATAATGTTCCAAATTTATTTTATCATCATGAGATCCTTCTGAGGAATTACATAGAAAATTTTGAATTTGTAAGGAATCAAGGAGAACCAATTAAAAAAAAAAACACCACAGGGACATTTACCACAGGTGGGCATTTGCTGCAGTTGAGAAGTTATTATCTGGCTCAATTTAGTGTAGGTCATCTGAGAATGGTATCCCAAATTGAATGTAAAATAGGAAGTATCTGCAGGAATAAAATGGTTGGTTAGAACATGTCTTATAAAGGGAGGGCATTTTTAGATAGCACTGATGCATAACAGGTCATAACCAAGTGTCAAAAACAATTTACGGAATAGTTAGCATCCTAGGAGCTCTGGCTTTCAATGACATTTCTGTTGGCACTTACTGTTTTCTATAAAGTTGCTATAGACTGGCAGGAGATAACTCTTACTTAGAAAGGCAAGGATTTCCACTAGCACCACCTCCCACCTACAGAGAATCTGAGATGTTAAATCCATTATGTTCAATTCAGGTGGTAGATTTTTAAAACCACTGCTGAGTAAAGCCGTGGGAGGCATCACTGCATCCTCAAGATAAAACCTAAGGCCTTTTTTGTGCAAGAGTGAAATGAAAGGGGGAAAAAAGTTTTAGATATCTCCATGGATAATCTAATGCTTCTAACTATATGTTCCTTCTTAAGTGCTCTGGGCATTAAAAAAGAAAAAAAAATGTTTTTATATCGTTTTACATGGTTGGTTTATTTCATTGCTTGATTGTGTATGTGGATTTGGTAAAAAACAGAAAAGATATTTGATGATATGTTGTGTCTGCAGAGATGAATTACTGTGGGTAATGCATTAGATTTAAGGATGAATATTATTTTGTAGTGTCAGAATTCTAGAAGACCTGATTCTCTTTCCTTCCTTATTTCCTTCCCTTCCCTTCTTCCTTCTCTACCTTTCCTCCTTTCCCTCCCTCCTCCCCTCCCTCCCTCTTATTTATCTACCTCAAGCATCCATCCATCCATTCAGCCATTCACTATTTTCTCTTTGTATTTCTAGGATTTTATTATGAACTAAAATTTCTGAAATTACAAGCAGCAGAAAACAGGGCAATATATTGTCACATATTGAACACAAACCTCTCTTCTGTTGTTATCTCTCTCTCTCTCTCACACACACAGAGAGAGAGAGAGAGAGAGAGAGAGAGAGAGAGAATCATACACTTTTCATCTAATTAACACTATTTTGGGGCAATAATATCTATTTTCTAAGATTATGATAGAGAAATTGCTTGATTATGAAATTGAGCAAAATGGAATACATTTTTGGTATAATGCCATCCACTGAGAGTGAGTGATATTGTATACTTTTTAAATGCATTTGGAAATAGAGTTGGGAACTAAATTTACAAATCTTCTTTCTAAAATTTTTGTTAATTTATTTTTATTTGTTTGAAAGGCAGAGAGACAAAGAAAAAGACAGACAGACGTCACCCATCCTTTGTTTCACTCCCCAAATGCCTGCAATAGCCAGGTCTAGGTCAGGCCAAACTCATAGCCTGAAACTCAGTCTAGGTCTCCTATGTGGGTGGCAAAGCCCCGCATACTGGAGCTCATTGCTATCTCCCGGAGTGAATGTTAGCAGCAAGCTAGAATCAGGAGTAGAGCCAGGACTCAAAACCAGATGTTCTATTAAGAGATGTGTTTCCCAACTGATACCTTAATCAATGTGCCAAGTGTCTGCCCCATTAATTTTCTCTTAAAGGTGAAGGAGCATGGAGACACAATCTCCATTCTAATTAATAGCTTCACAGGTCAAAGCCAGTGCGCATTTCCACGTCTCCCCTCAATGTTCTTGCTGTAACACCAAATCCAAGAACTTGCTTATGATTCTTTTATCTTTTTCCTTTATGAATATACATGTTTCACAATGGCTATTTAGTTTCATCTCTATGACTAACATGCATATAGTTTAAGTAAAATTCTATAATGAATATTAATCCCAAGTATATAATAGTTACTAACAAAATTAAAATTAAATTTCATAATTAAAATTGTAATTACTAGTAATTTGTTGGGGAATAGAGGCATCAAATTTACATTTAGCTCTTAATTTTTTTTTTATTTTGAATCATGAAAAGTGAAGAACAGGTTTTTCTATAACATCAATTCTTTGAAAAGGCAATAGAAATACGGGCAAAATCATCTGAAAAAATGAAAGAGTTACAAATAACTAATTTTAGAAATGAATTGTAATCTTTAGAAATGAGTTGTAATCTTTGGAAAGTTTTCTGAATTCTGGAGTTTTAGAATTGCAGGATCAAATTTATCTCTGATCCCAATATCTGGAGCAGGTCTGCTTTGAGTTCACTTTATCATCTAAATGGACAGATCCAATGCTTTTGAAGCACAGACCTTATCCAATTTTAGGAGGCATCCTGAAGAAAAGGATTTTAACACTACCCAGAAAAAATTAAAGACAGACATCAGAGAATCCTTAAGTTTAAGCTTCCTTAGTTTTATGGGAAAATTACCTGATGTAGAATTTAGTTATTACCTTTTAATACAGTTTCTGTCTTTCTTTCCTACAATCTATTATTTTGTGGGCTGTTTATTTTTATTGATTTATTTATTTTGGACAGGGGCCTTCTGATAATGGAACAAAAACACCAAGAAGTTTTTCTTTATACTTAAAGTCCTAGAATAGAGAGACACGTTTTGGATAAAATGCATTAGTTTCATTTTCAGAAAGGTAGTTTTCTCAGTAAAAACCTAAGAACATATATTCAAATTAAATGCCATCTTTCTAATTGATGTCATATGATTTTCTGTGCTAGATGTTTATTTAAAATGTTTTCTCCCTTAAGACCACATGATGGCGATATACCCCAATAAACTTGATTTTCTCTCAGTTCTTCATCCGTGGTAACACTGGAAAGAGAGAGACTTTCCATTCTTGCAGTTAACAAAAGCTCATCTGTCAAATAAATTGCCAGAATTTTGCTCAAGAGTCTCTAATTTCCCTTTACTATATAAAAGATCAGGATCTTTAAAATTTATTCACAATTTTTGTATTTTTATTATTATTATTATTTTTTGACATGCAGAGTTAGACAGTGAGAGAGAGAGACAGAGAGAAAGGTCTTCCATTCCGTTGGTTCACCCCCAAAATGGCCACTATGGCCGGCGTGCTGCGCCGATCCGAAGTCAGGAGCCAGGTGCTTCCTCTTGGTCTCCCATGCAGGTGCAGGGCCCAAGCACTTGGACCATCCTCCACTGCACTCCCGGGCCATAGCAGAGAGCTGGACTGGAAGAGGAGCAACTGAGACAGAATCCGGCACCCCGAATGGGACTAGAACCCGGGGTGCTGGTGCCAGGTGGAGGATTAGCCAAGTGAGCTGCGGTGCTGGGCTTTTTATTTTATTTTTTAAATAACTATGTTTTTATTAAGCCATTTAGATGAGAGTAAGCAAGCCTAGTCAAGCCCCTTTATCAGGTGAAAGATGTCATTGTAATAAATAATATGGAAACACAAATATAACCAGAATGATTCTTATGTAGTCTCCCTCTAGGGAGCTCCATATAGCAACACCTCCTCTCCAACCATTATCAAAAATCTGAAGTGCATTGTGAACGATTTGGAATTTTTAAAAGGGCTTGCTGTATAGTGGATCAGAAAAACATTAAACAGAAAAAGAAATGTAAATCTGCAAGTGTGATAAGTGCTCTGAAGACAAGTGAATGTTATTTTGAGAATCTATAATAATAAGAAGTAGTTTTTTAAAGAAATGCTGATTTTACTGCGAATGAAGGCTGAGGTAGTATTAAGCAGCCGAGGTTCAGTGCGGGGAAGAGGATGTGAAGCGTTCTGGGCTAGACAAGGCCTGCACTGAGAAAGGTTTTAGGAAGCCAGTGACGTGGGACATGCTCAGACACCTTCTCCAAAATAGGAGACAAGTTAGTGCAGACTGAAAGTTTTCCATTAAGAAAAAATGTTTGATGATCAGTATTCTTTCTTCCCTGGGTCTTTTGGAAAGAGCTTATTCTAAAGCCGAGAATTCTGATTCAACCTCAGGACAAGAATGGTTTTTCTGCAGGTCCAAGCTATGGGTAAGTAGCCTGCCTCTTTGGCCACATGACACTGCAGATTCCATGACACACAAATATCTTTTAAAGAAAGTCCATTTTGAGTTGTAAAAGGAAGCTATAGTGAAGACCCTTTGCTTTAGACAAGGTAATGCTATCTGTAACAGACTTTTACCTCTTAACCTGTTCTATTTGGACCTATGAAAACCAGTATGTCTTACTATTGAACATAAAATGACACGGTGAGCAAAACATTGAAATATGGGCAAGTACCACTGGATCCACCAAGTCAGGAAGACCTAGCATGATCTCATTGTAAAAACGAAGTGGTACGTCAATGATCAGATCAAAGAATGTTTGAAAGCACAGGGAAGCTGAATAAATACATCCTAGTCCATCAAGACACTTACCCTCTGTTGCACTGAATCTACCTTTTGGCACAATTTATCTGTGTCCTCATGTCAGTTTCTTGTGATGGAGGGAAAAAAAGATCAAGCTTGGTGCACAAATTGCTTGACCTGGCATGTAAGAACAGGCTGAAAATGGTACCATTATCCCACTGTTATTCTGGCCCCTTTGTGGAATAAATATGCAAAGCAATGAAGTTAAATCCTCCCATGGATAGAGATATGAGCAATGTTTGTGATAATCACCTTATTGAGAAAAGGAAAGTGGCCCAGAGTAAGAATTTATGTAGATTCGTGTATATTGGAAATATTCACCCAGTGTGAAAATGAGTAAGGTTGGAAGGTCAAGCACAAGACACTTCAGAGCAGAGGTACATATGATGGTCTTAGGAGAGTTGGGACAAAGTATCAGGATATTTTTAATCACATGTGGATGCCAAGGAGAGCATATGCATTCCAATGAGGCACTTAAAAAACCCACATTGGGGCTAGTGCTATGGATTAGCCAGTAAAGCTGCCGCCTGCATTTCTGGCATCCCATACGGGCTCTGGTTCAAGTCCCGGCTGCTCCACTTCAGATACATCTCTGCTATGGCCTGGGAAAGCATCAGAAGATGGCCCTAGTCCTTGGGCCCCTGCACCCATGTGGAAGTCCCCCAAGGAGGCTCCTGGCTCTTGTCTTCAGGCCCAGTTGTAGCCATTGTGGACATTTGGGGAGTGAACAAGCAGACGGAAGATCTCGCGCTCTCTCTCTCTCTCTCTTTACCTCTGTCTCTCTGCAATTCTGCCTTTCAAAAAGTAAAAAAAAAAAAAAAAAAAATTGAAACAAACAAAAACACTTTGATCAGATGACATTGCCAGTAAATGACAGCTGTTTTCTGACATCACCATCCCAGTCATCAATGAAGTAAACACAGTAAAAGACAGGGACTACACAACAGTATGGGCATCCTCTCCCCTTACTCTCATTCAAACTTATCTGGATATTTCTTCTGCTAAAAGTCTGACCTGCCAGCAAAGGATGCCAAAGCTGAACTCCAAGTATAGCACAATTCCTCATGGAGACTCCTTGGTGGATAGTTCATTATATCATATTCTTTGATTCTAGAAAGCATAATCATTTATATTGATGACAAGTGACTGATATTCCTGATATGTATTTTCTTTTCTAGTGTTTTACTTCTTCAGCCAGAACTACTATCTGAAGACTCACAAAGTACCTATTTTGCCAAAATGGAATCTAGAATAACATTGTGTCATATTAAGGGGTTAATTTTTTAATAAAATAATCATGGCACTGCACAGTGAATCATGAAATCAAGGACTAACACATACTGGTTAAACCACATGCTAATTCTATCACTGCCACACCTATCCAGAGCCCACCCAGCTTTGTAGATTGATGGAAAGATTTCTGAAATTACAACTGAGACACTAATTTGAAGAAAAAAATCTTTGTCAATGGAGCACTAATGTTCAATATATGACATATACCTTAAACCAATGACCATTATATATTTTATCATGTAGATTATATTGGTTTGGAGAATAAAGGATTGAGATAGTAATAGCCCAGAATCCATTATTCACAATTTATTTTTAATTCTTATTCCAGCATCTTAGATTCTTTAGGTCTAATGGCCTTGATTTCCAATGGAGGAATGCCTCCGCCAGGAGACAGAGTGTTATCTTAGAGTGTTCATACCAATAGACCAGTGCACAAAAACAGGGAATCTCTTTTTCAATATTGGCAAAAATTATCATGAGGCAGTAAGGGAGGGCCTGGGAGGAATATATCTGGGATCCATATGATTTACTGGAGTTCCTTGTAATACTCCATGCTGTAGCTGCAAATGGACAACTGCAGCATGCCTTGAGGACAGCATGGTAATCCAGAACTCAGAACCTTTAGGGATAAAGACCTGGTAAACTCACTAACCAAGTCACTTAGACTGGCACAATGCCCAGGAAAGGAAGAGGGAATTCTGCTCGATTGGCCATAAAGCATTATAAGGATATCTAAAATGACATTATTTGGTGTGCTCCATGAGTTTTCGCAAGTTAACAAAGCAAAACTTCTATCAGTCCTTGGACATGTAACTATGATGTGTTTCATCTCTGATTTTAACTAAAAGAAAAAGAAGTTCCTGTTTTTTTACAGGAGAAGTAAATGGTGATTCAATGATTCAATATGGAAAGAGAGAGAGGCAGAGGGAGAGACAGTTTTGTGGCCACCATGTGACAAGGGCCGTGGATATGGAAGATGATTGATGAGTATTAATTATAACCTTGAAACTTGCTATAACATTTGGTGCCATAATTCATCAAACTAACCTCTTACAGATTTCCTTAGAAATGGTACCCAAAGAAGATCCCAGAGAAACAGTGCTGACCAGATGGCGAGGTGATAACAGTGACAGCCTGTGGTTGATGCTGTTAACATCCTACCCTTTCCAAGCATGTCCACTCCTCACTCAGTTGCTTCCAATGCTGGCTAATAACAATTCACAGTGGTTTCTTTCTCTGAAGAATCCCTTTCAGTGAATGCCAGTACATCTATTAAACTTGAATGGTCCCAGCCCCACCTCCCATTGAGGGGGCAGACTTAAGCCAATGATTGATTGACACAAGATATACAAGGCCATGTACATCAAAGGAGCATCAACTCTGAAGCATGATTTCTTGCTCTAGAGTTTTCCTATGGAGGTAAACTGGAATTAGTCACTCCCGAGACCATATACTTGCTTCATGTTTAGACTTACCCTTTTCTGTCTCCTTTTGTCTTCTTTTTCTATGGCATTCTTTTCTAATAAATCACTTCTATTTGTCTGCCTCTGCTTCTGGGAAACCCAACCTAAGATAATTGGTGAGTTCAGTGTATTCCATGTACTGATATAAAAAATATATTTGATTTTAGCTCTGCCATAATTTTTAAGTTATGCTTTCTGGTTTTATGGCTTTTTGTTTTCATAGCTTTTACTACATAGGCTTCTGATTTTGCTTTGCTATGTATTTCATCTAATAATTCTGGAGGCTGCATTTTTATTGTTGTGAATAACCATTGCATATTTTACACTTAATCACATATGAGTAATTTATTAAATAGAATGTAAGCAGTATCAAATTTGAATATCACCTTTCAATTTTCTTCTCCTATAGTCACTAACTTATTCAGAAAATACATAATACTATAGTTAATTAAAATTATGCTCTTAATCTATGCTATTCCTATATTTCCTGGCTGGCTTCCATTTATTTCTCTGGTAGCTTCTTCATGAAGAACACATAAAAACTAAATTTCTTGAGTTTTTGCATATTAAGTGATACTTTCCTTGTCTTTATATTTATACAAATGTTTAATTGAGTGTTAAATGTTATTGAGTATTACAATTTTAGCTTGATGAATGTTTAGGTCTTGATCTACTATTTTCTAGAACAGAAAGTTGCTCTGAAAAACTCTGATGCCAGCCTGATTTTGTTTTTTATTTTTGTCTAGAGGCAAAAAGGTCCTTTCTATGTTGTTGAAGTTAATTCTAATGGGATCTGCCGCCATTCTGGTTATTGGTACTTTCTTATTATTTGTACTCAGTATAGTCTTTCAAACTAAAGATTCATCTTTTATTTTATTTCTGGAAAGTTTTCTTGTATACACAACTGTGCTCACATTTACACATATACAGGTGTTTCTTCCATCTGAACCCCTGCTTTTTGAACTCTTGTTTTCTAAACCTGGGGAAAAATGACTCAGATCATTTCAAGAAACCTGTTGCCATCTCAACTCAGTGTAATATTGTGATTCATAATAAGACACATGTGTTTTGTTTTGTCTTCCTGTTCCTGACATGCAGTTCCTAAAATACTTAGACCTTCTATAGAGATATGAGCATTGTTTTATGTGACAATGATATGACTGGTGGCTGGCAGCCCCTAGATAGAATGAGGCTGTAACCACAGATACTGAGACATGATTAGGGGATTGAAGTCTTCCAGGAAGGAGAGAAGGCCTGAAGTCTAAGTTGATCGTCAATGACCATTGATATAATAAAGCATACCTACATAATGAAACTTTCATAAAAAGCCAAAGGAATTGGATACAGAGTGTTTCTAGATTATTGATCAACTGGAAGTCCCTGAAAGGTGCCTGCCTGTACCTTGCCTTATGCATTTCTGCACCTGTACCCATGATAATACTCTTATAACAAGCCAGTAAACTTAAGTACATGTTTTCCTCATTTCAGTGAGTTGCTCTAGCAAATTAATTGAAGCCAAAGAAGGGGGATGTGGCAACCTCCAATTTGCTGTTGATTTGTCAGGCACAGGTCACACACCCTGTGCTTGTGGCTGGCATAGGAACAGAGGAAAGAGTTGCAGTCTTCTGGGACTAAGCCTTCAAGTCCCGAGATTTGACACTGCCTCCAATTAGGCAGTGTCAGCATGACTTGTTTTATAGGAAACCCAGCTATTTTTTCACTGAAGAATCATCTGTGGGTTCTGCTGTGGAATCCATGGTTGGTGGCGACCAGAAGTGAAGCCTTCTGTTTGTGTGATGGGGGATAGGAGGAGAAATAGTTTGTGCCATTTAATTCAAGAACAGAGTAACTTCAAATATCAATAATAATATATATGCACTTTCTGATGTAGAATCATTTGATTATTTGTTTCATCATTTAATCTATTTATTTAAGGAATATTGAATTACAAATGTTAAATTTCTTTATCTTCCATACAGCACCTAATGTTTTTCTTTAAAACTTTCAGTTTTTGGAAGTTTCTGTCATATTTTTGCTCATGTTTCTTAATTCTAACCAGGCTACTCTTACTGTAATTTCATTGGTATCTCTTCCCCTTGTGTTGGTCCTGATATATGTGAAACAGAATCACTGTGCACTGGTGACCAACTTGCTTGATTACAGTATGACACAACACCCACATGTGACATGAAACAGTTTATTACTTACCCACAGGCTACAAGGGACAACAGAAGCCTAGAATTCATTGTGAACCAGAAGACACAGGAAGTTTGCCTGGGGTGAATGGAATCTCTTCTGTAAGTGTTCTACTAGCTGAGAGGCTTCTAAAAAGAGACCCCCTTGAATTTCAGAACCTGTGGAATGTTACTCACTGGGCTAAAACTTAAACGACATTCTGTTTTTAGAGTGGACTGGAAGAGAAACAAGGCTATTCCTACCAGTCCCTCCTTATTTTAGGACCTCACATTCCCAAACATTCTACAGTTATTCTTAAGAAATACATGCAAGGAGGGGGAGGAGAGATGGAATCTGCCCAAAGCCACCCTCAAACCATACTGCAATATGTACCTTTGCTCATGTGATTTTATTTCCCTTCTCAATTTTTTTCTAAGTCTATATAGGAGTGTATTTCATCTTTTTCTATGATAAAAATATCTTTACATTGAACACCTTTGTATTTGCCTTGATCTTTTGTTTCTCAGTAAGTTACTTCATTATTAGTTACATTCTATTTATTTTGTACTCATTTTTTCTATTATTTCTCGGAAGTTTTAAGGTGGAATCTTAACTCATTGATTTTATGTTTTTAAACTATAAGAATTTAAATTATTAATTTCTTGCTAAGCACTAATTTAGCCATATTCCAGAAATCTCAATATGTTGTATTGCCATTACCATCTAGTTTGTAGAATTTTCTGATTTTCATTTTTGTTTATTATTTCTATTTATTTATTTATTTTTAAGATTTTATATATATAATTTTTTGAGAGGTAGAGTTACATACAGTGAGAAGGAGAGTCTTCTGTCCGCTGGTTCATTTCCTAAATGGCTACAATGGCTGGAGCTGAGGCGATATGAAGTCAGGAGCCAGGAGCTTCTTCCAGGTCTCCCAGGTGGGTGCAGGGGTCCAAGACTTGGACCATCTTCTACTGCTTTCCCAGGCCAGATCAGAGAGCTGGATTGGAAGAGGAGTGGACAGAACTAGAACGGGCACCAATATTGGATGCTGGTGCCACAGGCAGAGGACTAACCTATTGCGCCACAGTGCTGGCCCCTGATTTTCATTTGTGATTTCTTTTATACCCCATAAATTATTTAGATGATTATAATTTTCATGTATTTGGTAAGCTCTTAGATACCTACTATTATTCTCCAATTCCATTAATGTCAGAAAACATATTGTGTATGATTTCCATATTCTTCAATTTATTGAGCTGCTTTTATGACTCATTATATGGACCTTCTTGGTGAGTTTATCAAACACCCTTAAAAACACATATTTTGCAGATGCTGGCTATTGTGTCCTATAATCATCATTTAAGTGGTAGAACATTGAAAATTGCCCCTCACAGATGTAGATTCTAATACCCAGAATTTATGAATGAGTTACTTTGTGTTACAAAGGGGAATTGCTGATACAACTACAATAAGGACTTTGACATTGGAAAATTATCTCAATTTATCTCCTTGGGCCCAAAGGCACCACAGGATGCATTAAAGAGGGAAAGCAGAGGATCAGGGGAGATAATAAGGTAATCTAATGGCAAAACTGAAAGTTTTCAATATACTAAGCTGCAGGTTTTGAAGAAGCAGGAAGGGGAGATTAGTCAAGGAATGCAAGGGGGCCTCCAGAATTTGGAAAAGATAAGAAAATGCATTCTATGCTAGAACCTCTAGAGGAAACAATTCTGGCAGCACCTTGACTTTTGAACCAGTAAAGTACATTTTAGACTTCCAATCTCTAGAACTGTAAGATAACAAATTCTACTTTAAATGATTATATTTGTAGAAATTCTTGACAGAGCAGTAAGAAACTAATGCACAGGTCAAGGCATGTCTTGTTGCTCAGATCATCCATGTTTTACTGCAGTTCTGTTTAGTCGCCCTTTCTACTCAGAACATAGTGTTAAAATCTGATTGCAGCTGAAGAATTGTCTTTTTGCCCCTTTAATTCTGACAACTTTTGCATTATGTAAGTTGAAGCTCCGTATTAAGTGCATGCATTTTTATGATTGGATTTCCAGTATAAACCATCCCAATCAGCAGTTCATATCTCAATTTAGTTCTCTGCTGTATACCTGGGATCTTCCCCATTCATGAATATTTCTGAAGTCTGTCAGAGAACTTTACACAATTTGTAATGAGAATTTGAAGCTTTTGTTAGTTGATCCTCTCATTTCCAAGATTTCCACCTCAATTTCCAACTTCAATTTCACTATAAACACTGTCCTGTCTTTTGTCATACAGCCTGAGAATTTTGTGTAAGAATTTTAATTGCCCTGCTCCTCAGTGCTGACTCCTGCCTGAACTGAGCTCAAAGCAATAAACAACAGATATTCCATTTTGCAATCATACACCCCCCCTTGAGAATTTGCCTGTTCGTATAACCCAAGCACAGGAGTGCTGTCTCATCACATTTCCAGATCTCATTCACCTGGAAAAGGATTACCTAGAGATGTACACAAGCAGGTGGGTATATTGGGAGACTTATATAATTAACCTAACACAAATAAAAGTAAAGTCAACCTATTGAACTGTACTCTAAAACATAAATCCATTACCAAGAGCAAGTCAGAGGAATCATTTCCCTTTCTCCATCCATCATTTTACCAAACTGTAGCATAAAGTAGCATTTGATGTCCCTGCTCCAGGGCAAAATTATTCTGTGATTATTCTATTCGTTTTTTAGCTCTTTCACATTTTGGTAATCAGAATATTTTTTCATTGGAGTTTTTGTTGGTTTTTCTTTCTTTTTCACTATTTTCACTTATCATCTCTTCCTCAGGCTCAAGCACTACTTTCTTGGCTTTTTTGTTCCCCTTTTGTTATCTTCTTAAATGTATATGTGTTTTTTATTTTTATTTTAAAGACTTAGTTATTTATTTGAAAGTCAGAGTTACATAGAGAGAAGGAGAGGCAGAGAGAGAGAGAGAGGTCTTCCATCTGCTGGTTCACTCCCCAAATGGCTGGAATGGCCAGAGCTGCAAGGGTCTGAAGTCAAGATCCAGGAGCTTCTTCCGTGTCTCCCATGTGAAATGCAGGGGCCCAAGGACTTGGGCCATCTTGTACTGCTTTCCCAGGCTGTAGCAGAGAGCTGGATTAGAAGTGAAGCAGCCAAGACTCAAATGGGAGCCCAAATGGGATGCTGACACTGCAGGCAACGGCTTTACCCGCTACACCACAGTGCCAGTCCCTAATATTTATATATTATAATACAAACATGCCTATCAAGAAACCTTAAGTGTTTAGTATTTTTAGAGACATACATGAAATTCATTATATAAAACCACAAGCATAAATTTGAATACATGCATTTCTAAGCTATTCGACAAAAAAGGAAAACTCTCATGTCTAACTGTAGGCATTCTAAAATAAAAGTATTTACAATTTCCATAATTATTCTATGATCTGAGAAAACAGACTACAATTTACTCTGTGCTTCTTAGGAATGTTTTTGAAAGGATGTAGTACACTGTAGTTTTCATGTAGCTATGGGGGTGTTCACAATGCTGTATTTCTCAGGGATCAGCTTTGTGGTATCTAAGAACTCAAAAAACATTCTCTTTAAGGCTGTTGGCTTTCATATCAAAGACATTAAAGATATTTTTCAAGCTAATTTACTAAGATTTGAAAATTTTAATGTATTTATCAAACCTGTCGTTTCACAGGACTCTGTAACCAAGAAATAAGAGTAGATTGAAAATACTTTGAATTTAACATAACAATTCTTCTGCAACATCTAAGATACTTGATAACATCTTAAAAAAGCAGGCAGGGAAGTCCCAACTGGCTTCTGCACTTCCTGCTTCTGATCCAGCTTCTTGCTAATGCAACTGGGAAGGCAGTATAAGATGGCTCAGGTGCTTGGGTTCCTGCCCATCCTCATGGGAGACCTGTATGAAGTTCCTGGCTCCTGGCTTCAGCCTGACCCTGGACTGGCTGTTGTGGGCAATTGAGTAGTGAACCACCAGATGGAACATTCTCTCTCTCTCTCTCTCTCTCCTTTTCTCTCCCCCTCCCTTCCTCTCTCTCTCCCTTTTTCTCACTCTCCCTTTGAAATAAATAAATTCATCTTTCTTTTAATTTGTGAATTTGCTTCTCATAGTTTTTGAGAAAGCCTATGATTAATCTTGAATTATGGTTCAGCCATTTAATCAATGTCTTAATCTTCACATTCTAATACTGAAGCATTGTTGTGTTCCTTTGTGGGGGATCATGTTGTCTTCCTTATTCTTGCTTCTTGAATTTCTATGTTTATTTTTAGGCATTTGTGGAAATACTTTTGTTTTTTTCCTTTGATGGCTTTTATCTTTGGACTATTCCTCTGTGGCTTAGTGGAGTGTCTGATCTTTCAGTGAATATCTAGAGGTGAGTACTAGGTGTGGTCAAGGAGTTCTGGACGGTGCTCTAGGGTTGGCACTCTTTTTTATCAGAAAGGAAGATTTGATCACCTCTGTTGGAGTAATCACACCCTCGATGCCTGTTGTTAGCCCACAGTGAGAGAAATACATGTCTTCGCTGCTGTAAGAAACCCACAAAGGGCCTGTGCAGTCCTCAGTGTGAGCTCAGATCCCATTGCAATGACCCACCCCAGGCAATCAGGGAGCTCTGAGCATGTGGAGCCACTCACAGGGGTTGTCCAGAGACCCACTACACCCTGTACCCTCTCATGGAGTGACAGAGTTCCCACAGTCTCAGCACACAAGGCCCCCACAGTCACAGGGTACGGGGAGCCACTCTGCCATGCTCATCTGTCTTGTCCACCGAGAGGTAGATATGTTCCCAGAGTTAGCTGTCTCTGGGTGCTCCACCTGGGCGGTTTGAGGCCCATAGTCTGTAATATATTGAGAGGCTGGGGATACCTCACAGTCCGACGTGGGTGCCAGCTCCCTGTCAAGAGCCAATGATCATAGCCCTTTCTTGTTTCACAATGGTACTTTCTCAATGCTTATTGCTAGGCATGTGCAGGAGAGCAGGTGCAACTGTTACATATGTTCAAAATGATGCCCACCTTTTGTCAGCCCGTTGCCAGGTGATATTGAAGGGGGGACAGAAAGAGAGAAAACAGCTCCCATTTTTCCTCTAGGTTAGAAGGTACCCTTGTCCCCCACAGGGCTCCAGGCCAGACTCATGCTAGGTTCTCTCATCAGCTATGTTGCCAATGGCAGAGGCTGCTGCAGTCTGATCTCACTGCACTCTCCAAAGCTGGTGCTCTTAGGCCCTTGGCTGCTGGGGTCATGTATTGTGTCCATCTTTATGCTGCGGGTCTGCACCATCTGAGTAGATCCACAATGTCCCTCTTTCCATGAAATTTCCAGTGCAGTTTTCTCTGTAACTCTCCCCTGAGAATGCATTTAAAAAAAAAAAAAAACACAACAATCTTCCACTAGCCTAGAGCAGTAAGCTCCCTCCCTATTCCACCATCTTGTAATTTAAATTTTTCTTTTACAAAAGCATTGATAGGGACCAGTGCTGTGGTACAGTGAGTTAAGCCACCATCTGCAGTGCTGGCATCCCATATGGGTACTAGTTCAGGTCTTGGGTGTCTCATTCCTGATCCAGCTCCCTGTAAATATGCCTGGGAAATTAATGGAAGATGGCCCAAGTCCTTGGGCCCCTGAACTCACATGAGAGACCTGGAAGAAGCTCCTGGCTCTTGGCTTCAACCTTGCTCAGGCCTGGTTATTGTGGTCATTTGGGCAGTGAACCAGCAGTTGGAAAATCTATCTCCCCTCTTCTCTTTAAGCCAACTTGTCCATCATACCAAACAACCATCCAGAGCAAGACACTCTGGTCATGTTAGGTCTAATCGCATCACCTGTGTACCTCAAGGGCCACCATGATAAAACAGAGAAGGAATGTATTGCCTTGATTTAGTGACAAGTCTTGGTGCCTGACATCAGAAACTTGCAGCCCCTTAGCAATTAGACCCACTCCCCTTTCCTTGTAGCCCCTTAAAAATCCCAAAGCACCTTCATTCAGGCGGACAGTAGTTCTGACTTGGAGGTCTGCTGTTGCCTCCTCTGTCAACAGATTAAAGGTTCTCTTTCCTTTACCCTCAAATTTTGTCTTCATTTGTTTGATTTGGCACTGGAGACAGAGACCCAACTTTTGGTAACAGAAACTGGACAACTGCAGCAGGACTATTACTACTCATGACAGTATGCACCCCACTATAGGCTTCCAATGGATGAAGCAATTGGCCACAGCGGTGCACCAGGGCCTAGTTCATACTGCGAGAGCAGTAAAGAGCCACCTGAGTGGTGTTGCAGCCCCTGACTATAGAAATTCCACCCCTAGGAGAGACAGTGAGGGGGTTCCAGCAGCTGTCAGACATACTGTTCACTACAAGGAAGTCCCCTTTTCTTTCTCTCAAAGGACTAGCGGGGAGGAATTGAGTAGGATTGAGGGAAAGGGGGAGGAAGGGAAGTGTGATTGTCTTCTTTGAACAGTACCTGTGGAATGTGTGAAAATTGTTCCATTTATATTAATCAAAAAAGGAAAAAAGGTTTGCAGAAAAAAGTGTATTATTAAAACCCATAAATGGATTTAAGAAATTTTTGTGCCTAAACTAATTTATTTTTCTTTTAGTTCCCTTTTCCATAGCTTTTTAAAAAAATGTTCAGTTATCTTCATCTTTTTGAATGGCAGAGAGAGAGAGAGAGAGAGAGAGAGAGAGAGAGAAATCTTCCAATTGCCCATTCACTCTCCCAAATGCCTGTAACAGCCACTGTTGGGCCAGGCCAAAGTCAGGAGTCATAACTCCATCATGGTCTACAGCATAGATGGGTAGCAGAGGCCCATGAACTTGAACAATCATTCATTGCCACCCAGGATTCATTAGCAAGAAGCTGGATTTAAAGTGGAGCATCTGGGACTCAAATGGGCACTTTGATATGGGTTGCCTATGTCCCAGGCAGTTGCTTAGCCAACTATACCACCTTGCCCTCAGGAGCTATTTGTAATATGCTTATATGTATCTAAGAAAGCCAAAATTTGGAGTCAATCAGGATGCCCATCACCAAATGTATGAATAAAGAAAATGTGGTATATATACACAATGGAATACTATTCAGCTATAAAAAAGAATGAAATTCCACCATTTTCAGCAAAATGGATGCAACTGGAGGACATGTTAAGTGAAATGAGCCTGACCTGGAAAGACTAATATTACATGTTGTCCCTTACATGTGGGAGCTAAAATTTAAAAAACAAAGAAAAAAGAAAGAGAAAAAAGAAATGTCTGTGTGTATCAGTATTGCTGCAAATGTGGTTTTGTAAAACTTTGCTTTATATCTTTGTCAGACCAGTTGTTAAGAATGTTATACTACTATAGTTTTAATGATCTGTGATTACTTTAAAATTTACTGTAAATGGCTGAAATGGTCATTATTCCATTCAATTACTGATTATAGCAGTCATCCATATTCCCACTAAAGTAGAGTCTTTTTGCTTTTACTTCTTAAACTTCTTATCTCGTGAAATATTAAGCCTTTTTACTGTATGTAATTTTAAAATGTGTTATATCCAAAACTAAATGAAAGGAAAGGAGAAGGGAAAAGCACCTGAGAAAGAGAGAGGGAGGGAGGGAAGGGAGGAGGGAATATCATTATGTTCTTAGCATTGTGTCTACAAATCACATTGAATCTGTGAAAAACTAATTAAAATAAGATTAGAAATTTAAAAAGAAACTATAGGCTAATTTTGAGACATCTATAAAATCATAGCAAATATCTAAGAAATGTATGAAATGTTAAAAATCTGTTTAAATCTATAGAAAGCAGATAGATATGCTTTTTTCATGTAGAAAAGGTGCCCAACATGTCGTAATCAGTCAGGACATAAGATGAATGAAATGACTTATGAAAATGAAATCTAATGATTTTGCCTATAAAACTTAATGTAGATCGTGAAATGTTGAGTAAAAGAAAATGTATGGACTCAAAACAATTGTTTGAATTTCTGCTTAAGTCCTTATTACCTCTGTGTATACTTGCACAAGTAATTAATTTTAGTTACTAGCTTTTGAATAAAAAGAGGTACTCAAATAAAATTATCAAACTTATTTGTATTAAACAAGGAAAATATATATTTGTAATACTTGGAATTTAGTATATCTATAAAAAGCTTTCAAGCTTTTATTAGGAGTTCTTCGTGTGTTGCTTATGTTCTGGTTTTTATTACTTTCTTAATTTATAGATTAATGATTCTGTAGATTTAAATTTAAACATGATATTTTGAGACATTTTATCCAATGGAATAAATACAAAAGACAGGGATGCTGAGGTGAAATTCAGTGAGAATTTTCAAGACAATCTTTAGACCTGGTAGTTCTTACTACTGAGTTTAAAAGATGAGCATAAATGTTATTTCCAATATAAAGAAATTGGGGGTTAGGACATTTAGCCTAAGATGCCAGCTTTCCACATAGGATTGTAAGTCCAATACCTGGTTCTACCTCCTAACTCCAGTTTCCTGCTAATGCAGATTCTAGGAGGCAGAAGTGTTGGTTCGAGTAATTGGGTTCTTATGTCCCTTATTAGACACCTGGATTGAGTTCCTGGCTCCCAGCTTCTGCATGGCCCAGCCCCAGTCATTGTGGACATTTGAGGAATCAATCAGTGATGGGAGCACTCTCTCTCTTTTTCTCTCTCTCTCCCTCTCTTTCTCCCTCCCTCCCCCACCTCCTTCCATCCCATGCTTCCTCCCTCTCTATGTGTCTCTATCTCCTAAATAAATAAATAATAAATTAGTTGAATATCAATTTTTAAACTGGGAATGACTCTAAACTTTTTCTCTTCAACATTTTTATTTTGGAAACAATATTTAAATACAGTGATGTGCTGTCTGAGAGTTTCCCAACTGATGCTGGAAAATATCATGGACCAAGTAGCTTAAACAGTGTATATTTACATCTTCTACTTCTGGAATCTAGTGCTTGTAGAATCAGTTCCTGGACAGGCTTTCTTCCCAGCTGGTAGTAGCCACTTCTTGTGTCTCCACACAGCAAGTGGAGAGCTCTAAATTTTTCCTCTTTCTTAAAATATTAATTTGTTAACACATAAACCTAAGCACATTACAATTTTAACAAATGTATATGAGCATTCAATGATTCATGATTCAGGTAGCACTAGACCATACACTGTTCAGCAGTCCTCTGAGGTGGAGCAAGAGAAAACTTTTATAAGGTGTTCATGAAAGCAAAACAAAGAAAATGCATATTTTTGGTTAAAGTAGAAAGCCTGTGGTTTGAGGTTAGTTTAGTGATCTCTGATGTTTAAGCTTTTCTTTTCTGTTTACATTGAGTTGGGCTTTAGTTTTCCTACATAGGAATCCAAGGTGTTAGAGGCCTCTTACCCTACCCCAATTAATTTGTAATTTAAACAAATCCATCACAGCTCCAATTCACCCTCCTCGCTGCCCAAACTACTTAATTTCCAAAAGCCTTTTCTCCAAATCCATCATAGGAGAGATTGAGGTTGCAACACATGAACTTTAAGGGCAGAAAATTACTCCACAACATGTGTGAAAGCATGGTGCCTCATTGTTAGCATGACTTAAAATCCTATGCAATGTGTAGCTGTGTAATGTTTGTGCAGTTATAGGA
Source organism: Lepus europaeus (assembly GCF_033115175.1). NCBI lineage: Eukaryota > Metazoa > Chordata > Mammalia > Lagomorpha > Leporidae > Lepus > Lepus europaeus. The sequence continues at coordinate 63,014,589 of NC_084834.1, read as the reverse complement.
AGATAAGGAAGAATTCAAAGGCTTTTAGGATATGGAACAATTTACCAACTTCAATATGGAGACAGAGCTAACAACCTCTGAAGTTTAGTTTGCAGTCTCTGTGACTCCACTGTTAATAGAGCTTTTGCACTATTTTTCTCTACCAAATGGTTAGATCTTTTATTTATGAAGCTGAATATCTTGGGAAGCAAATGGGACAATCATTTAGTAGAAATGTGAGCTGACTCCAGTGCGGAGGACCACTGAGTCAGCAGGGGCTTATTCCCTGGTGCTGTGAACGAAACTCCTTAAACTCCTTACTAAGAAGACTGTGTAAGACCTTAATCACCCAGCTCTGTGAAATGGGCTGGAGCCAATGGCCGCAGTTGGCTTTTGTTTAGGAGGTCAGGGTTACACTGAGAGAACACTCAAGACTTCCAAGACAGATTATATATCCAGTAAATTGAACACCATTTCATTCATTTCTTTTATTGAATTAAGCAAATTTTTGCCTTGAATAATCCCAATTAAATTTGGGCATCTGGTAAAGAAAAGAAAAAGGAAATTATATAAATATGATAAGTTATTGCTTTTTTTTGAAAAAGGGTTACTCTGTTCCTGAATAATTTAAAGAAAAAAAAAAGGAATTTCTTCTTGTGTGATATACACAGTTCCTTAAAAATAATGGAACATCTGTCAAACTGCATATTTTTTCTTTGCTGGAATTTAGTGTGGGGTGCAATGCCCTTTTCTTCTTTGCCAAGTAATATATATTGAAATGAGCACTTTTTTAACTTTTAAATTTTGAGCCTGTAAAAAATGGTTTTAAAAAAATGAAACCATTTTAGTGTGTGGTAAAAAACCAGTATGTGCTAACAAGTACAGATTTGGGATAGCACACAATTTATCTTGCGGTTAATAGTCACTGTTTTATAAATCTCACCATTTATTTGAGCAAAGTTACAAATGCTATCCACTGTGGGTGTCTGAAGAATGTACCGTGTTAGATGCCAGATAATCTAATTTGGATTCCATTTAAATTATTCTTGTGATTAACCGCAACCAGTAGGAGAACAAAGAATTGTAAAGTTAATCCTATGAATGTCTAATAATCATGATTGTGAGAAATATATATCTACAAGCTTAGAAAGAAGCACTGTTCTATGTAACATAGAAGGAAGGTTGCAGGGTATTTGCATTAGATACTCTGTACTACTTTTGCTCTGCATTTTCCAGAAGTATTCTTTAGACTAAAGTCATCCTACATTAAATTAGTTAAGATATATAAAGTACAATGAGTCTTCAAATAAGTTCGTGGAAAAGACATATTATGAGAAGACTACACATGGATTTCAATTTTTTTCCACACCATATACTTATCTCCGAATTTTGTGAACATTTTGACATATGTTTGTACTTTGCCCAGTAACTGGTAGACAGTTGACAATCAATAGATGTTATTTTTCTTCCTTAATATTATTTGGCATTTATTGATATTTATTCAGGCATTGTTTTCTTAATTATATAATAAAAGAGATGTGTACCACAATGAAGACATTTAAGAATAAACTTTGTTTAAATTAATTTTAGCAAGGAACAATAAACAACTCAGAGAATATATAATTAAAAAAATAAAAGATCAAAGACATCAAAATGAAATAGCCAGCATCAGAGTTACAATAATCAATGGCAAATCCCACAACAACAATATAGACTATTGCAACAAACAATGAGGAAGCATGGGACATCAAATATAATGAACAAGGCTGTAACTGGATCATCCCACACAGAATATACCCCAACCATGGCTGCATTTTGTTATGCTGCTTCTGGACTGTGTCAGAAGAATTTCATCCTTTCAACCGAGTCCAGTTTTGGTCAGTGGTTGCAGGTACCTTCCATGATAGTCTGATTTCAGATCTGATAGGCAACTCAGTGCACACCCAACAAATGAACTGACTGGCTATCATGTCAATGGTGTGTATGTTCAGTCCACCAGGGCATTTGAAGCCACCAGGTGAGGGTAGTAAGACAAATAAATTAGTGACACCAACAATGGTGAATCCTGACCATTGGGTAAGATATAAGCAAGGGATTTATCTGGAGATAAAAATAATAGCTGACTAGAAAGGTCATCTGCCTCCTATACCAGACTCAGTAGCTCTCTAATAGATCCATCTATGCACCAGGCCTCTGCAGGAATCAGTGAAGTTCCATACTGGTAGAGGCTAGGTATTGGCTCAGGTGAACTGGGTCTTGAGGAGTGTACTGTATGGTAAGTAAGTTACGGGCCCCCGGATCCCTTGTAATTCAGCCCACCACCAGCTTGCTTTTAGAACTCCCAGTTGTTGCAGACAGGCTCTCCGCTTTGTCAGTGTGGGCGTCGCTGCTGTCCCTCTACATTGTTTCACTGCCTAGCCTCTTATCCAACCAATAATAGATAAGAAGTGTACACACAACAGGGGCAGTGTCCATTGGACTTTCAGGGGGCATCGAAGTGGCACATGCTGCAGTGAGCTGTTTTTGAATCAAAGAATACTGAATCACTACTATTTTGCAAAATTGTAACCAAAACCCAACTGGCTGTCTTAGATTTCTGTGGCACTGCCAAAGGCCTCATCCAGGCCTTCTGCAGTGACATGTTTGTCCAACTCACAGTGGCAAATTTGATCAAACACACTGAGGGTCTGGGTAGCTTGTACATTCCACTCAGTCATCATGAAGGCTGCTTAAAAGTGGAAAAACTGTATTCTAGGAGTTGGAAGGAAAACTGTCTGTCATGGAGATTCTGTAGAAGGAGAGATGCCACGGATCTGTGTAGAGGGTACATCACAAAGCAATGAGCACAGATACAACAAATGACACTAGCAGCCCTGAGCTGGAGAAAGCACAAGCTTTGGAGAACGAGGTGAGATCAGACTGCAGTGGCCTGTGCCACTGGTGATACAGCCAGAGGGAAAGCCTAGCAGACTTAACTGTCTTTGAGTCTGGTCCAGAGCCCTGAGGGGAACACGGTGCCCATTCACCCAGAGAAAAAGAAAAGGGGCATGTCTCTCTCTCCCCATTCACTCCCCCCCATCAATGGGACCTGGCAAACAGCTGGGAGAGGGAGGGCACAATTTGGGGCATAAGTAGGTAGCAGCTGCACGTCCAATGTGCACTCAGCAACTGGCAGGGGCAGTTGCCATCTTGACAGCAGAGGCAACCACAGCAGCTAAGGTGTGCACCTGGAAACAGGTGGAGAGAACAAGCCATTCTGACATTACTACAGTAGGCAGAGATCCTTGTACACACCAATTACGATTATTAAATCAGTAGGGCTATGGCCAGAGAGTATTGTACACACATGTGGTCCAGGGATTTTTTTTAAAATTTTATTTAATGAATACAAATTTCCAATGTACAGCTTATGGATTACAATGGCTTCCCCCTCCCATAACTTCCCTCCCACCCGCAACCCTCCCCTCTCCCGCTCCCTCTCCCCTTCCATTTGCATCAAGATTCATTTTCAATTCTCTTTATATACAGAAGGTCAGTTTAGGATATATTAAGTAAAGATTTCAACAGTTTGCACCCACATAGAAACACAAAGTGAAACATACTGTTTGAGTACTAGTTATAGCATTAAATCAAAATGTATAGCACATTAAGGACAGAGATTCCACATGAGGAGCAAGAACACAGTGACTCCTGTTGTTGACCCAACAAATTGACACTCTAGTTTATGACGCCAGTAACCACCCTAGGCTGTCGTCATGAGTTGCCAAGGCTATGGAAGCCTTCCAAGTTCGCCGACTCTGATCATATTTAGACAAGGTCATAAAAGACAGAGTGAGGATAGTAACCAATGATCCTAAGAGTGGCATTAACCAGGTCTGAACAATTATACAGCATTAAGTGGGGAAGAGGACCATCAGTACACACAGGTTGGGAGTAGAGCCATTGGTGGTAGAGTAGAGGTTATGATTACAGAGGAATGAGGCCCAAGTGCGCTAGACAGCGTCTAGAACAAGGGACAGAGTCATTATTAGAGGAGCTAAGAAAGGTGCTATCTAAGCTACAATTAAGTTTTCTGATTGAGAGGCAAATAGAACCTGACAACAGGGGCTTGATAATAATCTGTTGGGCTTTAGGCCTTGTAAGTTAAGAGGCCCAGACCTATCTATCTCTTCACATGGGGTATATCCTAAGGGAGGTGTGAACCTCCTAGGGGAAGGCACCCTGTTGACTTTCATTACTTGGCTGGCCTGGGAGGAGAGCTGGCCAGGTAAAGGCAGGTGGCATCTCTAACATGAAATTTACAGTTCTGCCTGCAATGTTGCTGACCTTACTAGGCCGTCCCCTCAGCTGCAGTGGTCACTTTGGAAGTTGGGCTGAGTGAAGGGCTTTTCAGCTTAGAGCCAATAAGATCTGTGGCTCTGACCTGGGCATCCTTCGACTCCAGGGCAGGTCCATTTCCAGTGATCCAACTCTTGGCAGAGCTGCCAGGGCTCTTCACAAACTGACTTCTGCTGAAGCCCAGGCTTACCACATTGAAAGCCACTGCAGTAGACTGGCCTGTTGGGTCTCCTTGAGGTCAGATCAGCCATTAATAGGCCTGCCACCCATTGCTTCTGATGCCGAGCTTTCTTTTCCTCCTGGTTTGTGTTAAAGCAGACCAGAGGATGCAAGTCAAGGGAGTGCCCAAGTCCCATCTCTAATCTTTAGTGGCCTGAACTACAAGTCTATGGTCACAGGCATGTTCTGTAGTAGTTTTTCTAAGGTAGACAATGCCCATGAGTAAAATTATATTCTCACTTTAAAACTTTCTTTCCCTTTGTCTGAAAGGGGGGTTTTTTCTACTTACTGTTTACTTTGCTGATGGTGAAGTAAATCTAGCTATGAGATTATAATTTAAGCTCTTATTTTGGCTATGCTATTATAGGAAAATGTTAGCCATCTCTTTTATATGGTCTAAAGATTAAATTGTACATCCTACAGATTCCTTCATAATAGAATTAGTTTCCTACCTTGAAGATAATAGAGAAATGAAAGAACAAATTGGGCTTAGAATAGAGAAATGACAATAGCAATATTACATGAATACTTAGCAAACCGTTTCAACCATTAGATAACAACTTAAGAAAACATTTACCAGAAGGTCCAATGCCTTCTATAAATTTTAAGAATCATGTACTTGGAAACACCTCTTATATATCTAACATGGTGTAGTTTGTTTAACCAGTAAACTTAAGCACAAACATATAAAATGTTTTAGTTTATTTCTACAAACAAGTATAAAACATATGATACACAGATTTAGGTCACACGAATTAAAATGTATCTTTGATTAATTTTAGCAGCTTAAATTTATGGACAATCTTATCTATAAGCCAATTAAAATAAAATTCTTAATAAAATTTTCCCATGTGAACATACATATGTGCATACATATAACATAACATAATAGACCTATATAGCAATTTTAATAATAGCTTGTAAAATCTTTAACTCTTTTTGTAGATTGCCAATTGATTTGAATTGGTTTTTGTTTTTAGTAACCTCAGTTAACCATACTTTCTCTCAGTTGGTACTGTTAATACATTATTGGCTTCATCTGTTTACAGAGCCATCCCAAAGTACTGAATACAATAGAAGTGGATGGAAAAAGTTCATAGGAATCTATAGGAGGACAGCTAAATACAGAACCAACAATGCTTTAGTTTTATGAGCAGCAAATCATATATAACTGTGGATGACAAAAGACTTTAAGTTGCCATGTTTAAAATTATAAACTCATCAACCAACAAGAGGCACTTGCTTACCTCACAGTATTTTTGAAAGCACCTGTAGGATTTTACAAGTATTTAACCCTTTAGGCCTCTGGGGCTTTCTCATTAAGATAACTATCATGTCTAGTAACACAAGATCATTAGACTTTTTAATTCTAAATCATTTGTGTTAATAGCATTTTCCATTATAAAAACTTAAAATTTGGTACCACGTCACATCTTGACAGTACTTCTAATATACTCCAAATAGCCTGATTAGTTGGTGTCTCTATAAGATGAGAAACATAGGTCCTTCGATTTTTTCAGTTGAGCCCAAGCTGGAAAAACCAAAGTCCAAGATTTACTGGAAATTTTAGAGTCCAGATTGTTTGAAACTTTCATTTTTTGAATGCCTGTCAAGAATGCCAAGAAGGCTCAAAATCCAAAATATCTGGTTGAAATAAGATTCCTTAAAATCATGACATAACATAGACCAAATTTGATCATTGTTACAAGGTGATTATTCAAATCTTTGAAAATAAGCACATATTTAAATAACCCATAGCTCTTAATAAAAATTCAGCTGTTTTTGAACAATTAGAATTTAACAGACATCAAGAGAACATAATAGATTACTTTAACACATTGCTTTAACAGAGCATCAGAGTTTAATTCTAGGTCAAAGAGAAATTGAGCTTCCTGTGATCTTTTGCTGTGAGGTTTCCTTCCTTTACCTTCTTTCATATTGATGACCATGTTTCTCTGTCTCTGTGTGTAGCACATCTTTAAGCATCTTTTGCAGGGCAGGATGAGTGGCAACAAATTCTTTCAGTTTCTGTTTGCTATGAAAAGTCTTAATTTCACCTTCATTCACAAATGAGAGCTTTGCAGGATATAATATTCTGGGCTGGCAGTTTTTCTCTCTTAGTACCTGGGCTATGTCTTGCCATTCCCTTCTAGCTTGTAGGGTTTCTGATGAGAAGTCTGCTGTGAGTCTAATTGGAGATCCTCTGAGAGTAATCTGAGGTTTCTCTCTTGCACATTTGAGAATCTTTTCTTTATATTTCACTGTGGTGAGTTTGATTACAACATGTCGTGGTGAGGATCTCTTTTGGTCATTTTATTAGGGGTTCTATGAGCTTCCTGTACTAGGATGTCTCTGTCCTTCTCCAGACCCAGGAAGTTCTCTGCAAGTATCTCACTAAAAAGGCCTTCTAATCCTTTCTCCCTCTCCATGCCTTCAGGAACTCCTAGAACCCGAATGTTGGGTTTTTTAATAGTATCCTGTAGATTCCAACAATATTTTTTAGATTTCTAATTTCTTCTTCTTTTCTTTGGTTTGCCTGTATACTTTCCTGTGCTCTGTCCTCTAAGTCCGATATTCTCTCTTCTGCTTCACCCATTCTGTTTTTAAGGCTCTCTAATGTGTTTGTCATTTGATCTATTTAATTCTTCATTTCATTATGATTTCTCGTCACTATCACAGTTTCTTGTTCTACTAGTTGTTTCATTTCATTTTGATTCCTCCTTAATATTTCATTTTCACAAGAGAGATTTTCTATCTTGTCTATTAAGGATTTCTGTAGTTCAAGAATTTGTTTTTGAGAACTTCTTAATGTTCTTATCAATTTTTTGAGATCTGCTTCTTGCATTTCTTCGATCTCATCATCTTCATAATCTTGAATTGGGGTGTCTTTTTCATTTGGGGGCATCATAGTGTCTTCCTTGCTCTTGTTACCTCGGTTTTTGCATTTGTTGTTTGGCATTTAGAGATATTTGGTTTCTTCACTGTGGTGTTTTTTCTTGTTATACCGTGGTCCAGAGATTTTACCAGAGGGAAAAACCCACATTCCCCACTGACTTTAAGTCTGGATAGGAGGGTCAACAAGGGACACATCACTCACATATGACTGTGAGGTGCCCTCAGCCTTCAACATATCACAGGTTCTGGGGCTCAAACCGCCTAAGTGGAACACCCACAGGCAGCTGGCTTTGGGAACATCCCAGCCTCTCTCTGGGTGGGAAAGGATGGCAAAGCAGAGTGGATACTCTGAACCCTGTGCATGTGGGAACCCTGAGTGCTGAGAATTTGGAAACTCTGACTGCATGAGATGGCACAGGATATAGCTGTTTTTGTTTTTTTTTTTTTTTTTTTTGCAATTACTGTGTGCAGCTCCAATATGCACAGAGCTCCCTGTTTGCTTTGGGTGGGTCATTGCAGTGGGATTTGTACCCACACTGAGGACTGCACAAATACTTTGTGAAGTTCATGTGAAAGTATGGATGAGTATTGCACCCACTGAGAACTACAACCTGTGCATTATCACCTTGGAAGAGAGGAGGTGAGGGTTTGGTTATGCCAACAGAGGTTACCATATACCCCTCTTTTGTTAACAAGAGGAGATCTACCATGCTGAACTTGGGTGTCACCTTGGGTACTTGCCCCACCCTGGAGCACTGACCAGAGCTCCCTGGCCACACCCAGCACACAACTCCAGGGATTCATCTTAAGAGCATACATTCCATTAGACCACAGAGGCATAGCTGAAATATAAAAGCCATCAGAGGAAAAACCCAACGAGTATCTCCACAAATGTATAAAAGTAAATGTAGAAGTTCAAGAAACAAGATTAAACATGACAACATGACACCCCCAAAAGAACATAAGAACACTTCAATATTAAAATGCAAAGATGAAAGATTGATAAAATGCCTGAAATGGCAATAAAAAGATTAATCATAAGATTACTCAGAAGCAATAAGAAGCAAATTCATAAATCAAAGGAATTCATACATGATATGAATAAATTTTTTTCCCATGAAATTGAGATTTTAAAGAGAAATCAAAGTGAAATATTAGAACTAAGAATTCAATTGGTAAAATAAAAAAATTCAGTGGAAAGCCTTAACAACAGACTTGGTGAGGCAGAAGAAACAACATCTGAGTTAGAATACAAATCTTTGGAAATATTTCAGTCAGACCAAAAAGAAGAAGGAGGAGAAGGAAGAGGAGAAGGAAGAGGTGGAGAAGAAGGAAGAGAAGAAGAGAAGGAGGAGGAGGAAAAGGAAGAGGAGGAGGAGAGGAGGAAGAGGAGGAGGAGGAGAAGGAGAAGAAGAAGTTAGAAAAATTAAAAAGTGTAGAATATTTATGGGATACTATCAAATGATAAAACATATGGGTCTTAGGGGTACTGGAAAGTGTGGAAAGAGACAATGGATTAGAAGACCTATTTAGTCAAATAACGATGGAAAACTTCTCCAATTTCGAGTAAGAAAGGGAAGTCCAAGTACAGAAAGCACATAGAGCTCCTTATAGACATAACCGGAAAAGATCTTCACCACTATACATTGTAGTCAAACTTCCCATAGTAAACCATAAAGAAATGATTCTAAATGTGCATGAGAGAAATGCCAGATTGCTTTCATAGGATCTCCAGTTAGGATCTCCAGTCATAGCTGACTTCTCAGCAGCAACTGTACAGGCTAGGAGAGAAAGGAGAGGCATAGTCCAACTCTTAAGAAATTAAACTGTCAGCCCAGAGTACTGTACCCAGCAAAGATCCAATTTAAGAATGAAAGTAAAATAAAGGCCTTCCATAACAAACAGAAATTAAAAGAATTTGTTACCACTCATCTAGTCTTACAAAACACACTTAAGGATGCACTACAAAAAGAAATGCAGGAAATAGTCATCGTTATAAAAGAATGCGAAGGCAGAAAATCTCCAAGTTAAAAATACAAAAGAGGGGGGCCGGCACCATGGCTCACTTGGTTAATCTTCCCCCAGAGGGACCGGCATCCCATATGGGTGCCAGGTTCTGGTCCCAGTTGCTCCTCTTCCAGTCCAGCTCTCTGCTGTGGCCCAGGAAGGCAGGAAGCCCAAGTCCTTGGGTCCCTGCACCTGCATGGGAGACCAGGAGGAGGCACCTGGCTCCTGCCTTTGGATGAGTGCAGCTCCGGCCGTGGTAGCCATTTGGAGGGTGAACCAATGGAAGGAAGACCTTTCTCTTTGTCTCTCCCTCTCACTGTCTAACTCTATCTGTCAAAAAAAAAAAAAAAACCACAAATGAATTTCAAAGTAAACAATATTTATGGGAAAATTCCAGGGCCAAGTCATTACTTATCAATAGCAAACTTGAATGTACATGGCCGCAACTCTCCAGTTAAAAAATGCAGACTGAAAGTGAAAACATGGAAAAGTTAGTTCATGCTAATGGAAAGCAAAAATTAGTAGGTGTAGCCATCCTAATATCAAACAAAATAGTTTAACAGAAGAATTGTTAAAAGAGACAAAAGAAGGGCATTATGTAATGATTAAGGGATCAATTCAACTGGAAGATGTGACCATAGTAAATGTGTATGCAACCTATTCCAGGGGGTCTGGCTATTTAAAAGAAATGCTAATGGATCTAAAGGGAAACATAGACTTGGATACAATAGTAATGGAGGGTTTCAACACTACACTTTCATCAATGGACAGATTAACTAAATAGAAATTCAACAAAGAAACAACAGAGCTAATTGACATTATGAGCCAAATGGACCTAAGTGATATCTAGAGAGATTTTCATGCATACTTGCAGAATACATGTTTTTCTCATGAGTATATGGGATTGGGGCTGGCATTGAAGCATAGTGGGTAAAGCTGAATCCTGCTGTGCTGGCAACCTATGTGGGTGCCAGTTCAGGTCCTGGCTGCTTCACTTCTGAACCAGCTCTCTAGTATGGCCTGGAAAAGCAGTAGAAGATGGCCCAAGTCCTTGGACCCCTGAAACCACTGGTGGGGGCTCAGAAAAAGCTCCTGGCTCCTGGCTTTGGATCGATGCAGCACTGAACATTGTGGCCAGTTGAGGAGTAAACCAACAGGTGAAAGACCTCTCTCTCTCTCTCTGCCTCTCCTTCTCTCTCTGTGTGTAACTCTGACTTTCAAATAAATAAATAAATCTTTTTTTTTTTTGACAGGCAGAGTGGATAGTGACAGAGAGACAGAGAGAAAGGTCTTCCTTTTGCTGTTGGTTCACCCTCCAATGACCACCGTGGCCAGCACGCTGTGGCCAGCACACTACGCTGATCTGAAGGAAGGAGCCAGGTGCTTCTCCTGGTCTCCCATGGGGTGCAGGGCCCAAGGACTTGGGCCATCCTCCACTACATTCCCAGGCCATAGCAGAGAGCTGGCCTGGAAGAGGGGCAACCGGGACAGAATCCGGAGCCCCAACCGGGACTAGAACCCCGTGTGCCAGTGCTGCAAGGTGGAAGATTAGCCTATTGAGCCATGGTGCCGGCCAATAAATAAATCTTTTAAAAAAGTTATATGGGATACTCTCTAGGATAGACCACATGATAGACCCTAAAGCAAGTCTCAGCAAATTAAAAATCAAAATCATACCATGCATCTTCTCTGATCACAGTAGAATGAAGCTAGAAATCATCAACTCAAGAATCTAGAACATAAGCAAACACATGGAAAATATTAAAAGAGAAATAAAAAAATTTCTGGAAGTAAATGAAGATGAAAACACAACATCACAACTTATGGGATACAGGGGCTGGCACTGTGTCATAGCAGGTAAAGCTGCCACTTGCAGTGCTGGAATCTTACATGGACACTGGTTCAGGTCTTGGCTACTCCACTTCTGATCCAGCTCTCTGCTATGGCTTGGGAAAGCAGTAGAATATGGGTCAAATCCTTGGGCCCCTGCACCCATGTGGGACACCCAGAAGAAGCTCCTGGCTCCTGGCTTCAGATTAGCTTTGCTCTGGCCATTGTAGCCACCTGGGGAGTGAACCATCAGATGAAAGATCTCTCTCTCTCTCTCTCTCTCTCTCTCTCTCTCTAGCTCTGCCTCTCTGTACTCTGACTTTCAAATAAATGAATGAATCTTAAAAGAAAAAAAAAGCATATGGAATACAGAAAAAGCAGGGTTAAGAGGGAAGTTTATAGCAATTGGTGCCTACATCATGAAATTGGAAAGGCACCAAATAAATGAGATAGCAATGCATCTCAAGTACCTAGAAAAATGACAACAAACTGAAACCAAAATTAGTAGGGGAAACAAAAAAGTAAAATTAGAAAGAAGTAAGCAAAATTGAAACAAATAAATACAAAGATCAGTGAAATGAATAGCTGGTTTTTTGAAACACCATTAGCCCAAGTAACTAACAAAAAGAGGAGAAGACTCAAATCAATAAAATCAGAGATGAAAAAAGGAAATGTAACAACAGAAACTACAGAAATAAAAAAAAAATTATCAGGAATTACTGCAAAGATCTACATGATGCCCGGTGCCGCAGCTCAATAAGCTAATCCTCCGCCTGTGGTTCTAGTCCCGGTCGGGGTGCCGGATTGTGTCCCAGTTGCCCCGCTTCCAGGCCAGCTCTCTGCTATGGCCCGGGAAGGCAGTGGAGGATGGCCCAAGTGCTTGGGCCCTGCACCCCGTGGGAGACCAGGAGAAGCACCTGGCTCCAGCCTTCGGATCAGCGTGATGCGCTGGCCATTGGAGGGTGAACCAACAGCAAAAGGAAGACCTTTCTCTCTGTCTCTCTCTCTCTCACTGTCCACTCTGCCTGTCCAAAAAAAAAATTGAGTCATGAAGATATAGGAAACCTCCTAAACACACCAATAACCATGGTGGAAATTAAAGCAGTAAGAAAGGCATTCCCAAAAAATTGGAATAGAATAATCAACATCATCAAGATGTCCATACAACCAAAAGCAATTTACAGATTAATGTGACCGGAGGCAAAATACCAAGGATAGTCTCCTCAGATCTAGAAAAATAATGCTAAAATTCATATGGAACATGAGACCTCAAATTTCTAAAGCAATCTTATACAACAAAAAGAAAGCCAGAGGCATCCCAATACCAGATTTAAAGACCTACTACAGTGAAGTTATAATCAAAACAGTATGGTACAGGCACAAAAACAGTCATGTAGACCAATAAAAAAGAATAGAAACTCCAGAAATTAATCCCCACATCTACAACCAACTTATCTTTGACAAAGGAGCTAAAATTAGTCCCTGCAGCAAGTACAGTCCCTTCCATAAATGGTGCTAGGAAAACTGGATCTCCAAGTTCAGAAGTATGCATCAAGACCCCTAATTCACACTTAACCAAAATTCCACTCAAAATGGCTCAAAGATCTAAATCTAAAACCCAACATCTTCAAATTACTGGAGAACACTGGCAAAACTTTGAAAGACGTTAGCAGAGGCAGAGTTCTTTTAAAAGACCCCCCAAAGCACAGGAAACCAAAGCCAAAATTGACAAATGGGACGTATCAAGCTGAGAAACTTCTGCACTGCAAAAGAAACATGTGGAAAAGTAAAGAGGCAACTGATAGAATGGGAGAAAAATGTTTGCAAACTATGAGACTGATAAAGAATCCATAAGGAGCTCAAGAAATTCAACAAAAACAAAACAAACAATCCTCTTAAGACATGGGCAAAGGATTTGAACAGGCATTTTTCAAGAGAGAAAATTGAAATGACCAACAGACACATGAAAAAATGCTCAGGATCACTAGCCATCAGAGAAATGCAAATCTAAACAACAATGATGTTTCATCTTAGAATGACTCTCATATAAAAATCAAGAACAATAAATACTGGCAAGGATGTGGGGAAAAAGGTATCCTAATCCACTGTTGGTGAGGATTTAAACTGGCGCAGCCACTGTGGAAGATACCTCAGAAGACTGAATATAGACCTACCATAGGACCCAGCCATCCCATACTTGGGAATTTACCTAAACTATAAAAAATCATGATATTAAAGAGTGATCTGCATCCCCATGTTTATTCCAGTTCAATTCACAATAGCTAAGATATGGAATCAACCCAGATGCCCATCAGCTAAAGGCTTGATGAAAAAATTATGATCTATAAACATTATGGAATACTGCACAGCAGTAAAAAGAAATGAAATCCTTATTTTATTTGCAACAAAATGGGTTCAACTGGAAAGCATTATACTTATTTAAGTAAACAATCTCAAAAAGGCAAATATCGTATGATTTCCCTGATCTGTGGTAACTAATAAAGTATCTAAAAGGTGATCTATGGGAGTGAAATCAACAGTTTGAAATGTGATGAATTTTAACAGCCCTTGTCTCCTCTGTTGAGGAACAATGTTTTGTTTTTCTTCATACTATTTGTTGAACTATTTACTTAATGTAGAGTTAATCTCATGAGTATAAAGTTAACTGAAAAGATATTTTTGTAAAAATTTATAATGGGAATAGGAGAAGGAGGAGGAAGAGTGGGAGTGTGGGTGGGAGAGAGGGTAGAGTAAAAAGATCACTATGTTCCTAAATCTGTATATATGAAATATGTGAAATTTTTGCACTTTAAATAAAAAAGGAAGGCTTCTTGATCTTGCTCATTCCACTTGCACCTAGTGCACCTTTTTTGCCAAACAGTACAGATGCCTCAGAATTTCTGCCAGATGTGAGAAAAATACTCTCAAATATCCCCCAAATCCTACAAACTCTTAAAACTTCTTTATAGTTGTTGGTATTGGAAAGGCCTGGATTTTGTCTATGACTGGCTTGGGTTGAACCTTGTATTACCTACCCAGACAACCCCTAAGAATTTAACAGAGAGTCCAAGTTTCTGCATTTTGAACTAGTTGAACTCCCAGCCATATGACTATGGATGACTCAACAAAGTGAGTATAGCTGCTTTCAAATCTATAAGAGAGCTACAGATTAACATTATATTATCTATATAATGTAACATATGCACTGTCAAAGGCATATTCCACTGTTCCAAATTCACTGCTACCAAACCATAAGGTGGGACTATGTAGATAGCCTTGCGGAAGAACAATGAAGGTGATTTAGTCTTGACTTCCATGAGATATGTCAATAGAGAAGAAAGTATTAGCTATATAAAACATAATAATAAGCTCCAAGTTCATGGCTGAGGCAGTCCATGATATCACTCATCACTGGAACTGCTTCATGCAAGGCAGGACAATTTTATTCAGCTCTTGCAGTCTACTGTCATCTCCCATCTCCCATCTGACTTTATGGGCTATCCTGGTGAACTAAGTTTGCTATGTGTGAGTGTAATTATGCCCACATTCTCTAGTCCCTAGATAATTTTAGTAATTTCTTCATGATCCACCAGTACAAACTATTTGGTATTTGTCACCTGTCTAGGCATAGGTAACTGTAATGGTGGGTGAGCAGCATGCCCTCTCAGTGCAGCCTTAACCACATGCACTTGCAGGAAGAGCTCTCCCACTGCAGTTGTTATTCATGGTCCTATGCGATATCAATGCCCAATATGTACTCAGATATGGGGGACACATATGCAGTATATTCCTGAAGTTGTAGATTCCCTATTCCCAAAGACAGGATACTGGCTTTACCTAGATACAGTGTCCTCCATAGCCATCTATGACTACTGGGGGATTGGGAAATCTCTCAGAGTTTCCATACAGTAATATACACACTCAGTCTCTGTGTGAACTGATGCCAACACTCTCTATTAGAAAATAAACAACCCAACAAAACCCCCAGGATCTATGTATTGTCTTTCTAAGACTGAATGAGTTCCGAGGTCATCACACCAACATTTATGTCATTGCCCACATGTTGTTTTGAAATTAATCTTCCTTGTGAGTGATTCAATCCAGGGCTTTATAATATAAGAATCAAATTTTAATGGTGCATAGAGAAGGGATTTCTACTAAGAGAGAAACTTAAGCAATATTTGCAAGTGCCAGATATTTTCTTGGGAATATCTTTGTTAGGAATTAAAGTTCTGCAGCCAGAGACTAGGTTTCAAATGAAGGGAAAAACTGATAACAAAGAGGAAGAGCAAATAATTCTCCTTGACAAGCACTTAATTAGCATCTTAATGGGGTAGCCACACTCTCAAGAAGAACTTGTGCTGATGCATGCCCTGTCTTATAAGGTCAAGGAACTAAGGTTTCTTTTTTTTTTGTTTTTTTTGTTAAGAAGCTCTAGGTTTTTTCCTCTATAGTAATTGAATGCACAGATAGTATTTAGATAACATCCTGACAGATGAATCCCCTTTGTTGCTCAAAAGGCACTGGAATCATCAGAAATAGTTGTCAGAGTAAGCAGAGAATTAAGTGAACTTACTGGAAAGGTCTGTTATTACTGTGCTTTAGGTCTCTATTTTCCTATTACTAACTCTGTGCTTTATCCTTGAATAACAACTTCTTTTTACTGAGAAAACAGAAGCAACCATAAGACCTTCCATAGTCCCAACTACCTCATCTACATTTCTCCCTGTGTCTGTTGCTGAATTCAAACTCCTCCCCTTTCTATGAAGGATCTCTCTGTGCAGCTAGCTTAAGGCATCAAACCCCTTATCGCTCACTAAAGGTCACTGCTCCAGCAGTGATCCTTTTCTCTTGTGGACCTTGAAAAGAAATGCAGGGACAAATCAATTGAGAAAAAAAGAGCTTATTTGGTCTTGTTTAGAGCTGCAACCTGGGAAGATACAATTGAAGTAGTCTTGGATTTTGCTCCAAGGTGTTAGAGTTTTCAAACACGTTTTAAAGGCAAAGACTTTAAGTGGGAAAGAATTTATATTGATGCTGCCAGTATCATACTGTCTTATAAACAAGGTACTGGGTAACTAAGCAATACATACAAAGCACTTTTCATTAAAGGAAAAGGGACAAGAACAAAGAAATCTCCTCAGGAACAAAGGGGCTGAGGATATCTACAGTATAAGAACATGTTGCTTTAATGAAAAACAAATAAATTATAATTCTGAATGTGATAAAAACAGGATGTAGAGTTTGCTTCTCCTGAGGCCTCAGCAGAGAAAGGAATGCGTATTCACAATAAGGTCAAGCACTCCCTGATGTGTTTTGTGACTGACAGCAATCAGGGCCCCAGCTCCTCTGAGCCGAAGTTTTGAAGTTTTGGGGGTGATTCAGTCTGCTTTGTCTTTGTGTTTTAAAATCCCACAGTCTCCTAGATCATTGATTTTTTTCCTTTCTAGAAATAGCGTACCATCAGTCTACAGACATGTTATTTCTCCCATCTTAAAACAAAGGACAAAAAAAGATCTCAACCAAACCTTCTTTTGTTCCACTCTATCATCCTCTTCCTGCACCACTGTGTTCCTAACAACTGGAGCACAACTCTTTGACGAACACCATACTCGCAGGATCTCCAGATGTCCTTCCCCTATACTCTCTTCAATTGCTTCAGTTCAAGCTGACATTAACTTGGATCCATATCTAATGTACTGCTTGCATCAATCTCATTTATTTATGTGTTGATTTTAAATTTTGTTGTCCTTAGAAAATTTAGTAGAGTGACATTTACTCCATTCTTATTTGGCTGACATTTAAACTTTCTGCATAAGTTATGAAGTCTTTGTAGATAGTACTTAAATATAAGTAAATTATGATTATAAAATGTATAAAGGAGAATTTTAAATAATATTTAAATATTTTAAAACTTTTTCAGCAAGTTGATAATTAGTAAATAATACTCTACATCTTAATTTATAGGCCTAATTTATGAATAGAAACTAAGCTATGAAGTTCTCACCCAAACTGTTGGATTTCTTACTTTAAGACAAAATCTCAAAATTCTAGGACTGTATTAATGCTTAGTACTGCTGTAGCAAATTTCCTGAAATATACTGATTGAAAACAACACAAATTTATTATCTCAGAGTTCTGTTTGTGAAAAGTCTGAAACAGTGGCAGGCATTGTGGCATAATAGCTTAAGCTGCAGCTCGGATGTCCTCATCCATACCAAAGTGCTGGCTCTTGTCCAATCCAACATCCTGATAATATATCTTGGGAGGCAACAGATAGTGAACCAAAGGTTGGGTTTCTGCCTTTCACATAGGAGACCAAGACCAAATTCCTGGCTTCTGGCTTCAGCTTGGCACAGCTCTGGGTATTGCAAGAATTTGGGGAGCACATCAGCATATGGGAGATCCTCTCTCTCTCTCACTCTGTCTCACCCCCTTTTTCTCTCTCTTGTTGTCACTCTACTCTTCCAGTACATTAAAATAAATAATTTCTTAAAAACATAGAAGTCTGATGTGAATCTCACTGGCTTAAAACTCAAGGTGCCACCTGAGCCACATTCCCTTTCAGGATGCAAGAGGAGAGTCTCTTTCCTTTCCCTTTCCAGCTTCCAGAGGTTACTCTGTCTCCTAGTCTCCTCCCTCCATCTGCAAAGCCAGCTGTGGTGAGTTGTTCTCACATCACATCACTCTAACCTTGGTTCTAGGATCAGCTCTCTTTCTTTGACTTTGCTCTTCTACCTCCTTCTACAACTTTTAAGGATGCTTGTGATTACAATGAATCTACTCAGATGTTCCAAAGTATCTCCCTCTTTAAAGGCTGTAGATTAGCAACCCTATTTACCCCCTTGACATGAAAGTTTGTATAGTCATAGGTTTTAAGGATTGGGACAATGTCAGTGGATGGAGGGAGTATTATTTTACTTACCACAAATATTATCTTTAACAAATTCATTTTAATTAATAGCTACAATACATGGGAAGTATAAAGGAAAAGAGCCTTAAACTCTAAAATAGGAATGTTATATGCATTTTCCAGGTGAGAAAATGTAGGCTCCAAGAGGCTATGCCATTTTTCCAACCATGAACTCATATGGTCTTGGATTCATACTACTTAATACTCTTTCCATTAATTATATTATGGTGTGTGTAATATTTTTGCCATAGAACATGTTATGAAGATATATTGGTTAACTTCTTGATTACTTACAACACCCGTATACTTATAATCATTCATGACTTCATATATAGTAATAATAATGCTTTCCACATGGCTAATTTCAGAAAGGTCAAAGGATTTATTTAAGATGCATTTTGTTGGAAAATACGAATTAAGTCCTTTAGTGTTTTATCATGGTGTACTTATTTTTTTAAAAGATTTATTTACTTATTTGAAAGGCAGAGTTACAGAAAGGCAGAGGCAGAGAGAGAGAGGTCTTCCATCTGCTGATCCGCTCCTCAGATGGCCGGCTCTGCCGATCTGAAGCCAAGAGCCAGGAGCTTTTTCCAGGTCTCCCACATGGGTGCAGGAGCCCAAGGTCTTGGGCCACCCTCCGCTGCTTTCCCTGGCCATAACAGAGATCTGGATCGGAAGTGGAGCAGCTGGAACATGAACTGGAACCCATATAGGATGCCAGCACTGCAGGCAGTGGCTTTACCCACTATGCCACAGTGCCCACCCATAATTGTGCACTTATAACACTTTAATTCTTTCACGTTTATATTGTGAATTTTGTGTGAAAGGATAAAAAACACCTCTTTGGCATATTTCTTGCAGTGATAATCAAAATGTGCTTTCTTGTTCATCTAGAGTTAATTTTAATCTGCAAGTGAACACAGAAATTTTGGAGATCTCACTTGTTGATACATGAGAAGCAGGCCCTTATTTGCATAATGCATCCTGCCAAGTTCAAGTGAATGCAGAAGCATAATAGATACAATTTAGTGCAATAAGAGAAAGGAGAAATCCAAGAGAAAAATTTTGTCAAGAATAAAATTTGTTGGTTCTCAACAGAAACAATACTGTATGTACACATGAAATATAATATACATATATTCCCAGAATTATTTGCAGAAATTAGGAATAAAAGGATTGAACTATTCTATTAAACACAGCTTTACAAATAAATGGTATGTCTCACATATAAACAAATTTTTCATATCTGGAGTCAACTTAATCTCAACATCCTAGCAAAAATCTAACATAATGCTTTGTGTGTTGTAGGCACTCCCCCAAAATTTGTTGAATTAAGAAGTGAAGATTTATACCAGATTTCAAAATGTAAATCTAATGAGGAAGGTGTCCATATAAGTATATAAAATATTTAGATATGCCATTATTGAAAATTAATAGCATTGTTAGCCTTTTTGAAGTGAAATGATGTAGAAAGTGGAAAAATGCTTTCATACTCAAGTGATGGAGAAAATACCCAATAGCTAAATTTATCTTCAGTTTTCTGAGTACATGAAATTATCAGTTCGGAAAATGCTTCACACACAACTACAGAATTTATTAGACCTTTCTGATAGTGACATTGATTTTTAGTTTTTAAGGTTGTTTAGCCAAGTTTTTAAAAGTTACTGTGGTTGCACAGTTAAACTTTTCTATGAATTATGTCCCTCTGTAAGCACTAAAACAGAAAATAGCTGTTAGAATAAGAGAAAGATACAGATACCCAATGTGAGAGTGGATGCAAGTTCAGAATCTATTTAAACAAGACTTTTTTATAAAATGACACAACTCTGGAATTTTTTCACTAAAATAAAAACCCATGAATTATACTATAATATAAAAGGAAATTGAAATTTCTCATAAGGTAGAAAAAATGGTTTCCAGTTTCGAATGGTAAATAATGCTCAGTATCACAGTAATATTATAAAGAGGCAATCTCAAACAAGTTTTCTAAATAAATAGACTGAGAAAAAGGCTTCATATTGGGCTCTTTTGACTTCACTCTTATAATAATTGTTCTTTAAAAGAAAAACAAGAAACAAACTTAAAAGGTGCATTTTCTATTTGTGGAATAATATGATCCTTCCACAGGTAAGCGTGGATCACCTATGCTATGACAGGCACTGGTATGTATTAAACATTATTATTTGATAGGTAATGTATTAGATGCTGAGGATACAGCAATAAATAAGACTAGTCCCTTATCTACAGTTTATGGTAAAGGATGCCTACCTGGATGCAAGGTACAGGCAAAACCATGGGCACTTGCACTTTTTGCCCTTAAGGAATCACCTTGAACTGGCACCAGAAGCTTTCAAAATAATTCTCTTTGGCATCCTAAGCACATATTGTAATATTCCAAATGGAAGCATGTGACAACCTCTCTGTATATTTCTCCTCTATGCCTTTACTGAAACCTGGCTGACCTCCAAATACCTGACTTCACTGTAGTTCTTTCAAGAACAAGCTTGTTCATTGTTCCACACCCCAAATTCTTAAAGCAATTACAATGTTCTCCTAGTTTCTCTTTGCCAGTTCGAGATCATTGTTTTTCTGTTTATGGGAAAAAAAAATTTTGTCCTTTAAAACTCACAGCATCCAAATTACTCACTTTTTGGACTTACTTATTTTGACTAATTTTTTAACAAATCAGTTTTTCTCCACATTCAGTTAGAAGTGTGGCCCATGACTTACATTCTTTTTTCTCTCATTTGTCTCCATTCTTCTGGAAGATTTGCATATGAAGTAGAAGTTCAATCCAACCATCTAGTCACACTTGCTTGTATCATCTTTTCTTTTCATTTTTTTAGTTTATTTATTTATTTAAAAAAATTTTAAGGTGAACAAATTTCATTTATTTCATATATACAGATTTGGGAACATAATGGTACTTCCTACCCTACCCTTCCTCCTGTCCACACTCCCAAATTGCCTAGTTTTCAAGTTGAGAAGTTTGGTGAAACTAAAATTAAACCTGTGCTTTTATTCTTCATGAACAAAAAAGGTATGGTGACATAAAAAACTATTTCTCTTAAGACAGAGTTTGCTCTCTGGGACTGATTGTGAGATATAATGAATTAAAAATTTTTATAAATGTGAACCAATACATTTCTCTCTCTCTCACTTTTGCCTAAGTTCATTTGAGTTTTTTTTTTTTTTCTTATTTGCAATCAAAAGAATTCTGCTTCAATGTGGAATTGACAAAATGTTGTTTAGATAGGTGGGAAAGGAGACAGGTGATTGGAAACAAGTGTGAAGGTATCACATAAGGGATACCATCTGAGCTAGAAGAATTTAGATTTACTGCAGAGAGTTGCAAGGGAATTATGAGTGGGAAGTAACTCATTAATTTATCTTGATCCCAACATGTGTGGTGAAGCAAATTTTTTAATCAGTTAAAAACCCATGGATTCCTTGTCTAAACACAGAGACAGTTGCTAAATATACAGTTCTTTTACAGTGTTATTTTTCCTTAACTAGGACTCCATAGTTTCTCTTTCTGCATTTTTATTTTTTGAGCATTTAAAAATAAATTTATCTTTTAGTGTTAAGGCTTAGCAATTTTTAGCATTTTGCCAAGTTCACTTCATATTGAGATATTATATGCATACACATATGTATTATTTTTTTCTTGAAAACAGGGATATTAATAACAAAATGTAGACATTGTGGTCTTCAAATCTAATCACTTCGTATCTACTTTGTTTTAATATTCACGCCTAAGGTAGCACACTGGGAGTTATTCTCTGCAAACTCCCCAATTCAGGAGTTTCAATGTGGAACAACCACTTTATTCATCAAGCCTCCTTCTCTTCTATTTTGCCCAATTTTCTTTTCTCAGAGCCCTTTTTCTTTGATTGAATGGAGACATTTAGCCCCTCTCTTTATACCCAGCATTGACTGCCTTCTTTATGTTTTGGATAATTTGAGGTTCATAACTTCCATCCTTTCTCTGCAGCTCTTCTGAACCCTTAACCCCGTGTTTTTCTTCTCTGTATACCAGCTGATGTCCAAATTATTAATCTTTCCCTCACCTTATCAGACCTTGCCCTGCTGCTGAGCATTGCAAGAAAAAACGTCACAACCACATGATTGTTGGCACTTAAAGTGCATGCTCTCAGACTCTGGTCCTCTAGCAAAAATCAACAGTAAGCATTCTTGGTCAATCACTTCTCACATTTCTCCTCTCCATCTTGCAGTTCCCACTAATATAGAGACAATGTTCCAACCTTCTCCTCTAACTCCCTGCTGATTTGATTCTCCATTAACCAGAGACTTTGCTTTACATTCAGGTGTGCGGTACCCACTGCATCATCTCATTTGCTCATTTAGGAAAATAACTACCAGTAATATGAATCCAACACACCTTATCTCCAAATAAGATTTGCTTCATTATCTCTTTATGTGTTTGTTTGTTCTTCTTTATAGCATGTAAATTTCTCATTGCATCAAAGTCCCTCCTTGCTACTTCACATGCCAGCCCCTTTTTGCTTTTTTCTTCACACTTTTTTTTTTTTTTTTGACAGGCAGAGTGGACAGTGAGAGAGAGACACAGAGAGACAGAGAGAAAGGTCTTCCTTTTTGCCGTTGGTTCACCCTCCAATGGCCACTGCGGCAGGCGCACTGCACTGATCCGAAGGCAGGAGCCAGGTGCTTCTCCTGGTCTCCCATGGGGTGCAGGGCCCAAGCACTTGGGCCATCCTCCACTGCCTTCCCGGGCCATAGCAGAGAGCTGGCCTGGAAGAGGAGCAACCGGGATAGAATCTGGCGCCCCAACTGGGACTAGAACCTGGTGTGCCTGCGCCGCAAGGTGGAGGATTAGCCTGTTAAGCCACGGCGCCGGCCTCTTCACACTTCTTAAAAGCCGAATTTCTATGCAGATACTTGGTCTTCGCATGTCATTCACTTCTCATTTTCTAAGAAAGTGCTTTCTGTACTCCAAATGCTCTCCAATTTTCTCTGGGCTCTTTGCAATGCCTAGACATGCTTCTCAACCTCTGCTTTTCACTTTGACCACACTCTGTAACAAGGAGTGGTTAGAACCCTGCTTCACAACTTTCATTCATCTGTATCCCTTAACAAACATGCAGGTATCAGGCTGGAGCCATGGCTCACTTGGTTAATCCTCCGCCTGTGGCGCCAGCATCCCATATGGGTGCCGGATTCTAGTCCCGGTTGCTCCTCTTCCAGTCCAGCTCTCTGCTGTGGCCCGGGAAGGCAGTGAAGGATGGCCCAAGTGCTTGGGCCCTGCACCCACATGGGAGACCAGGAAGAAGCATCTGGCTCCTGGCTTTGGCTTGGCGCAGCGTGCCTGCTGTGGTGGCCATTTGGGGGGTGAACCAATGGAAGGAAGACCTTTCTCTCTGTGTCTCTCTCTCACTCTCTAGCTCTATCTGTCAAATAAGTTAAAAAAAAAATACAGGTATCATGTTTTTAAAAATGATTGTTTGGGGGTGAAGAGCCAAAGTGACTCCATTTTAAAACAATAAAAAGCAGCCTCCGTTTCCCGTAGCAGACCCGAGACCTTGTAAAAGCAGGCATTCTGGAGATATCAAAGCTTACCAAGAACAGCTCAGCAGACCAAGGACAGCTCAGTAGAGATTACCAAATGAGATAACTCCCTGAATCCAAGCCAAACGGAGGACCCCCACCCCCACCCCCGTTCAACCCGGAACAGCCCCGTCCAATCACCAAAAGCCCCGTACTGTAAGCCCCCGCTGATGTAACCCTGTGGTTTTTCCCTTTAAAAGTGCTCCCAAACAAAGTCTGAGGCCTTCCTCTGATCTCCGCTGTGGCGGCTGGTCAGATGAGGTCCCTGCTGCGTCTTGTACTTTCAAAATAAACCTTGCTTTTGCATTTCAGTGTGATCGAGTAGCTGATAGCTTTTTGGGGATCCACTTATCTGGACATAACAGGGGGCTGGCACTACGGCATAGTGGGTAAAGCTACTACTGTGACACTGGCATGCCTTATGGGCATCAGTTTGAGTCCCAGCTGCACCACTTCCCATCCATTTCCCTGCTGATGTGCCTGGGAAAGCAGAGAAAGATGGTCCCGAACCCACCTTGGACACCCAGGAGCTCCTGGCTCTTGGCTTCTGAGTGGCCCAGCTCTGGCTGTTGCGGTCATATAAGGAGTGCACCAGTGGTTGGATGACCTCTCTCTCTGTCTCTGTCTCTCTCTCTCTCTGTGTAACTTTGCCTTTCAGATAAATAAATGTATCTTTTTAAAAAATTGCCTATATCCAAGTACTGCTAAAAAATTTGAAACGTTAGAAAGAATCAATGTACAACCACAGATAATGAACCTAAATTATCTTGATCATGTGATGTCATACAAACCTGTCACCAAAATGATATTATGATCATTTAACTTCACAGTTTTCTAAAATACTCTAGAGTATTACCTTTGCTAATTACCCACTAGTAACATCATAATGTTCCTTAAGTTTCTTCACAGGTTAAATTAAATGTTGGGAAAGATTACAGCTCCATACTATTCCAAAACGTACTCATTCTGAGTGCAACTTTCAAACAGAAAAGTGCATACTGCATGAGTAGAGTGAATGTTAATACATTTGACTGGAGAACTGCAAGGTGTGTTCATTTATTCAGATGAGCTGACTTATCTTTGAAATACTTTAAGTATCAATGAGAGTTATCAATGAATGAATGAAAGGGTGAGTAGAAGCTAGATTTTCTAGCAGATCAGAAAACTTCTAATTTTTTCCACCCCATTTCATATGGTAAGGTAATAATAGAGATTGAGAAGAAAAATTTTTTAATTCTTTCTGAATTTTGTGGGAGATAATGAGAAGAAGTTAAATAATTTATTGAATATTACAATAAAATAATTATGTTTCCCCCAAACCTTTAATAGGTTTTAATGTTTCACAAATATACCAAAAAAATAATGTATAGAAGAGTTGTTTTTTTAATGTGCTGCATGGTTTTATGTTAATTCTAACTCCTTTTTTCCTCTATAGATTGGATTCAGTTCTATTATTAGTGTTCAGGCTATCACTTTCCTAAAGCAGGTGAATAAGCCCCAGAGGACAAAGGTATCATTCTGAAGGGCGTGAGCTTTGCGGTAGAGAAGCTATTGGAGTTTTATTCTGTTGACTCAGTGTCTCCTCAGATCAGATGAGTGAGAAATTGAGCCTGTCAGCAGATTCACTGCCACTGCACACACTCATGCCAAATCAAGCAGGTCCATCAACCTCCAGAGTTGCCTATGTATGGCCAATGTCTCAAACTGGAAGGTAAAATGTAAAATACCATCTAGAGACCTGCAACAACTCTCTTACTTTGAAGTATGAATTTTCATAGAAGTGTGTGTAAGTGGCTTAAGGCAAGGAAGGAATAGTTAATACTTGTATGTGATCCCAGCACTCAAACAGAATCAAAAGGAATAGAGCTTGAAAATTGGAATTCATAAGCCTGATGCAGTGTGAGATGAGCTCCAATGAAAGTGAAGCTACATTCTAATGCTCTAGTCTATGACTACTTTAATAAGTTTTAGTTCAAGTGTCAGTAATGAAAAAGGAATGTACCATCTTCAGTCATAAAGGTTATTTCCGCCTAACACTTAGTTTGCCAAATGAGTAAATTGATTATTTCCCAGTTTTCAAGTTATATAAGATTTATGGTACTTTTTACATCTAATATCAAGTCTGAGAGGGAGCAAAAAGGGCCAGTAAATGAACACCGTAAAGTTGGTTGTTACCACATCTGCCAAGTTTACACCTTACAGGGTCATTCATGCTGTTTTAGACAGAAGAAATAAAATCCTATACTTACTGGTGCCAGCGCTGTGGCATATCAGGTAAGGCCGCCACCTGAAGTGCCAGCATTCCATGTGGGCACCAGTTCACATCCTGGCTGCTCCACTTCTGATCCAGCTCTCTGCTGTGGCCTGGGAAAGCAGTGGAAGATGGCCCAAGTCCTTGGGCTCCTGCACCCATGTGGGAGACCCAGAAAAAGCTCCTGGTTCCTTACTTTGATTGGCACAGCTCTGGCCGTTGTGGCCAACAGGGGAGTGAACCAGCAGATGGAAGATCTCTCTCTCTCTCTCTGCCTTTCCTCTCTCTCTGTGTAACTCTGACTTTCAAGTAAATAAAATAAATCTTTAAAAAAAATTCTATACTTACTAAACATTTCTACAGAAAGCAGCAGGATTTCATACCAAAGTTTTCTGCAGTCTGCTCCAGTAAGTCATCATTGTATAGTACCCTTTGCTTTACATCTTTAGAAAAAGTTTACTTTTCCCCTCTTTTTTTCTTCTCAAAGGTCCTAATTCCCACAGTAGGTGTTTCCAAATCATCTTCTCTGCTGAGGAGATTTGTAAAAAGCTATAGCAGTGTTTGATAACCTAGCAATTCTTTATTCATACTGACTTGTAATTCTAATTCGTAGTAGTAGTAGTAATAGTAGTTGTTATTGTTGTTTGAAAAAAACAACACAGAGGTAGAGCAGGAGAGCTTCCATCCACTGATTCACTCCCCAAATACCTGCAATGACTGGCTTGTACCAGGTCCAAGACAGAAATCAGGCCCACACCACGTGGGTGGTGGGAACCAAAGCACTTGAACCATAAGCTGATGCCTACCAGCTTACACATTAGGAAATTGGAATCAGAAGGCAGAGCCAGAACTCAAACCCAGGTTCTCTGATAGGGGATGCAGATGTTCCAAGGGGCGTATTAAGCACTGCCCCAAACACCTGTCTCATATAGTTGTCATTCTAAGAATTTTATCACTTCTTATATTTTCTCTAACTGGAATGTTTTATATTTCTGTTTAGTTTTGTTTTCCATGGGCTCTTCAGTTTATTAAGGTGATTATGCGTTTCAAAATGCTAATGACGTTTTCTGCCTGGGCAGTTAATGCAAACTTAATGTCTCCTACTCCATCACCCAGACCCTAGTCCAAAACAAGGAAAAATTCTCATTAATTAATTAATTAATTCATTTAAAATTTACCTACTCACTACTAAACACATAAACATCAGCTTAGTAGAGTTTGAAAAGTAGACAGTGACATTAAAAATAAGGTTATATATGGCCGGTGCCGTGGTTCAATAGGCTATTCCTCCGCCTTGCGGTGCTGGCATACCAGGTTCTAGTCCCAGTCGGGGCGCCGGATTCTGTCCCGGTTGTCCCTCTTCCAGGCCAGCTCTCTGCTGTGGCCTGGGAGTGCAGTGGAGGATGGCCCAAGTGCTTGGGCCCTGCACCCCATGGGAGACCAGGAGAAGCACCTGGCTCCTGCCTTCGGATCAGCGCGGTGCGCCAGCTGCAGCACACCGGCCGCGGTGGCCATTGGAAGGTGAACCAACGGCAAAGGAAGACGTTTCTCTCTGTCTCTCTCTCTCACTGTCCACTCTGCCTGTCAAAAAAAAAAAAAAAAAAGAAAGAAAAAAAAAAGAAGGTTTTATACATAAACATAGTGCATTGTGGAATGGCACTCATGTCAAACAAGTAGTGTCAAAGCATCATGAGAATTCAAAAGCAGAGTTCATTTCTGTCAATATAAACCAGAGCAGGCATCACAGAACACAAACTTTTACTTAGAAGGAATAGGATTTGTTGAAGCAATAATTGCAAGAGATCATTTTAGTATGAATGCAGACATATACACAAAGATATGAAAATGATGGATATTTTCACTGAATAATAAGTAAATTGTTAATCTTGCTTTAAACACAAAATCTATGTTAAAATGGGTTGAAATTAAGATACCGATATTTTATCATAAAAAATGTGATGGCATATTTCTCTCAGTTTTAATACATGTGAAGAAATATCTAAAATACAATCTCTGGCAAATTTCCCAAGGAAAACTCTGAGGAAAACTGTTTTCATTTTGAGAATATAAATGCTAATTGTAATAGGACAAACATTTTAAAGCTACACATTTTAGAGCATGAGGAAAATCAAGCAGAATTGTTTGATGACACTTAGAAAAGCAATAAAATATTTAGCAACTCACCTGTGTTTGGGCACTTAGACTATTCATATAATTTGCATCTCTTGCTGATAATTGACTATTCAATTTGGGTATCTAGTTTAAGGATCAGAAGACAATTAAGAATTAATAACAAGCTCAAGTAGCTTACCTGATATTGTTTCTACTGTATTAGCTGCTTGTTTCAATTGCTTTACATCAGTACTGCTAAATCAAAACAAAGGTTACTAAACAAGTAAATAAAAAGGACAAATATGCTTTTCAAAATTCACAGTATTTGGGTTTTCTTTCTTTGTTATATAATTCTTTTCAACTACCTTAACAATTTTCTACTTTCCCAGATGAGCCTGCATCCTACATCAGAGCATCCGAGTTTGATACCCAGCTCCAGCTCCTGATTCCACTGTCCTGCCATTGTGGGCCCTGGAAGGCAGCAGAATGGCTCAAGTTACTGGATTCCTGTCATCCACGTGTGGCTGGCACTGGGGAATGAGCCATCAGATGAGAATGCTTGCCTGTTCTCTCTCTCTCTTTCCCTCTCTCTCTCTCTCTCTCTCTGTCTCAGTCTCAATCTCTCTGTCTCTTTTGTCTCTCACTCAAGTAAATAAAAATAATAATAAAAGTTAAAAATATTCCAGTGCTGTAAATGATGTAAGTCTCATGAAATAAGTCAATTTCAATAATTTGAAAAATAAAATTTTTACCTAGGTATTTTGAAATTCTGTACAACAGAAAAATGCAGATCCCAAAACTTATTTAATTTTTTTCTCACTTTTATGGATTCAGATAAATTTTAAAATTGATGTTTTTATTTTACAATTCCTTTTGCATGCTATTCTAATGTGTTAGAAACACCCTAATTCATGAAGAAGAGGATGTTAATGTTTTAATGCATCTTAGAACTTCCTCTTCCTTGTCTAACTTCTCCACATGATCAATCATCTGAATTTAAATAACATATGCTCATTAATATGTTCCATTTTCCTATGCAAAAGTATTTCCAAAGATTTCGGCTTACTTTCACCAGATTTTTTAAAAGATGTATTTATTTGAAAGTCAGACTTATACAAAAAGAGAAGGAGAGGCAGAGAGAGAGAGAGAGAGAGAAAGAGGTTTTCCACCCACTGGTTCACTCCCCAATTGTCTGCAAAGGCTGGAGCTGCGCCGATCCCAAGCCAGGAGCCAGGAGCCTCTTCAGAGTCTCCCATGAGAGTGCAGGGGCCCAAGAACTTGGACCATCTTCTACTGCTTTCCCAGGCCACAGTGGAGAGCTGGATTGGAACTAGAGCAGCTGGATCTCTACCCGATGTCATTATGGGATGCCAGTACTGCAGGCAGCAGCTTTATCTGCTACACCACAGCGAGGGCCCCCTAGATTTTTTTAAAGATGAATATACCCTCTTACTAAGATAATGAGTAGCAAGCAACCAACCACAGTCTCTTAAAAGAAGTTACCTTCAGATTCTGTGTCTATGTATCTTTAGAGATGATGAAAGAAGAGCACATGCCAATCTCTGTATATGAAGGCTTGCTTTCCTATGGTGCACCATTACAATTGCAATGATCTCTACAAATCCAAGGACAAGACACATTTGATGAGCATGTGGGTCTTGAATATAAGATGAATTATAAACAATTTATTTTGCTGAACTCTATTTAGTAGAGCATTGGGCCTTTGACTGCAAGTTAAATTTAAAATATCTCAAAAATTAAGAACAAGGAAAGAGAAAGAAAGAAAGAAAGAAAGAAAGAAAGAAAGAAAGAGAGGGAGGAAGGGAGGGAGGGAAGCATCATATTCTTAGAATTTTATCTATGACTTTATTAAATATGTTCTCTTTACAATGATATTAGAATTATTATTATTATTATTATTATTATTTTTGGACAGGCAGAGTGGACAGTGAGAGAGAGACAGAGAGAGACAGAAAGAAAGGTCTTCCTTTTGCCGTTGGTTCACCCTCCAATGGCTGCCGCGGCCGGCGCACCGCGCTGATCCGAAGGCAGGAGCCAGGTGCTTCTCCTGGTCTCCCATGGGTTGCAGGGCCCAAGCACTTGGGCCATCCTCCACTGCACTCCCGGGCCACAGCAGAGAGCTGGCCTGGAAGAGGGTCAACCGGGACAGAATCTGGCTCCCGACCGGGACTAGAACCCGGTGTGCTGGCGCCGCAAGGCAGAGGATTAGCCTATTGAGCTGCGGCGCTGGCCTAGAATTAATTTTTTTTTAAATTTATTTACTTATTTGAAAATCAGAGTTCCACAGAGAGAGGAGAGGCAGAAAGAGAGAGAGAGAGAGAGAGAGAGAGAGGTCTTCCATCTGCTGGTTCACTCCCCAGTTGGCCGCAATGGCCGGAGCTGCACTGATCCGAAGCCAGGAGCCAGGAGCTAGGAGCCTCCTCCGGGTCTCCCATGTGGATGCAGTGGCCCAAGGACCTGGTCCATCTTCTACTGCTTTCCCAGGCCATAGCAGAGAGCTGGTGGCAGCCTTACCTGCTATGCCACAGTGCCAGCACCAAGAGTTAAAATTTTTTTTAAAAAATTGAATATTTACTATAATAGAATGTCCATCTGCAAACACCAAGAACTTTGCTTTGTGGGAACTCCACAGTAGTTACTCCCATTTGGATCTCCTAGGAATTGCTGATTCTGAATACTTCCTCCTTTATCATCATGTGCCTGGTAAACTCAATCTGTTGTGTCTGTTAGTTATGTAAACACATTTCGTATTGTGTTTATATTGTGTATTAATTGTGGAGACAAAGCAGAACTAGATAACTGAGTAGCTGAGGAAAGATGAAAGATCTTTCTTAAGAGATTATTTTGTTAGGAAAAAAAAGGTAGACATATGATCTGTCCATGAGAATATTTTGATTTAAGATATTGCTCTTTTCCCTAGGTAATATAAAACAACTGAACCAACAATATTTCAGAAGCTTTCTCCCTCAGTATAATAACTTTCAGCTAAAAGGTAAACACTCAGTTTTGATGCAACAATCTTAGCTCAACACAGATTATACCTGCTCCTTATGGAAATGAGATAGTAGCAAGGGTTATTTTAAAAACTCTGGTCCATTCATGTCCTGTTAAATCTATGTGAACTAAAATATAAGTTGGAGCCTGCATTGTGGCACAACAGGTGAACCTACTGCTTGGAACACCCACATACCATATTTGAGTCAGTTCAAGTCCTGGCTACTCCACTTTTGATCCAGCTTTCTGCTGATGGGCCAGGGAAGCAGTGGATGATGGCTCAAGTATTTAAGCCCCTTCTTGCTATGTGGGAAACCCACATGGAGTTCCTTGCTCCTGGCTCTGACTTGGCTCAGCTCTGATTGTTGCAACCATTTGGGGGTGAACAAACATGCGGAAGATCTCTCTCTCTCTCTCTCTCTCTCTCTCTCTCTCTCTCTCCTTTTCAAATACAACAAATAAATAAATCTTTTTAAAAAGAATATCTGGTAGAGCCAGTGCTGTGGCATAGTGGGTAAAGCTGCCACCTACAGTGCCAGCATACCATATGGGCACCAGTTCGAGTCCCGGCTGCTTAACTTCCAATCCAGCTCTCTGCTATGGCCTGGGAAAGCAGTGGAAGATGGCCCAAGTCCTTGAGACCCTGGGCCCATGTAGGGGGCCCAGAAGAGGCTCCTGGTTCCTGGCTTTGGATCAATGCAGCTCTGAGTGTTGTGGCCATCTGTGAGCCAATGAATGAAAGACCTCTCTCTCTCTCTTCCTCTGCTTCTCTGCACTTGCCTTTCAAATAAATAAATCTTTTAAAAAAAGAATATATGGTAAGTTGAAAATGTATTTATTTCATCTACCAAATTCAACATCATACTTAGCAACAGGGAACACTAGAAAGTGTTGGCTGTCTGTCCATGTGTGTGGCTTATTAGGAGCTGCGGTTTGCTGCAGCTGCTCAGCATCTTGAGAAACGATCTTACCACATACATCAACAGATTGGGAAAAGATCAAAATTCAAAATTTAAAGTAAAATTTAGACTGAATTTGTATGCTTTTGTACCATCATATGGCTGAAATATCTAAAGTTAAACTATTATAAATCGAGGATACTTGTGTTTATTTACTTTACAAAAATGAAGGGTGGCACCGTGGAGTAGCAGGTCACACTGCCACCTATGGCACTGGCATCCCATATGGGTGCAGTTTGTGTCCTGGGTGCTCCACCTCTGATCAAGCTCCCTGCTAATGTACCTAGGAAGGCAATGGAGGATGACCCATAAGTGTTTGGGCCCCTGCATCCACATGGGAGACCCAGAAGATGCACCTGGCTCCTGGCTTTGGTCTGGCCCAGCAGTGGCTGTTGTGGCCATTTGGGGAATGAACCAGTGGATGGAAGACCTTACTCTCCATCTCTCCCTCTCTCTGCAACTTTGCCTTTCAAATAAATAAAAAATAAATCTTAAAAAAAGTTAATCAGTGTTGACTGTGTAGCTAGCCTTGCTCTAAGTGATCAACCATAAACTTAAGAACACAAGTACTTTGCTTCATAAAAGGTTAGCTATTGATAATATGACATAAAAAAGAAATATGTATTTGCTTTTGCCCTGTAACTCTCCCCCACATTTTCTGGCACACATCTCCTAAAACCCTTGCATTATTCTGTCTGCTGGTAAGATGAGTTGTGGCTGGGCTCTCCTGGACAGCCTCAAAAATGACTGCTGGCAGTCCCAGCCTTGTGACAAGAGGGTTGGAACTTTCATTTCCACTACCTGACCCTTAAGGGGAGATGGTTGAAGATTTTTTTTAATCATCAATTACCAATAATATAGTCAATCATGCCTCTTTAATAAAACTTCCACTAAAGCTCAAAAGGACAAGTGTAGGAGCTTTCAGGATGCTGGACATAGGAAGATGCTGGGAGGATTGTACACCTAGTGAAGTCAAGGAAGCTCCTCACATACCTTGTTCTAGGTACCTCTTCATATCACTGTTAATGTGTCTCTTTGGTTATATCTTTTATAATAAATAGGTAAATAGAATTAAGTGTTTTCCTGATTTTTGTGAGGCATTCTGATAAATGATCAAATATGACAAGGTAATAGGAAGCTCCAGTTTGAAGCCAAGTCACACAGAAGCTGTGGGTAACCTGAGGACTCACCACTTGTGATGGATATCTGAAACAGGAGAGTTGTGGGACTGTGTGCTTAATCATCGGGGTCTGCACCACCTCCAGTTAGTATCAGAATTAAACTGAAATATAGAACATCCAGCTGACATTGGAGAATCAGTCACTGTGTGGGAGAAAAGCACACATCTGGTGTTATAAGTGAGGTGTTCTGAAGTATTGAGTGTTGTCTTTAATGAGAGTGTTTAGTCTGTTTATGCACAAGATATTAAAGTTATCACTGGGTTTAAGTCTGCTATTGCTTCATTGTAATAGTACCATATATTTTTGTTTCTTCATTCCTCATTCTTTCCTCATTTTGCATTAATCAAACATATCTTATCACATTTCTTTTTTAAGAGAGAGAGAGAGAATTTATTTACATATTTGAAAGGCAGAGTTACAGACAGACAGAAAGACACACAGACACATATACTCAAAGGGAGAAAGTGAGGTGGGGGAGAGAGAGAGAGGAGAAACAGAGAGGAGAGAGAGATCACATATCTGCTGGTTCACTCCCCCAAAGACTGCAATGTCTGGTGCTGTACCAGGCCACAGCTAAGAGCCAGGAACTCCATTCAGGTCTCCCATGTGGATGGCAGGGGCCCAGGCACTCAGCCCCTTATTATTTTCTTCTGTTTCTTATTAGTAGGGAACTGGATTGGAAGTGGAGCAACCAGGAGTTGAACTGGTGCCCACAGGGGATGGCAACATGGTAGGCAGTGTTTTAGCCCATTGCACCACAACCCTGGACCTAAGAGAGGGCCATTTTCTACTATATTCCTAGAATATTAGTTGGAAACTGGATCAGAATTGGAATAGCCAGGATGCAAACTTCCACCCTGATATGAGATGCCAGCATTCCAAGCTTCAGTTTAATATACTGCACTACACTGACCCCATTTTATTTTGTTTCCCTCTGCCTTCTAGAACATATGCAGCATATTTATAAGAACTATTTTAACATTCTTTTCATGTTTTCATATTTTGCAGGCCTTGTATTGATTAATACATTCCTGAAAGTTATTGATCAAATATTCCTGCTTCTTTGCATACATATTAATTTTCTATTGGAGTAAATTACATATGGTATGATTCTCCTGTGTTGGGTAATTTGCTATAATGACTATATAAATAAGTACCCATGCAGAGACTCAAAGAAACCCTTATGTAGATCTCCAGAATTCCTTTTGAATGGGATTGTAGCCTCTTGATACTCTGATGTGAAATTCTAGCTCCTTCAACTCTTCAAACACACTATTCTTCCTTTTCTACTCATTAAGAATCCTCACTTTTGTTTGTTTTTAGCTTCCTGTATTGTGGCTTGAAAACTTTCTTTAGGCAGCAATTTAGGGAAATCAAGAGATTCACCATCTGTCTTTCTCTTATATCATGAGTCATGGTTTTGTACTGCTTGTTGTTGTGTGTCCAAATGGGATGGGAGAGGGAGCGGGAGATGGGAGGGTTGCGGGTGGGAGGGAAGTTATGGGGGGAAAAACCACTGTAATCCAAAAGCTGTACTTTGGAAATTTGTATTTATTAAATAAAAGTTAAAAAATAAATAAATACTTTATCTAAAAAATAAAAAAGAACACAGTTTCATACATTTTGGCAGAATACAAAAGATCTGTGGTTGAACTAGAAGGTGAATAAATATCAATCAGAAGTGAGTATGAAACTTTATGTTTCCTGTTTGAGGAAGAGGAAAACCATGTTTTTTTGGTTGTACAAGGAATGGTTATTTCAGCTAGTTGGAAGCATATTGATTGAATTTACCAGGAAGTTATATATGCAAAAAGAGGTAGTTATAAAAGCAGAGTTGATAAGAAGTTGGAATGTGTAGGTTATGTAGAATCACACATGTCAGATACAAGGTGGATTGCCCTGTGAAAAGCTGATTTACTGAAGATGAAGCTATTGACAGATTTATATCCTCTTCTTGGTCAAGAAAGTTCTTTCTTAGGGCTACCACATTATAGCATTAAGAGTTTTGACATCTGTTTTCACCTTTTAGCCTAGGATTTTTAAAATTTTCTTTATTTTAAGATTCTGAAAATAAATCACAGTTTCTAGCTAACATTAAAGTCAATTAAACCAGGAGCCCATTAAATTTATAGCTACAGCTCTTCCTCTGAAGAAAATACCAGACTTCAACAGTTTTTTTGGTCACTTGAAGTTTCCAGGAAAAAACCACTCAAGTTTTCAATAAAAAGCCTTAGAAGACTAGAAAATATTCTCTCATTTCTGAGAATGCATAAGTTTATAACCAAACTAGATGGGAAGAAGAATGATAAGTGAAAATTAAATGCCAGCTTTTCATGAATAGAGATGAAAAATTAGAAATATTTGTTAATAAACATGAACTAGCACTGTATGTATAAAATGATACATCATGATAAATTAGCTTTTTTGTGATAAAAATGCAAGCATGATTTAATACTAAAAAATCCACAAGAGCTATTCACTACATTTACATTATATTATTGTATTATGTGATATATGTCCAATATAACTGGTTAGGTATTGC
The DNA here is from genome assembly GCF_033115175.1 of Lepus europaeus. Taxonomy (NCBI): domain Eukaryota; kingdom Metazoa; phylum Chordata; class Mammalia; order Lagomorpha; family Leporidae; genus Lepus; species Lepus europaeus. The sequence continues at coordinate 62,978,762 of NC_084834.1, read as the reverse complement.
ATATTTTTATATTTACCATGAAAATAGCATCATTTATGATTTTTGACCTGTTAGATATAAAAGGAAAAGCTAAAAACAAAGAAGCAATCAAAAGAGTCGTTAGACCAGATATGTTTATGTCACATGAATGTGTCTTAGTGTGTCTTGTGCTGTTATAACACAGTGCCTGAGACCAGGTAATTAATAAGGAAAGGAAATTTATTTGGCTTAAGGTTCTGGAGTTTGAGGGCATGGTGCTGGCATGCAGATACAGCCTGTGTCTTGTGTCACCTCATGGCAGAAGGTGGAAAGGGAAGAAAATGCAAGAACAAGAGAGCAGGAGATGGCCAAACCCGCTTTTTTTTTTTTTTTTTGGACAGGCAGAGTGGATAGTGAGAGAGAGAGACAGGGAGAAAGGTCTTCCTTTTTGCCGTTGGTTCACCCTCCAATGGCCGCTGTGGCTGGCGCATCTCACTGATCCGAAGCCAGGAGCCAGGTGCTTCTCCTGGTCTCCCATGGGGTGCAGGGCCCAAGCACTTGGGCCATCCTCCACTGCCTTCCCGGGCCATAGCAGCGAGCTGGCCTGGAAGAGGGGCAACCGGGATAGAATCCGGCGCTCCGACCGGGACTAGAACCTGGTGTGCTGGCGCTGCAGGCGGAGGATTAGCCTGTTAAGCCACTGCGCCAGCCCAAACCCGCTTTTAAAACAGCTCACTCTCATGACTGTGAATTTACTCCCCAGGTAACTGCATTAATTCAGAGCTTTGATGTCTTAATCACTTCCCACCAGCCCCACCTTCCAACACTGTTACATCAGGGAGTAAGCTTTCAAGACATGGGTTTTGAGGGACCCATTAAAACTATAGCACACCAAGAGCTGCCACCTGCAATGCACGCATCCCATTGCGCTTGGTTAGTGTCTCAGTTGCTTTGCTTCTGATCCAGCTCCCTGCTAATAACCTGGGAAAAGCAGCAGAAGATAGACCAAGTGATTAGGGCCCTGCACCCATGTGGGAAACCTGGATGAAGCTCCTGATTCCTGGCTTTGGCCCAGCTCAGTCTTGGAAGATCTCCTTCTCTGTCTCTCCCTGTCTCTCTTTTTAGCTCTGACTTGCAAAATAAATAAATCAGTCTTAAAAAATAGCATGCCCTTTTCTGCCACTGTGAAATACTAAAGATCATCATGGAGAACTTGAAGCATCTTTGCCAACGTGCCTTAGATGTTTCTTCTGAAAAACAAAACAAACAAAAGAAAAGGCTTTTGGGTAGTTCTAGCATTGTAACTATTAATACAGGCTCATTACTCAATTCCCTCAGCCAGAGAAACCAGGCCAGCTGTTATTTTGACCAAACAATTATTTAGGTTGACAAGGGTGGACCATGTGAGAAAACTCTAGGCACCAGTATTTGTTTCTTTTTTTTTTTAAAAAAGCATGGTGATAAATTATCCCAGAAAAAAATGTCCTTATTTTCTTCCAAGAATATATATATTGAAATGTGTGGGGTCAGGCTGTGGTGCAGCAGGTTAACACCCTGGCCTGAAGTGCTGGCATCCCATATGGGCACCAGTTCAAGATCTGGTTGCTCCACTTTCAATTCAGCTCTCTGCTATGACCTAGGAGAGCAGTAGAAGATGGGCCAAGTCGTTGGGACCCTACACTTGCTTGGGGGACCCGGAGGAAGCTCCTAGCTCCTGGCTTTGGATCAGCACAGCTCCAGTCGTTACGGCCTATTGGGGAGTGAACCATAGGATGCAAGACCTCTCTCTCTCTCTCTCTGTCTCTCCTCTCTCTGTGTAACTCTGACTTTCAAATAAATAAATAAACCTTAAAAAAAAAGAAAAAGAAATTTGTGAGGTTCAACAATGTATAGTATATTGAATGTTAATTCAGTTCTTCCTTACCACAAATTACATTGCCCTTTTCTTAACCCATTGGTTAGTGAGGATATATGTAATCCTTGCTACCTAATTAATTATTCACTAGATAATAATTCTTGTTTCAGAAGTTGTCTAAATGTCAGTCTCTTCTGTAGTCTATCTTGTAGCTTACCAACGTTGGAAATGCATGAGTCCTCAAGAGGAGTACAATTTCCCTTTTCTTTCAACTACAGGGTTAACTAAATATTTTATTTTATTTACTTGTTTTAAAAATTGATGTATTTATTTGAAAGGCAGAGTTACAGAGAGAGGGAGATACAAAGAGAGAGAAAGAGAGAGATCTTCCATCTGCTGGTTCACTCCCCAAGTGTCTACAGTGGCTGGTACTATTACAGGTAGAGGGCAAGAAATGCATCCAAGTCTCCCACATTGGTGTCAGGGGCCCAAACAATTGGACCATCCTCTCCTGCTTCTCCCAGGCCATTAGCAGGGAGCTGGATTGAAAGTGCACACAGGCACACACACTTGCATGTGTAGGAGTCATTAATACACAGAGCTGCATAGAAAATATTGCCTGAGTATGGGAAAAATAAGACATGGTTAATAATGCAGATGGCTCCCAACTTAAAAGTGATCCCTGTTAAATATAAGAGTGGAAAAAGAGAGGGAGGAGATGTACAGTTTGGCACATGCTCACTCAGACTTACCCCTAGTGGTAGGGTTAGAAACATGCCAGGGGATTCCAATTCAATCCCATCAAAGTAGCATGTACCAATGCCATCTCACTAGTCAAAGTGATTAGTTTCAGTTCATAATTGATCATAATGATAAGATTAAGAGTCAAAGGGATCACATAAACAAGACTAGTATCTGCTAATACTAACTGATAGAATTAAAAAGGGGAGAACGATCCTACATGGGAAGCTTACTACTAAGATCCATGGGAGGCAGCAGATGATGATCCAACTACTTGAGTCTCTGTCACCCATAGAGGCAACCCAGATGGAATTCCTGGCTCCTGGCTTCCATCTGGTCTTGTCCCAGCTGTGGCAGGCATTTGGGGAGTAAACCAGCAGATGAAAGATATCTGTCTTCCTCTCTGTTTCTCCCTACATCTTGGTCACTCTGCTTTAAAATAAATGAAAACAACTTGCTAAGAATGCATGTTGATAAGCTTTTATGTGAGCTGCTTTATTGTGTTGTGAAGTAATATATTCAGGAAATAAATTACACAAGAAATATGACAAGAACAGGTTGGCATATTGATTTTGCATATGTAAACAGGAGGTTAGAAAAAATAATTTTCTTTAAGTGAAGAAAATAGGGACCAGCACTGTAATGGGTAAAGCTGCTACCTGTGAACCGCCATCACGTATGGGTACTGATTCGTTTCCCAGCTGCCCTATCTCCTATCCAGCTTCCTGCTATTGGCCTGGGAAAAGCAGCAGAGGATGGTTCAAGTGTTTGGGTCCCTCCCACCATGTGGGAGACCCAGACGAAGCTGCTGGCTTTGGCCTGGCCTAGCACTGGCTATTGCATCCATCTAGGGAATGAACCAGTATACAGGAGATTCTCTCCCTCTCTCCCTCTCTCTCTTTCTGAGTCTCTACCTATTTCCCTGTAACTCTTTCAAAATAATAAGTAAGTCTTCAAAAAAATGAAAAAATAATTAGACATTAATTTTATCTACTGATTATAAAAGAGTTGAATTCTGTTTTTATCAGGATATTGTGCCAGGTTATACTTTTGAGAGACAAGTTTTTATAGGCACATTAGCGTGACCTTGCTCTGTAGGTTGCCACATTCCTCAGGCCGATGCTTTCAAGAGCTTCGGTCTAGTCAGCATGTACGTGATTCTTAATTATTTTTTCTAGCCAATAGCAAATTGATAAGAATATTCTAGAGATGACTTACATTGGCCGTATATGAAGATAACCTGTGTTATCACAAATGATTGAAATAGTTCCTAACTAATTTACCACAACTGGATTTGCTGACATACTACTAGGAATGAAGACAGTATAGACACACTGGAAATATTTCTACAAACTTATTTCATAAATAAAGGTAATAAAGAGCATTGGAGTGTGTCCTGAAGGAATTGGTTTCAAGTTATAAAGAAGTGGGATTTAACCAAGTGCTGATTAAATGTAGAAATATTAACAATATTCTTAAGAGCCATAAACATTAATTTGACTCCCCCTTTACTCATCAAATGTACTCAGATGTATAATAAGAATTAATAAGATGCTGTAAAGAAAACACACATTTTTACAACTTTACTGAGAAAATTGCTGATGGTAAGTTTTGTCTTAAAGAAGAAAATTTTTAATGGTGTCTTACAAATACTCATCAAGCAGAAAAGTCATAGACAAGACAATAACAAGTACTGACTTAAATAAATGCATGTATTTCCCCATTTTAGAACTTTGCTAGTAAGATTTAGTAGTCTGACATTCTGGGTCTCTTTGGTTCTTATTTCTGTTTTACAAAAACCATTCAGCCTCATCTGGATTTAATATGAAGGAGCTCAATTATTGGAATGCTTGCCAAAGCACGCCTTGTTCTTTAGTATCCCCCAACTGAAGAAGCACCTTTTACAATGTTGAGACATTATCCTTCTTGGAATCCTATTACTATATTAAATATTATGGTGTATGTTGAAATAATTAAATGCTTTGGCTATGATTTCTGTTAGCAACATTGTGACTATAATTCCTGCTGTTCTATAACACAATGTTAATTTTATATGGCTGACATATAGGAATCTGTGTGTCTGTTCCAATTTATCTCTCAAGTCAAGCAAGCATCAGTCATTCTAGGAATATTTGATAAAAAAATAATTCACACTATAAAGGAGTGACATAATATTCCAGTCCTTAAAACTTCTATTAACCAAAAACAGATGTTAAACTGTAGTCTCTTATTTTTCAGATGACTAAGTTGGTCAATAAATTTATTTGTAGTGACTTTTTCACACTTTAGTATTAGGGTTATGCCACATTCATGAAACAAGTTGAAATGTATTGTCTCCACATTATTTCCTGGAAAAAAAACTTATGCAATAAATCATTATTTCCTCAAATGAGTTGTAGCTTTTAGCAATGAGGACACATGGGTTTAGTGTTCTCTTTTTGGGAAGGTTTTAGTACAAAGATTCAATTTTTTTTTTTTTTTTGACAGGCAGAGTGGATAGTGAGAGAGAGAGAGAGAGACAGAGAGAAAGGTCTTCCTTTTTGCCGTTGGTTCACCATCCAATGGCCGCCACGGCCATTGCGCTGTGGCCGGCGCACCACGCTGATCCCAAGGCAGGAGCCAGGTGCTTCTCCTGGTCTCCCATGGGTTGCAGGGCCCAAGCACTTGGGCCATCCTCCACTGCACTCCCGGGCCACAGCAGAGAGCTGGCCTGGAAGAGGGGCAACTGGGACAGAATCCGGTGCCCCGACTGGGGCTAGAACCCAGTGTGCCGGCACCGCAAGGCGGAGGATTAGCCTAGTGAGCCACGGCGCCGGCTGGCATTCCATTGATTTTTTAAAAAACTTTCTTAATTGACAAAAAAAAAAAAAAAGCCTTTCTTAATTGGATGCAATTCATATAACAAAATGATTTATTCAATTCACCGGTGTTTAGTCAATTCTCCATGCTGTGTTTATAAAGCTGTCACTCTGTTTCTCGCTTTCCCAAAGGCCTGGCAACTGCCAATCTGCTTTCTGTTTCTAGATTTACATATTCTGGATATTCCATATAAATAAAATCTTACAATATCTGACCTGTTGTATTTGGCTTCTTTTACAAATCATGTTTTTGAGGTTTGCCCATGTAAAGGTATGTATCAGTACCTCTTTCCTTTTCATGAATGAATAATATTACATAGCATATATATATGCATTTTATATATATATATCACATTTTGTTTATCTATTGATCATTTGCTGGGTATATGGTTACCACCTTCAAGCTGTTGTGAATATTGCTGCTATGGACCTTTATGTTTGATTTCTTTTGTGCATATACCTGGAAACAGAATTGCCGGATCATATAAAATTCAATGTCTAAGTTTTTGAGGACTCACCAAACTGTATTTTACAGTGGTTCCACCATTTACATTCTCATCACTAATATATGGATATTCAAATTTCTCTACATCCTTTCCAACACTCCTTCTTTTTTAATAATAGTCAAATAGTTGGATGTGAAGTAATAGCTCAATGTGCTATTGGTGGATTTACTAGTGACTAAGATTTTGAGTTTCCTGTCATGTTTTTTTGGGATATTTGTATTCTTTTGATAAAAATCCATTTAAATCCCTTATCCATTTTTTTCTGATAATAGGACTAATTTGATGAGCTGCTTGCAAATAATGTACATATTAACAGCACTAAATAACTAATCACATCCTTTGTCTATTTTAAAATTCATTTTTTGTCTATTTGTTAGTGAGTTTTAAGGGTTATTTATCTGGACACTAGACCTTTTTATATGAATTTTAAAAATGACTTTATTTAATTTCACCATTGAGTATAACATTAACTAAGCATTCTTCACAAGTGCCTTTTATCTTGTTGAAGGAGTTCCCTTATATTCTAGTTTGTTATGTGATTATTAAATTTTATCAAATGCTTATCAGTATTGATTGAGATAATCTGTCATTTTCTGCTTCATCTTGTCAATGAAGAATTTCTGTTTCTAGATTTACATATTTTGGATATTCCATATAAATAAAATCTTATAATATCTGACCTTTTGTATCTGGCTTCTTTTACAAAAAAGAATTAAATTTTTAAATTAATTGTTAAGTTTTTTAATTTTTAAGTTAATTTTTAAAGTTTTTTTCCAACTTTATTCAAGTTATTCAAGTTTCATGCATTTGAATATATACATATTTAAGAACATAATAGTAGTTCCCTCCCTCCTACCCACGTTCTAACCCTTCTTCCTCTTCACTATCCCATTCCCACTCTTAATTTTTACAGAGATCTACTTTCAGCTTACTTGATGATTATAAGGTTAACCTTACACTAACTGAAAGTGTTCAACAAATAGCATCCAGAAAAAAAGCACTTTTTAACAATTTAATTTAAGTTATACAATTTTCATATAGATACAGATTTAGGGACATAGTGGTACTTCCTCCCCTACCATCTCTCCCTCCCACACTCCAACACTTCCTCATCCCTCTCACATTCCCACTCTTAATTTTTACAAAGATATATTTTCAGTATACTTAATGATGGTGTAGTTAACCGTACACTTGAAGAAAAGAAAAGAAACAATGGCTGTAAAAAAATCATCAAATCTCAATATTTCCATTTCATTCCAATACATTACATTTTAGGTACTCTATTAGTTACTTTGGATCAGGGAAAACATAAAACATCTGTCTTTTTGGGATAGGCTTATTTCACTAAGTATATTGGTTTCCAGTTGCATCCATCTCATTGCAAATGACAGGATTTCATTTTTTTACAGCTGTCTAGTACTCCAAAGTGCATTTATACCATTATTTCTTTATCCAGTCTTCAGTTGATGGACATCTGGGTTGATTCCATATCTTAGCTATTGTGAACTGAGCTGCAATAAACATGAGGATACAGATCACTCTTTCATATGTTTGTTTATTCTGGTATAGGTAAATTCCCAGGAGCAGGATGGTTGGGTCATATGGTAGGTCTATATTCAGATTTCTGAGATATCTCCAAACTGTCTTTCACAATGGCTGGACCTGTTTACATTCCCCCTAGTAGTGGATTGGGGTATCTTTTTCCCCACATCCTTGCCAAATTTGTTGTTTGCTGGTTTCTATATGAGAGCCATTCTAACTGGGGTGAAGAGGAAACTCATTGTGATTTTGATTTTCATTTCCCTAATGGCTAGTGATCCTGAGTATTTTTTTCATGTTTCTATTGGCCATTTAAATTTCCTCTTTTAAAAATGCCTGTTCAAGTCCTTTGCCCATTTCTTAACTGGACTGTTTGTTTTGTTGTTGTTGAATTTCTTGAACTCTTTATAGATTCTGGATGTTAACCCTTTATCAGTTGTGTAGTTTGCAAATATTTTCTCCCATTCTGTTGGTTGTTTCTTCACTTTGCCTAGTCTTTCTTTTGCTGTACAGAAGCTTCTCAGCTTCATAGTTAATTTTTACGTTGGACCACACTAGCATTCCTGAGATACAGTCCCTCTTGGTTATATTGTATAATGCTTTTAACGTGCTGTTGGATTAAGTGTGTTAGTGTTTTGTTTAGAATTTTTGTATCTATATTCCAAAGAAACACTGTCCTATCACTTTGTTTTCTTCTATTATTTTATCTGCCTTTAGTATCAGTATAATATTTACCTAATGGCATGTTTTCAGAAATTCTATCTCCTCTTCCAATTTTATGTTATCACTTTACCTTCCTGTGAATTTCATTGTGTTTATATGCTTTGGAGTTTTTTGAGATTCTCAGATGTGTAGATGCACTTGTTTTCTTAGATGTGGAGAAATTCTGATGATTATTTCCTCTCAAATATTCTTTCTGCCTCTTTCTCTATTGCCTCTCTTATTTATCTTATTTATTTTAAAAGCAGACATAAGATAGATGATAGATGGAAAGATAGATAGTTGGATGATAGATAGAGATTGGACCGGGGTCGGAGGAAATAGAGACACAGAGAGATAAATACTTCTGCTGGATCACTCTCCAAATGCCTGCAATAGGTGGAGCTGGATCAGCCCAAATCAAGGAGCCACAACTCAATCCCAGTCTCCCATATGGATGCCAGGGAATCATATATTTGAGTCACCATCTGTTGCCTCACATATAGAAGTAAGAAGCTGGATTGGAAGCAGAGTGGGAACTTGAACCCAGGCACACTGATATGAGATGCAGGTATCCCAAGCAGCGGCTTAACTTCTGTGCCAAACACCCACCCTACCTTCTTTCTGTAACTATCCTTATGCTTATGTTAATTAGCTTAATGTTGTCCCACAGGTCTCTTAGTCTCCATACATTTTTCTTCATTCTGTTTTTGCTCCTGTGACTAGATAATTTAAATTGTTTCATCTGATGTTCTCATGTTTTTCCCTCTGCATATTCTAATCTGTTATTGAAACAATCTAGTGAATCTTTTCTAGTTTATTGTATTTTTCAGTTTTGGAAATTTTGTGTTTAATTGCTGTCATTTATATTTAGTAATATTCTCTTTCAGTTGATTCATTGTGTTGGATTCATTTACTTTTTGCCTATATATTTTTTCAGTTGCTTGAGCATAATTACGATAGTTAATGACAAGTCTTCTCTAATAATTCCAGTTCTTTCCTCCTTCAGTGACTTTCTGCTAATTTCTGCGAAAAGATCATACTTTTTTTTTTGGTTCTTTTTTTTTTACAGGCAGAGTGGACAGTGAGAGAGAGAGACAGAGAAAAAGGTCTTCCTTTACCATTGGTTTAACCTCAATGGCCGCTGCTGCCAGTGCACTGCGGCCAGCGCACCACACTGATCCGAAGCCAGGAGCCAGGTGCTTCTCCTGGTCTCCCATGCGGGTGCAGGGCCCAAGCGCTTGGGCCATCCTCCACTGCACTCCCGGGCCACAGCAGAGAGCTGGACTGGAAGAGGAGTGACTGGGGCAGAATCCGGCGCCCTGAGCGGGACTAGAACCTGGTGTGCTGGCGGATTAGCCTGTTGAGCCATGGCGCCGGCCATCATCATACTTTTTTTGTCTTACGTGCTTCACAATATTCCATTGAAAAAATGAAAATTATAATATTATAATGTGGTAAAACTGGAAATCATATTCTTTATTCATCTCAGGATTCCTTTCTATTGCTTATTATGGATGGCAATTGTTTATTTCGTGACTTTTTTTTTTTTTTTGACAGGCAGAGTGGACAGTGAGAGAGAGACACAGAGAGAAAGGTCTTCCTTTTGCCGTTGGTTAACCCTCCAATGACCACTGCGGTTGGCATGCTGCAGCCGGCGCACCGCGCTGATCCGATGGCAGGAGCCAGGGGCTTATCCTGGTTTCCCATGGGGTGCAGGACCCAAGCACTTGGACCATCCTCCACTGCACTGCCTGGCCACAGCAGAGAGCTGGCCTGGAAGAGGGGCAACCGGGACAGAATCCGGTGCCCTGACCGGGACTAGAACCCGGTGTGCCGGCGCCGCAAGGCGGAGGATTAGCCTAGTGAGCCACGGCGCCGGCCAATTTCGTGACTTTTCTAAACTGTTTTGTAAATTCTGTATAATATAACTTTGTGTCTGATTTCTGTTTCTTAAACTAATGGTAAATTTTATTTTGACATAGGTTTCTTTGAACAAGTAGATCTAATATAAAGAAATAATGAAAGGGAGGGAGAGAAGGAGGAAAAAGTGAAGGAAGGAAGGTAGGAATAATGTTTTGTTTTGTTTTTAAAAAAGAACAGAAATGAACAGGTTTTCTCACTCTACAGAGATACTCTATATTGAAACACTCCTTCAACAACTAGGCCATTTATGTCTCTGTTGTAGCCCTTATTTACTTCTTGTGATGAGCCTGAAGGTCAGCCAGAAGTAAAAGCTGTGTCTTCTCAGATCTATTCCAAACATGATTCTTCCCTGGGGCATATGTGTAGCTTTCTAAACATCTCTGTATATGCAAATGTTCTTCAATGCCCTAGACTAATTTCTAGCTCCTGGCTTTGTTCTGGCCCATCCTAAGCTGTTTTGGACATTTGGGCAATAAACAAGTGGATGAGAACTCTATAATCTCTCTATGCCTCTCAAATTAAATGACATAAAAGCAGTTTGCCACTAATTTAAATTTGAAGGTTTTTAATTTTGCCTACCTCCAGAAATGTATTCTAAGGGAATAGGTAGGTGACCTAAATGATATCACCTCAGCATCAAACAAAATAATAGAAATTTAGAAAAATAAATGATCTAATAGATCATCATATTTATATAATATAATACCATTCAGGTATTAACATTATAACGAAAAAACTAGTAATTGATTTAAAGAGCAAATATCTGTAATAAATTGTTAAATTAATAGTAAACTCAAAATGGTTTATAGAATACTATATTTATTACAATTCTTTGTCATATCTCTTTATGTGAAGTAGATAGGTTATCCAAAATGTTAATAGAACTATTCTCTGTATAATGGGATTACAAATGATGTATTTTCTTTTCCCATTATTTGTATCTTCTAAATTTCCTATAATAAGCAGATATTATTATATAATGACTATTTTAGTTACACTGCATATTCTTTTTTTCTTCCCAGTCCCCATTTTACGCCTTTTTAAATCACAGACAAGGTCAAGAAAATGAGAGAGAACACAGTTTGACTGAATAATGAGATTCTGAAGGAAATCAATAGTGAATTAGGTCAGAAAAGTAGGTGAAGGAGTGTAAGACAAGTTAGGACAGACTGGCAATATTGATTGGTAACTTGGGAAATCATTACCCTCAAATAAAATGGGTACATTAGGAGACCAGAAGAAAGATGATTCAGATTGGGTTATACTTTGAAGGACTTTTCACTTGGTTTCTCTGCATGACTTTACAAAAAGTAAGCAAGCAGTAGAGTGTAGCAAGGTCTGTTTAGTTAAGATCCTGTTAACATTTAGCTATCTTCTGTCTAAAATGAGTAAAGAGTAAAGTGACTCACAGCATTTTAAGGCATTCCAGTTTATGAGGTGCATTAAAATCAGAGGAAAGTGGTAACAATACAGTTATGGATCTACAGAGAATTCTACTTGTACCAAAGAAACATGCAATCAGTCCTCTTTCTGCCAACATGAAAACTGTAATGATATTTCTTATTTAGAATAATGGTTTTGACTACAAAGCCTCTTGGAATGTAATAACTCCTCTCTCTTTCAAATGAATATTGAGGAAGAGTTTAAAGAGTTCCCATTGAAAATTGTGCCAAATGATGTTTCTGAGTAAGAGCAATCAAAAGCTGTGATCTATCTCTGTAGACAGTTACAGATCAGAAAAGGGGATTGAACAAGCTTCCACTAGAAAGAGAATAGGAAAGTTCAAAGATAGTTTATGACCCTATTGAAACAACCAAACCAAACCAAAATGTTTAGACCTATTGATTTCCTTCAGAACTTTTCCTTCACAACTTTTATAGAACAAATTAGACTATATTAAAATACTTAGAGGAAAGCAAATCTTTAATTGACCTATTACAGAAACCAAAATAATATTTTTACAAACAATGACATTTAAAGGGAATATGTTTGATAAGGGAAAATTGTAGAGGAACTAATTATAACATCAAATTAAATCCATGCTAAATGTGTAGACCAATGGAACAGAATAGAAACTCCTGAAAATAATCCCCACATCTACATCCAACTTATCTTTGACAAAGAGCTAAAATCAACCCCTGGAGCAAAGACAGTGTTGTCAACAAATGGTGCTGGAACAATTGGATCTCCGTGTACAGAAGTAAGAAACTAGACCATATCTTACAGTTTATACAAAAATCCACTCAAAATGGATCAAAGACCTAAATCTACAAATTGATACCATCAAATTGTTAGAGAATATTGGGAAAACTCTGCAAGACATTGGCATAGACAAAGACTTCCTGGAAAAGACCCCAGAAGCACAGGTAATCAAAACCAAAGTTGAGAAGTGGGGTTATTTCAAGCTGAGAAGCTTCTGCACTTTAAAAGAAACACTAGGAAAAGTGAAGAGGCAACCAATAGAATGGGAGACAATATTTGCAGACTACACAACAGATAAAGGGTTAACATCCAGAATCTATAAAGAGCTCAAGAAATTCAACAAAACAAACAATCCAGTAAAGAAATAGGCAAAGGACTTGAACAGGCATTTTTCAAGAGAGGAAATTCAAATGGCCACCAGACACATGAAAAAATGCTCAGGATCACTAGCCAACAGAAAAATCCACATCAAAACCACAATGAAGTTTTACCTCAAGCCAGTTAATATGGATCTCATACAGAAATAAACAACAAATGCTGGTGAGGATGTGGAGAAAAAAGGTACTCTAATCCACTGTTGATGGGAATGTAAACAGGTGTAGCCACTGTGGAAGACACTATGGAGATACCTCAGAAATCTAAATATAGATCTACCACATTACCCAGCCATTCTGCTCCTGGGAATTTACCCAAACCAAAGGAAATAAGCATAGGAAAGCATTATCTGTATCCCCATGTTCATTGCAGCATAATTCACAATAGCTAAGATATGGAATCCACTCAGATGTCCATCAACTGAAGACTGGATAAATAAATTATATATATATATATATATATATATATACACTACAGAGTACTACTCAGTAGTACTACTCAGTCATTTGCAACAAGCTGGATGCAATTGGAAATCATTATACTTAGTGAAATAAGCCTATTCCAAAAATACAGATAGCATATATTTTCCCAAAATCCAAAGTAACTAATAAAGTAACCTAAAATGTAATATATTGGAGTGAAATGGAGATTTTGAGATTTGATGATTTTTTACAGCCCTTGTCGCTTCTGTTGAGAAACAGTGTTGTTGTTGTTTTCTTCATACTATTTGTTGGACTCTTTTACTTACTAAGAGTTAACTATACAATGTTTAAGTATACTGAAAATAGATCTTTGTAAAAATTAACAGTGGGAATGTGAGGTGAAGGAAGTGCTGGAGTATGGGTGGGAGGGAGGGTGGAGGGTAAGTATCACTATGTTCCTAAATCTATATATATTAAATACATGAAAATTGTATAACTTAAATATAATTTTTAAAAAGAAAAATAAATCAAAAATTTTAAAAAGGAACAAAAAGTTAAATCCCTGTTAGACATAGTAAACAGAAGAACTGGCACTTCAGACAAAAGAAAGAACAGAAGGGAGAAGCCTCCTGGAATGCAGAGAAAGAAAGAAAGAAAGAAAGAAACAAACAAACAAAAAAAACACTAAAAAGTTCCCAAAATGAAAGCTATCAAAGAGAAGATGGTAGCTGTGAGAGAAAGAAAGATATAATTCAGACCTTATAGGTATTTCCAAAGTAGAAATTCAACAAACTTTAAACAGAATCTGTAATTAAGCATATAACTTAAGAAAAATTCTCTTTCCTGAAAAAATACACAGGCATATGTTGATTTAAGGAGTTCATATATACTAGTGAAAAAAACTCACAGGCCAGTGTAGCGAGGAAAGCCACCATCTGTGATGCCTGTATCCCATGTGGGTACAGGTTTGATTCCTAGATGCTCCACTTCCAATTCAGCTCCATGGTAATGCACCTGGGAAAGGAGTGGGGAATGGCCCAAATGCTTGAGTCCCCACACCTATGTGGGAGACCCGGAGGAAGCTCCTGGCTCCTGGCTTCAGGTCCACCCAGCTCTGGCTGTTGCAGCCATTTGGGGAGTAAACCAGAGGATAGAAGATCTCTCTCTCTGTCTCTCCCTCTCTCTATATGTAACCTTGCCTTTCAAACAAATCTTAAAAAAAAAGAAGACTCACTTTCTTTCAAATGTTTGAATAATAAAAATATAGAAATATTCAAGGATTATTCGTGTGGGTGATCCTGTGAGACTGCCTGCCTAACCCATGCAGTTAGCCTGACTGCTGGCAGGCGGCAGGAGTCCCAGGCACATTTCCCCCTTCCCAGGCTTCTGCCAATCAAATGAAGATTCAGATAAAACTGTCTAATACAAAGTACATGTTATTATTTCACTAATAAGAATGAAATAATTGGCCATGCTATTTCACAGTTTTAAAAGTCAACTTTTTTTTTCTTATCAATAACTGGACAAAAAAGAGCTCAAATTAATCAATTCACAATGAGACACCATGTCATTTGCTTCATAATTAGCTCCCTATATTCTGTTAGTAAGGGTAGACCAAAAAATGTCCCTCCCAGTATATCGTTATGATAAAACTATTGAACTTTAATCCTTGGAAATAGATATACCAATAGCTTTTCTTTTATGAAGATTTCCAAATATTGTAAGACAAATTTTCAAATATTGTGAGAACTACAAAATAAAATGAATATTTTCCATATTCTCTTGAGAAGGAATTTTTGAATCTCTTATCCCTACTTCTATAGTGAGATTCTTTTGGGGTATTGGTAATAACATAACAGAGAGAACTCTAGAATAGCATCATAACTGAGTGTTCACTGCAGGGGACCAGAAGCAATTGTGTAGCAAACAGAAATAACTAGGTATGTTGAGTTTGCACTCAGGAAATTGAGTTATCTGAAAAATTTGCCTTGTTCATAGAAGATAAAAAGAATACAACCAACACCTCACAAATTTGGCTGATTTTTATAAGATGAATGTAGCAAACTAAAAGTAACTTAGATAAAAGGGAAAATAATCTCAGTAGTGTTTGATCAAGCTGAATGCACTTTTTACACAAAAGATAGTGGACTATGAACCCATCATGGCACTTCATTGTTGGCTTTCACTTGACTTGTTTCACCTTGCTAAGAAAACAACCAAGTGTAAAAATTCACTTGAACATTATCACCATGATTCAACTGAGTGAGAACCAAGGGTGAGTAGAAATGAACCATTAGTGAGATGTATTTTGGTTTCAAATCATAAAAATTTTTCCTGTGTCCAGATAACCTAATTAAAATTGTTAAGAATTGATATGACTATTTAATAGCTGCATACATACTGTCCTACTATAGACAATATGAAAAAGCACTTCCTGCCTTTGTTGATAATATGGGTTCATCTATTGATTGATATGTATTTCAGATCATATTTTGCATGACTGTAGTCTCAACTATCAGACAAATGAGAAAAAAAATAAAATATACCTTGTTATAGATTTTCTAAATTTCTAATCAGAGTATTTGCTACTGATGACATTTTTGTTTTTCTTATCTTTATCTAAAAATATTATTCCCTTATTGGATAATTAGAGCCCCTGTACAATGCTGCACATCAGGGTGTTAGCGAATATTTTCATTTCTTCAAACAATTTTCAGTTTATTCTCTACTCCATTTGGGAATCCAGTTCCAGTCAGAAGTTTTCATTGTAACCTTTATTTATCTAACTTTCTCTTCTGGATTCATAAATCTTTTTCAGTTCTCAGTTTCATTGTCAATAGTTTGTTCTAATTAATATCACAAGTTCATTCACTTTTGTACCTAATTGAGTTTAATTTACTATGAACTCATTCATGTATTAGTGATTTCAATTATTTTATTTTTTATTTTTAAAGTTTTAGTTTTAAAGTTTTTGTCATTCTTTCATTATCCCAGTTCTCTGTCAAAATTATCATCTTAGATCCGTGAATGTATTAAGCCAACTATTCTGAAGTACTTTTTCTTTTTTCGAAGATTTATTTATTTACTTGAAAGACAGAGTTACAGAGAGGCAGAGATAGACAGAGACAGAGAGGGACAGATGAAGAGAGAGGTCTTCCATCTGCTGGTTCACTCTCCAGATGGCTGCAACGGCCAGAGCTGGGCTGATCCGAAGCCAGGACCTGGAATTTCTTCCAGGTCTCCCCTGTGGGTACATGGGCCCAATGCCTGGGATCATCATCTACTACTTTCCCAGGCCATGGCAGGAGGTAGAGCAGCCAGGACTCTAACCGGTGCCGATAAGAGATGTTAGCACTGCAGGTAGCAGTTTTACCTGACTTGCTGCTGAATGCTTTTCTATTATCTTTTGTATCTCATTGGGGCACACTTCTGACTTGTACCTGGTTATTTTATATTTAATACCAGAAACTTCATATGATAAATTGCAGATATACCATGAGATTCAGGATGATGTTAACTTCATCCAGAAATAATATAAATTATAGTTTTTTTTTTCTCCTTGTGATAACTAGAACCATTCAGAGATCATCTTATTCCAGGTCTGGATCAAAGATGTTTACATGGTGGATTTAGTGGGAAAGCCTATTTATTTTTTACTTTGTTTTATTCCTGGAGCTTGATTCTTAGGAGTACATATGTCAGTAGCAGTCTCCTACTTGCACCTGCGAACATTAATTTTTGCTCCCTTAGTATGCTGAGGGTGTTGATTTCTTTGTTTACCTTCTTATCCTCTAAGTTTCCTCTTCTAGAACCTGCATATATCCCAAGGGGAACTGGCTGCACAGCCAGATTCACCTTTCTATATTTCCATCTTTTGTTCATGTGTCTTACTTATGCAATTTCTCATTGCCCTTTTATGTCTTTCAATGTCTTTCAACCTCTTCCTTTCCTTTAATTGTTTATTGTTCACCCAATGAGGATTGTATATTAGAATGCAAAACACAAATGAGGAAGAGCAAACAGACTGAGTACAGAAATCAAATGGATGGACTTGTGGATTGTATTTCCCAAAATGAAGTTAGAAACCATCGCATCACACCAAGAGAGTTTCATGGGACTAGGAGAGAATATTGAAATAGATGGACAAGGATTATTATGGCTGGAAATAGCAGATGGTTGCAGCTCCGGCCATTGTGGCCATCTGGGGAGCAAAGTGGATGGAAGACTTCTCTCTCTCTCTCTCTCTCTGCCTCTCCTTCTCTCTGTGTAACTCTGACTTTAAGTAAATAAATAAATTATTTTTAAAAATGGTAAATGTCAGGCCAGTGCCGTGGCTCACTAGGCTAATCCTCCACCTGCGGTGCCAGCACCCCAGGTTCTAGTCCCGGTTGGGGCGCTGGGTACTAGTCCCGGTTGCTCCTCTTCCAGTCCAGCTCTCTGCTGTGGCCTGGGAGGGCAGCAGAGGATGGACCAAGTGCGTGGGTCCCTGCACCTGCATGGGAGATCAGGAGGAAGCACCCAGCTCCTGGCTTCGGATCGGCGCAGTGCCGGCCGTAGCGGCCATTAGGGGAGTGAACCAACGGAAGGAAGACCTTTCTCTCTGTCTCTCTCTCACTGTCTATAGCTCTCTATCTCTCTCTCTCACTGTCTAACTCTGCCTGTCAAAAAATTAAAAAAATTTAGAAAGTGGTAAATGTCTTATAATAAGCAAAAGAAGAAGAAAATTAAGTCAGGAAAATAACTTTATATGATCTCAAAGCAAATACTTTCATTTTGCAAATTCTAACTTCTTTTTTTTAATTAAACTTTTATTTAATGAATATAAATTTCCAAAGTATAGCTTATGGGTTACAATGGCTTCCCCCCTCCCATAACTTCCCTCCCGCCTGCAACCCTCCCCTTTCCCCTTCCATTCATGTAAAGATTCATTTTCAATTCTCTTTGTATACAGAAGACCAGTTTAGTATATATTAGGTAAAGATTTCAACATTTTGCCCATATAGCAACATAAAGTGAAAAAACTACCATTGGATTACTAATTATAGCATTAAATAGCAATGTACAGCACATTAAAGACAGAGATCCTACATAATTTTTTTTTCAAAATAATTAATTTTCTATGCCATTTCCATTTTAACACCAGGTTGTTTTTTTTTTTATTTCCAATTCTCTTTATATACAGAAGATCACTTCAGTATATAATTAGTAAAGACCTCATCAGTTTGTGCCCACACAGAAACGCAAAGTATAAAAATACTGTTTCAGTACTAGTTATAGCATCACTTGGCTTTAGACGACACATTAGGGACAGATCCCACATGGGGTGTAAGTACACAGTGACTCCTGTTGCTGATTTAACAATTTGACACTCCTGTTCATGGCGTAGGTAATCTCCCTAGGCTCTAGTCATGAGTTGCCAGGGCTATGGAAGCCTTTAGAGTTCGCTGACTTTGATCTTATTCCGATAGGGTCATAGTCAAAGTGGAAGTTCTCTCCTCCCTTCGGAGAAGGGTACCTCCTTCTTTGATGGCCCCGTTCTTTCCACTGGGATCTCACTCACAGAGATCATTCATTTAGGTCTCTTCAAGATCACTAGCAATCAGAGAAATGCAAATCAAAACCACAATGAGGTTAGAGGATGTGGGGAAAAAGGGACACTAACCCACTGTTGGTGGGAATGCAAACTGGTTAAGCCACTATGGAAGTCTGTCTGGAGATTCCTCAGAAACCTGAACATAACCCTACCATACAATCCAGCCATCCCACTCCTTGGAATTTACCCAAAGGAAATTAATTTGGCAAATAAAAAAACCATCTGCACATTAATGTTTATTGCAGCTCAATTCACAATAGCTAAGACCTGGAACCAACCCAAATGCCCATCAACAGTAGACTGGATAAAGAAAGTATGGGACATGTACTCCATAGAATACTATACAGCAGTAAGAAACAACGAAACCCAGTCATTTGCAACAAGATGGAGCAATCTGGAAAACATCATGCTGAGTGAATTAAGCCAGTCCCAAAGAGAAAAATATCATTTGTTTTCCCTGATCGGTGACAACTGAGCGCCAAAGGGGAAACCTGTTAAGTGAAATGGACACTATAAGCAACAATGAACTGATCAGCTCCTGTCCTGACTTTAGATGTACAATGTAATACTTTATCCTTTTTAGTATTTGTTGTTGTTGTTGTTGTTCTAGTACTATTGGTTGAACTCAGTAATTAACACACAATTATTCTTAGGTGTTTAAATTTTAACTGAAAAGTGATCCCTGTTAAATCTAAGAGTGGAAAAAGAGAGGGAGGAGATGAACAATTTGGAACATGCTCAATCGGACTGGCCGCAAATGGTGGAGTTAGAAATGTGCCAGGGGATTCCAACACAATCCCATCAAGATGGCATGTACCAATGCCATCGCACTAGTCCAAGTGATCAATTTCAGCTCACAATTGATAGCTCTGATAGGTCTAAGAGTCAAAGAGATCACACAAACAAGACAAGTATCTGCTAATACTAACTGATAGAATCAAAAAGGGAGAGAAAGATCCAACATGGGAAGTGGGATACACAGCAGACTCATAGGATGGCAGATGTCCTAAACAACACTCTGGCCTCAGAATCAGCCCTCAAGGCATTCAGATCTGGCGGAAGAGCCCATGAGAGTATAGCAGGCATGGAAAGCCAAGATACCATGGAAAAAAAAAATATCTAACTTCTTTATTTAGCCTTATTAATAACATCAAGCTCAGTATCCTGGAGGCATATTAAGATGGTGTCATTATCATTTAAATATACAAATACTCATCATTTTATCTTGCATAAATTTTACTTTGAATGGAGGTTGATTAAATATTTAGATGGTTATTAAATTTACTGCGTTTTTCAGAGTTTCATATATTTCTCCTAAAACTTGCAGGCTCTAAAGCAAAGTACCAGCTAGACTCAAAATTCTCAAGTTTATACAGCAATAGTTAGTATCGAAGAGTACAAAATTTTATGTGGAAAAATGTCCAACTTAGTTTAAAACACCAGATGGCAGTCTTGAAGAAACATATGCAGAGAAATTGAGAGGGTCAGTATATTAAAATTCTAATAAAAATGTTCTAACCTTTATTTCAATCCGCATAGTTGTAGAATCCTTTTCTACTAGAAAACCTGGTAAGATATCACCCCCTAACCAAGGTATATATTAGCAGCAGGGTCAAATGTTACTTTCAATGTTGTTAATTAAAAATACTTTATTTTGATATATTTTCTGAATTCATTCTAATGTAAGTACAACTACAAACACTTGTATCATGAATTTAAATGTTTCAGTGATTTTGCCTTGATTAAGTCAAGAATAAAGATGCTATGGGATGATGGTAAAGGAATTAATCTAGGAGACAGCAAGCCAAACACATAAACTCCCAGTCATGGGTGTTGCTTTCTGACTTTAATCTTTCATTAACTTCATTGGATTCTGAATGCCATTGCAAATTTTCTAGACAGTTCTCAAATGTAGATTGTGGTGGTTAGTTCTGATTTAAAAAGAGTAATCATCGGTCCTCTCTAGCTTTAGCTCTTGATAACCATTGATTTGTTCACTAATTAGTTGGAAAGTGAAAGTGAAGATGTATCTACAACTTGATAAGATAGATATGATTACATAATTCTACTTTCCTACAAACATTTTGAAGTACCCACCTGTGTGTATGTGTAGATGGATTCTGATTTATGAAAATTCACTCACGATTTTTTTTTACTTTACAATGATACAAAAAATTAATATGCATTCATTAGGAACTGTACTTCTAATTTTTAATTTGGGGGGTGGGTGTTTGGTACAGAAGTTAGGTTGCTGCTTGGAATGTCATCATCCCTGACTGGAGTGTCTGAGTCAAGTCTCAATTTCTCCATTTCTAATCCAGCTTCTGTTTAATTTTCATTCTGGGAGGTAGCAGATCATGATGGTTCAACTATTTGGGTCCCTGTCACCCATATGGGAGGCCTGTATTTAGTTCTCAGTACCTAGCTTTGAACTGGCCCAGCCCTGGATCTTGGGAAGTAAACCAAAGGATGGAAGAGCTCTGTCTCTCCACCTTTAAAATAACATGAAAATAACAAAAAACATTAAGTTTAAGTGTTTATATTTTCCTAGGCTGGCCACA
This sequence comes from Lepus europaeus, assembly GCF_033115175.1. Classification (NCBI taxonomy): domain Eukaryota; kingdom Metazoa; phylum Chordata; class Mammalia; order Lagomorpha; family Leporidae; genus Lepus; species Lepus europaeus. The sequence continues at coordinate 62,957,527 of NC_084834.1, read as the reverse complement.
TGCATGATGATACTCTCTGATGATATTGAGTAGCAGCAATGAGCTGCTGCTCCAGTCACTCACATGGGGAAACAACTGAAACCCTGCAGTGCACAGTGTTGCTAAGCTGGAGTGTCCAGTAGGTTAAATCTATTAAATGCATTTCCAATATATATATTTTCAACTTCAGATGTGTTGTATGTCAAGGAGTACTTCCCTGTATATGATGCTGAACAAGTTTTAGAGCAATAAAATGTAAAACCTGTTCAACTAACCAAAATAAAATAAGAACGAAGTGGTTTATATTTTTTTAACTTTTATTTAATGAATATAAATTTCCAGGGTACAGCTTATGGATTACAATGGCTTCCCCCTCCCATAACTTCCCTCCCACCCGAAACCCTCCCCTCTCCCGCTCCCTCTCCCCTTCTATTTGCATCAAGATTCATTTTCAATTCTCTTTATACACAGAAGATCAATTTAGTATAAAGATTTCAACAGTTTGCACCCACATAGAAACACAAAGTGAAACATACTGTTTGAGTACTAGTTATAGCATTAAATCAAAATGTACAGCACATTAAGGACAGAGATCCCACATGAGGAGCAAGTGCACAGTGGCTCCTGTTGTTGACCCAACAAATTGACACTCTAGTTTATGACGCCAGTAACCACCCTAGGGTGTCGTCATGAGTTGCGAAGGCTATGGAAGCCTTCCCAGTTTGCCAACTCTGATCATATTTAGACAAGGTCATAAAAGACAGAGTGAGGATAGTAACCAATGATCCTAAGAGTGGCATTGACCAGGTTTGAACAATTATACAGCATTAAGTGGGGAAGAGGACCATCAGTACACACAGATTGGGAGTAGAGCCATTGGTGGTAGAGGTTATGATTACAAAGGAATGAGGCCCAAGTGCACTAGACATCGTGTAGAAAAAAGGACAGAGTCATTATTAGAGGAGCTAAGAAAGGTGCTATCTAAGCTACAATTAAGTTTTCTGATTGAGAGGCAAATAGAACCTGATAGAAGGGGCTTGATAATAATCTGGTGGGCTTTAGGCCTTGTAAGTTAAGAGGCCCAGACCTATCTATCTCTTCACTTGGGGTATATCCTAAGGGAGGTGTGAACCTCCTAGGGGAAGGCACTGTGTTGACTGTCATTACTTGGCTGGCCTGGGAGGAGAGCTGGCCAGGTAAAGGCAGGGGGTATCTCTAACAAGAAATTTACAGTTCTGCCTTCAATGTTGCTGACCCTACTTGGCTGTCCCCTCAGCTGCAGTGGTCACTTTGGAAGTTGGGCTGAGTGAAGGGCTTTTCAGCTTAGAGCCAATAAGATCTGTGGCTCTGACCTGGGCATCCTTTGACTCCAGGGCAGGTCCATTTCCAGTGATCCAACTCTTGGCAGAGCTGCCAGGGCTCTTCACAAGCTGATTTCTGCTGAAGCCCAGGCTTACCACCTTGAAAGCCACTGCTGTAGACTGGCCTGTTGGGTCTCCTTGAGGGCAGATCACTGTACAGATCAGCCATTTATATGCCTGCCACCCATTGCTTCTGATGCCTAGCTTTCTTTTCCTCCTGGTTTGTGTTCAAGCAGACCAGAGGATGCAAGTCAAGGGAGTGCCCAAGTCCCATCTCTAATCTTCGGAGGCCTGAACTACAAGTCTATAGTCACAGGCATGTTCTGTAGTAGTTTTTCTAAGGTAGACAATGCCCATGAGGAAAATTATATTCTCACTTTAAAACTTTCTTTCCCTTTGATCTTAAAGGGAGATTTTTTCTACTTACTGTATACTTCACTGATGGCGAAGTGAATCTAGCTATGAGATTATAATTTAAGCTCTTATTTTGGCTATGCTATTACAGAATCATGTGATATTGCTATTGTCAGCAAGCGATCTAGGACTTGCTCCCTCATTTCTCTATTCTAAGCCCAACTTGTTCTTTCATTTGTCTATTCTCTTCAAGGTAGGAAACTAATTCTATTATGAAGGAATCTATAGGACGCACAATTTAATCTTTAGACCTTATAAAATAGATGGCTAATGAAGTGGTTTATATATCCAGTTTGAAATCAAACTGTTACTACCACCCTGCCTAATAACTTTATTAATCCAACCTGCTGTTTTACTCATTGTGTCCAAAGGATATGAGTGAGAATGTGTTCACTGTATCAGAGCTGCTCCTATGAAAGGAAAAGTAAGCCAAAAACAAACAACACCACCACCATCCTGGTGTTGGTGGGTGCTCAAAAGCCCAGGGAATAGGAATTCCAGCTGCTCAGTGGTAGTGGTGGAGTCATCATGGAAAATTTTGGACCTTTACAAGGACTGTGTTCTGCTGATAGGAAAATCCCAGGAATTTATATGTTATTCTTTTTTTTTTAATTGAGCAGATGAGTTGGTGGAGACATGAGTCAGCCTCTCCTCCTCTCTTTGCTTCTTTTCTCTCTTCACCTCATCTTCTCATAGAAGATGAATAAAAACTGGAAGAATCAAAGTAACTGGCCTGGACTAACTTGGGAATGAAATCTGAGTAAGCACCAAGAATAGCTGATTTTCTGAGCAGTACTGAAAACTCAAGCATTCTCCACAGTGCAATGGTGTTTAATTTACAGGCTGGCATCATTGTGCTACAGATAAAGTCTCCTCTTGAGAAACCACTTCCCATATTCAAGTGCCAGTTTGAGTCCTGGCTATTACACTTCTAATCCAGCTTTATGCTAATATGCCTGAGAAGACAGCAGAAGATGGCCCAACTGCTTGGTCCCCTGTCTTCTGTGTGGGACACCAGGATGGAGTTCCTGGGCTTTGGTGTCATCCTTGTCCAGATCTGACTGTTGTGGCCATTGGGGAATGAATCAGTGGATAGAAGACCTTGGTCTTTCTGAACCTGCTATTCTCTCTCTGATTTTTAAATGAATAAATAAATAAATAAATAAATATATATATTTTAAAAAAGGATGGTTTTTTTGGCAAGTTTGCTAAATTGCCAAGTTTATTTCCTTACTATTGCTCTTCCGTTTGTGAGTACCTCGCCAACATTCCCTTTTGTGAACTCTTCTCTTCCAGACAATCAAAAGTCAAAAATCTGTGGATTCAAAAGTCTGTCTTTTCCCCTAACTCCCTTTTTTTCAGCAAACATAATCCCAAATAAATGTGGATATGGAGTTATTAGCAAGTTTAAACTGAAGAAATTCTCCTTTGGGGGATAAATGTCTGTTCCTGCCAGCCTAGACGTGCATGTATTTCTTCTCATTTCTTTCTGTGTCCTTGCATCTACGTAGTTACTAAGAGACAAAATAATCATCAAAGCCAAATAGTTTAACTACTTCTTTCTCACTCTTGATAACCTTTCTCTTCTTGCTGTCTTTAAAAACTATGATTTCATGATAGATGGTAGTGTCAACAGACAGACTTGTAGAATGAGTGGTACAGTAAAGTGGGAACTTAAAAACCTTGACAATGATGACACAGTGGATAGATCTGGGTAGAGATTATGCTCCACCAGAATTTCACAATTTTAAGTTCTGTATTGTAGCCATATTCTCTGACCAGGAGACAAAGTAAAAAAAAAAAGTCTGCTTAGAATTGTCTAATTGAAATCAAGGGGACTTCATATTAAAACCTATGGTGACTCCACTATTAAAGATGCAAAACCAAAATAAGATTATCCTACACAAGCAAACTAAAGTCAAGTCAGTGTAGTGTCTATAATAAAAGCTATTCAGAAACAATTTTATGAAGAATTGATTAACTTTTCAATTTTCCTCAATATACAACAAATGAAGGAATTTTCAGGGCATCAAAAAAGAAGCCCCCTATTCACTTTTCGTTCACTATAGTACAACATTTAAAAGTACCTACTCTGTTATCTTTTTCACTTGGTAATTGTGATAGCCTAGGGGCCTATCCCAAGATACCTCTTCATTCACTCATATTGGAAATAAGATTTCCTGGGGAACTCCAAGATAGCGAAATAGGGAGGAAGCGCACTGATAGTCTGGGAAAAGATAGTTTAATAAAAGTGGAGATACTGTAGTCTCAGGGAAGAGTTAGGGGAAAAACTGCAAAGGAAATTCTTCTGGAACTAGTGGGACATGGTGGAGCTACATGGAGGGCATGGGCACCCATGGCTGGGGACCCCAGCCGACAAGTCTACACATTAGCCCTGGAAAGGGAGGTGAGGCAAAACCTCAGTAGCCCAAGACACTGGAGGAAAAGTGGCAGGAAGAGCCTAGAGGGAATGAGGCTTGAAGCCCCATGGGGGAAAGTTCACCATCCTAACTAGAGGAGAGAAAAAGTAAATAAAAGGGACCGGTATGGATGTGATTCTCTCCACTTACCTTACAAAGGTGAGCAAGACAAAGAGCAGGCGTCATTTTGGACATACGTAACAGCTGTGCCAGCGTAGGGCCGTGCACACCCTCAGCCAAACAGAAAAACTTGACTCTGTGGGAGAGATAATAGGAGGTTTGGACCTAGTGAATGTGTGAAGCTTATGAACTGGGTCTGTGCAAAAAAAAACAAAAAACAAAAAACAAAACAAAACAAAACTGAGGGCATGTGTGAGAACTCACAGTGTGGCAGAGACTTGAGTAGTCTAGGTGGCAGATGCCACAAACTTGGTAAACTTGGCAACCTGGTGGGAGATTGCAGGGGAATCTGAGCTTACACTAAGGACTGCACAGATCTTTTGTGTGGTCCTTGGGACAGAGCAGACAAATATAATACCCACTGGGGCTAGTGCTCAGGCACTGATTGCCATCAAGGAGAAGAGCTCAGCTGAGCAGAATTTCTTCCCTTCTGAATTAAAAAAAAAAAAAAAAGAGAGAGACAGAGTGAAGATTTACTACACCAAACCTGGATGTGTCACCTTTGGCACACCCTTAACCCTGAAAACCGAACAGAGCTCTCTGGGCACACCCATCACAAGCCTCTAAGGATCCATCAAAAGGAGACAGTCCACTTAATTTAGAGTCATAGTATAATAAGAAAAGCTACCACAGCAAAAGTTTACGGAGTGTGTGGCGTCTCCTTAGAGTACTCACATCTCTGTCACACTGTGAGTTATCCCACACACCCTCAGTTTTTTTTTTTTCCCACAGACCCAGCTCATAAGCTCCACACATTCACTAGGTCCTAACCTCCTCTTATTTCTCCTCACCAGATGCAGGGTCTTAGTCCACCCGTACAGGATGGACTGGGTCCGAGGAATGGTAAGTGTGCCACTCACCCATTTCCCAGCCTCCCGATCCCGGAGACAGTCAGACGCAGCGGGGAGTCAAGTCTAGTAGCAAGGACTCATTTATTTCACGCATAACAGAACCTTTTATAGCACCAAACTGCAGAGTCATTGGGGCAGGGCTAAGGACCAACCAATCACTTAAACGGTCATTTTACGGGGCCATTTCTATAGGACCAACCATATATCTATACACTTGTTACTAGTTTTGTTACCTTCCCTGATGTTGCATAGCCAATTAGTTTTAGTAGTAAACAACTTTGGATTCCGCCCACCTTACTTCCTTTGGGCACCATCTTTGAATTGCTTCATGTAACTAATTTCCCCACAACCAGAGTCAGGTTTTTCTGTTTGGCTGAGGGTGGGTGCAGCCCTGAGCTGGCACAGCTGTTACATATGTCCAAAATGGCACCTGCTCTTTGTCTTGCTCACCTTTGTAAGGTAAGTGGAGAGAATCACATCCATACTGGTCCCTTTTATTTACTTTTTCTCTCCTCTAGTTAGGATGGTGAACTTTCCCCCATGGGGCTTCAAGCCTCATTCCCTCTAGGCTCTTCCTGCCACTTTTCCTCCAGTGTCTTGGGCTACTGAGGTTTTGCCTCACCTCCCTTTCCAGGGCTAATGTGTAGACTTGTCGGCTGGGGTCCCCAGCCATGGGTGCCCATGCCCTCCACATAGGTCCACTGTGTCCCACTAGCTCTGGAAGAGTTTACTCTGCAGTTTTTTTTCACTAACTCTTCCCTGAGACTACAGTATCTCCACTTTTATTAAAAGTTTATTAAACTATCTTTTCCCAGACTATCAGTGTGCTCCCTCCCTATTCTGCAATCTTAGTCAAGACCTCTTATCATACATTTTTAAATGAGCATTTTAAGATCTATGTTTTTGTTCCAGAGGCCTTATTTGAATGATTCAGACCCCTCAAATTTGGTCAGATCTGGAACACACATTGTAATATTCTTACTGTACATTTTTAAAAAAGATATATTTTATTCATTTGAAAGAAAGAGAGAGAAAGATATAGTGAGACAGAAAGAGTAATCTTTCATCTTTTAGTCCCCAAATGCCCACAGAAACCAAGCCTGAGCTAGGCGGAAGCCAGGAACCAGAAACTCCATCTAGGTCTTCCATGTGGCTGGCAGGAATTCAAGTACTTGTGTCATCTTCCACTGTTTTGCAGGTGCACCAGCAGGAAGCTGAATCAGAAACAGAGTGACACCCCCTGAACTGGCACTCTGATAAGGGATGTGGGTGTCCCAAGCAGCACTTCACCCTCTGCATCATAATGCCCACCACGTTGTGACACTTTTAGACTGTATTCTGAGGAACACACTATCCTATAGTTGTAAATAGGTTGCTTTGGTTTGGGTGTTCTTGGTTCCTACCAAAGCTCATGTTGAAACTTGATTGCCGGTGTTGGGTTATTGATAGGTGGTGGGGCATTTAAGTGGTAATATGGGGCCATCACTGTGGCATAACACCACTAGTGCCACCAGCATCATATATGGGCACAGGATCAATTCCCAGCTGTTCCCTGATCATGTGTGGAGGGTGGTCCAATTGTTTGGGTTTCTGCCACCCACATGGGAGACCTGAAAGAAGCTCCTGGTTCCTGGCTCCTGGCTTCAGAATGATCTAGCCCTGCTGGCCATCTTGGTTGTTAACCACTGGATGGAAGTTCTCTCTCTCTCTTTCTCCCTTCTCTCCCTCTCTCTGTAACTCTGTCTTTCAAATGAATAAATAATTAAAAAAAATAAGTAATTAAGTCATGGAGGCTATGTCCTTATGAATAGATTAATGTCTTTTCTCATGAGATTGGATTGGACCTTACAGGAATAAGTTGATTTTTGAGAAAACAGGTTATAATAAAGAAGGCTAGCACCTCCACCAATTCTCTTACATATCTCTTTGCATGTAACTACTCACCATTCTACTTTCCATAATGAATTAAAATAACATGTGGCCCTCACAAGATGCAGATCCAGCTCTTAGACTTTCCTGCTTTCACAATGGAACCAAAATAAGCTTCACTGGATATTATCCAGTCACAAACGGTTTGAGGTGCCTCTGAAATTGTTTTTGGCTCAGTTAAGTTTGGAAATGAATTTAAATTCTGACCTTACTTATTTGCTATGTGACCCTATTTATTTTTTATAATTTGTAAAAATAACTTTAATCATTATTTCCATGTAAGAAAATTATGTAATTTAAATTTAAAAATAAAAGTAAAATACATAAGCCAGTATAGCACTGAGCAAATGTTCAATTAATAGCAGCTAGTAATTATAGCGTAATAGGACAAAATAGCCCTTAAGTTTATATGTTTATTTATGAAATGGAAATCATTATTCTTTTTATTATAATACAGCTTTATATATTATTGTACTCATTTGTACTTACAGTTTTTAAACTGAACTAAAGCTAATTTCTCGAAAATTTCTCTAACAAGTTTCAATTCATCATCAAACCTTCTTCAGATAGCTAATCTGAGCCAAAGTGGTTGTGAAAATGATCTTGCAAGGCATTAATAAATATATAAAGGAAGCATGACTCATTGAAAAAAGTGAACACAGCTCCACTGACTAAATTATATTGCTAAAACTGAGTGACAGCAATAAAACAAGCTTAGAGTCATATGATAGGTTTTACTAGGGAAATTGTACTTTCACCCAGTGATAACAGAAGCAAAATATTAACAGAAAATATAGGCAGAGATTATAGTTTATGAATTTGGATATTAGATAAGGCTCAAAAACATCTATGAAGGTATTTGTTTTCATTTAAAATGCTCTGTTATAAAGTGCTAGTTTGCATTCTAAATAATCATTGATTTTATTATATATGTTGGTGGGAATGTGAGTTGGTACAGTACTATGGAAAATGGTGTGGAGATATAAGAAAAAAAGAAAGAAAGAAAGAAAGAAAGAAAGAAAGAAAGACAAAGAAAGGAGGAAGGAAGGAAGGAAGGGAGGAAGGAAGGAAGGAAGGAGAGAGAAAGAACGAAAAGAATGAAAGAACGGAAGAAAGAGAGAAAGAGAGAAAGAGAGAAAGAAAGAAAGAAAGAAAGAACGAACTGCCATACAACCCAGCAATCCAACTACTTGGTTTATGACCAAGAGACACTTGCTCCATCATGTTTACTCCAGCATTGTTTGTAATACCCAAGATATGGAATAAACCAAGGTGTCCATCATCAGATGGGTGGATAATGAAAATATGGTGTATATTCACAATGAAATGTTATTCATCAATAAAAAGAGTGACATCGTATTATTTGTAGCAACATGGATGGAATACCATGTAAAGTGAAATAAGTCAGACACAGAAAGATAAATATTTCATCTGTGAAACAGGGTGTGCTTTATGAAATGGGACTAAAATACTAACATAACATGTCAATAATAAGTGAAGATGATTGTGGAGCAAGTGGGAACTCTGAGTATAACTCTATAATTTTTGTACTGTTCTATAAAAAGTTAAAAAGTAATTATTGGTAAAGAATTTCTCCAAGGATAGTACCTGTAACACAATATGTAAACCATAAACATAAGAATACAGTTGAGGCAAGATTGTTGAGCACCAAAGGAAACTTCTCATACCTTTTAAGATTGCCACATATTTTTAATGGTCTCCATTTGTTCCTGTCAATAAATATAATGGTGGAATGCCATGTGCTAAATTAATCTGAATTTTAACTATTAAACAAAAGTTTGAAAAAATAATAAAATATAAATTTACTTTAAGCAAACATTACAAAAAGCTAATATTTATGTCTGTATCCTGATCTATATTTTCTACAGGTTGGTAGAAAAAAACATCAAAGCCACAGTAGGAACAAGTGATAAAGCATATAAACAGAGAATTGTTGAATTAAGAGTTGACAAAAATTTTTCAACTTTGTGACATTAAAGAAATAAAATAAAATAAAAATTGAGTTTTCTTATTTAATCAGTAAAACATAATTTAAACTTTTAGAGTAATAATATTCACTAATGGCCATGTAAATTAGAGAGACCAAGCTTCGATTCTGACAGTTCAGATTTGAATCTCAGGTGTCGCAGTTACTGTGTGATCTTCAATAAATTCTTGCCTCCTTGGATATCGTTTTTTTCTTTTCTGAGCATATGGGAATAAAAATATTTCTTTCTTGGGATTCTGGTCGAAGTTAATAAAGACTTCTACTTCTAGCAGTGACTACCAGCACCTAGCATATAGTTGACCCTAGCTCCATATTTGTGAAATGCATAAGTAGATAATGCAATGGCTCATTACTGTCCATCCAAACTTAACTTGTTGGAACCTAATCAGCAATGCAGAAGTATTAGGAAGTGGAGTTGTTGGGAGATAATTAGTTCATGAGGGTTCTGAATGGGATTAATATTTGATAAAAGAAATTCTTGAGAGCTACTTTGATCCTTCCACCATTTATGGGTGGAGAAAGAAGATATCATCTGTGAACCAAGAATCAGGATCTCAACAGCTGCAAATCTGCTCCCATGATGATCTTGGAGTTCACAGACTCCAGAACTGTCGGAAATAAATGTCTACCTAGAAGCTACTCAGTTGGTGGTTGTCATAACCTTGTTTAATAGAATCACTGCCTTGGCTTCTATGTTTAGGCTTGACATACATTGATTGAAATCAGTTCCCTGAAGTTCAGGTAAAACTTTCCCTCCTCAAGAAGTAGTTGTTTGAGAAATAGCCCAGTTGTCTCTCATCTCATTGACCCAAGCCCAACACACCCTACAGCTGCTGACCATGGTGTAACCTAACAGTCAACACCAGTCATGTAAGGAATTCCTCCCATCTCCCTCCCCTGCATATGTTTTCTTTAAAACAGCCAATCTACAACCCCAATGTGAAAGCTTAAGGAATAAGGTCAGTAGAAAAAAAAGGGAGTAGCTCTTCTGCTCTCCCCACCCATTAGCTAAGCTCCTTGGCACCTCTGGTCTTCCTCCAGTATCCAACCTCTCTGGAACCTGTGAATCAAAAATTTCTCCTGTTTCATGCATGTTGTTTTCAATTCCTGTTTCTGACTCCCCAGACTGATACCCAAACCTGAGTTTCCTCCCTATCAAGGAGTAGCTCTCTTGGCTCATGGTCACTCCCAAGAGAAAGACCCAAAATCAAATTAGAAAGAAATCATAACAGTAAAAACTACAATGATACCCTGTATTTTTTTATTTTATTTTTAAAGATTTATTTATTTTTTTGAAATTCAGAGTTACAGAGAGGCAGAGGCAGAGGCAGAGAGAGAGAGAGAGAGAGAGAGAGAGAGAGAGAGGTCTTCTACCTGCTGGTTCACTCTCTAAATGACCACAATAGCCAGAGCTGTGCCAATCTGAAGCCAGGAACCACGAGCTTCCTCCAGGTCTCCCATGTGGGTGAAGGGGCCCATATTTTCCTGCTTTTCCAGGCCAGAGAGCTAGATTGGAAATGGAGAAGCCAGCGTGTGGGATGCTGGCACTGCAGATGTCAGCTTTACCCACTATGCCACAGCATCGGCCCCAGAAATTCTTAAAACTATTAAAACTATTTATGAAAGTCTTATATAAAAAAGCAGGATGGATTTTGGTTTTTGTAGTCTTATTTGTTCATTCTGGTAGCACCTTTGATAATTTGTTGTGCTTTATCTGCTCTTGGTTAGAAAAATACAGAATATGCAAAATAAAGAAGTTAAACACAACCTAATTAACTGATTTCTTTTTTTTTAAAGATTTATTTATTTATTTGAAAGTCAGAGTTACTCAGAGAGAGGAGAGGCAGAGAGAGAGAGAGAGAGAGAGAGAGAGAGGCCTTCCATCCGATGGTTCACTTCCCAGATGGCCGCAACGGCCGGAGCTGCGCCGATCTGAAGCCAGGAGCTAGGAGCTTCTTCTGGGTCTCCCATGTGAGTGCAGGGGCCCAGGGACTTGGGCCATCTTCTACTGCTTTCCCAGGCCATAGCAGAGAGCTGGATTGGAAGAGGAGCAGCCAAGACTAGAACCCGCTGCACCACAGCGCCAGCCCCCACTGATTTCTAAAACTAGATAAAATATAAAGTGAAATATTTTTCTACCATCACACATCCAATCATACTTCCACAGACATGATCACTGTCAATAGTTTGTTATATCCTTTCTGATTTTTAAGAAAGGTCACATAAAACATTTTGGTTGAAATCATTGCGGTAAAAATTTGTATGTATTTCAAATACATGACTATTGATTGGGATTTTTGTGTACATATAGGTATACAAAAAAAGGTGTGGGGGGAGACAGATTATGGCTGAAGTACTTGGGTCCCTGTCACCTGTGTGGGTGACCCCAATTCAGTTCCAGGCTCCTGATTTCCACCTGACCCAGCCCAGCTGTTGTGGGTATCTGGAGAGTGAACTAGTGGATGAAAGATCTGTATCTCTCTCTCTCTCTCTCTCTCTCTCTCTTTGCCTTTCAAATAATTTAAGATAAATAAAAATGTTGACATATACAACAAATAAACATTATTGACTTAACTCTAAACTATTTATTTTTTTAAAGATTTATTTATTTATTTGAAAGGCAGAGTTAGAGAGAGAGAAAGAGACAGAGAGAAATCTTTCATCTGCTGGTTTACTCCCAAAGTGGCCACAACAGCCAGGGTTGGGCAAGGCTGAAGCCAGGAGCCAGGAGCTTCTTCTGGGTCTCCCACATGGGTGGCAGGGGCCCAAGCACTTGGACTTCATGCACTGCTTTCCCAGGCATATTACCCCAGAGCTGAATTTGAAGTTAGCAGCCAGGACTTGAACTGGTGCCCATATGGGATGCTGGCACTGCAGGCCATGGCTTTAACCTACTAAGTCACAGCACCAATCCCCCCAAAATAATTCTTACATAACCTACTGATGAAGACGTTGATCACATATTGCACACTTCCGCCATGCTTACATAATATATTTTATGATCATTATGTATAATCTAGGATGATTTTGTCTAAGAATAACTAAAAACAATTATAGCTGCTTTACACAGTAGGGAAATATATTCGCTAATATAGCAGAGGATCCAAAAGGTTACTGATCTATCACACTAAGGGAGTCATTGAGCCCCATGTTCTTTCTATCTCTCTGCTATGACTTCCACTGTCATTTTACTTATAAGGTTAATCCCCTGCCTAGTCGTATAGTGACTAACAGTAAAAATTGAAGTTGTTTGCACATTTGTTCATAGTGAATATAAAAGGGTCATTCTAGAAGTTCTTCCAGAACAATGTAAAGGAATTTTCCTACTAGCTCACTGTAAATCATTGCCATATGCTCAATATTCTGAATGCTGCCCATCCCTGTACTCTGAGCTAAAAACTGGAAATGGGAAAGGAGTTAGTATTAGAACTACTAGGGTTCTTGAACTCTGTAGTAGGCACTGAAGCTATGTGGCTAAAATGTGAGTACCTGAATATTATAAGAAAGGAGAATATAGATTCTAGCTAGAGAATAACATGTTTACTATATAAGAAGGGAAATATTTATTTTTTAATATCTGTGTACATATGAGGGGAAAAAGTATTGGCCCAAAGGCATTTTCCAGTGATGTAGTTTATTGTCAGAGTTATTGCCAAGGAGCTGATAGGATTCAAGAAGTTCAAAGGTGTACTGGTAAATGGGGATTTCTTGCCTGAAACAGCTTAGTGGGACAAACAGGTATCATGAGCTCTCTTCAAGCTATGTTTCCTTTGTTCTTTTTGTCTATATTGATCCTGGCATCATGTATGGGCATAGTTCTCCATCTGATGGCATGGCTTTATTCTTAAACTTTCTCATTTCAATTTATTTTTTCAATTTATATGCAATAATTATACATATTTATCAAATACTATGTGATATTTCAACGCATGTATGAATTATGCTTTGATAAATCAGGATAAATAATATTTCCATCTCTTTATCATTTCTTTATGTTTGAAGTTGTTCTCAAGTTCCTCTCTTCAATTTATTCAGAAAATGTGTACTAGGTTATTGTGAATTACCATTAACCCACTGTTCTGTAGAACAGTTGAATTTATTTCCATCTCACTATTACACAAACTCCCTTATTCCCCTACCTTCCTAACTATTACTATTCTATTCTTCTCGAGTTTTAGACCAATTTTTAAACTTTGCATATGAAAGATAACCAGTAATATTTGTCTTTCTATGTCTGGATTATGTTTCTTAAAATATTATTCTCCTTATCCATCCATTTGCCTCAAATAACAAGATTTCATTATTTTTATGGCTGAATTAAATATATATGTATATGTATATGTATATGCTCATTCATTCAAAATCTTGGCTTTTGTGAATGGTACTGCAACAAACATAGTAATTCAGGTATCTCTTTGATATGCTGGCTTCATTTACTTTGGATATATACCCAGAAGTGGGATAACTGAGTCATGTGGTACTACAGCAATCTAACTCTGCCTCTCAAATAAATAAAAAAATAAATAGAAGTATGTTATAGTTCTTTGGACTGAATCCACTGTGAAAGGAGAAGAGTGTCAAGGTGCTCACGCTCTGGCATGGCTTCTGAAAGTAAAGAATCTCTGAGACTGAAGAGCCATATTATATGCTCATGCATGCTCCCGCAGCCAGCTTTCAGGTTGTGCAAGAAACATCCATAGCGCAGTTGAAGTTCAAGATGTTCCAGAAATGCTTGGCAGCACAGCTGTTCTTAAGCAAAATTTCAAAATGAGAATTGTCTAAGATATTTTTTAATTTTCTCCTTATCTACATTGTCTCCTGCATCCCACCGCTGTCATTTTAGTTCTCACCTATTTTTGCTCCTATAATGTCACCTACTAAAGGCTACTTTGAGCTATCATATTTTTAAAACAAGAAGAACAAAATACCTGCATCTTTTACAATGGTCTGCCACAAAGCTCATGGAGAAATGAAATTAAAAGATGTTTAGTTTAGTACAAAAATTTTTTAAATGCATGCATAGCTTCTTCGTATTACACATGTCCCATGAACTTGATGAAGGCAACTGTAATAATGGAAATTTTATTCCCTAGTTAAAAACAATAACACTTAGAGTCAGGATTGGTTTAAAAAAATTCAGAGTAAGATTTCTTTTCTTTGCCCCTGAAACCAAATTACATAGACTCTTACTTCATCTGGGTATGCATTTGACTCTGGGAACAGCTGCCAGGCTTATTTAAGTTGTGGCTAGTATCATATGTCATCATTGTTAACACAGATAAAACAAGTCACAGTGACACAGGAACTTCATCATCTCCTGACCCATCTTTCTGGAGCTTCAACTATAGAAAGAGTCCTGTTGCCCATCCATGGTAAAGTTGATATAGGGTCATTTTGAAGCAGGTAGTTGACAATGTGGACAAGGCAATGACCTATTATGACTTTGTATTTCAGGCAAAGGTGTGGGCAAGTGCCTGGATTTGTAATGTCTGTTTATGTACAAGTCTGGGCACAGAATGTATTTTCTGTTTGTGAAGAACATGTGAGGGTGTTTCACAGATTAACACAAGAAAAACTAACAAAAAAGCTTATAGTTCCATGGGTCTTTCCAAAAAGATGAACCATATTAAGTATTTCTTTTATGGGCTAGCACCGTGGCTCACTTGGCTAATCCTCCACCTGTGGCGCCAGCACCCCGGGTTCTAGTCCTGGTTGCTCCTCTTCCAGTCCAGCTCTCTGCTGTGGCCCGGGAGGCAGTGGAGGATGGCCCAAGTGCTTGGGTCCCTGCACCTGCATGGGAGAGCAGGAGGAAGCACCCAGCTCCTGGCTTCGGATCAGTGCAGCACCGGCTGTGGCGGCCATTAGGAGAGTGAACCAACGGAAGGAAGACCTCTCTCACTGTCTATAACTCTCTATCTCTCTCTCACACTGTCTAACTCTGCCTGCCAAAAAAATAAATGAAAAAAAATAAAAGTATTTCTTTTATAAAACCAGACACCAGTCACTAAGGGAAGGTTTATATGAAATAGAAGACGTGGTCTTTGTGATGCCGGTGCACTGTGCAGTAGTCATTAACTTCTCTGAGTCTGGTGAGACAGAACACAGATCTATCACACAAGTCACATGAAGCAGATAGATTAACTATAGATAGTTTGCCTGGTATTCAAGTTACTCCAAGGTTCTGGAATGCTGCCTGGGTAAGATGGACTCTCACCCACCTGGGCTCCAACTGCTCTGCAGCTGAGGAACCCTGGAAAGTAGCCTATCCTGGGCCTAATACCATGGGGATACAGATCTCGAGAAATGAAGGACCTCCTCTTCTGGGGCCAGTGTGACTGGAACAGAGCCCAGATTGTTCCAGCCAAATTCTCCTCATCTCAAGATGTCATATACCTAACACATTATACAGTTATTTTTTAGAATTATAAGTAAGAAAGAAGAAGAAACTGGGTTGGTCAGTGGAATGTTCCTGGAATTATGGACTTTACAATTATAATTGGCTGAGTTAGGAATTATATGATAATCCAACACAAAATTACAAATAAGATAAATTATAACCAAATATAAACTAAAAAGGGATGTTCATGGAAGCTATAGTACTCAAGGAAATGAAGTTGTAGGAATCAGGGAATCCATTGAAAATAATGTGATGGATGACAAGTGACTGATCTAAGAAAGCAAGCTGTATTTTCAAAAGTATTACACTGACATCTGGCAAGTGAACGGTGCGTTGGAGACCAAGTGATAACTTCTGTCATTATTTCACTTTTGAACTTTCAAAATTCCAAGCCAATGTGATACAATAAGATGGACATAGGAACGTGAACTTCAGGACTTCCTCATTTCAGGGTTATGCCAATTCACATGTCCTCCAGGTTCAAAGAACAGAACTATAGAGTTTAAGAAATTTTCAGTTCTATGACTCTGTGATTCTGTAACTATAATGTGACTATGATTCTATAACTCTGTGATTCTTTGAGTATAAATGAAAGCACCACAAAAATATACTAGCATAAAATCATAGAATTTGAAATGAATGTTTTATCATGGCATGGCAAATAGCCAAATTTTAGAATGTACTACAATATTTTTCCCAATAATTAGTAACTGGACATGTCTACTGATATTTTAATTTTCCTTCCTTTGTCATAAATAATCAAGTATATGTTGCAGAAAGCTAAAACAAGTGATGAGTAGTCATTTGAGGCAATCTGAGTACAAATCCTTCAAGTTGAGTCAGATTTTGTTATCTGTGTGAGTATAAATCCTGTATTAGGGGTCTTTGAGAAACATAGAGATAATGTCCACTTCAGTTTTCTTCTTAAAGATTCCCGTCAGATTGGAATAAGCGCCTAGACAGCTTGTTCTTACCATGACAGGGAGTGCTTTGAGGCTGGAATGCTTCATTAGGTAGGGTGGCCCCTTGCAGCCCTGCAGGAGGAAGTAGGTGGAGAACTGGCTAGCTAAGCCAAAACTGACTCTCCACCCCACGCTCAAGCACAGTATGACCACAGATATTTATTTACAACAAAGGAAAGGATTGGCTGACACCTCAGGAAGGAAGAAAATTGCTGCCTGTTTAACAACTCATTCCAAAATCATCACTTTAAAAAAACACTGCTGAGGTTTAAAGAACTGTTTGTGCTACGTTTCAAAACAATTTTTTATCGCTGGCATAGGGCAGCATGGACAAGAGTTCAGTTTTGCTTTGGGGTCAAAAGTGGCTGGACTCAAGTATGCTTCACCATTTACTTTGAGCAGGTTATTTAACCTTCCTGGGTGTCAGTTTCTTTTAAGTAAAATGCAGATAAAAATATGTACCTCATAGGACAGCAAGGAGGATGAAATTACTGCTCAGCCAGTGCCTATACATAGAATACCTTACATCTATTACCTATTATTGTTATTATTATCTGTAAAATCAACTCTTTGATATAGATTTCTGTAACTATAATCTTAGAATGCTGGTAAATGGGTTTATAAAACATGAATACCACTAGCATTTCATTTTCTTTCACTATACAGATAAATCTAATCGATTATTTCATAATTCAAGATTCTTAATTTTCTCAGTGCCATGCACCACTGTGACTATCATTCAGTTTTCTGTAATTCTCCCATTTTTTCTCTCTTAGCAGCTGAAAGCAAAGGAGTTTAATAGATGAAGCCAGCAGATAATCCTAGCCCCATAGTAGCTTTATGTATTTCTGTTAGCTCTTTTGATTCTTTACTGAAGAATTCGACCCAAGAATATTCTAATGATATGGTGTGGCCATTAATTTTATTCTCTAAATTATCTGGTTAAGTATCATTTAGAAATGGAACTAAAATTTTCAAAATTTAAAATCTTCTGTTTTATGTATAACAAATCTTTGAGCTCCTCAAAATATAGACAGTCTCTATAAATATAGACAGTCTCATAAATATTTTCTAGCTAGAACTGCTATGAGAAAAACATCAGATTCCATAGTTTCATGGATTTCTCCTTTTAATTTACAACCTGTCTCTTGTTTTCTACTCTAGCAGAGAATTCTTAGAGAGCAATTAGTAGAAAACTGTTAATGGCTTTAACAAGTAAGAAATTATAATGTCTCAGTGCTATCTGTTCTAACAGACACAATCTATGAATGAAAGAATGCATGATTGTTTCAACATCACAGCACCCAAAAGAAACAACAGGTGTGGAGGAGTCTGGGAACTTAGGAGGATGATATAAATCATTACATTCATGTACCACTGATTATATCAATATCTTTAAGCAAATTACTTCTGAAGATAAAAGATGTCTTTCGCTTAACTCAATTCTGCCTGCCATGACAGCTTATATAAGCCTTAAAAAACCTTGCTAAGACAAGCTAGAATGTTGCTAACTTAAATTGTATATTAATAAAGCCAACAAATAAGTTTTTATTCTTTTAGAGCCACTTTTACTTTCATATAAATGTTGATAAAGATATATTACCTGAATTTTTATTTCCCTTTCACCTGTAACATCTAGCTAGTAGTCAAAAATAACCTGAAAGGGCCAAAAGACAGAAATGAGAAATGTGATCTTTGCTGTTTATATATTTGTTCAATAAGCATTGATAGTGTGCTAATCATCATGAGTTGTAGTTGGCACTAGAAATTCACGTTAGTAAAAAAATATAATCCTTGCTATGAAGTAGTTTAGCATTTTTTAAAAAGAAGCATAGAATAAACTCTCCACGGAAGAAAATTGTCCTGGGGTGGTGCTATGGTATAGCAGGTTAAGCCACTTCCTGAGACCCCAGCATTCCATATGGGTCCAGGTTTCAGAACTAGCTGCTCTACTTCAAATGCAGCTCCCTGCTAATGTGCCTTGGAAAGCCGCAGAAGACAGCCCAAGTGTTTGGGCCCTTGCACCCACGTGGGAGACTCGGATGAGGCTCTTGGCTCCTGGCTTGGGTCTGGCCCAGCCCTGACAGTTGTGACCACTTGAGGAGTGAACCAGCAGAAGGAAAATTTCTCTCTCTCTCTGCCTCTCCCTCTCCCTCTCTGTAGTTCCACCTTTCGAATAAATGGATCTTTAAAAAAAAAAAAAAAAAGGAAAGAAAATATTCCTAAAATGGCTTGAGACTCATTTAAGAACCTGCAGCAACATAATGGATCAAAATATGAATAACTGAACAGAGGGAATTGTTGAGGTGAGCAGCATACCTCAGATGTCTAGAGACAGGAACAATAAGGAAATGTGAGGCCGGTGAGTATCAGGCATGCAGTGATTGTAACCATGGCTCCCAATGGCACATTCTACAGAAGACACTGATCCCAGGCCGGCGCTGCGGCTCAATAGGCTAATCCTCTGCCTGAGGCGCCGGCACCCCGGGTTCTAGTTCCGGTCGGGGCACCGGTTCTGTCCCAGTCGCTCCTCTTCCAGTCCAGCTCTCTGCTGTGGCCTGGGAGTGCAGTGGAGGTTGGCCCAAGTCCTTTGGCCCTGCGCCTGCATGGGAGACCAGGAGAAGCACCTGGTTCCTGGCTTCGGATCAGCACGGTGCGCCGGCTGCAGCGCACTGGCTGCAGCGGCCATTGGGGGGTGAACCAACGGCAAAAAGGAAGACCTTTCTCTCTGTCTCTCTCTCTCACTGTCCACTCTGCCTGTCAAAAATAAAAATTAAAAAATTAAAAAGAAGAAGACACTGATCCCTGCAGAGGGTGCTGCTGCTGCACTCCCACACTCACATGAAGAAACTGCCAATGTGGCATTAGGGATTGGAGCCACCGCACTCTCAATCCTGTAGATGCCCTAGACCCTGGAACCATAACTGCTCTACAAATGCTCTAGGCCCAGACTCAGAAGCTGCACTGCGTGCACTCTCATCTCAGACACTGAAGTCATCACTGTTACAGGCCAGGATCCCTTCAGACAACAACACCATGGCCACTCTGCATGCAACCCGATTCCCACCATTGCTTCATGCTTTTCTGTGAAAGCCAGGCTCTAGGTCTGGGCTTGGCGACTGCTCCACAAGCACCCGTGTTTTTCATACAGTTACTAAGTTGTGGCAGAAGTTCCTGCACCCAAGTCACTGGTATCACTACTGCTCTGGATTCCAGAGTCATGTTCCCTTCATGTGTATCCATGCTCCAGAGACCAACTGCTCTGTAGATGCTGTGCATCAAATACTTGAGATGCTGCCACAACAAGTATGACTGCAAGCCAGGCTTAGCACCAAGAGGGATCTCGTTGGCCACAACTTCCTTTTTTAAGGAAAAGAACTCCTAGAACTGTTCTCCACTAACAATTGCAACAGTTCTCCCTGCTTCTGCAGGCACTCACTGATTTGGCTGCTGAGGATGTTAGCCACCTTTGCTGATGCTGACATCAGCTAACAGAGCTCAATTTATACTAAGCTACTGCACCCACACAAGAGCCAGAAGCAAAGCACTCCAACTACATATAAATGTCTTTCTTAAAACCAGTCTATAAACTCTGGAAAAAATGATTACTCCATCAAATATGTAGACATCAATGTAAGACAACAAGAAACACAAAAAACAAGAAACACAACACTACCAAAAGAGCACAGTAATTGTTTAGTAACTGAACCCAAAAAATGCAAATCTAGGAATTATTTGATAAAGAATTCAAAGTAATTGTCTTAGGAAGTCTAGCTGGATAGATATAAGAAAATGCAGAAACATAACTTAAAAAATCAGAAAACAATACTTGAACACAGTGAGACATTTAATCAAAGGATAGAAATTACAAAAAATAAGTTCTGGAGCTGAATAATACAATGTGTGAAATGAGAAATACAATAGAGGATACCAACATCAGACTTTAACAAATTGAAAAAAAAAACTTAACTTGAAGACAAGTTATTTAAAAATATCTAGTAAAAGAAGGAAAAACAAAAAAAATTGCATGATTAGTGGGATTTCATTAATACAGCCAAATTCACATTATAACAAAAAAGAAAGAGAAGAGAGAGATAACGATAAAAGCTTGTTTAAAGAAATAATGGTTAAAACTTCCCAAATATGAGTAGGGATGTGGCTAACTTGGTAAATTAAGTTTGATAGTCTCTGATAAGTTTCAATTACAAGGAGAGTTCTCCAAGACATGCTTCTATGAAGCAGGCAAAAAATCAGACAATGAGAGAATTATTATATCAGAGAAAAGAGGTTTTTCATACACAAAGTAACTTCAGTAAAGCAGACCAGAATAGAGGAGGAGCTATATTGAAAGTTCTGTAAGAAAACAAAACAAAATAGACTTCCAATCAAGAAGTTTATTCAGTAAAACTGACCTCCAGAAATGAAGGAAGAAAAATGGTTGCTTAGACAAGCTGATGGAATTTAGCGTTATTAGATGTACCTCATAAGAAATACTAAAGGGAGTTTTTCAAAATGAAACAAAAGGACACTAGTTATTAATATAAAAACATGAAATGAAATAGTGGTGATGTGTAAGTCACTTACAGCTTTCTATAAATGTTGAAGACAATAATACTAAAAACTAAGCTAACAATAATTTATTAATTAATACACTCATAAAAAGATACAAATTATGATATCAACAACATAAAGTGTGGGGATGATGTAGTAAAAGCAGAGAGTTTTGTATGTTATTCTAATCAAATTGTTATCAGCTTAATGTAGACTGTTTCTGAATGTAGACTGTCATATTCTATGTAAACCTCATGGTGACCACAAAGTGAAAACTTAATAATAGATACACAAAGTATAAAAAGGAATCAAAACATACTGCTTCAGAAAGCCATGAAATCACAAAGGAAACAGCAAAAGAGGAAGGAAAGAAAAAAGGGAAGCAATCATCAGGACAATAATTACCTGTAACATAAATGTATTAAATTCTCTACTCAACAAGCATAGAAATGATGAGTGGACTGAACAAAAAGCAAGACCCAACACTGCCAAGAAGAGACTCAGTTCATCTCAAGACAAAGTAGGCTAAAAGTTAAGGAATAGAAAAACTATTCCATGCAAATCAATATCGATTGAGAGCAGGAATAGCTACTTGTTCATCTTGATTTACTCTGAAAATGGGATATATATGTATTTTAGATTTAACAGTTTTTAACATGTCACCATATGATATATAAATATCATAAAATCATATACTTTATATATCACATATTTTACCATATTTAATATGTAAATATTATATACATACACATACATACTAATTTTCTTGAAAGTGGTGATATGAATATCACACAACATGGTATTCATGACAAGGATTATAAAATGAAGTACAAAAGGTATAATTCTGGTGAGATTCCACGATGGTGGAATGTGGACATGGCAGTCTACTCTAGGCTAGAAGAAATTAGTAAAAAAGAAAAAAAAAAGAAAATAAACAAAAGAGAGGAAAAAAAAAGCATATAAAGGGCATTCTCAGGAGAGACTTGGAGGGAAAACTGCCGTGCAGATTCTATGGAAGGAGGAGAGATGCCATGGACCTGTGTGGAATATGCAGATGAGTAGCAATGAGTATGGACAAAACCACTCCAGCAGCCCTATGCTGGTGAAAAGTGCCAGCTTTGGGAAGCAAGGTGAGATCAGACTACAATGATCCATGCCATTGGTGATACAGCTAGAGGGAGAGCCTAGTAGACTACACTGTCTTTGAGTCTGGCCTAGAACACTGAGGGCTACAGAGTGCCAACTCCGCCAGAGAAAAAGGAAAGGGGCACATCTCTCTCTCTCCCCATCCTTCCCACAACAGTGCCTGACAACTGACTGGGAGAAGGCAGTTGTCATATTGTACATAAGTAGTGGCAGCTCTGTTGCAGCTTTTGTGTGCACACCCAGCAACTGGCAGGGATAGTCACCATCTTGTCAGGAGAGGCAACCACAGCAGCTTGGGTGCAGATGGTGGAGACAGCCACAATGCCAGCAGAAGCAACCATAGCAGCTCCAGTGCACACACCTGCCAACAAGTGGGGAGAAGAAGCCATTCCAACATTAGTACTGACTGCAGAGACTCTTGTATGCACCCAGCATGATTGTGAGATGAGTATAGCAGCAGCTGGTAGGTATTGTGCATGTCAGTGATTTTACAAGATTTCACAAGTATTTTTACAAGAGGGAAGAATCTGCGTTCCCCACTGACTTTGGATGGGAGGATTGAAAGGGGGCTGGGCACCCACATGTGACTATAAGGTGCCCCCAGCCTCCTAAAATATGACATGCTCCAGGGTTCAGTGAATCAAACCACAACGGTGGAGCACCCACAGACAGTTGGCTCTGGGAACATCTCAGCCCATCTGTGGACAGGTCAGGCTAGCAGGGCGGAGTGGCTCTTCTGTACCATGTAACAGTGGGAGTCCTGAATGCTGAGCCTGTGGGAGCTCTGACTGAAGGAGAGGGAACAGGGTGTAGCTGGCAATCACTGTGTGTGGCTTTACATGCTCAGAGCTCCCTGATTGCCTGGGGTTTGTCACTGCAGCGGGATCCATGCTCACACTGAGCATAGATCCTTTGTGTAGTTCATATGGAAGCATGGATGAGTATTGTACTCACTGAGGGACAACACCTGGGCAATGATCACCTTGGAAGAGAGGGGGTAAGGGTGCAATTATGCCAACAGAGGTGACCATACACTTTCTTCTGTTATCAAGAGAAACTCCACCATGCCCATCTTGGGTGTCACCCTGGATACTTGCCACACCCTGGAACACTGACAAGAGCTCCCAGGCCATACTCAGCACACACATCTGAGTATTCACTGAAAGAGCAGACATTCTACTAAGCCACAGAAGCATAGTTTAAAGATAAAAGCCATAGAGGAGAAATCAACAAGTATGTACACAAATGCCTAAAATAAGCAGAAATTCAAGAAACAAGATTAAGGAAGACAACATGACAGCATGACCTACTCCCCAACCCCAAGCAACAAAACATGGATTCACTGCTGAATTCTATAAGACATTTAAAGAATTAATTCCGGCTCTTCACAAGCTATTCAAAACAACTGAAAGGAAAGGAATCCTCCCAATCTACGTCTATGAGGCCAGCATCACCTTAATTCTTAAACCAGAAAAAGATAAAATGGAGAAAAAGGACTATAGACTAATATATCTGATGAACATAGATGCAAAAATCCATAGAAAAATACTTTCTACTCAAATCCAACAACACATCAGAAAGATCATTCACCCAGACCAAGTGGGATTTATCCCTGGTATGCAGGGATGGTTCAACAATTTCAAGTCAATCAATGTGATAGATTACATTTACAAACTGAAGAACAAAAACTATATGAATTTCTCAATAGATGCAGAGAAAGCATTTGATAAAATACAACATCCTTTCATGATGAAAACCTTAAGCAAACTGGATATACAAGGAACATTCTGGAACCACAGCTATAACACAGTGGGTTAAAGCCTCAGTCTGCAGTGCTGGCATCCCATATGGGAGCTGGTTTCGAGTCCTGGGTGCTCTACTTCTGATCCAGCTCTCTGCTGTGGCCCGGGAAAGCAGTAGGAGATGGTTCAAGCATTTGGGCCCTTGCACCAATGTGGGAGATCCAGAAGAAGCTCCTGGCTTCGGATTAGTATAGCTCTGGCCTTTGTGGCCACCTGGGGAGTGAAAAAGTGTATGGAAGATTCTCTCTCTCTCTCTCTCTCTCTCTGCCTCTGCCTCTCTGTCACTCTGCCTTTCAAATAAGTAAATAAAAATCTTCAAAAAAAGAAAAAAAAGGAACATTCCTTAACACAATCAAGACAATTTATGACAAACACATGGCCATCATCATACTGAGTGGGAGGAAAAGTTGGAAGCATTCCCATGGAGATCCAGAACCAAACAAGGCTGTTAAAGGACTCTCACCACTGCTATTCAATATAGCCCTGGAAGTTTTAGCCAGAGCCATTAGAAAGAAAAAGAAATTGAAGGGATACAAATTGGGAAGGAGGATGTCAAACTACCCCTATTAGCAGATGACATGATTCTAGATATAGAGGATCAAAAAGACCCCACTGAAAGACTATTGAAACTCATGAAATAGTTTGGTGAAGTGGCAGGATATAGAATCAACACACAAAAATCAATAGCCTTTGTATACACAATGCCACAGCTGAGAAAGAACTTGTAAGATCAATACTATTCACAATAGCTGCAAAAAAAATTAAATACCTTGGAATAAATTTAACTACAGAGGTCAAAGATCTCTATGATGAAAATTACAAAACATTAAAGAAAGAAAGAGAGGAAGATACAAAAAAACAGAAAAATCTTCCATGTTCATGGATTGGAAGAATGAATATAATCAAAATGTCATTACTACTGAAAGCAGTTTAAAGATTCAATGCCGTCTCAATCAAAATACCAATGACACTCTTCTCAGATCCCGAAAAAAATGATGCTAAAATTCATATGAAAACACAGGGACCCTGACTAGCCAAAAGAATCTTATACAACAAAAACAAAAAGGAAGCATCACAATATCATCTGGGAATTTACTCAGATGAAAAGAAATCAGCTTATGAAAGAGTTATTTGTATCCCCATGCTTACTGCAGCTCATTTCAGAACAACTAAGATATGGAATCAACCCAGATGTCCATCAACTGAAGACTGGATAAAGAAACTATGGTAAATATCCACTATGGAATTCTACTCTGCAATGAAAAAGCCCTGTTTGCAACAAAATGGATGCAACTGGAAACCAGTTAAACTTAGTGAAATAAGCCATATGTTTTCCCTGAACTGTGGGAACCAATAGAATTTCGTAGAAGTAATCTCTAGGAGTGAAATTTACAGTTTGAAATGGAATGATTTTTAATAGCCCTTGACTCTACTGCTGAGGAACAGTGTACTTTTTCTTCATACTATTTGTTGAATTCTTTACTTAGTGTAGGGCTAATCTTATGAGTATAAAGTTGACTGAAATTGATCTTTGTAAAAAATAAGAATGGGAATAAGAGAGGGAGGAGGAAGAAGGTTGGGAGCGTGGGTGGGAGGGAGGGTAAGGTGGAAAGTATCCCTATGTTCCTGAATCTGTACATAGGAAATACATGAAATTTGTATACCTTAAATAATTTTTTAAAAAGTAAAAGTACAATTCAATGACTACAATGTTTGTAACTATATATAAAACAATATGTCATTGTACATTTTTATATTCTATATAGTCCACATCAGAAAGAAAACAGAATTTGCTTTCTGTGTGCGATGCATTTCACTTAGAATAATGATCTCCAATTCCATCAATTTTGTTGTAAATGTCTGAGATTTATTCATTTTATGTGTAATATGTAATATATGTAATATGTGTATGTAATATGTTTATATACACTGTAATTTCTTTATTCCATCATCCATTGAAGAATATATAGGTTGACTATCTTTGCTATTGTGAACTGGGTTGCAATAAACATAGGACTGCAGGTATCTTTTTCATATAATGACTTCATTTCCTTTGAATGTATTCCAAGACGTGGGACAGCTGGATCATTTGGTAGATCTGTTTTTAGTCTTTTAAAGAGTTTCCACATTGCAGTTCATAATGGGTTGTACTGCTTTTCATTTCTAACTACAGTGTATTAGGGATCTCTTTTCTTCATAACCTCATCAGCACTTGTTGTTGTTTGAATTTTGTATAATACCATTCTAATTGAAGTGAGTTGATACCTCACTGTGTTTTTTATTTACATGTCCCTTATGGCTAGTGATCCTGAACATTGTTTCCAGTTTATGCTGGTCATTTTCATTTCTTTCTTTGAAAAATTTCTATTCATATCCTTTATCCATTCTTAATTGTGTTGTTTGTTTTTGTTAGTGATTTTCTTGAGCTCCTTTTGTATTCGGGATATCAAATCATTTATCAGATGCATAGCTTGAAAATATTTTCACCCATTCTGTTGGTTGCCTCTTCACTTTGTTGTGCCCTCTTTTGTACAGAAGCTTCTTAAATAGATATAATCCCAGTTGTCTAGCTTTGGTTTTATGGCTTGAGCATTTGGGGTTTTATGTCAATATCATTTCTTATGTCAATGTCTTGGAGTGTCTTTTCTATGTTTTCTTCTAGTATTTGGCAGTTTCAGGTCTTAACATCTATGTCCTTGAGCCATTTTCAGTTGATTTTTGTACAGTGTGTAGGTGGAAATTTTCTTTTTTTTTCCCACTTTTATTTAATAAATATAAATTTCCAAAGTACAGCTTTTGGATTAGAATGACTCCCCCCCCCCCATAACCTCCCTCCCACTCGCACCCCTTCCATCTCCTGCTCCCTCTCCCTCTCCCATTCCATTCACATCAAGATTCATTTTCAATTATCTTTATATACAGGAGATCAATTTAGTATATATCAAGTAAAGATTTCAACAGTTTGCACCCACACAGAAACATAAAGCATAAAATACTGTTTGAGTACTAGTTATAGCATTACTTCACATTGAACAACACATTAAGGACAGAGATCCTACATGAGGAGTAAGTGCACAGTGACTCTTGTTGTTGACTTAACAAATTGACACTCTTGTTTATGGTGTCAGTAATCTCCCTAGGCTCTAGTCATGAGTTGCCAATGCTATGGAAGCCTTTTGAGTTCAACAACTCCGATCTTATTTAGCCAAGGTCATAGTCAAAGTGGAAGTTCTCTCCTCCCTTCAGAGAAAGGTACCTCCTTCTTTGCACTGGGATCTCACTCGCAGAGATCTTTCATTTAGGTCTTCTTTTTTTTTTTTTTGCCAGAGAGTCTTGGCTTTCATTGCCTGAAATACTCTCATGGGCTTTTCAGCTGGATCTGAATGCCTTAAGGGCTGATTCTGGGGCCAAAGTGCTGTTTAGGACAGCTGCCATTCTATGAGTCTGCTGTGTATCCTGCTTCCCGTGTTGGATTGTTTTCTCCCTTTTTGATTCTATCAGTTAGTATTAGAAGACACTAGTCTTGTTTATGTGATCCCTTTGACTCTTAGACCTATCAGAATGATCAATTGTGAACTGAAATTGATCACTTGGACTAGTGAGATGGCATTGGTACATGCCACCTTGATGGGATTGAATTGGAATCCCCTGGCACATTTCTAACTCTACCATTTGGGGCGAGTCAGCTTGAGCTTGTCCCAAATTGTACAACTTCTCCCTCTCTTTATTTCCACTCTTATATTTAACAGAGATCACTTTTCAGTTAAATTTAAACACCTAAGAATAAGTGTGTGTTAATCACGGAGATCAACCAATAGTATTAAGTAGGACAACAACAACAAAAAAACTAAAAGGGATAAAGTATTAAGTTGTTCAACAACAGTCAGGACAAGGGCTGATCAAGTCACTGTTTCTCATAGTGTCCATTTCACTTCAACAGGTTTCCGTTTTGGTGCTCAGTTAGTTGTCACTGATCAGGGAGAACATCTGATGTTTGTCCCTTTGGGACTGGCTTATTTCACTCAGCATGATGTGTTCCAGATTCCTCCATTTCATTTCAAATGATCGGATTTCATTGTTTTTTACTGCTGTATAGTATTCTATAGAGTACATGTCCCATAACTTCTTTATCCAGTCTACTGTTGATGGGCATTTAGGTTGATTCCAGGTCTTAGCTACTGTGAATTGAGCTGCAATAACCATTAAAGTGCAGACAGCTTTTTTTCAAATTTCCACTTGTGGAAATTCAGTTTTCTCAACACAATTTATTGAAAAGATTGTCCTTTGTTCTAGGAATGCTTTTAGTACAGTTGTCAAAGGTAAGCTGTTGTAGATGTGTGGATTTATTTTGATGGTTTCTATTCTGTTCCATTGGTCTACATGTACATGCCAGTACCATGCTGTTTTAGTTATAATAGTCCTATAGAATTTGTATTGAAATCTGGTCTTGTGGTATCTCAAGCTTTGTTTTCATTGTTAAAGATTTCTTTGGCTATTTGAGGTCTTTTGTCTTTCCAGATGAATTTATTTTATTTATTTGACGGGTAGAATTGGACAGTGAGAGAGAGAGAGACAGAGAGAAGGTCTTCCTTCCATTGCTTCACTCCCAAAATGGCCACTATGGCCGGAGCTACGTCGATCCGAAGCCAGGAGCCAAGTGCTTCCTCCTGGTCTCCCATGCAGGTGCAGGGGCCCAAGCACTTGGGCCATCTTCCACTGCCTTCCCCGGGCCACAGCAGAGAGCTGGACTGGAAGAGGAGCAACTGGGACTAGAACCTGGCACCCATATGGGATGCCAGCACCGCAGGTGGAGGATTAACCAAGTCAGCCATGGTGCTGGCCCCTTCCAGATGAATCTTAAAATAGATTTTTCTGGTTCTGTGAACAACATCATTAGAATTTTTAGAATTTTTATAGGGATTGTGCTGAATTTGTAAATAACTTTGGGTACTATGGATATTTTAATAAAAATCTCTGTAATAAAACATGTTGGAAAACATGAATATCTACATAAAAATGAAGTTTCACCTGTTTCTTATATCATTCCTACACACGCACACACATACACACACACAAAACTAAAAATCAATTAAACATTTAAACCTAAGTGTAAAACTCCTAGATTTAAACAGGGAAAATGCACATCATAAACAATTTCGTTAATGGTTAATCTCCAAAACATAAAAGAACTTCACTAATTCAAAAACAAATAAAAACAAAAAACAAAAAAACCCAAAATAATATGATTTTAAAAATGAGTGGACAAAGAACCTGAAGAGATAGTCTTCCAGAGAAAATGTACAAATGCCCAATGGATATATGAAAATGTGTTCAGGAATGAGCATTAAGAGGGTTAAGCTGCCACTTGCAACACTGCATTCCTTTAAGAGTGCTAATTCAAGTCCCAGCTACTCTACCTCTGACTCTGATCCAGTTCCCTTGTAATGTGACAGAGAAACAGCAAACAATGGCTAAAGTGATTGAGGCCCTGCCACCCACACAGGAGACCGAATGGCGCTCCTAGCTTGTGGCTATATCCTAGCTCAACCATTGCTGTTACAGCAACTGGACAGTGAATCAGCTGATGGAAGATCTCTCTCCCACCATTTCTCTCTTTTTTTTACTATCCCTTTTGAATAAATAAATAATATATATATTTTCAAAAGCTGTTCAACATCAGTAATCATCAGAAAAACAAAAAACAAAAAAAGAACTATAATGAAGATATGACCTGACACCTGTTAGGGTGATTGTTAGTAAAATGTCAACGCAGTTGTGGAGCAAAAGGAGTGATTTTGTACATTACTGGTGGGAATGTCAATTGGCACAGCCATTATGGAAATCTGTAAGGAGCTTCCTCAAAAAAATATTACTACCACATGATCCAGCAAATATACTTCCAGTTGGGATTAAAGAAAATCAAATCTCTGTCTCCAAGAGATTCCTTTGCTCATTGTAGCATTATTAGATATGGAAACAATCTAAGTGTCAGTGGGATGAATGGATAAAAAAATGTTATGTATGCATAAAATGAGAAATTATTCAGTATGCCAAGTGAAATAAGCCAGACACAGAAAGACAAATCCTTCATAGTCTCAGTTCTATGTGCATTCTATAAAAG
The DNA here is from genome assembly GCF_033115175.1 of Lepus europaeus. NCBI lineage: Eukaryota > Metazoa > Chordata > Mammalia > Lagomorpha > Leporidae > Lepus > Lepus europaeus. The sequence continues at coordinate 62,927,406 of NC_084834.1, read as the reverse complement.
CTAAACTTCTAGGAAGATGGTAGATGGGTGGTTGCCAAGTCCCGACAGGTAAGTAAAAAAGGAAGAGGCTGGTCAAAGTGCACAAACTTGCATTTACAAGATCAATAAGATCTGGAGACATACTGTACAGCATGGTGACTCTAGGTAATATTAATATATACTGGAAATTTGTTAAAGAATATATCTTAAATACCCTTATCATATACACATGAAGATAATTGTATAAAGCAATATATATGTTCATTAACTAGACTGTGGTATTTATTTTACAATGTAAACATATAAACATCGTACTGTATACCTTGAATACACATAATTTTAATTGGTCATTTATATCTCAATAAAGTTGAATACAGGTCCATTAAAGATATAATCATATAAGAATATAGGAGTTCAAGCAAGGAGCATTTATCTGGTTTGTATAATCTAGAGAATTTTTCCAGAGAGGGCAAATTTCCCTGTTATTTACTTGGGAGCAGTGAGGGGGGCAGGGTAAGTCGATTGGAAATTAGCTAGGCAGAAAAAAATGAGATCTCATTCTGGGAACAAATAAACATAACATGGGCAAATAATTGCATTTTTGTCCATGAGCAAAGAGGAATTAGGTCCAATTTTTCCAGCTCTCATCAGACAATCTAACATAGGTTGGATGAGGAAGACAGTAAAACAGGATCAAAGACTCATCAGGTGTCCACACATCTGTGAACTGATCATCTAGCAGTGGAAAAATGAAGTCCATAGTTGTGGACCCTTCTCAATGTCATTGCTGTTCGTTGCTCCCCTATGCCTGTACCTCATTTCCATTTCCGTAATTCAGGGACCTCAGTCTCCACTGCTCTTTACACATTTGAATAGCATCCTTAGTAAAATGCTGTCAGTTAGCCCTCTCAGTGCCATTTGGAATTATCTCAAATTACAAAACGAACCAGAATCAATTTAAGGTGATATAAATCCCAAGATTTTTTGTTGTGTTGCTCCCCTCCTGTGTCTTCTGTGGAATCTTTATACATACATGTTTGTTTTCCTGTCATTTTGGAAATTCGAGCTCACTGTTACTAAGGTCACATTTAACATAAATACAATATTTTGTTGGTTCTCCCTAAGTGTTAAATACTAAATGCAAAGAGATAAAGCACAAGAACAAGAAGGTAATGAAAGTAGATCCCAATAGGCTTGGACTGCATTAGAAACACAAAGAGGAAAAGGAAACACTTCTCATCAAAATGTAAAACTAAAATTATTTCTAGAAAATCATAGGTTATTTAAAATCATTAGATAGTTTTGAAATGAAATTCCTTAAAAGAGCATAACAAAAAAGTAGTTTTCAGATGCTCCTGATACAATACTGAGAGTATAAAATGTATTTGACTTATAATATGAACTTTTAAACACTCCTCTATGATCAAACTAAAATGTGGAGTTTTAGTCCCCTTTGTTTTAGATAATCTTTTAGTCAGGTAATAAATAGTACATGGCACTGAAAAAATACATATACATTTTAATCGTAGGTTTTCTGAAGACCCATTGTTCATTTCAGGCTGTTTTACTGAGACTCCTTGCACTAAACGCCTCTGTTTGCATTCCACTCAAAACAAAGGCATATTTTAGGGATGTACCTCTCACAAAGAGGTATTGATGGACCAGGAATCAGACTTTGGACAAATGAACATTTCATTATAACACAGCCTAATTGTTAAAGCTCTTCTGATTGAAAAGAATAAAAATTTCATTAGTCATCACAGTAGCTCAGCACAAACTCCTCCTCCTTTTCCCCACAATGCACAGAAAGAATGGCAGCTTTAAGCTTATCATTGAACACTTGGAACTTTTGGCCCCTTCTTACTTTTGCTAAATACACCAAGAAACATTTACTAACAATTAGAAAATAAATATACTAATATTTTTAAGCTAAATTTTTATATATATGAGAGGATTTCAAAAGTCCAAAAAATTCATGGTAAATTGAATTAAAATATATTTATTTTGATGAAAAAAAATTTGAAATCCATGCATAGTCTTATTTTAATAATACACATATTTCCATGAACTTTTTGAAGAGTACTCATATTTGCTATACCTGCCCCTCCTCCCCCCCCTACAGAAAAAGTGGTATTCACAGGCATGTTTACAAGTTGTCTAGAGGGCATGCTCTTTCATGTTCAGGCCTCTAGAATCATTTTATGGGATGATTAAGAATTTATAGGGCTATCCTGAGGCTCAATTCAGATAAAGACAAGCGTACTCTGGAAATTGTGAACTTGATATAAATTAAGGAAATAAAATTTGCATTGGTAATCTTTACAACCACAACAGCTTTTTTATTTAATTAATTAATTTATTTGAAAGTCAGAATTACACACAGAGAGAAGGCGAGGTAGAGAGATAGATCTTCTATCTGCTGGGTCACTCCCCAGATGGCCACAACAGCCAGAGCTGCCTTGATCCGAAGCCAGAGCCAGGAGCTCCGGGTCTCCCACATGGGTGCAGGGGCCTAAGGACTTGGGCCATCTTCCACTGCCTTCCCAGGCCACAGCAGAGAGCCTGAATGGATCTCGAACTGGTGACCATATAGGATGCTGGCAGGCAATGGCTTTATCTGCTACACCACAGAGCCAGCCCCCAACAACAGCTTTTAATTTAAGTATCTTTGCAGCTTCTAGGAAAGATACATGTTGATGATAAACATTGAAAGGGGAAAGACCAAAGAATAATAAAAACCAGAAGTCCTGTTGTAGATCATTGTATCCAAATGGGGGCAAAAATGTTTAGATCAGGTAAGGAAAATAAGCACATAATAATCTACAATGCTTATACTTGGGCAAGCATTGCTACTTCATCATAGAAGTGTTTCTGGCTGAGTGAGGGTTTGGTGTCTGAATCTTTGCCAACATAATACCCTAAATCAGACTTTGCTCACTGTGTTTAGACCCTCTTAACAGGTTGGGACCAGAGACAACTCTTTCAGTGTTTCCTTTTCATGTGTAGGAGGCTACAGCTCTCATCTGTGAAAACAGATAAATCATATCACAACTCTGCTCAAAATCATCCAAACAACTCAATTTTCATCCTGAGTAAAACCAAGAGTCTATCTGCCCTAACACATAACCAAATCTCAACTTTATTGCCCCTTCTCTTTCTCTCCTACCTCCTTCTCTCACACTCAATCTGCTCCACTCACACAGGTACACTGTTCTTCACACACACCAAACATGAACCTACCTCAGAAACTGAAATGACTGGTCTCTGCCTAGAATGCTCTACTCCTAAATATTTGTATGTGCACTCCCACATCTCCTTCCAGTCTTCACTAACCTCAACCGTTCAGTTATCTAAATGAGGATCAAAAAACTATGCTGTGCAGTACACAAGGAAGAATGATGTTCACATTTTCAGCTGAAAAACAAAATTTAAAAAATCATTATACCACACATGAAAATCACTGAAATTTCCTTTTTTTAAAAAAATATTTATTTATTTAAAAGTCAGAGTTACACAGAGAGAGAGGAGAGGCAGAGAGAAGGGTCTTCCATCCAATGGTTAACTCCCCAGACGGCCGCAAAATCCGAAGCCAGCAGCCAGGAGCTGCTTCTGGGTCTCCCACGCGGGTGCAGGAGCCCAAGGACTTGGACCATCCTCTACTGCTTTCCCAGGCCATAGCAGAGAACTGGATTGGAAGTGGAGCAGCCCAGTCTAGAACTGGCCTCCCATAATAGGAAGCCAGAACCTCAGGCCAGGGCATTAACCTGCTGCGCCACAGCTCCAGCCCTGAAAATCACCTAAATTTCAACACTCAGTGTTAATAAGTAAAGTTGTTGAAACACAATCAGACTCCTTTGTCTTGGTCTATTCCTCCAGCCATAATAAACTACCTTAGACTTAATTAATGTATAAATAATAGAAAATTCTTTCTCATGGTTCAAGATTTGGGAAGTCCAAGATAGAGAAACTAGCAAATTCAGTATGTGATGAGGGCCCATTCCTTACAGAGGGTGACTTGATAATGTGTCCTCATTTGATAGAAGAAATGAAAGGGCCAGATGGCTCTCTGGAGGTTTTTTTAATGCCATGGATAAGGGCAGAGACCTCATGGCTGATTCACCAACCAATAGCACTAACTTTTAATATCATCTTGTAGTTTAAACTAAAATGCAAACATCTGCATTTTGGAGGGCACATAATTCAAATCTTAGCACCATTTATTTACATATTGTTGATGGCTGCCTTTGTGTTAAAATGGCTGATTTAAATAGCTGTGAAGGGGCTGGCTCTGTGGTGTAGTGGGTAAAGCCGCTGCCTGCAGTACTGGCATCCCAGATGGACACTGTTCAAGTCCCACTGCTCCAATTCCAATCTAGCTCTCTGCTATGCCCTGGGAAAGTGGTGGAAGATGGCCCAAGTCCTTGGGCCCCTGTACCCACGTGGAGGGCCTGAAAGAAGCTCCAGGTTCCTGGCTTTGGATGGACACAGCTGCAGCCATTGCAACCAACTGGGGAGTGAACCAGCAGATGGAAAACCTCTCTCTATCTGTCTCTGCAACTTGACCTTTCAAATAAAATAAATAAATCTTTAAAATAAATAAATAAATAAATATTATTTGGTACTATATGGTATACAATGTCTCAGATTTTCACTATCTGGACTTAGCATTTTGTTAAAACTTACTAGAAGCAGTGACATTCCTGATTTCTTTTTTGTCTCAAAAATATTTTTTGATGTAGATGTTTTGATATGCTTCAGAAAGTATCTGAGTGTAAATTTTTAATCTGCTTGGTCATGAAGATACTTTCTGTTCTTTTGTTGTTGTTATTCCATATTTTCATATTTAAATTTGAATTTTTACATTTTTACTACTGTTAATTTAAGTATAATTTGTTTAATGGTTAAAATTGGATTTTAACTGAAGAAACTCAAAAATAGCCTCACTCATGTAACTGCTTAAGTAAAAACTACATTTTGTATTCTATTTCCTACACTTTTAATGACCTGTATGTCTGTTTAAATATGTGATTATGTTTAGATTTTGTTCCTGTTTAATAAGGCATTTTACCATTGATTAAATGAAGGAATGTATCTTTTTGAAGAGATTTATATTCTGTAAATAAAAATTGGTTGAAACAAAAAAGTCAAATTATAAGATTATGCAAATTTATTGCAAATTATGTATATTTATTTTCTGTCTATTCATAAGAGTGTAATTTATATGAAGACAGATAACTTTGTCCATTTTATTCCCTGATAAAATCCCAGAACCCTAAATAGTATCTGGTACATAGTAGGTACTCAATAATACATTTTTCAAGCAAATTATTTCTATGGGTGATACCTGCATTAAGTATAAGTAGATTAGATAGATTAGCCAGAGAATACTTCACAAGAAGATGGTATGTGAATATGAAAGTATACTAAGGCTTTAGAATGGTGAAAATTTTTCCTGAAAGGGATACTAAATGAACAGAGAAAAACAGTATGCAAGACTCTTCAGAAAACATGTCTAGAGTTGATGAAGTGGATGGGTGGTGACCAGCAGATTGAGCCTAGGTTGTGGAGAGTCTGGAATGTCCAATTAGGACTGATACTTATTTAATCTTAAAAAAATAAAATCAATTGGGTATTTTATGAATGTCTGTTTTATAATACATAGAGAAAACATATCTAAAGATACCTGATAATGCCTGAAATATTTCTGTAAAAGTGATAATATGATAATAAATAATTCTTTTTTAAAGATTTATTTACTTATTCGAAAGAGTTACAGAGAGAGTGAGAGTGAGAGAGAGAGAGAGAGAGAGAGAGAGAGAAGGAGATTCCATCTGCTGGTTTATTAACCAGATAATCTCATCAACCAGAGCTGTGTCTGGCTAAAAACAGGAGCCAGGAGCTTCATCTGGATCTCCCACATTGAACTGGCACCCATATGTAATGCCAACACTATAAGCTGTGGCTTTACTTACTGTGCCACAATGCCAGCCCCAATATGACATAATTATCTAACTTGAAGAAAAAAAAGTACATCTTCATTCCATTTATGTAAAATTTTATATTTAAAAATGAGATTTTAAGCTGTGTTCTCTTCTCCCTGTTTTCTGTATTGCTTGACTTGTTTTACATTGACTATATTATTTTTTACAGTCACAAAAAGATATAAAGTTATTTTCAATAAGCTGGAAAAAAAATGGTAGTAGGTTAAATGTAGTACTAAAAGCTGTCTAGTTTTGTCTTGATATTAAAGACAGATTCATGTGACATATAACAGGTAATGTTCTAACAAGCTTTAGCTCATTGAAAATAGGTACTATGATGGTGGCCTTTCGAGATTAGTTGTGGATTCAATCCCCCAAAATCAGTTATTTGCAACTTGTCTTATCTTTAAAATGAGGGGGTTGGCATGGTGGTGTAGTGGGTTAAGTCTCCATCTGTGATACCTGCATCCCATTTGGGTGCCAGTTCAAGTTCCAGCTATTCCATTTCTGATCTTAGTTCCCTGCTAGTGTGCCTGGGAGAAAAGAGTATCTGACACGGCACCTGAATGATGAAACACCAGTTGTGCAAAGAAAGAAAATGTAAGAGAAAGGAATTCTGGGAACAAGGAATATCCAGTAAAAATTATTTTAGTGGGGGAAAAATTCAGTTAAATGAAGAGAACTCTTTTACAGTGTAGTTAGAGAAACAGAAGGAAGATGGTGAAATAGTAAAGTCAGAAAAGCATCCTCAGTCATAACCTTGAATATGAGTTTCTCATTGTAGCAGAAAATAAAATATTCTTCCATTTCCAAATGTAAGGGCTTAACTCCATATTTTAGAAAACTTGTAGTTATATAGTATACCTAATCATTAATCATGTGATTTGTTTATTCAATCAACAAACATTTCTGAACCACTATCAAGAATAAAGCCTTTATGAAATTTAACCCATAGGGGAACTCAGGAGTTAGTTCTAATGCAAACAGAGAGAGATCATATCTAGCTGGGCAAATCTGAAAAATTTTACTGATTGATCAGGCATTTGCAGTAGGATGGCTGGACAGGATTTAGATATTTAAACTATTGATGATGTTAAGAGGGCCCAGTAGGAATTCTAGGGACTAGAGTGGATAAAGGCATGGAGATAAGTTGTTTTGGCAATAGCATGTCATTTGAAACTCTTATTTCAAAATGCATTTGGATTTTAAAATTCAGTAGGTCATTGCTAAAGCTGAATTTCACCTCATCACAACTTTTGCTACTTTTCTTAGCAAGAAATTGTATGTATGTTAAACAGAAGGCTGTCAGATACATCACAGGTCTTCTAAATGCATGAGCTTTAGGGAAGGTGTATTGGATAAGTCCTTTCTAACCTATAGTATTGCTGGGTTTTCTGTTAGTGAGTGAGTTAAGTGCAATGGAGGGAGAAAAAAGGCTAAACATGACACTCATTGACAAGAGTTCCACAGAGGTCCAGAGAATTTCTAATGCAATAGGTCACAGGGCAGCTTGGTGCCCATTTAGTCCTAGTAAACAAAGAAGTGATGTTAAGAGAATGGAAACAGGTTAATTTGTATGAGTTTGTTTAATCTGTTCTCAATAGGTAACACAATTTGCATCAGATGGTCTACTTACAACACACCTGGATTCACAAGTGAGGTTCTTAGTTTATGAACTTCATCTTTTTATTTTTTGAGACACTGACTTTGCATATTAACCTATTTACGTAGCAGCCTTCCTAAATCTTACCACTTGTCTCCATAAATCATCTTCAACTGTTCATAAATGTCATTTCACAACATTACCTACATGTTTGCTCAGTAGTATATCAAGTTTGTAGTGGGTTTTCATTGTAATATTTCAAGTTGACTAGTGTGAGATCAAACAAATAGTAGGTCATAAAACTGATGACTCATGCATAGGGTAGGGCTGCAGAGAGTCACCAGTAGATGAAAAAGCTGAAGACACTACAAGATTATCTTTGTAATAGAGTCATGGAGTCTAAGGTTCCTAAGTAAAAGCACTCCCTTAGATCCATCTATTTAAAACAACTTGCATTCTCCTAGTCTCTTGTACTTGCCAGGCATCTATCATATTAAGTAATAAATTTTTAATACAGATAGGGCTGATGTTTGTGCCCACTGAATAAGGGAAGTTTTTAAGACTTGATCTTGTGGGGCCAGTAGTAAGGGGGCAGGGTTTTCATCAACACTATTTTTCTAAAATTTCCTTTTATTCTGTCAGTGGGAGCAGAATTTATCCATTTATAGATCCAAGAAATGTTTACAGAAGACTTACTCTGTAACATCCACTAAGCTGGAAGTTAAAGACCCAAAGGGGCAAAAGCAGAGAGACCTTCTATCATTGATCTACAGGAATGTAAACAGCTACAATATAAATGATAAGGTAACTTCAGTGATCAGAGAAGGATCCAATCCAGGTTTCAGGTATCCACATGGCATCCAGAACAAAGTATCATGTGGGCTGGGATATTGATGATCTGATATTTTGATAATCTGGTATTTGTGTGAACTGATAGATAATGAAGAGTTCCACAGGTGCAAGAATATAGCTCTTTTCAGGAAAGTTGAATGAGGGTATCAGGTTTGGGTTCCCTGGGTGACCAATCTCATTCATTTATACTGCTCTCTAATACTCTTTCAATGTGCCTTCTAGTTTTCCTACACAACATTTTAAAAGTATGTATTCACTTTTATTAACATGAAAGAGAGAGAGAGAGAGAGAGAAAGGGAGGGAGAGGGAGAGGGAGAGGGAGAGGGAGAGGGAGAGGGAGAGGGAGAGGGAGAGGGAGAGGGAGAGGGAGAGAGAGATTTCCCATCCACCTGACTACCCCACAAATGCCTTCAAGAGCAGGGAATACCATCCAGGCTCCTATATGGGCAACAGAGGCCCAAATACTGGACAGCAGCAGACCCATCTTCTGCTGCCTCCCAGACTGCAGGAAGCCACTTAAGAAGTAGAAGCAAGACAGATTCTAGGCACTCGATAAGGGATACTGGTACCTTAAGTGGTAGTTTAATTCACTGTGACACAATACCTGCCCTTCCTACACGACATTGAACACAACATGTACTTTTTCTATCTCCTCATTTCCTGTTTTATTCACCCAGCTTTTTGGCATATAGTAGGCCCTCAACATTTGTTTAATCAGTGAAAGAACTAATGTCTGAGAGCAATAGAGCAAAGAATGGAAGAGCCTCTAGACAGCTGGGTAGGGTTTTCTTTGCTGACTTAAGTTCTTAATTTTATCCTAAGAGTGACAGGAGATAAAGAAGGGTTTAAAGCTGAAGTTTGTACTTCATAAATGATTTTAACTACAATGTGAAGAATGGGTTGTGAAGGAGTGGAAGTCAGTCTGTCAGCTGTCTGAGCAAACAGGGATGCTACCATGGAGAGACAGGAAGAGAAATTGCTAAGGCTTACATATGAGTTAGATGAGAAGAATAATGGAGTTCTCCAAGATGACCCATAGGTCTCTGAATTGGGCAGCCACATAAATCATGAGGGAAAGCAGTTCTTTTCGCGTTTGGTGATGACGGGAAGAAAAATGACAAATTCAGTTTAGAGCTTGTTGTTTTTAAAGTGCTTGTCAGTCAACTAAGAGATGTCCAAAAGGAAACTGAGAATGTTCACGTGAGGAGTCTCATGAAAAGACCACACATGGACTTCAAAATTCTTTGTGCCAAAATAAAATTATCTTCTTAATTTCACTTATCCACAAACTTGTTGAAGTTCTCTTGTGAATTCCTAAGGTCACAAGGGAAATCTTGGTAGATGTAGGAGATGTGTGGGCCATCAGACTATCTGTGATAATTACAGAGCTCTTCACTGCTAAAGCTGAAAGGGCTCCTGTAAAACTTGTTCCTGTTGCCAAACTCATCAAGGTCTCTCTTCTAGACTGACTTTATCCAGCTCATGAACTTATAAATGAATCAGAGGAGATAGTTTATAATTTTGAAAAATGACATGGTCACTCTTTCAGACATTGTGAAGGTCTGTATGATGGGAAAACCAACAAAGCTGGACCTACTAGGTCCTTATACCTTCATTCAAGGTTCACTTTCAGCTCCTTGCTTCGTGAAGAATTTGTGTCACTAGTTTTCCTTGGGTATCTTTGAGTAAGAGACTTACAGCACAGACTCTGTTACCCTAGTGAATTCATTGTGTCATTCTAGTTTTGACATGTAAAACTGCCATCCACTTCAAAATTAAGTCATTTTCTGACATACCTAAAGAATAGAAACCTACTTGTTGCTTTTGGATAGTAAAGAAGCTCATGTGTGCCTTAAATATGTTTCATCTATTTTGTTATGACAACAATGTTTTAAAATATTTTAACTATTAGATATTATGCTTGTCGTAATACAAGCACGTCAGCATGAATTGTCTTTTCATCCTACATTCATGCTTAATTCACACCCTCTGAAACATTTTGTTAGTGACAGTCTACATTGATAAGATCTACAACAAAAACATTCTGTTTTTAAGGCTCTCTAATGTGTTTGTCATTTGATCTATTGAATTCTTCATTTCATTATGATTTCTAGTCACTATCAGAGTTTCTTGTTCCACTAGTTGTTTCATTTCATTTTGATTCCTCCTTAATATTTCATTTTCATGAGAGAGATTTTCTATCTTGTCCATTAAGGATTTCTGTAGTTCAAGAATTTGTTTTTGAGAACTTTTTAATGTTCTTATCAGTTTTTTGAGATCCGCTTCTTGCATTTCTTCGATCTCATCATCTTCATAAACAGAGAAAGGCATCAAAGTAGAAAGAAGAAGAAAAGATAAACTAATGGGTGTGTTGGGTACTGCAAGATGAAATATTTTATCAAAACCTTCCTGAAAAGATTTTAAAAATTAAAATGGGTTTGCCATTTTCCCATATAGACCAGACAGACAGATCAGCATAACTAAAGAAAAGCATAGATAAATTAAGTACTTTCAAGGCTGTCTAGGCAGTCTGGTGTTAAATATGTATTTTTTAAGGTAGTAATGAAGAATTTCAAATGCCATGGTAAGGATTTTTAACATACTAGGCACTGTGAAGTCAGTCAAGTGTTTGTACCACAGAAAAATATGATTTAGACTTTTGTTTTAGAGAGAGTATCTTGGCAGTAGTATGGGTCATGGATTTGAAGGCAGTAAAGCCCCCAAAATTATGTCACTTTTCATGGCATTAATATTACTTAAATTCAGAATTCAGAACACTAGTAAAATTCTGATCCAGTGAAATTTTGAACAGAGATTTGTTCTGTTCTTTAAATTCTCCTAGTAAATACAACCCTCTAATAGCTCTAATAGCTCCTCAATCTTTCTTATTTGCCAGACCTATTCTTCCTCCTGGCTTTCCTTGAATCTGTATTTAGCCTGAAATACATGGATCAGCATTTCAACTGTGACATCTGCCCTGAGACCAGACTTTGTCAATTCGTAGTTCAAGGTACACTGAACCAAATGCCCTGTCCATTGGCCCCAAAGGCACTATCTTTTTCATCCATTAAATTACTTACCTGGTTATAAATCCATTTAAAACCACATGTTTTTGAAACTTTCCTCATTACCCAAGTTAAAATGACTCTCTGCATTTCCCAGAAAGGATTTCTTTTCAGCATATATTTGTTATTTGTTCCTCTGTGTTTTCTATTCATTATGTTCAAACCCATGTCCTTTGAAAATAAAGTGAGGATTGTTCACAAAAGCAAGTATGATAATCACTGGGTTACATTGCTCTTTCTCAAACTTGATAAATGAATGCACACTGGTGAAATATCTTAGTCTACTTGCTTGAAATTATTTTTTACTACATGTATCTAAATATAGACAAAAATAAACCAAGTACAAATAAATCTACAAATTAATTATAACTGTACTTGAAAATTCCAAAGAAATAATGATGTTTACTAAAATCAAGTCATGAGTGCTGGCTTTAATGATAGAAAGATATAAAATCAGATTTAAAATATTTCTGCTTTTCAATTTCAATAATGCTAACACTTTTTTGGAGCATTTACAATACACAAAGTACTATTCTAAATGTTTTTCATTTATCACAAATTTAAGCTTCATGACAATCCTATGATGTTGAAATTGCTATCATTTTATAGATCATGTAACTAAGACACATAAATGTCTAGTAAGTGATCTAGACTAAAGAGAATCAAGATTTGGATCCATACATCCTGATTCCAGAGCCTAAGCAAAATAAGAAAGCTTCATTCCATCACTATGTTTGCTAAGTCTCTGTATTCAAATCTCATGCTTAATCAAACTCAATTGCCCTCAAACAATCTGTAAATGATAATTTAATGAAGTATTATTAAAAACTGTATTGGAATATCTTATTCACTTACAGGAGAGTATCATGGCAATTATAAAATCCATAGGAATAGAGTATCTTATCCATGGAGTTCTGGAATAGGGAACAAAAGATATTTTTTGCATGTTTACTGCTTCATCTACAGGCAAAGTAATTTTGCAAGACAATTGCAGAACATGGTGGATAAATAATAAAAAGCAATACATTAGTCATAGTGCTATCACTTACACTTAAACTATTTTAACTTGTTTTGTACAAAGAATTGAATTCAAACCAGCTAAAATCACAATTACAGTAAAACTATATTTTGACTTATAAAGAGTCAACATTCTGAATAGGACTCAGTTATGCTTCCAGTTTCCTTTATTTGAACTGCTGCAAAATGTTTTGTCCATGGCTTTTTGTGTTAGTTGACTTCCAGTCGATGACACACACCTATGAACATAAACATGAATAACTGAGTATTAACCAGGTAGTGGTACAGGATTAGTGGTTGCTATTCGAAAACTCCACAATTCACTAAAATTAATTTTAATTTCTCTTGAGAAATCCTAGAGTACCAAGAATTCATAGCAATTGGAGAGTTTCTGGCCTAGATGGAAAAAAAATTAGGCCATTCTCAGAAATATAAACTGGTGGTTAGGAAGCCTTAGCATCACAGAAGTTATGGTAGAACCAAGGCAAGCAGATGTAAGAAAACAAAGGTCAAAGGAAAGTGTCATGTCTTTAAAAGCTAGGACACAATGTAATCATGTCTTTACCTTCCTGACTTATACCCTTCCCCGAAAAGACTCAAAGGATGGAAATATAGTAAAGCCATTCAAAGGGCACAACACAAAGACTTTGATACTTCAGAATCTTAATGAAAACTCTGTCCTCAGCAGTTTTCTTTATCTGATTTTCACCATCTCAACACTACCTTTCCTCAGTGTGAACGAAGATGAATTTTAGGTAGTCCCACATTACTACAGCTTAGTGTTCAATAATAGTTAGCCAAAAGGTGTGTGGGTTAGAAGAGAAGACAGCAGGCATGGAAACTAGAAAATAATGCAGTATGCGACTCCAGGCCAACTCAGTTAATTTCTCTACTTATCAATTTACTCTTCTTTTAAATGTGACAGTTAAGCTAGATCTTAAGCCTATGTTGTCCAGTTCTGTTTTAAGATCTCTTGGTTCTCTGAGATGACCGTAGACTATGATGGATGAAATCATAAATAAGCTTTTCTGGAATTGAGTCTTAATGCTGCCTTGATGTGTGTGTTGTTAGATGACACTGAGGTTTGTAGGCCTCTTGGATAGTGTTATATTTGGCTGATTTCCATAGAATATACACTATTCTCATGTGAAAAATTTTACTGAAGTTAGGGTACTACTTTTTCTTGTTAGGAACAGGTTGCTCCACTGTGAATTTTTAAGAGCTTGGTCAAAGTGATGAATAAGTTGAAACAAGGAAAGGTAATTTTAATCACATACCCTGAAAAATCATCTTCTAGGGAAGTAATATTTTATTACATTAGTAAGTAGCAGTAAATCTTATTAAGATAATATTTGTCACTTGTATGTTTAGTCCTTATTTCACAAGACAATGGAAGAGATGCTTCCATTTATCATCTATCTGTCAAATATTTATGAATAATTATATGAAACAAATTGATTGGGCTAAGGGATAACTGTACAGCTAATAAAACAGAATAGCTGAGTGTCTGCTGGAAAGGTGTTTTTGGGAGGGATTAGAATTTGAATTGGTGGCCAGTGCTGTGGCTCACTTGGCTAATCCTCCGCCTGCGGCACTGGCACCCCAGATTCTAGTCCCGCTTGGGGTGCCGGTACTAGTCCTGGTAGTCCTGGTTGCTCCTCTTCCAGTCCAGCTTTCTGCTGTGTCCCGAGAAGGCATTGGAGGATGGCCCAAAGTGCTTGGGTTCCTGAACCCACATGGGAGACCGGGAAGAAGTACCTGGCTCCTGGCTTCAGATCAGCGTAGCACTGGCTGTAGCAGCCATTAGGGGAGTGAACCATTGGAAGGAAGACCTTCCTCTCTCTCTCTTACTGTCTATAACTCTTTCTCACTGTCTAACTCTGCCTGGCAAAAAAAAAAAAAAAGAAAGAAAAGGAATTTGAATTGGTGAACTGAGCAAAGCAGACAGCCTTCCCCAACGTGGGTAGCATCATCCAATCACCTGGCTAAATAGAACAGAAAGTAACTAGAACAAAAAGGCAGAGAAGGGGCGAATCCCCTTCCCACTGAGGCTGACATCCACCTTTTACTGCCCTCAGATGTCCTCACTCCTGATTCTTTGGCTTGCGGCCTAAGACCGGACCTTACTCACAGACCTCTGATGCTCAGGCATCTGGAAGTTGAATGAATTTCATAGCCAGCTTTCTTTGTTCTACAGTTTACAGACAACAGATTGTGGGACTCCCAGTCTCTATAACTGAGTAAACCAATTGCTGTAATGATCTCTCTTTCTCTCTTAAAGATTATTTATTTGAAAGGCAGAGTTACACAGAAAGAGAAGGAGAGGCAGAGAGAGACAGAGGTTCTTCCATCTGCTGGTTCACTCCTCAATTGGACGCAATGGCAAGAGCTGCACTGATCTGAAGCCAGGAGCCAGGAACTTCTTCCGGGTCTCCCACGTGGGCACAGGGGCCCGAGGACTTGGGCTATCTTCTACTGCATTCCTAGGCCATAGCAAAGAGCTGAATCAGAAGCAGAGCAGCTGGGACTTGAACCGCTACTCATATGGGATGCTGGCACTGCAGGCAGCGACTCTACCTGCTACCCCACAGCACTGGCCCAATGATCTCTTCTTACATATATCTTACATGCATCCATATCCTATTGTTTTTATTTCTCTGGAGGAAACCTGGATAATACACTCATATGCACAGTCCCTTTATGTGTGGGATTTCAATAGATTTATGGAAACATGTATTATGAAAAGTCTAGACATGGATTAAAAAAAAATTTATACCAGAATAAACTTATCTTTTAATTCAATTTCACATGAACTTTTGAAGTACCATATATAAATTTATAAGTATGTAAAATAAAATTTTGGTTACAAAGATAGGCAGTTTGAACTAAACAGTTTCTTTATTTCTATTTTCAAAAAAAAAAAATGCAAGGCCATCTCCTTGTACTATACATTACAAAGTTAGCCAAATGTGACTGGTTCTTTCCTAAAAAATCTGAAACAGATACTTATGCACCAAATTAATAGCTTTCAAATTTGTATCTATAAGAATCATATAGGGATTTTACTAAAATCACCAGTTTGTGGTCAGCAAATGATTTTGGGAGTCAGCCTAATCAGTCTCTAGCACAGTGGCTCAAAACCTTGATGGCATATTGAATTCACAGTGCTTTAAAAAATAGTCATTCCTGGGCTAAGTGTGTAGATTTTGATTCAGTTTGCAATGTAGCTTGGATATCTGGATTTTTAATGTTCTTCAGATGATTATTAGCAGATAAAGTCAAGAACCACTGTTTTATCAGAGGAAGCTACAAATTAAGCTTGGCAACATATCTGGGTGACTCTTATCATCAGACACTTTTGGAGAACAATGATATATTTGTCAAATGTCTTCAGAATCCATGTGAACTTAATTTACACTATATTCTATATTGCATATATCCCACATACCACATCATCTGCTGGTTCACACTCACTCTAATATTCTGACCTAATCTTCAAAGCTTGAGAGCTTTCTGATTTGTAGTTCTCCTTAAACAGAATTCATGAGACTTACCCCAGACATAATCTCTGAGGTTGGAAATCAGAAATTCGTGTTTTTAGTAAGTCTCCTGGGTGATACTTGGATACACAAAAGTTGCAAACTACAGTTTTAAGGATTGTGGAGTTTGGAGCAGGGAAAGCAATGAATCATAGGAGCCCAAGAAATAGGAAAATTCTGCTCTCATTTTCTTCCAGTCACAGCATCTTTTATAGAGTGAGTGGAGCCAGTGGGTAGTGACATGACCATGTTTAGTGTATGGACTCTGAGAACTGCAAATATGAAATGTAGCTATAACTCATAAGTCCATGTAATTGCAGACTGTTTTTCAACAAATGTAATTGATATGTATAGACATTTAAGTTTGGGAGCATAACCTAAAATTAGAGAAGGTATAGCCACCAATCCAAATCACTTTTTCATTCCTTGATCTTTCCTAAGTTTCCATGTGACTTATGAACTTGATTGACATAATGAATTCATTTGCTGGAAAAAAATCTTAAAGTTTTGCTTACCACCTTTTAGTTGAATATTAGGAAATATTTTCTTATTTTCACAAGAAAAAGAAAATAGCAGTCCAAAAACATCTCAGGAAAAAAACCGATATAAAATTGAATACTTTCTATAGAATGCCAACTTATTTATTTTTATAGATTTATTTATTTATTTGAAAGACAGAGTTATAGAGAAGCATAGGCAGAGAGAGAAAGAGAGGCTTCCATCTGCTGATTCACTCCCCAGATGGCTGCAATGGTCGGAACTGTGCCGATCTGAAGCCAGGAGCTTTTTCCCGGTCTCCCACATGGGTACAGGGTTCCCAAGAACTTGAGCTATCTTCTACTGATTTCCCAGGCCATAGCAAAGAGCTGAATCAGAAATGGAGCAGCCGGGACTCGAACTGGTACCCATATAGGATGCCAGCACTGCAGGCAGAGGCTTTACCTGCTAAGCCACAGCACTGGCCCCACCAACTTTTTTAATATGCACCTGCCCTGCAAGACTAAGGGAATGGACTGCATATCCTCTCTTGTTTTCCAATGTATAACAAATAGTTGGCATTGTACCTAGGATATATGCAGTTAAAATGTTGATCAAATGAAGGCCATATCTATTACTTAGTAAAAAGGCTCCAAATATGAAAATCTTCTCTTATTCTCGCAGTTGGAATGATGTAGAAAATAGTAATAGCAGCAGAAGCAACAACAATCTACTAACTTTAAACCTGGAAATATAAATAAACTCACAATATCAAAATGGCATTTATTCTAGATAGGAAAAAGTATAGACTTTTTAACTAAATGTGTGTGGTTACATTTCTGACCACATAATTATTCATTTCAAAGCCCAAGTAAGTAGCTAGCTAGCTAGTTATATATCCATATCTCTCCATATATATTTATATATAGTTACATATTAACTATATAATATACTCATCTCTCTATATCATCTATCTATCTGGTTATATTTCAGCCAAAAATATTTCAAGAAGTCCATGGCTGCATGACAAAATGCAGATGTAAATTTGAGCTTCTAAGTTTTAAAATTAATTTGTTTTTCTTAATGTTTCTTTGTTGTCCTGTTTTCTATTACTATTACTTATTTATAACATGGCAACAAGTGAATGGACTTTCATATCCATTAGCTTAGTGATAAGAGTATTTCACAGTAGATCAGAGCTGTGATTGGTAGATTGACCCACACTGGTTCCTGACTTCATTGCTTAATAGCTGTATGTATTATCTTGTATGGGTCAAGGTCCAGTCAGGAGTGCTTGTTCATAAGCATGAAGTTTTTAATTAGGTTAGTGAATGAGAACTCTGGGTTTTACATGGGTTGCAGCATCAGGAAACAGGCCCCCTCCCTAGTCTTAGGGAACAAAGGTATGGATTTAAGACCTTTAGAGAAGGGCTCCTTGTACATGACACCCAGCCTCCCAGGAGAGATTTAAGGATACTGGTTAGAATAAGAGTCTTCAAAGGTCAAACAACTGCAAACTGGATTCTCATGCTAACTAGCGAACAGACTTCTGCTGCTGGAGTAAAGAACCAGGTGGGGTTGATTGATTGCACACCAGAAGCACAAGCAGACGGGAAGCCCACCAGAAAGAACCAAGACCACGCTTGCTCCTTCGTGGTCCTTCGTGGGCTTGCAGCTGCCCACTTGCACCCCCTCTTGGCAGAGCATAGTACAGACATAGATAAGCAGAAAGTGGCTCCCTAGTCTCAGAATTCCAAAGCAGATGAGAGAAAGGCAGGTTGAAGTTGAGAGTTAAGTTAAAAACTGGTGCAAGTAGCATAGTGATAAGAATTACTTCATGGTCTGTAAGAGCTGGGATTGGTAGATGGCCTAAATTTAGTTCCAAATTCTATCACTTAACAGCTGTGTGAGACTTTTGACTGTTTATGCCTCATAAAAGCAATTTGGCCTAGGAATAGAATGGGAATGGTGATAGTATCATGGAGTTGTAAGAAGTATTTTTAATAATCAGGTAAACTGCTTAGCATACTTCCAGGCACAGAAGTGTATGACAAATGTTAACAACTATATACTTTATTTGCATTGTTTTACAAAACAGTACATTGTCTTGTTTTTTAAGTAAAAGCTGTGACCACATATTGTTGATCAGTGATTTGCACTTATGAATCTCTGAAACCTGGGAAATCTCACATTTATACTAACATGTCAAATTAATACATACAGTTCATCAGGATGCTGAAAGTAAATCTACTCTCATTCATTAACTACCATTTTCCACTAGATACCATATTTCTGTTATTATGAAGCTTACAGTTTAGCAAGAGATACAGACAACTAAAGAGTTCTAATAATGTAGTTTGAGGACCGGTACAGGGATAAATTAGAGACAGATGACCAACCTCTGCAAGGGCTCAGAGGGCATTTTGGGAAGAGAGACCTAACTTGGGATCTAAGTAAGCCAGCCAGGCAAAGTTTCCGGAGAAGGTAGACATAAAGCATACATAGAAAAACCAAAAATGAAGAATTTACAAGCAAAATATTTGGAAACACTAATGACCACAGAGAAGCTAATATTCATGGAACATATTAAAGAGGATCTTTAGGTTGCACAGGGAGAATGTTTAATCCTAATTCTTGAAGGGTCTATACCAATGTCAATCTTTCTAGAGAATTCAGTGGAGAGCTGAGTCAAGGCTCATTATGCACTTGTTAGCCACTATAACCTCATAGTTTTACATTGTTAGGACTCAGACCATACATCTGATGAAATTAGTACACATTTGAAGCCTTGGAATTATCAAGTAAGAATCTTCACATATTGGAACCAAAGTGCAAAAGGATGTGAAATATATTCAAATAATCTATTGTGTGTGTATATGGGTACTTAATATGAGGAATTTCAGAATCTTACCTCTCATATGTATCTTATATGTGTCTCATATATACCATGTCTTATACGTTCATGTATTTAAATGTGTGTGCATATATATATACATATGTATACACATACATAACTTTAACAAGTAGCTATGTACTTCTACTCACAATAGTTATGGGGTAAAGCTTCAAAGGCTGCTGTACTGCATTTTTCCTCTCTTGTTTTTTGGCTTTGAGTATACATCCATTGTGTTACAGAGATCAAAGAATGATTGTTATGAACATCTCAGCAGTTATCATTTTGGTGTGGAATGGCCCTACAGGTTCCTGAGTTCTTTTCACAACTGAAATAACAACTTAATTACAGAACATAATTTCTTATATTTAGTTTTCACACATGATGTTATCTGTTGTATAATACCAAAAGCCAGATACCCAATCCAGGATCTATCTACTCTATCATCTTTTTAAAATTGTAGGCATTTATTATGTAGTATGAATTTTCTCACCAGGAGTATATCTTTGTTTATGACAGTACTAGGCAAAACAAAAATATAGGTCACAAATAGATAATTTCTCTATTTACTGCCAAATGATATACATTTATTCAACTTAATTGAGATTGTATTACTCAGGTGTCCAACAGCATTGTCAGTTACCTAATATCTACTAAGCACTTAGAATAAATGACTTTAACTGGATATCTTATTAAAGATATTTTCAAATGTATTTTTTTTACAGGCAGAGTTAGACTGTGAGAGAGAGAGACAGAGAGAAAGGTCTTTCTTCCGTTGGTTCACCCCCCAAATGGCTGCTATGGCCGGCGATCCGAAGCCAGGAGCCAGGTGCTTCCTCTTGGTCTCCCATGCGGGTACAGGGCCCAAGCACTTGGGCCATTCTCCACTTCCTTCCCAGGCCACAGCAGAGAGCTGGACTGAAAGAGGGGCAACCAGGACAGAACCGGCACCCCAACTGGGACTAGAATCCAGAATACCAGTGCCACAGGTGGAGGATTAGCCTAGTGAGCCACGGTGCAGACCCAAATGTATGTATTTTATACTAAAATTTATATTTAAAGTTAATACTATTAAAATTGGTTTGATTTGAAGGTAACCATACATATATTGATTTTTAAAATACTTGGTAATTGTTGGGGCCGGCGCTGTGGCACAGCGGGTAAAGCCACAGTCTGCAGTTCTGGCATCCCATGTGGGAACCCATTTGGGTCCCGGCTGCTCCAATTCCAAACCAGCTCTCTGCTATGGCCCTGGGAAATAAGTAGAAAACAGCTCAAGTCCTTGGGCCCCTGCACCCAGTTGGGAGACCTTGAAGAAGCTCCTGGCTCCTGGCTTCAGATCAGCACAGCTCTGGCCGTTGTGGCCATCTGGAGAGTGAACCAGCGAATGGAAGACCTCTCTCTCTCTCTCTCTCTCTGCCTCTCCTCTCTCTGAGTAATTCTGACTTTCAAGTAAATAAATACATATTTTAAAATAAATAAATAAATACTAGTACTTGCCTAAGTTAATATTATCTTTCAATAATGTTTTAGGATATCCTTTATCTCTGTTTCCTTTTATCAAAGTAGATTTGGAATTTTCCATTTGGAACTGTTTCTGGAGCATGTTAACAGGTCATACAAGTGTATAATATACTTCTTAGTAACTACTTTCTGGCCAATATATAGCCTTAGTCAATTTGAATACTTTTCTAACCAATTCTCTTGGATTGGCTCAGAATGGCATTTATTTCCACCAATCAAATTAATATACCAAAGACAAAGATATTTGATTACTGAAAATAATCACAATAAATGTCACAGACCCTTTCAATTCCTCAGGATTAATTCTGATTTCCTTTGTCCAATGGCTGTGTTGGAAGTGTGCAATTTCCCAAAATGAATAATTTGTAGGAAAACATTTATGGGAATGTCTGAGTGGTATTTCTGTTAAAATAGTCTGTTTCATTAATTTACATACTGATATAGACATTGAGGGTTAAGATACAATGATTCCCTCTAAAATTTACAGTTACTTGCTGTAATTAATACAGGTCTCATTATAATATCACTCAAGCTTTGAAGAAATTATGTGAAACTAAATAATAAAGCAGTAATGGATTTGCTGATATATTTAATAATCATTGAAATCAAGGCCAAAATATTTCAGTTGTCAATGGCATAATGATGACAGAGAGTATCTTGTGGAATGTTATAAGCACTAATGGTCTCTTTCCCCAGTCATTTTTCTATCACAGTTAAGAGAATCTCAATTTTGTTATAGCGGTAAGCTGCCAGCTTTAGTGGGTGACTTTTAGTTTGTCTAAATCCAGCATAGCAATGCCTTTCTTCCATATTAATAATTCATCTCTTTTTTTATTTTTTTAAGATTTTATTTATTTATTTGAGATGTAGAATTACAGACAGTGAGAGGGAGAGACAGAGAGAAAGGTCTCCCTTCCATTGTTTCACTCCCCAAATAGCTGCAACGGCAGGAACTGCACCAATCCAAAGCATGGAGCCAGGTGCTTCTTTCCAGTCTCCCATGCAGGCGCAAGGGCCCAAGTATTTGGGCCATCTTCTACTGCCTTCCCAGGCCATTGCAGAGAGCTGGGTTGGAAGAGGAGCAGGACTAGAACTGGTGCCCATATGTGATGCCAGTGCCACAGGCGGAGGATTAACCAATTGCGCCACGGCACCAGCCCCAGTAATTCATGTCATAATCTACCTTGGCTAATGATATATAAGGGGGAAAACTGCTAAGAAATGTCTTCGTAGGAAAACATTCTTTATAAAAGAGAGGTTCTCAAGAAGATAGTTTTTGTTTCTGTCTGCTCCTAGTTTTCTTGCCTGAGATATTGGACATGCAGCTCTGACATCCATATTAAGTATGGAAGCAGACGATAGAGCCTAAATCTATCACCACTGATTGACTACAGCAAACTTGAGACTGCCAACCTCAAGGCTTCTTATTAAATGACCTAAACATCTTATTGTCTAGGGTAATATAGACGGGTAAGGCAACATTTGGAGATGAAAGCATTTTAACTGATTTAGAATGAAGTTGCAAGCAGCAGCTCCAAAATCATTTTAATGATGTGTAAAAGTTCATGATTTCCCAAACTATCAGAAACAGGCATTTCATCTCCCTAAGTAAAGATCTAATGTAAGTTCCCTAATTTTGAGAAAATATGTCTTACAGTCACTGTGAATATTCTTATTATATGATGATATTCATATCAGTAAATTAAAAACACATTATCACAGAAATAAAAGGAAAAAAGAAAGAGGGAAGTTTCACTATGTTCATAGAATCATATCTATAAAATACACGAAATCTGTTCTTTATATTAATAAAAAAATCAAAACCAAAAAGCAAAAAAAATAGCTATTTGATTCTGCTCAAATGTCATTTTCCCATGGAAGCCTCTGAAACATTTTTAAATTCGATTCCTCCATTACTCTGTTGTTAGCTTCATTGGCATTTTCTCCCTCTGTGGCAATGATTTCCTCTTTTCGTTTTCTCCTCCCTCCCCTCATTTCTCCTCCTTTCCTTTCATTCTTCTTAATCAATTGTGAGCTAATTTCTAATGACAGTCAGATACCAGTTAAGATCAGGGGGTCCAGGGCCTGCAGTGCAGGCATCCCGTTTGGACGCCAGCTGTGTCCTGGCTGCTCCTTTTCCATCAAACTCTGCTTATGTTTTGGGAGAGCCATGGAGGATGGCCCAAGTGTTTGGGCCTCTGCACCCACGTGGGAGACTAAGAGGAAGCTCCTGGCTCCTGGCTTTGGACTGGCTCAGCTCAGGCCACTGCCGCCATTTGGGAAGTGAACCAGTGGATGGAAGACCTCTCTTCTCCCTCTTTATGTCTGTAACTCTGCCTCTCAAGTAAATATAAAAATCATTAAAAAAAGATCAGGGAATCTAAACTTTTTCCAGTCTTGGAAAATTCCTAGCTATTATTTTGCATTGCTTCTTGAAATTCCTTTCTTTTTTCCTGAAACTTCAGTTACATGTATCAATTGTTCATCAGGTCTTTTAACTTGTACATGTGCATGCACACATGTGTGCTTGTGTGTTTGTATGTATATATTTATGTGTGTATATGTTCTTTTCCTCCATACTGAGTGAAGTTCTCAGAACCATTCCAGATTTACTAAATTCTGTTCACAGATGTATAGGCTACAATGCATTCTTTAAATTTTATTTGACAGGTAGAGTTACAGACAGTGAGAGAGAGATGGAGTGAAAGGTCTTCCTTCCGTTGGTTCACTCCCCTAATGGCCGTTACGGCTGGCGCTGCGCCGATCCAAAGCCAGGAGCCAGGTGCTTCCTCCTGGTCTCCCATGCGGGTTCAGGAGCCCAAGCACTTGGGCCATCCTCCACTGCCCTCTCGGGCCACAGCAGAGAGCTGGACTGGAAGAAGAGCAACTGGGACTAGAACCCAGGGTGCCGGTGCCGCAGGTGGAGGATTAGCCAAGTGAGCCAAGGCACAGGCCAATACAATGCACTTTTAAAGATACCTAATTTCATATTCAAACTTTTCTTGGAAATTGTTTGCTTTCAGATTCTTAGGATTTTTAATAGTTGATATTTCTTCATTGAATATATTTTAAAACCTGTGTCAAACAAGTCCATAAAATCAATTTTTTCAAGGAAATATTTTTTGCTTTTGAATTCTTCTTTTAATAGATGTTGCTCCCTCATTAGGCATTTTTAATACCCATATCAAACTAGTCTACAAAATTAATTTCAACTGCAAAAAATTCATGCTTTGGGCACTGTAGTGCTTGCTTGCTTGTCTTAGCATTAGAGTTCTCCATGAGTTTTTGGATTTACATATACATGTGGTTCAGACTGGAAAGAGGATGATTTCCTTTTCTCTTTGGCATTGCCCTTCCGGTCTAATGGTTTTCAGGTGCTTGTAATTGCCTTTGCCTGGAACTCCTGAGCTACCAATTCAGACACAAGTTTTCCAATACCATGTTAAGGCTCCTGTTCCAGGGAGCTATTGGAGGTATTTACTTGATTCCTAGTTGTGAGTCCTCAGACTTCCATATAGCCAGGGTTCTAAAGAGCCAGGTCACACTAGTCTTTTTATTCAGATTCTGATGATACCTGTGGGAATCCTGGTCCCAACCTTAGCTGTAAGCTGTGAACTTAGTCTTGGTTTTTCTCCAGTATGGACTACTATATTAATTAGTTGTTGTTATATAATGAAAGAACACAAACTCATATTAATTTTTTTGATATTTATTTATTTGAAAGGCAGATGAGAGAGAGAGAGGGAGAGGGAGAGGCAGAGATTTTCTGCCCACTAGTTCATTTTCCAAATGCCAGCAATAACCAGGCTGGACCTGGCTGAAGTCAAGAACCAGGAACTCCATCTGGGTCTCCCACATGGGTGGCAGGGGCCCAAGTTACTTAGGTCATCTTCCCTAGCTTGCCCAGGCATATTAGCAGGAAGCTGGATTGGAGATGGAGGAGGGACTCAACCTAGGAACTCATATGTGATGCATATAATTGGCAACTTAGCCTGCTATACCACAATGCCCGCCATACACACAGCATAGTAAAACAACACACATTTATTATCTCAGGTGTTTGCAGCTCAGTGATCTGAGCATGGATTAGCTGTGCTGTCTGCTTGTGTCTCAAGGCTACAATGAAGGCGTTGGTCAGGCTACTCTCATCTGGAGAACTAACTGGGCACAAATACACTTTCGAACTCATTCATCAACAGAATTCATTTCCCTGCAGCTGTATAATTAACAGCCCCAGCTGCTTGTTGACTATTAGATGATGATTTGTAAAAGCAGACTATCTGGTTTCCTGTAAGAACCTCAACATCTAATTATACCTAGGGAAGACCCATGCAACTTTGATGTCTTCACATTATAGAAATATGCTGTGCCTGTTCAGGATTTTTCTACCTGGCTCACCCTGTTATATGGAATACTTCTTTAAACAATTTGTTACACTATATATTTTAATACTTTAAGTAATGAATGAAAAATAAGACAGAAAAGATACCCTAGCAGAATTTTAATGATAAACTAAAATACACAAGAATTAACCTAAGCAGAAGTTTAAGTACTAGTAGCAAAGTCCTTAGTCTTTATGAGATCTACCTCTTTGCGGACCTTGGAAGGGTCATGTTTAGGGCTGACACTTATGAACAAACATATAGTTAACAATTTCATCTCAGAACTGCAACTTGACCTGAGAAAATGAATATTTAAGATAACCATATGAAATACTAGTAGAGTCATAAAATATTGCTTATATAGGGCAAGCCCCTTTCTTTTTTTCTCTTTTTTTTTTTGAAAGATTTATTTATCTGAAAGTCAGAGTTACACAGAGAGAGAAGGAGATGCAGAGAGAGAGAAAGAGAGAGAGAGAGAGAGAGAGAGAGAGAGAGAGATCTTCCATCTGCTGGTTCACTCCCTTTGGCCACAATGGCCAGAGCTGCGCCGATCCGAAGCCAGGAGCCAGGATCTTCTTCCAGATCTCCCACGAAGGTGCAGGGGTTGCAGGGGCCCAAGGTCCTGGGACATCCTTCATTGCTTTCCCAGGTCACAGCAGAGAGCTGGATTGGAAGTGGAGCAGCCGAGACTCGAACTGACTGGGATGCCAGTATTGCATGCGGTGGCTTTACCTGCTACGCCACTGCGCCGGCCCCAAGCCCCTTACTTTTAAAAATTATTTCTCTATTTTTATTTGAGAAAGAGAGAGAGAGAGAAAGTGAGAGAGAGAGAGAGAGAGAGCTTCCATTGGGTGGTTAATTCCCCAAGTGCCAGCAACAGCCAAGACTCAGGTCAAAGCCAGAAACCAGAAACTCAATCTCAGTCTCCTATATGGATAGGAGATTCTTGGCTATCATTGCTGCTACCTAGCAAGAAGCTGGAATTGGAGGCAGAGCCAAGACTCAGATCTGGGCACTTCAACAGGGCGTACAGTTGTCCCAAACAGTGTCTTTTTATTTTGTTTTTAAAATCTATTTATGTGAGTGGCAGGTGACAGAGAGAGTGAGACATTTAGAGATCTTCCATCAGCTGGTTCACTCCCTAAATGGCTGCAATGGCTGGCGCTGCACCAGGACCAGGCTGAAACCAGGGCCCCGAAGCTAGGAGCCAGGAGCTTCACCTGGATCTTCAGTGTGGGTGGCAAGGGCCCAAGTGCTTAGATCATCTTCTGCTGCTCTCCTAGGCACATTAACAGGGAATTGGATCAGAGGCAGAACAGCTGGGACCTGAACTGTTGCTGCAATATGTGATACTGGCTGATCTGCTGTCCCACAATGGAGGCATTGCTAAGCAGTTTCTATTACTTTTTTCTTGATTGGACTATAAGTGGAGCAGCCGGGACTTAAAACCATGCCCATGAAGGATGCTAGCATCACAGGCATCTGGTACCCCATAACATCTCCCCCCCCTCAAACTTTCTACAATTAAATCAGTAGTGTTCACCATGAAGTGTTTTGTTTTTTAAAGATTTATTTATTTATTTGAAAGGCAAAATTACAGAATGAGATAGGGAGAGAGACTCTTCCATCTTCTGGTTCACTCCCCAAATGGCCACAACAGGCAGGGCCAGGTCAGGCCAATGCCAGGAGCCAAGAGCTTCTTCCAGGTATCCCACGTGGGTGCAGGGGCCCAAGCACTTGGGTCATCTTCTGCTGTTTCCAAGTGTGTTAGCAGGAAGCCGGGTCAGAAGTGCAGCATCTGGGAAAAGCCTGGCACTCATATGGGATGCTGGTGTTGCCGAAGGCAGTTTAGCCCACTAAACCACAATGCTGGACCACATCGTGAAGTTTGGAAATTATTTATGATTCAGTTTGTTGGAGACTAGATTAGAGAACAGATTTTCATTGATAATATTTTCTAATCATACAAATAAATATTCTTAGAAAGACATATAGAATAAACCAATGATGTCTATTGTTATATAATCAAAATTATTGAAAAATAAAAGTTTTTTTGGTTTTCCATTTTTATGAGATAGTCTTTTAAAAAATTTATTCTAAAAATCTGTTAATGACAATATAGAAGTTTTCATGCAATGTAACTATCTGTATCCTTTCCAAAGTTCTAGAAATCCCTCTTAGCTCCTCTGATCCTTCCTTTCTGTTACAGTTTGACCCACAAGTCAAGATTTCCTAATGTAGTCTGTAATGCCTAATGGACTATACTAAATTACAAAAACTGAAAAACTAATTTGTAGATATAAAAATATGTATACAATAGAATATAGCATGTAAATACAGAATGTGTATTGTTGAAACTGAAAGTCAGAAGCTAATGCTTGGGGCTGGCATTGTGGTGCAGCAGGTTAAGCTGCTGCCTGTGATGATGCCCACATCCTGTATGAGCACCCATCGGCACCTGCCACCCATGTGGGAGACCCAGATAGAGTCTTTTATTTTTCAATAATTTTGATTATTTGACAATAGACATCATTAGTCCCAGCCATTGTGGACATTTGGGGAGCAAATCATCAGATGGAAGATCTCTCTATCTTTTCTTTCTTTGTCCCTCTCTCTTTGCAATTCTGCCTTTCAAATAAATAAATCTTTTTTAAAAAACTAATGTATACATGAAAATAAGAGATGATAGGAAAAGTTAAAAATGAAAGCACAATAAGGAAAACATAAACTGATGTTGAACCTATTTTTAGTATGTGGACTTTGTGCGTGATATTTGTTTGATTTACTATGAGGTTTAATGTTCAAACTAAGATATGTAGCATTGCAGAGTCTGCTGTAAACAGAAATTAAAACAGAAAATAATGGCAAATTATCAAACATGGATACACAGGAAATTAAAGCCCTATTATCATGAGACATATTTGTCCTGTGATTTATTTATAAAGCCTTTTCTCTGTGTATAAAAGAAGATACACAGCAAAGCACACGGCGTTTGTTACATGCTTCCTGAATTTGGAGGTTTCCCCAGCGTTGCGTTGGATTTATGTATCGCAGCCTTTCTTCTGACCAAGATTTATACACACTATGGGATTCAGTAGGAATAACCCCAGCAGTTCAGGACATGACCACTGACTCAAATAGATTTCAGTTCAATTCCTGGTTTTGCTACTTTCCCAGCTGTGACCTTGGATAACTTTTATTTTTCAACGCTGTGCTACTCTACCTTATACAGAATAAAAGTAGTATCTACCTCCAGGATTTTTAATCAGAGTTAAACAAGATCACTCTTGGTATTATTATTCCTGAAACACATTATTGAGGACTCATGTAGAAAACTTTATTTTTATTATTCTAATGGAGAATAGTTTCACACCAGACCTAATATATCTTTGTATATCTTCATACTCTTTATCTGCTCTACATTACTGAGTCAAATGATACAAAAGTGTATCATTTGTACTTGATTTTAGGCAGTGTCATTTTTGAGAATTTTAAAGGAAAAGGTACATATTAAGTTGTTAATCTATGAAATTATATTCTGCAATTGTTTCAACATCTGAATAGATCATAACTTTCTTCTAGCCCTGTTCCACTTACAGTAAAATGCCTAAAACTCATCTAGATTTTTAAGCACACTTTCTTGTCTACTATTCTTGTTAGAGGTCTTCATTTAAAACCCATCCTTATCTCATTCTTCTTCCATTAAAATATGTTAAATGCATTTATATACATCCAGCAATCATACTGCCTACTTTCCTCCCTATATTTTGTAGCAGGAGTTGTCTCTATTATTTCTACTTGAAAATGGGAGAAATAAGCCAAGTAGGTAACTTTATCAGAAAATGTTCAAGTCAATAATAATGAGATATATTATAGGGACTATATATAATGGATGAATTTATTTAGAGAGAGAAGTATTAACCACTGAACTATTCTTTGTTCTTGAGTTGTCCTCTTTGTTAACTTACTGACTTAAAAAAATTTTTTATTTATTTGAAAGGCAGGGTTACAGATAGGGAGGGAAATAAAGTGAGAGATCTTCCATCTGCTGGTCCACTCCTCAAATGGCCACAACTCCTGGGGCTTGACCAGGCAAAATTCAAGAGCCTGAAACTCCATCTGGTTCTCCCAAGTGGGTGCAGGGACCCAAGGACTTGGGCAATCCTCTGCTGTTTTCCCAGGTGCATTAGCAAGAAGCTGGATCAGAAGTTGGGCAGCCAAGACACAAACCGGTGCAATTATAGGATGCCAGAATTGCAGGCAATACGGTGCCAACTTACTGACTTTTAATTCATCTTTCAAAACACAACTCAGTGTCAATTCGTTGTGAAGTTTTCCTAGACTTTCTCATAGTTACCCTTCTCCCTTTGCAGTACTTCTGTCCTTTCATCATAGTTGTCTGATTGTATGTCTCATTTATTTACTCTTCCGTCTTACAATACCAACTTCGTGCAGGTGCAGAGGACATCACCACACTCATATTTATGGCTGGACTGTCTTGCAGGGTCTGCTCCTATAGAGCTCAATTTTCTATTCAACCATGTGAAAAATATAATTGAACAAGCCAGTGTATTTCACATTTAGGATATTTTCAATATTATATACTTTTAGGATTATAAAAATTGCCCAGAAAGAATAATAATAGATTATTTTATTCTCACCAAGTATCATTTACTTCTACTGAAACCATTCCCAAGATCTTTTTTTAATCTTTTATTTATTTATTTATTTATTTATTTGACAGGTAGAGTTACATACAGTGAGAGAGAGAGAGAGAGACAGAGAGAAAGGTCTTCCATTGGTTCACTCCCCAAATGGCTGCTATGGCCAGCGCTGCGCCGATCCGAAGCCAGGAGTCAGGTGCTTCCGCCTGGTCTCCCATGTGGGTGCAGGGTCCAAGCACTTGGGCCATCTTTCACTGCCCTCCTGGGCCACAGCAGAGAGCTGGACTGGAAGAGGAGCAGCCAGGACTAGAACATGGTGCCCATATGGGATGCTGGTGCCGCAGCTGGAGGATTAACCAAGAAAGCCACAGTGCCAGGCCCCCAAGATCCTTTTTTAACAAATCTGGCTAGTATTAATCTTCTTTTCTCTTTTCCCTCACTACTTATTGTCTTTTTTATGCAGCTGGTACTTGATTACATTTTAAGAAACTACACTTATACACTCACATTTTTCTATGTTTTTGTAAGCTGATTATCCTGCCAAGGGCAGAATCCATGAAAGAATTTTGGGGGGTGTAGGAGGAAAATTCTCTACACTGAGCATAAGTTGGGTGATTAAAAAAATACTTGCTAGATGAACAAAAAGAGTAGAACCAGTGAGGTGAGTAAATTGAATCTAAGAACTCTTTGTAAAAAGTACTAACTAGTTCACTTATTATAGTAAAAGGCAAAGCATTAGAACATTGCATGAAAAATAAGTCCAAGAAAAATAGCGAAGAAGCTAAAAACAGGACATTTTCTCCTGTAATAGAAAAATCCCTTATTAAATCTGTCAATAAACACAACAGCCACAAAATAATATGTTGATTAACTCCCACATTGCCAGTGACAGTTGCAGGTAAATAATTTAAATGGCCAAATTTTGGGTCATTCACTAGGTCCAGGTGCTGTTTCTTCTGCAACTTACAATTTAGTTCCTATAATTCTTACAATAACTTTATGAAGTAGATGCTATTATTATTTCACTTTGTATGCAAGGAAATCAAGGAAGCTAGGTAACATGCCAAAGGTCACAGAACTGACAAATGGTGAGGCTGAAATTCAATATGGGGTAGTCTGGTTCCAGAGTTAATGTTTAATGATTACCAGATCAAATTAATATCTTTCATATGGTTATTGATATTTTCCAATAAAATCATATGAGCTCACTTGTCCAAAGAATCATAACAAGCATTTAAAAAAAAATAACCATTGAGCATATTGACACATGTAATCTACACAAATAATGAGTGAGTTTTAATACCTTTTTCCAGGGGTGGGCACTTGGTGCAGTGGTTAAAATGCCACTTGGATACCAGATGCTATCTTGGAGAGCCTGGGTTCCGGTCTGGGTTCTGATCCTGATTCCAGCTTCCTGCTAATATGCACCCCAGGAGGCAGCTGGTGATGGTTCAAGTAGTTGGGTCCCTGCCACTCATGTGAGGAACATACTGATTCCTTAGCTCTGGTTTCAGAGCTGTGATCATCTAGGAGTGAACTGGGTTTGGTGAGTTGTCTGTATCTCTCTGTCCCTCTGCTTCTAAAATAAATAAAGAATTAAAAGACAATGATTGTTATTAATTTCTTGTTTTTAAAATGCCAAACTACAAGCATGCAATTCAACTATTTATACAATTAAACTTATTCGAAGTTATGGACAGCTCTTTGTGCAGAGCTGTGAGGAATGGAAGACAATAGACAGATGCTAGATGCACATGGACAGCTAATACATAGTAATGCCTTTTCCACCTGCAAGTCTGACTAAATCTCATAAGATGGCCAATTTATGTGATTTCACTAATCACAAAGATGTGGCGTGCATTTTAGAAAGATTTTCATAAAGTAAAAAGGTTTTTAATTTCTGATGATCAAGTTTTTATCAAGTATTCACATATGCATTAGCAAAACAAATGCTTGTGTCAGAAGCTTGACATTTAAGAAAACAAATTGTTTTAAATGTGTGTATGTTTTCAGAAGTGCAGTATCTGAAGTACCTGAGCTCAAGAGGGTTCACAGGGGAACATATTTTCAAAAGCAGATTTTGAAATCTACATTTTAAATTTTTTAAAGAAAAAATTTAAGTTCTTTCTTGATTGTTATTTGTTTAATGTTTGGGGCATTTTCTAGTACAGTTATTCAAATATTTAATTTATTTACTTATTTATTTATTCAAAAAGAGGAGTTACTGAGAGGGAGAGGCAGAGGTAGAGAGAGAGAGGGAGAGAAAGAGAATCTTTCATTGATTGGTTCACTCCTCAAATGGTTGCATCAGCTAGGGTTGGGCAAGGCTGAAGTCAGCAGCCAGGAGATTCAGCTAGGTCTTCCACGTGAGTGACATTTGGGCCATTTTCTGCAGCACTTCCAGGCTCATTAGCAGGGAACTTGATTAGAAGTGGAGCAGCTGGGACTCTAATCAGTGCCCATATGGGATGCTGGTGTTGCAGGTGGCAGCTTAACTTAAGGAGCTAGCTGCAACACCAGGCCTTTATAGTGCAATTTTTACAAAATGTACTCATTTAAGTTGTGAGGAGAAAGAGACAGAGAGAAACCCATCTGTTAGCTTACTCCTTAAATGCCCACAGCAGCCTAGAATAAGTCCGGCCAAAGCCAGGAGCTGGGAACTCAACCTGGGTCTACCACATGTATCTAACTACCTGAGTCAACCTTTGCCTCCTAAGAACTGCATTAGCCTAAAGCTGGAGACTTCAGGACACAACGGGCTTGGGACCAGGTACTTCAAGGATGTACCTGGTAGGTCAAACGGTTATGCCTAGTATGATATAAACAAGAAATAAACATACAAGACTGTGAATTCCCTGGGCCTGGTACAAAAGCCAGGAAGATGTTTTCAAGTGTTTAATCAGCAAAGAAGGGAAGCAGATTTTTCGAAATCTACATGTGAAAATATGTTCCCCTATGAACCCTCTTGAGCTCAGGGACTTCAGACACTGCACTTCTGAAAACATACACAGATTTAAAAAATAATAGCAGGTTGGGGCCCGCTCTGTGGCTTAGCAGGTAAAGCCACCACTTGCAGTGCTGGCGTGTCATACAGGAGCTGGTTCAAGATCTGGCTGCTCCATTTCTGATCCAGCTATGGCTCCGGGAAAGCAGCAGAGGGTGGCCCGAGTCCTTGGGCTCCTGCACCCACATGGGAAACACGGAGGAGCTCCTGGCACCTGGCTTTGGATCAGCTCAGCTCCAGCCATTGTGGTCATTTGGGGAGTGAACCAGCGGATGGAAGACCTCTCTCTCTCTCCCCACCTTTGCCTCTCTGTAACTCTGCCTTTCAAATAAATAATCTTTTTTAAAAAAAGACAAGAAAGATTAATTTTAAAAATAGATGTTTTAAAAAAATAATAGCAGGTGACATCAGTGTTTTATTTATCGTTCCACAATAACAGTTACCTTAAAACACAACTTCTGTTTTCTTACCTCAGGGAGCAAAGTTCTAACCTGCAGGGAAAGGGCAGCCAGAGTTGGCATTTTGTGATTTCCCAAACTTACACACATCACGCTTGCGTGCAGTGGGGGCATCTTGGCTCCTGGAACCCATGTTCTACCTGCCTTGTGGGGGGCATCCTGGCTCCTGGAACCACTGTTCTACCTGCCTTTTGCTCTCCTCACAGCGGGGACATAAACCACTCCGCTCCAGTCGTGTGTGTACAACGCCCACCAGGCTGAGCGGAAAAGCAAACAGCGCTCTCACACTTCGCTGGTTCCCACGAAGCCCAGGAGCTACCTCCAGACGCCAAAGACGCCTCGGAGCCGCGGTCCACAGGAAGGCCGCCCCACGGAGGCCCTGGGCAGACTGCTTCCTGGCCCAGACGCCAACTTGGCAAGGATATGGGGCTGGCAAACACTGATTAGTCAGAATAAAATCACCACAGGCAAAGCCCGGCAAGGCATAAATGGCTCTTTTCAGCGGGAGACCAAGAGGAGGGATGTTCCTGTACCCAGCAACCCAATTTACTTCTCACGGGACTCCCCCTGACCCAAACTCGCGTTTTCCACCGCTCTCCACAAAGTGAAGCCCGTGCTTGGCAGCCGCGCTGGTGCCCGCTCGCCTCAGGGACCCGACCCCCTCCTCTTCCTGCCGCTTATCGCCCCCACCCATTTGCCCAAGTGGAACTTTTGACTGGGTTCGCGAGGAGCGCGCGAGAGGAAGGTGAGAAGGTGAGGCGCAGCGCCGACCTCGGGGCGCGGGCGAAAGGAGAAAAAGGGCGGGCTGCCGCCTAGGGGGCGACGGACGCGCCGGCAGGGGGTCGCGGGCTGAGCGCGGCGGGAAGCCCGGCGAGAGCCCCCGCTCGCCCGCCTGCCGCGGCTCCCCGGACGCCGACCCTTGCGGCAGCCTGCGAGCGCGTGAGCGCGTGGCGCCGAGGCGCGTCCGCATCCATGCTCTCGCGGCGGGAGCGGCAGGCGTGTGATGCGAGGCTGAGCGCCTGGCGGCCGGCGTCGTGCCCCGCCGAGCCAGGCAGGGAGGCCAGGGGCGCGCTCGGGCTCCGCTGACCGCGCGCGGGGCGGGGCGCGGCTGGCGGGGGTGGGGAGGAGTGTGTGTGTGGTGGTGGGGGGGTCCGCCCGTCCGCCCGCCCGCGGGGGAGCTGCGGAGGAGCAGGCGCGCTGCGGCCCCGAGGGAGGGCACGGTTAAAGCTTTGCCATCAGCCGGCAGCCCAGAGAGCCCGTGCTGAGCCAACGCCGGTTCTGCAGCCTCCTTCACGCCCCCGAACCACCGAAGGCGGCGACACCTGATCCAGCGCGCCAGCACGGGTCCCTCCTGTCCCGGATACGATTACGCGGCTGAGACACGCGCAAACTCACGCACCGCAGTCGAGAGACGAGGTAAGCGGAGGGACCACGCCGTCCCGCGGCGGGAAGGGGGGCGGGCAGGGAGGAGGAGAGGGGGGCGTTGTTTTGCTCGCGGCGATCCGGGGGCGGGGTGGGGGGTAGAAATTGGAAAGCTCTGCCGAGGTTGGGCTGAGGGAGTTAGGAGTCGGTGGCGAGGGGTGCGGGGTAGAGAGCGAGGCCGGAGTTGGGGAAGTGCAAAGGAGGTCTTTGTAGGCGGCCCCCCCGGGTCCCGCCCGCAACCTCCTCGCTCCCATATGGACCCGTTGGAGGGTCCGGCCGCGTTCTTTCCTACCCGCAGCGGTAGGAGATTGCAGGGCGCCGATCTGACGGAAGACCTTGCACTTGACCCTGGGGAGACGTGCGCAGCGGAGCCCCGAGGCCCGAACCGGGTGTCGGGCGGCGACGGCGGGGCCCCGGGAGTTGCTTTGGGGACCCCTCCGACTCTGCCCTACTCGGCCGCCCCCCGAGAGGGAACTCGCGCCGGCCGCGTTGGGGGTGGGGAGCGTGTCGGGGCTGCTTACCACACGCGGGCATCCGGAGCCGCGCGACCCGCAGGAATGGACCTGTGGGGCGCCCTTGCTTTGAGGAGAAGCGCGTGCGGGCCCTTGGGGTGAGCCAGGAGGGAGCGCTGGCCGGCGCGCCGCAGGGGAGAAGGGCGCCTTCCCGGGCTGGAGGAACGGCGAGGGGACCGGGGAAGTGCGGTCTGGACTTGGAAAGACGGCTGCCCGCCTCGGAGAGGGCCAGTCCGCGCGGTGCGCCAGGGCAAAAGGACACCCAGGGGTGGCGCAAGCCGGGTGCCCAGTGTGTAAATACACGTTTACTGTTTTCACTGAGGGCTCCTGAAGTTGAGCGAGGGGAGCGTGCTCTTTCCGCTTAGGGAGAGTGCAGCTGCTGAACTTGGACCTGGGGTTCCTATCACCCTTTCTCATCCAGCAGGCTGGGTGGGGGGGGGGGGGGCGCTGGCAGTACTGGTAGTGGTGGCTGTGGCGGCGGCCGCCTGGGAGCTGAGCAGGTGAAGAAGCAGAACTTCTGAGAGTCTCATCAGCAAGGCGGCAGGCGGGACCGCGAGACTGGCGTTCTCACGGGGAGAGCAGGTATCCAGGGGATGGGTGACGATTTCAAGCCAGGTGTGATCTGGAGAGTCACCTTTGCTAGGAGCCAGCGTTAGCAGTGGAGAGCCTTTTTCTTTCTCTCTTCCTTCCTTCCTTCCATCCTTCCTTCCTTCCTTTTTTTTTTTTTTCCCTCCTCTACACTTGAGTTCCAACGGGAAAAGGTTATCAAAACCACATTACTCAATTTTCAGCCCTTTGAGGCTGTCACCTTGTACAACTTTTGTTTCCCAAGATGAATGACTTGGGATGTATGGTAGTTTGGCTAGATACCAAGTTTGCTGTTGTTTTTATGTCTGACCATTTCTTGTCCCCTTCTCCCCCCAAATCTGTATCCCTTCAGAATCTGCATGCTTCATTCCCACATATCCTGGGAATACATGCCTACCATTTGCAGGAAGGCTGGGCAGGGCTTTTAAACTGTAGTTAATAGCATTAGGAGTAATCACACCGTGTTCTTGGGAGATTTTTAAATTAGTTGAAAAGCCAGGCACTGCAATAGTATGTGGTAAATTAAAGCCTTGGATTTCTCCAGTAGAAGCTATCTCTTGGTGGTTAGAAGTTTTGTTTAGGATATACTTCAGCAACTATTCTAGGCAGTGCTAGAGAGAAATACACTAGCATTGTTTGGTTTGCCTGCCACCAACAAGGTTAAGTTGACTTAAGTGTGTGACCTAGTGCAATAGGAGTGTTTAATACTGTGGTGAAGCATGGTGCCCTGACATTTAGTAAAACACTTGAATCTCTATTTACAACTTGGATACAGCTGAGTAGCGCCATACTTTTTACTTTTTCCAGCTAATACTATTCCAGAGGTTCAAGTTCTATCTAAATCCAAAATCTCCAGAGCATCATGTTTGTATTTATACGTGGTGCTCATGTTAGGATAAATATAGCAATGCAATAAAGATATTTATAACAAAAATTGTTTTTTGTAAAATTTATTTTCTGGATTTTTTATAGTTTGCCAGTTCACATTTCTCAGTGATTTAATTTAAGTTATAACAACCTTCTGTTTAAGTTCCATTTAAATATTGCCAAAACACCCCCACTCTCAATCTTCCGACTGCTTTTCAAAATTATTTATGTGCTTAATTATCAAAAATAGATTTACTGCTGTTTTGTTTCATACTCAGTTTTCAGCATGCTCCTGGAAAATTCCAAGATAAATGAGCAGAGTGAGAATTTTTGGTTGTTTATACTGGGCATCTCAGTTTTTTTTTTTTTTTTTTTAACATCATCTGAATTGGTGCATGTTAAAATAAACACATTTTCTGGAAAGCTGACCCCTTACTCCATTAATTACTGAAAGCTTGAAACAAGTGAAATTTTACTGTGTTCCTTGTTCCCTTGGAGGATATTAGAAAGTTATTTTTTTGTTGTTGGGTTATTATGAGCGTGGATTCATAAAGAATTGAATAGCACTATTCGTTGAGGTGTATAGAGCTGTTTTTTGTTTATTGTAAATGGTCTCAGCCTGCAGCTTGAAATACTAGAATGGAGACAGAAGTACCATTCTTCTTTTTATGGTTTTTCTGGGTCCTCTTTCTGTTATCAGCTATCACTTTCTAGTGCTGTCAGGCTGTGAGCGGCCCTCTTGCTATATTATCTGTTGTCTCCTTTTCCCTGGTACGATCTGGACTGCTGCCTGAGTAGAAAGCCTATGGATTTTGTGACAGATATTTTGTCTTCACATGCTGTATTTCTGGACTGGATTGTAAGATGTATGGTTGAAGTTTTCAGAAACATGGCCTCTAAATACACAATTACATTTTATTTTATTATAGAAAATTTTGTCTGTCTTTTGAAAATTTTTCACTTTTCTGTGAAATTGGAGCAGTGCTTTAAAAATGTTGCTTTTATGATAGGCCCATATTGACTTCATTTAGGAATATGTATTGTGTGTTTTACACACCACTTTCTACCGCTGGAATTCTGACCCTATGTAATGCTGTTACCATTTCCTTTTCCTGAAAGCTAGAAATGAATAATGTGATCTTGCTAACCACACTTGGGACTTGTTTAGTTATTTAAATATTATTTTGCATACCTACCTATGCAGGAGTTGTAATTTAATTTAGTCTCTAAAACAGCGGTGATCATACCATCTTAATCTGAAGCATTTATAAATATTCAGGTTTCTCTTCAACAGATATTTGTTGAAAACCTACTCTGTGCCATGCACTGTGCTATAGGGATGGGAGACAGCTGAGACCCTGAGAGGGCTCTGGGTTAACAAGAGAGAGATGGATAGGAAAGAGGTTAGTTTCATTGGGTACAGGAGAGTGCTGTAAATGGTGCAAGTGCTGTGATAACGATGTGCACAGAGTCCTCTACACAGATATTTGGAAGTGGCCACTTCTGCATGGAAGCAGAAGACTAGAAAAGCTTGGAAGAAGGTGATGTAAAAGATGAGTTGTTGTAAGCAGGAGTCAGAACATAGAGGGCTGTTTGCCATACTGAGGAGTGGACCATTTTCTGTCCGAGGTTGTTTTAAGCAATGGAATGATATAATGAGAAGACAACTCTCTCAGCAATCTAGAAGGATGGATCTGAGGAATGTGAAATGGTAACTGCCATTGAGAAGGTATTGAAATGACCTTGGTAATAGAAGATGAGGGCCTTACCACTAAAGAGGTAGCAGTAAGCTAAAGAACAAGTTTGGTCATGGAGCTATTCAGGAGGTGGAGTCCTTGAGATTAGGTGGGGTTAAACGTGGAGTGGGGGAGGGTGGGACAAGAGGATGGGGAGGGAGGGAGAGGCAGATTTGAGATGCAAGGGTGACTGACTTCAATTTTTGACATGTGGAATGTGAAGTGCTCATAGAAAAGGCAACAGGAGATCTATGTCCAGAGATAATGTTACACAAGTTCTGAGAAGAGAGGTCTTTGGCTAGATAGTAGGTAGGTGAACAAAAGGATGGATGGATGGATGGATGGATGGCTGAACTGATTTAGCAGCTTCCAGCATATAGGTGATTGTACACAAAAGTTGATATGTTTTCTAGGGCAAGTACCAAGATTTAAGAAGGAAATAGAAGCTTGAGAAGATCTTAAAATCTGAGAGTTAGCTAGAGAAATACAGAGAAACAGAACAACCAGAGGGTCCAGAGGAAGAGAGGAAGGGGAACACTAGGTGGGGAACAGGTTTCGTTTCGTTTCGTTTCGTTTCTTTACTTTTCTCTTCTTTTCTTTTCCTTTCTTTTCTCTTCTCTTCTTTTTCTTCCTCTCTCTCTTCCTCTCTCTCTCTCTCTCTCTCTCTCTCTCTCTCTAAAGGAAAAGTATTTCAAAGAATGAGAGGTCAGATACTACAGTGAGAGGTATTAGAGAGTCCTGGTTTTGTCCCTAATAGTCCCAAGACCTTGGTCTCACATTTCCATTTGCTCATCCACAAATTGGGGATCCAAGTGCTTCTTTTAATCCTCAGAATAGTGCTGCTGTGAGGATTGAATCAGATAAGTTCTGTCAGGCACAATGTGTGGAAGGTTACTGGTTTGTGTTAATACATGCTAGTTGCTTTTATGAAAACATGACTTGGATCTGTGAGTAGGAGGTCCTTAGTGACTTTTGCTTCAAAACTTCTGGTTCTCAGGATTCAGGGCAGTAGATCAAAAAGACATTTTGAGATGAAAACTTGATCATATCCTATGGGTTAGAAGCCAGTAAAATAGCAGTAATTGAAAAATTTGAAGGTTGCAGACAGAACAAAGTAAATAGTCCTTGAAGAAAGGGTGAGAGTTGCCACAAATGTTCTGGGGAGAAGTTAGCAAGGGCTGCTAGCCTTTACATGTTTTTGTTTGTTTGTTTGTTTTTTAATGTTTGTTTATTTATTTATTTTAAATATTTATTTATTTATTTGAAAGAGTTACACAGAGAGAAGGAGAGGGAGAGAGAGTTCTTCGATCAGTTGGTTCACTCCCCCAATTGGCTGCAATGGCCTGAGCTGCGCTGATCCAAAGCCAGGAACCAGGAGCTTCCTCTGGGTCTCCAACACGGGTGCAAGGGCCCAAGGCCTTGGACCGTCTTCCACTGCTTTCCCAAGCCATAGCAGAGAGCTGGATCGGAAGTGGAACAGCTGGATCTTGAACTCGTGTCCATATGGGATGCTGGCACTGCAGGGCAGGGCTTTAACCCGCTGCACCACAGTGCCAGCCCTAATGTTTATTTATTTAGTTTCACCTAATTAACAGGTATAACAACAGAGAGCTGGGAGAGAAAGAGAGATCCTCCATCTTCTGGTCTGCTCTTCAAATGCCTAAAAGAGCCTTGACTAGGCCCTTCTGAAGTCAAGAGCCAGGAGCCAGGAACTCCATCCTAGTGTCCCACATGGATGACAGGAGCCCAAACCCTTGAACCATCATCTGCTGCCTATCAGGATACATTAGGGAGAAACTACATTAGAAGTAGACCTGCCCAGACTTAAGGTGGCAGTCCTGTGTCACGCATCCTTTCATGTGTGATTTTTTTTTTAAAGATTTATTTATTTATTTGAAAGTCAGAGTTACACAGAGAGACAGAGAGATAGAAAGGTCTTCCATCCAATGGTTCACTCCCCAATTAGCTGCAACGGCCGGAGCTGCGCCTGTCCAAAGCAGGAAGCCAGGTGCCTCCTCTGGGTCTCCCACGTGGGTGCAGGGGCCCAAGGACTTGGGCCATCTTCTACTGCTTTCCCAGGCCAGAGAGAGAGCTGGATCAGAAGTGGAGCAGCGGGGTCTCAAACCAGCGCCCATTTGGGATACCAGCGCTTCAGACCAGGGCGTTAACCCGCAGCACCACAACGCTGGCCCCCTGTGTGATGTTTTAAAAACACTTGGGGGCCTGGTGCTGTGGCATGGCAAGTTAAGCTGCTGCTTGCGACACCAGCATTCCATATCAGAGGGTCAGTGCAAGTTCTTCCTATCCAGCTCCCTGCTAAGCTTGGGAAGGTGGTGAAAGATGGTCCAAATGCTTGGATATTTGCCACTTATGTGGGAAACCCAGATGGAGTTGAAGGCTCCTAGCTTCGGCCTATCTGAGCCCAGGCTATTGTGGCCATGTAGGGACCAGTGGATGGACAATTTCTCTCTTTGTCTGAATCCCTCCATCTTTGTCACTGTGCCTTTTAAATGAATCAAATAAATCTTTTAAAAAAATCTGGTAAGCAAATCATAGGCATTTTTCATGTGTTTTTTTAAAAAAGTATTCCTGATATGTATTTCCTAGCTCCTGAGATAATCAAGATAATGTTATCTATTTTCATATTGTGGTTCTTCAAAAAATTAATGGAAAATATATATTATGCCAAAATTGTGCATGAATTTTAATTTTTTCATACCAAAATAAGCTCATCTTTTGATTCCACTTTTTCTACAAACTTTCTGAAGTACTCTTTTGGACTCTGAAAACAACAAAAGACAGTAGTATCACAGGTTAACAAAATATAATTTAAAAATATTTTATTTATGTGTTCATTTATTTGAAAGGCAAAGATAGAGAGAGAGAGAGAAAGAGACAGAAGATAGACACAGAGAGATTTTTTTATCTGCTGATTCACTCCCTAAATGCCTATTAGCAGGGACTGGAACAGGTTAAGACAGAAGCCCAGAGTTTCAGCTGGGTCTTTCACGTGGGTGGCAGAGACCCAAGTATTTGAGCCATCAACTGCTGTTTCCCAGGTTGCATGTTAGCAGGAAGCTAGAGTCAGGAGCAGAACTGGGACTCTAACCCAGGTACTTCTGTGTGGAATGTAGGCTTCCCAAGCATCTTCTTAGCCTCTGTGCCAAATGTCTGCCCCTAATTTAATATCTGATGATTCAGAAGACACTTCCATATGTTGTGGAGTTTTAAAAATTAATAATGTGAGACAAATTATTAACCTGTTTGTAATGAAGGAAGGATT
Source organism: Lepus europaeus (assembly GCF_033115175.1). Classification (NCBI taxonomy): domain Eukaryota; kingdom Metazoa; phylum Chordata; class Mammalia; order Lagomorpha; family Leporidae; genus Lepus; species Lepus europaeus. The sequence continues at coordinate 62,885,560 of NC_084834.1, read as the reverse complement.
GATTTCTAGATGTTTGTTTTTATGTTTTTGAGTCTACTCTGGTAAAATTTAAACATATCTACTTTTTATCTTAGGATTTTCTGTGTTTGGATGATAGAATGCTTTATATTGGATATAAATATCAAAAATAATTTTCGATTTGAATATGTACATATAGTATTTTAACACGTCATGCATGAACTGGTTTCTTCAGAAACTCACCAAGTGAGTGTAGTACATATTGTTATTAGTTGTATGTAAGGCTTACAGGTGATTAATTGGTTATAGATAAAATTAATTATTCTTTTAAAATTTAAGTTAGCATGACTATTTCAGTACATTCTATTGTTAGTCATTATTTGCCATTTTAGAGCAGTACCTTTAGACACTTGATAAATATTTGAGTAAATGAAATTTGTTCCATGTATGTAAGGTGAAAGGAAGTCTGTTATGCATGTAATTGTAATTTTTAATATCAAGTGAAATTATTTGTTAATTTATCAAGTTTAATATAATTTAAACTTAATATGATACTTAATTTAATATTTCATATGCTGTTCTTGGAATTCTCCAGCCACACTCTTTGCTACCAGCACATCTAGTGCTTTTTGATAACCATTCTTACTTTGTCATGATATATGGTCCTGTTATTTGCAAAACATAGTGATCTATGCAGGTAATGTTTAGTTTAGGAGTTTTGCCAGTTCCATATTATATGTTCACTCACAGGCTCAGTTTCAGAGTGTATGCTGTCCAGTACTCCTTTACAGGGTTAACAAATGTCAAGTTGAAATTGACTTATTACTGGGGTGCCACACCTAGGTAAGCGTTGAGGAGTGCACAGCCAAAACAAAATGATACCTTTGGGTTTATGAAAGATGACAAGATATGTAAGACAACTTAGGTCAATTCTTGTTCTATGGCTAGAAATTAATGTCAGTTTTAAGACATTTGGATCACTTGGAAAGAACATATAATGGGAACATTTCAGAGATAATATGTGTTTTGCTATATACCTGAATAGCTATTGCGTAAGAGCGACTATATTGGTTTTATTTTGAAGGTATAATCAGTTTGCATGGACTTGATGTAGATAACAGAAATGCTCTGTAAGTAATTCTGCCTAGTAAAATATTTACATTTGTAACTGAATTGTTAAATATTTGCTTGATTTGGCAGTATTACATAACAAGATATTTGTAAAATCATTTTGCATTTGTATTGGTTTTGAAGAAATTTAAAACAGGAAATGTTTTCAAGACACCAATAATTTTTTGTTTGTTCTTATTTATTTATTTATTTATTTTTATTTTTAGCTTTTATTTAATAAATATAAATTTCCAAAGTACAGCTTTTGGATTACAGTGGCTTTTTCACCCTATAACTTCACTCCCACCCGCAGCCATCTCATCTCCCACTCCCTCTCGCATCCCATTCACATCAAGATTTATCTTTATTTACAGAAGATCAATTTAGTATATACTAACTAAAGATTTCAGCAGTTTGCACCCACACAGAAACACAAAGTGTAAAGTACTCTTTGAGTACTAGTTATAGCATTAATTCACATAGTACAACACATTAAGGACAGAGATCCTACATGGGGAGTAAGTGCACAGTGACTCCTGTTGTTGACTTAACAATTGATACTCTTATTTATGGCATCTGTAATCACCCGAGGCTCTTGTCATGATTTGCCAAGGCTATGGAAGCCTTTTGAGTTCACCGACTCTGATCATATTTAGATAAGGTTATAGTCAAAGTGGAAGTTCTTTCCTCCCTTCAGAGAAAGGTACCTCCTTCTTTGATGGCCTGTTCTTTCCACTGGGATCTCACTCACAGAGATTTTTTATTTAGGTCATTTTTTTTTTTTTTACAGAAGACACCAATAATTTTTAACTTACAGTATTAGCTATAACTTACCTTAATAAATCATAACAGTGGGGCTAATTCTCTTAGACATTCAGTTTCAATATGTGCTCATGAAATTAGAAAATAGAATCAAGTGTACAAATATGCTTAATTTTCTGTAGTCAGATGTTCTTGAAAAATTTCTTAGAAATTCAGTTTTTATAAATTGAATTACATTTATGGAACTAGAATATTTTATTTAAAAAAATTTTTTTTGACAGATAGAGTTAGTGAGAGAGAGAGAGAGAGAGAGAGAGAGAGAGAGAGAAAGCTCTCCCTTCCATTGGTTCACCCCCCAAATGGCCGCTATGGCCGGAGCTATGCCGATCCGAAGCCACGAGCCAGGTGCTTTCTCCTGTTCTCCAATGCGGGTGCATGTGCCTTCCACTGCCCTCCTGGGCCACAGTAGAGAGCTGGACTGGAAGAGGAGCAGCCAGGACTAGAACCTGGTACCCATATGGGATGCTGGTGCTGCAGGCGGAGGACCAGCCAAGTGAGCCACGGTGCCAGCCCCCAAAACTAGAATTTTTTAAAGATTTATTTTATTTATTTGAAAGGCATAGCAATGTAGAAGGAAAGCCAGAGAAAGAGTTTTTCATCTGCTGGTTCACTCCCTAAATGGCCGTAACAGCCAGGTTTGTGCCATGATGAAACCGGCAGACAGGAACTACATCTGGATCGTCCACATGGGTGGCAGGGGCTTAAGGTTCTTAGGTCATCTTCCCTGGTTTTCCCAGGCACATTAAAAGGGAGCTGGATCAGAAAGGGAGAAACTGGGAATAGAACAAATTCTCTGATATAGAATGCTGGTGCTGAATGTGGTAGCTTAACCCACTGCTCAGAAATGGTCCCTAAAATTTAAAAAACATACAAGCTGCATAAATACTTGTAAAACATAGATGGTGGGTATACAGATGTTTGTTATATTAATATTTATGATTTTCTGTATGTTAGAAATATTTTACATTAAATAATAGATAATTTTGAAATACACCATGTTTTGGGGCTTGCATTGAGGCACAATGGTTAAGCTGCCCCTTGTGACATTGGCAATCTCATGTAAGAGTTGTCTGTTTTAGGCCTTGCTATCCACTTCTGATCCAGTTTCCTGCTAATACGCCAGGAAAGGCAGGGGAAGATGACTTAAGTAGTTGCACTCCTGTTATCATATGTGAGACCCAGATGAAATTTGGGGATCCTGCTTTTAGCCTGTCTCAAACCTGACTGTGGGGGCCATTTGGGGAGTGAACCAAAGGATAGAAGATCCCCCTGCCCCTTCAGTCTCTTTTTGTACCTGTTTTAAATAAGCAAATATGTATCCTATTCTAAATATACCCAAGGACTTTGCTATTTAAAGCAATATCAAGTTAATTCTTTCCACAGAAAGAATTCTCCTTTGATTAAACTGTTTTGCAAATTCAGATTTTTCTATTTTGCTTTAGCAACTACAGATGTACACACACAAAACAAACTTGATTCCACCTCTGTGCCACGTTTAGAGTATAGGCTTATTCATAGAATGTTTTGATCTTTTTCATTGAAAATAACGATAATCTGATTCTACCTCATGCTCATTGTATCCATCATGTGGAATGGAAAAGGCATCAACAGGAATGACTAAAAATTAGTTTAAATAAGTGCTTTTACCGGCAGTGGTATGAATGATTGGTGGTACAGTGATGTTGTCTGCCTGCACTGAGAGAGCTGCCCTCTGAATAGGCAGTGCCAGACCTTCAGGCCCTTCCTGTGGACTGTGTTCCTGAAGGAGGCCCTTGTGCTTTACATAGCGTTTTGCATTCATGCTTTACTGGCTGTGCGGTGGTACTCACTAAGCCAATCAGGAGAGCAGGGCCTAGAGGAAAACTAGTCAAACAGGTTTGCCTGTCCAGTGAAAAGAGGGACAAAACAGTGAAAGCATAAAGGTTAGAAGGAAAACTATTTTAAGGAATATTAATGCTAATCACTAACTGTGTTTTCTTTTGACCTTGAAAATACTTTGGAGACATTTGTGAGAGTATGTCTTAAGGAAGATAAAGTGAGAGGGAAGAAGAGCAAGAAATAAGGAACAGGGACAGAGAAGCAATAGTGAAGGGAAAAAACTCAAGAGAAAAAGGAGTGTTTCAGTGCCATATGTGGGCTTTGTGTAATCTAGGTGTGTCAGAACAGGAAGCCATAGAATGAATGTGATTAAAACAAATGCCTGCCTGTGGTCCCCAACATCCAAAATAGGGCACACAATACCAGATCAGGGATGAGGTAGACTAGGAATGCTGGTGGGAAAATGTTGTAGTTACTGTCTCTGATACAAACTTTATCTTAGAAATTTTTCTTTTTCCCTAAACAATAGTAAAATGCTATTTCCAACAGGATTTTTATAGTTCGCAAATCTCTTACACGTTGGGTACAGTTTCACAAAAGTATTTATTAAAAAAAATTATTTTTCGAAAGGCAGAATGAGAGAAAGAGAGGAAGGCAGGGAGGGGGAAGGAGGGAAAGAGAAAAAGAGAGAAAGAGAGAAAGAAAAAGGAAGGAAGGAATGGAGGGAGGAAGGGAGGAAGGGAGATCATCCTGCATCCACTGGTTCACTCCCCCAAATGATTGCAGTAGCTGGACTGGGCCAGGCTGAAGACAGGAGGCTGAACTCCATCAGGGTCTCTCATTTGGGTGGCAGGGGCCCAAGTACTTACGTCATCATCTACTACCTTCCCAGTTGCTTTAGCAGGAAGCTGGATTGGAAGTGGAGCAGCTGAGATTTGGGTCGATGCTCATATGGGATGGTGGTGTCACAGGTGAAGGCTTTGCTGGCTGCAGCTGCACACAATATTGGCCCCTACATATGTGCATTCTATCATATTGTCCTCATTCTGCCTCTGGGCATTATCAAGTAGGTAGTAGCATTTGACAGACACTGGGGATGCAGAATTCTGAAGTCACTTCTTGAGGTCACCAGGATCGTACCCAGCAACTTCTTGGACGTGAGTGTTGAGGCACTGTGGGGTTAAGTTGCATCTTGAGATGCTTACATTCTATATTGGAGTATCTCCATTGAGTCTTGGCTACTCCACTTTGGAAACAGCTTCTTACTAGTGCACCTGGGAACAGATAATGGCTCCAGTACTTGGGTCCTTGCTACTCACTCTCTCAAACCTGGGTGTAATTCTAGGCTTCTGGCTTTAGCCTGGCCCAACCTGGCTGTTGTGAGCATTTGGAGAGTAAAGCAGGAATGGAAGATATCTTTGTCTGTGTCACCCTGCCTTTTAGAAACATAAATAAGTAAACTAAAAAAAAAAAAAAAAAAAAAAGAGAGAGAGAGAGAGAGAACAGAGAGCTTGGACTTCTTGGAGTGATGTACCTGCACTACAGCTTACCACCTGCCTTGTTTTCTGGAAATGCTGAAATCTTAACTCTATTGAAATTACATTTTTAAGAGATTTATTTATTTATTTTCAAGGTGGATTTAGAGAAAGAGGAGAGAGAGAGAGAGAGAGAAAGAGAAAAAGAAACAGAGATATCTTCCATCCACTAGTTCACTCTCTAAATGGTCACAACCTACAGGACTGGGCCAGGCTGAAGCCAGGGACCAGAAGCTTCTTCCAGTCTCCCATGTGGAAGTAGGGGCCCAAGCACTTGGACCAACATCCACTGCTTTTCCAAGTGCATTAGCAAGGTGCTGGGCCAGAAGTGGAGCAGCCAGGATACCAACCGATGCCCATATGCTACAGGCAGCTTAACCTGCTATGCCACAACACTGGTCCCTGAAATTACTTTTAAACAGTCTCTGTAGTCCCTACCCTTACTCTTTCCATGCCTTTCCCATGAGTTGAGATTTCCTTTCTTCTTGATCTCTGTGACTTTACTTTTCATGTACTCTTAATTTGTCTCTGCTTCCTTCTGGGAATTTTAAAGAACATTTGTAGTCCCCACACCTTTCCTCTTACCTCCTTATTCTCACTCTCTTGGTAAGGTTATATATCCTCAGGGACTGGACTTATAACCAGATGGTTCACAGACCTGTACACCTCTCACTCATGCTGGAGGACTCAACACTTCGGAGTTCCAAACTCAGCTTCCAAACTCAGGTCTGAAGTCTTCAAGAGACAGTTTTAACATTGGTTTTGATTTTACCTCCTCCTTTATCTCTCTTCTTTGACCATTATATCCTGGCTGGTCCCTGATTCAGTTACTGTATTCTTTTCCTCTTTGCTTTGTGCAGTCCTTCATCATGTCTTGGCCACTGAGGTCTCTTTCTTACCCTGCCCTTGGCCTGGAATCCCCTCTCAAAGCTGTCAGTCAGTTGCTTTAGGGCTGACCCACTTGCCTCCCCAATGCCACATCACTGTTGCATTCATTTTCCTGTGGAGACCCCAAACCATTAACCTAGCTTTCAGGTCTCTATTGACTGGTGGTCAGTCAGTGTTCTGATCACCCCTGTTTATCTTTTATTTCCCAACAGGGTTCCATTTACCTGTTTTTGAGACTTTCGCTTCAGGATATTCCCTGACTTGGAGTGTCCAGCCTTTCCCCCTCTGTACTGTGAAATCCTCATCCTTCCAGGTTTTGACACCCTCATCCTTCCTTGGACTCTTGCTTCCCAGGCTGTTTCACATTTCCTCAAATTCCACTTTTACATACATCCATGATAGAATAGCACTTAATTTTGTTCACATATTCCCTCAGGTGAAAGTGTGAGCTCTTAGAGGTGGACTCTCACTTTTTGTCTCCCCCATAGTGCCTTGGGCAAACAATACTTATCAGAGATAAGATATTCAAACATGATTGAATGATATCTTTAGTTTTGCATAAGGTAGTGAAGGTCAGTAAGTTCGCCAATTCTCTGTATGTATATTGATGGTTTCTTTTTGTTCTCCCCACCTCCTGTCAAATTGCATTATTCAAACTGAAATGTTCCCTTAATGTTTTTATTAAAGCTCTGTTTATTTATTTGAAAGGGAGAGAAAGAGAGAGAGAGAGAGAGAAGTATCTTCCATCTGAGGGTCCACTCCCCAAATGCCTGCAACAGCCAGGCTTAGGCCACACTGAAGACAAGAGCCAAGAACTCCATCTGGCTTTCTCACAGGCTTTTGGTTCAGAGGGACCCAAGCTCTTAAGCCATCATCTGCTACTTCCAGGGTACACTAATTAGTAGAAAACTGTATCAGAAGCAGAGTAGCCAGGACTTGAACCAGGCACTCTGATAGCAGATATAGGTATTTCAAGTATTGGCTTACTAGAGCATTTTATTTAAAACAATACTGCTGCATCACTTAGTTAAAATAGAAAAGTCTGATCTGTGGAAAGCTCATGTGATGATTCCATAGAATTCCTTATTATAAATAAAATACATTTTAGTAGGTTTTTGTTTTGCATTTGGTTGGAGCTTCTAATAGCTGGAAGTACATTTACAGTTGGTTCTAAGTAACACAATTAAAACAAGAGAGGTAATAAAATGTATTTAGTGTTTATTTTGAATGTAACTGTGCCTGATGTCATGAAAGTATAGTTGGAGAAATGAAGGTTACTCACACGAGGAGTACCATTCTAATGCCTTTCCTCTGCCCATGAACATTTTATACCAGGTAATTCAAAGCTCTAGCCCAGGCTGACTTATTTTTTTCCCTCCTCTGTGCTTGATTTTTCCTCTGGGTAACTGCAGAAGGGCAGGCCAAAGGAATAAGGATATATTTTAAGAAACCTTAGCAAAAAATGAGTAAATAAAAGGAAAACATGCAAGACAATTATAAGGGATGCTTCTCTGTGCTGTTTACCAGTATTAAGTATTTCTTGGGGCTGGCATTGTGGCGAAGCAGATAAAGCCACCACCTGTGATGCCGGCATCCAATGTGGGCAGTTCTTTTCCTGGTTGCTTCACTCACCATCCAGCTCCCTGTTAATGGCCTAGGAAAGTGGTGGAAGATGTCTCAGGTGCACATGGGAGACCCGGATGAAGCTCCTGGCTTTAGCCTGGTCCAGCCCTGGCTGTTGCAGCCATCTAGGGAGTGAACTAGCAGATGGAACACCTCTCTCTTTCTGCCTCTCTCTTTGTAACTCTGACTTTCAAATAAATAAATAATTCTCTATTATTTTATGCTTTTATTTTCATTTTATTTGAAAGGCAGAGAGACAGACAAAAGATATGGAGACAGAGACCTTCCATCTGCTAGTTCATTCCCCAGATGTCCACAATAGCTGGGGCTGGGTTAGTTTTAAGTGAAGAGCCAGGGACATCACTCTGGTGCCCCATGTGGGTGGCAAGAACCCACCCACGTGAGCCATTATTTGCTGCCTACATGATATACATTAACAGGAAACTGGAATGGAGAGCAGAGCAGAGATTCAAATACAAGCCCTTCATGGGATGTGGGCATCCTAAATTGGGTCTTAATCACTGAATGAAACATCTGCCCTTAAGTAATTAGTTTTTTTAGCATTAGCATTTTTTTTAAGAAATTGATTTACATTAGATTTTCAAGGTCACAGCAAATGCATGATAATTACTACAACATAATTTTTGAAGGCATTTAGAGTTATTTATATTACTTCCATCTGTTAGACTATGCTTTGGAATATACTTTCTCTTCAGCTTTCTAAACCATGCATAATATATAGAAATGGACCCCTCTGACTGCCCTGATGCTTCCTTGCAGCCTTCCTCTCCTTCGACCTGTCTACCCTTGCAGAGATAATGTTCCTGACTTTCTAGGGAAATTGAAGGGGCTATTCTAACCGTGGATTTACACACTGCGGGTGGGTACAGGGATGTGGATAGAGTGGAGAGGGTACAGAGTCTGCCCATTACTAGTACCTGGTTGTTTCAAATAATCCTATATAGCAGTTATCCAGTCTCAGTGGGGACTCTAAGTGCTTTGTGCACTTTCTCTTAATTTTTAAAGGCTTGTTATTTATTTGAAGGGCAGAGAGAGACACAGAGAGATATCTCCCATGTGGTGGTTCATTTCCCTAATATCCTCCACTGCTGGGGTGGGCTATGTCAAAGCCAGGGGTTCAGAACTCAGTCCAAGTCTCCCTTGTGAGTGCCAGGAACTCAGCTACTTGAGCTGTAACCTGCTGCCTCCCAGGCTGTGCAGAATCCAGGAGCAGAATCCAGGCAGACCAGTGTAGGATGTGGAACTTTGTGCTTTGTAAGCATTATTTTACCAGTAGAAATACTTCAGCTTATTTTAGTACAACTAAATTACAGTTCCTCTTCCTATCTTCATTGCTTTGCCTAAAAGGAGATGAAAGGGGAAATATTTTGAACTAAACATATTGACTTCCTGGACATTGTACAGTGGGTAATTATCTGTGACATTTAAGACTTAATTCAACCATTCATTCAGTAAACAGCCTATTCCATAATAAAACTCTCCTGCCCCAGAGCTCAGAATCATTGTGCATTTTTAGTAGTATAAACACATAAGGATTTTATAGTATGAACATTTATGAAGATCATTACTGAAGCTTTTTCAAAGACTGCTGTTGGAACGTATGTATCCCAGAGTTCAAGAAAACTCATTCTGTTATCTGACATGCAGTAATGACAAGTTTGAAGAGTCCTTATATGGTTCAGGTAAGAGATAACTGGATTGGGACCCAGGAAACCAGAGTGCCAGTTCCAATTCTGCCAATGAGTAACCACGAAGTAGGTGTGTGATGCTAGGCAACCACTCCCAGAGACTTTGTCCCTTTCTGTACAAATGAGAGGTTGCAGACTCAGATATCTTCAGGTTCCAAACAGTAATCCTGATAAATTTTCTAAATGAAAATGCATGTGTTTTACATATTTGATGTCATTTCAAGCACACATATATAAAGTACTAATGTTTAAGTAAATCTGTATTTTTTTTTTTTTTGCGGTACAGTAACAGTGGCTGTTATATACAATACTGTTTACTTATTTCATCATGTTGGATATCTGAGACACAAAACTGTACTCCTGTGTTAGCGAGAGAGTCTGAGGGAGATGAACTCCATCTTTTTGCAGCTCCTATCAAAATCTTAATCTTCTGGGTGTTAATAAGATTTTGCTTTTTTTTTTTCTCATAGTCTATAACAATAGCGATTTATGCTGGAATTTTATGAGAAAGCCATGGGGGGAAATTTGTTATTTGTTCACTTGTGAGAACCTCTGGAAATTGAATAAGGAAATACTAGACTCTTCTTTGTTGTTTGATTTTTTTTTTTTTTTTGTAACATTTGGCCAGTTTTGTCCCGAAAACATGACTGAGACATTGCATGGACATTTATTTTGTGACTTAATGATGATAATGTAGATAATAAAAATCCATTTGACCTGGTTATAATAAAGAAAGGATATGCATAGTAAATAAAGGAAACAATACTGTGACCATACGTTTTTGCACCACTGAGAATCTCTAAGTAATTATGCATTGAAAAGCAGTTTTCCCTATGCTGTGAAGGTATTTCCCCATGGAATAAGATGAAGATTTAATCCAGATTTCTTCTTCATTCACTGCCTGTGCTCTACCGTTTGAAATTCTAAAATTCCAAATTTGTAAAAGAGTTATAAAAAGTCATTTTAAAACATCTGCCATGAGTATTTTAAGAAAATATAACCTGTTAGAATTTAATGCCTCAGGCAGTATCAACTCTGTGGTCCATGAAACTTTTTCCATTTGTTTGAAGATGAGATCAGAACCAGCACAGGGAATATCCCTATCATTGGCTGAAATGTTGACCACATAATACAGATGGATGGTGATAACAAGTGCCAGGCTAGTCTTGGGGAATTACAAAAAATGAAATGCACATCTTATTTTGAAAGATATATATGTATCTGTAAATAAAATAGATAGTTCATATGTATACATAAATAAAATATATATGTATATATAAACACATAATTATATGCACATAGATAAAATATGTATTATATATGTATATATAAGTAAAATATATATTTTTATATATGTATATGTAAATTAAGTGCATATTTTATATATTTTTCCATGTTAGAAAAAATTTTTGATCATTTTGATGATAAAAAAGAAATTCTGATTGGGTTTCAAAATACTTTCTTGCTTAAAACTTTTGTGGTTAATTTTATAGCTAAACTTGTGATACTGTATTTTACTAATTATTTATTTATCAGAATAGATGTAGTCTTAATTCTATATAAAGCATACTCTTAAGTTTATTTAAAAAGAAAGGGTTTGGTTAGTTGTTTGTTTTTGTATGTTTTCTGTGACATTAGATAGTGTAGCCCAGTGATTCTCAATTTTATAACCAACTGGTGAACATTACATAAAGGAGAATCTTCTGATTAGGCCTCATCACTAGAAATTCAGATTGAATTGAACCAGGTTAATGGCTGCAGGCAGGGTTTTTTTTTTTTTTTTTTTTTTTTTTTTTTTTTTTTTAAGATTTTGTTTATTTGAGAAGAGAGTCACAGAGAGAGGGAGAGACAGAGAGAGAGAGAGGTCTTCCATCCATGGATTCACTCCCCAAATGGCTGCAATGGCCAGAGCTGGGCTGATCCGAAGCCAGGAGCAGGAGCTTCCTCTGGATCTCCCACATGGGTGTAGGGGCCCAAGTACTTGGGCCATCTTCTACTGCTTTCCCAGGCCATTAGTCAGGAGCTGGATCAGAAATGGAGCAGCTGGGACTCGAATTGGCATCTCATACAGAAGGAGGAGGCTTAGCTTACTATGCCACAGTGCCAGCCCCTCATGCAGGAATTTAAAACCCAAAGTTATAAGTTGATTTACTTGGGGGTGGAAATTTTGATGTAACTATGGTGTTTTGTGGGTGGGCCTAGTGGGAGGTACTTGGGTCCTTGAGGATGTGTCCTCAGAAAGTCGTTCTGCAGAAAGGGTTGGGTACAAAAGCCGAGTCTGGCCCAGCCTCTCAGTTTCTGCTCTGTTTTGCCATGTGATCCATCCTCTGCCCTCATCAAAGGTCACACCAATGTAGCCTCCCAATCATGGACTTAAACCAGCAAAACTGTGAGCTAAAAAACCCTTTCTCTTTAGACAGTTACTTTCCTTAGGTATTTCGTTGATGAAAAGCTGACTAACACAGAGGTTTTCAGGCTGCTGAGGTTTTTACAAGCTCCACGGATGGTTCTAATTTGCAGGCAGAATTGGTCTACAGCTATATATGTTCATAGATTGGCTTGCCTACTGTACATCATGCCATTAAAAACTTGCATATTATGAGGGTGCATCAAAAAGTTTGTAGAAAATTGGATTAATAGATACGTTTATTTTAGTATGAAAAAAGTCTGAAACCCAGAGTTTTTTCATCATAAGCATTATGAACTTTTTGAAAATATCTTTTCATGATTTTAAGCAAATTTTGTGTATGATTAAAAAATAATGTGTTTTCCAATAGGTGATTGGCATAGTTTATTGCTTGACCACATTGTACTGCTCTTCATTCTACCTTTTGGCTTTTCTAAATCTTTGCCTTTTCACAGAATATCCAGGTACCACCAGCATCTTCTATCCCTGGAGAACTTGTCTGGAAGATTAGTAATTTGTGACCTCCACCCCAGAATATTGAATCACAGTTTATAATAACGATGATCAGGCCCACGTTGTGACACAGCTGGTTAAGCTGCTGCATGCGAGTCTGGCATCCCTATAGGCAACAGTTCAAGTCCTGCCTACCCCACTTCCTGTGCATCTCCTGCTGATGCACCTGGGAAACCCTTGCCAAAATTACAAAAGCCACTGAATTAGGAATCATGGGTATGTGCCATAGTTTTAATTTTTACTTTCATCGGAGGCCAATTAAAGTGATGTAATTATTATAATAAAGTGTCATTATTTACTGTAATAAAATGATATTATTTTGTAATTTAAACTACTTGAAATGTAAGCTAACTAAAAAAAAAGGCTGTCTTCGGTTACCAAATATGATAGAACTCTCAAACTCTCAAATTTTAAATATTCATTAATAATTATTAACTTAGATAATTAAAATATTTTACTGACACATTAGTATTTCAAAATAGTTTAGAATTTGTAATAAAGTTACAATGGGAAAGTTGAATATTAAACTGAATTAAAATTAGAGGGACTGCCATGTGTCTTTAGTACTCATAAAATACTCAGAAAGTACTGAGACTGTGTTCGTATGCTCCTGAGAGATGCAGGTACTTTATAAGAGGAAATTACAAAACGCTGTTCTGGGACTGTTGGGTTGCTTATTCTGAGTTCTTTAGGATTGGGGGCTGTGTATTATATTCTATGAATTCCTTGGATAATTGAGCTTCTGTTTGAATCTTGATATTTTGGATCCACAGCTCCTTCATTGCATCTCCTCTGTTTCTCTTATTGCACATTTGTATTAAGTACGAGTTTCTTATTTGTCAATTTGGTGGACATTTGCATCAAAAGCTGCAGGTGGTTGTCAAAAATGCAGAATCTTGAGTTTCTCCCTAGACTGCATAACTGCTTATTTGCTGGTCAGATCCTGGAATCTGCATTTTTAGTAAGCCCTAGAGGTGATTCAACTAGACACTAAAATTTGAGGATTGTTACTTTTGATGATTAAATTTGTTGTGAGTTTTAGATAGTTAAATTTAAACACTATCACCAAACATTAATTGGATACAAGGGATACAAGATGCTATTCACATTGTCTGTTGATATCCATATTATGTCATTTCTCTTTCTATATTCTTGTATATCTCCCTTTACACTTGATGATTGTGAGAAACTCCTCAGGTGCCTGAGCCAGCTCTCAGTGATAAGGGAATAGGGTTGAGTTTCTCATTACAGCGTCACCACCTGTACAGTAGATGTGTGAGTAGAGATAACCACATGTAATAGTAGGTAGAAGTGGCAAGTGCAGCCAACTTGGGATGCAACACAATTCTTTATTACCTCTCCTACCGGAGGAGTTCTTTTGTATGCACCTTGGCATCAAAGTCCCAGAACTGAATTTTTAGGGTGGTTTTGATAATTTTCTATTACTTTCAGTATTTTATGTGCAGAGGAAGATCTATCTGGGTAGTGCTTCTAGAGATTTATATTAATCTCATTTTCCATAATGTGACATATCAGTGTGAAGACTGTAATAAAAGTAGGATGTTTACTATCATGCCTTTTCTTTTTTTTAACTTTTATTTAATAAATATAAATTTCCAAAGTACAGTTTATGGATTACAGTGGCTCCCCCCCACATAACTTCCCTCCCACTCGCACCCCTCCCATCTCCTGCTCCCTTTCCCATTCCATTCACATGAAGATTCATTTTCAATTCTCTTTATATACAGAAGGTCAATTTAGTATATAATAAGTAAAGATTTAAACAGTTTGCACCCACACAGAACATAAAGTGTAAAATACTGTTTCAGTACTAGTTATAGCATTAATTCACATTGGACAACACATTAAGGACAGAGGTCCTACATGAGGAGTAAGTACACAGTGACTCCTGTTGTTGACTTAACAATTTGACACTCATGTTTATGGTGTCAGTAATCCCCCTAGGCTCTAGTCATGAGTTGCCAAGGCTATGGAAGCCTTTTGAGTTCATGGACTTCGATCTTATTCAGACAAGGTCATAGTCAAAGTGGAAGTTCTTTCCTCCCTTCAGAGAAAGGTACCTCCTTTGATGGCCCCGTTCTTTCCACTGGGATTTCACTTGCAGAGATCTTTCATTTAGGTCTTCTTCTTCTGCTTCTGCTTCTTCTCCTTCTCCTTCCTCCTTCTTTCTTTCTTTCTTTCTTTCTTTCTTTTTTTTTTTTTTTTTTTTGCCAGAGTGTCTTGGCTTTCCATCCCTAAAATACTCTCATGGGCTCTTCAGCCAGATCTGAATGCCTTAAGGGCTGATTTATGAGTCTGCTGTGTATCCTGCTTCCCCTGTTGGATCGTTCTCTCCCTTTTTGATTCTGTCAGTTAGTATTAGCAGACACTAGTCTTGTTTGTGTGATCCCTTTGACTTTTAGACCTATCAGTGTGATCAATTGTGAGCTGAAATTGATCACTTGGACTAGTGAGATGGCATTGGTACATGCAGCCTTGCTGGGATTGTATTGGAATCCCCTGGCACATTTCTAACTCCACCATTTGGGGCAAGTCCGATTGAGCATGTCCCAAATTGTACATCTCCTCCCTCTCTTTTTCCACTCTTATATTTAACAGAGATCACTTTTCAGTTAAATTTAAACACCTAAGAATAATTGTGTGTTAATTACAGAGTTCAACCAATAGTATTAAGTAGAACAAAAAAAAATACTAAAAGGGATAAAGCATTAAATTGTACATCAACATTCAGGACAAGGGCTGATCAAGTCACTGTTTCTCATAGTGTCCATTTCACTTCATGTCTTTTCAAAAGGTGTTATGAGACAAAAACTATATTTTTTAAAAAAGAAAAAGTGATTGTTTAGAAATATTGACTGGAAGCATTTTTTGGGAAGCTTCGGCTTCATTTGTTATATTCGTGAAATGGCACCAAATTTCTTCCTTTACATTCAGCATTTTAAAATTTTATTTCTGTACTTAAGCAGTACATTCTTATACAAATAAATTTCTTTAATATTTCTAAATTAATCAAGACTAAATGAAGAGGTGGATTTTTTATTTTTAAGATTTATTTTATGTATTTGAAAGAATTACAGAAAAGAGAGGTCTTCCATCTGCTGGTTCACTCCTGTAATGGCCATAACGTCCAGAATTGAGCTAATCCAAAGCCAGGAGCCAGGAACTTCTTCCAGGTCTCCCATATGGGCACAGGGGCCCAAGGACTTGGGCCATCTTCCACTGCTTTCCCAGGCCACTAGCAGAGAGTTGGAGTCTTCCATCTGCTGGTTCACTCCTCAGATGGCCACAATAGCCAGAGCTGAGCTGATCTGAAGCTAAGAGCCAGGAGCTTCCTCCAGTTTCTCATGCCAATACAGAGACCCAAGGTCTTGGATCATCTTCCACTGCTTTCTCAGGCCATCAGCAGGGAGCTGGATTGGAAGTGGAGCAGCTGAAACTTAAACCAGTACTCACATGGGGTGCTGATGCTGCAGGCCAGGGCTTTAACCCAGTGCACGACAGCGTCAGCCCCAAGAGGTGGATCTTAAAAATCTGGCGTTATTAACTACTGGCAGCCAACTGGGTAGTTCTCCCGTTGTAAAGTTCCACCCAGATTATAGTCTTAGTTAATTAAAGCTGCCAGATAAGGGTTAGCGTTGTGATGTAATGGGTTAAACCATCACCTGCCACACCAGGGTTCTATATGGGCACATATTCGCGTCCCAGCTACTCTACTTCCAATCCAGCTCCCTGCTAATGCACATGGGAGTAGCAGAGGATGTCCCAAAGTGATCAGGCCCCTGCCACCCACGTGGAGCCAGATGAAGCTCCTGGCTCCTGGCTTCTACCTGGTCATTGCAGCTATTTGGGGAGTGAACCAGCAGTCAAGAAATTCCCATTCTACAAAGTGATTTTAAGAGAGTTCCTTCCTTTAGTACTTTGCTTGCAAACAGCCAGTCATCATTAACTTCGAAACACTAGAAAATAGCTTGATATGAAACATAAAGCATTTAGAACCTGGCTATTTAACAACTACGGAGCAATAAAACTGAATTTTGCCACTGTTATATGTTAATGTAGCCTTCTTTCCTTCCTCTCTTTACATGGTGGTATAAAAGTGGACAAATTTACTGGATGCCAATCTTTGTCAAATTCTTAGCTTCTCAATCATAACCTGCAAAATGGGGACAACTGTATTTGCCCTTGTGCATCTCTCAACATAAAATTAGATCATGCTCATGAAATCTGTAATGTGAGAAAGTCGCATAGTGATTAAAAACAGTTGGTGTTTATAGATAGTTGTATCCTCAGACATGGGGTTTGGTGCTTCGAGGTGACTGATTCCTCCCAGTTTTGCCAAGTCCCACATCCATTCTGGGCAAAACTAGTGTGGATGTCTCACTAGCGCTATCAACAGATACAAAATACCAGGGCATAGAAAAGGTCATTCGTTGCCTTACACACAATCTTGTGGGCATAAGCAGACAGAACCATTGTTCTGGCCTCACAGAGTGGGCCCCAAGTGCCTTCCTTGTTCCACCTTTCCCCATTTATGCTTTTGTCTGCCTGGTCCAAGATGTTAATCATTACCATGTGCTCCTTCCAGAGCCTGCAGGAGAGTGAAATGTGAAGCCTCTAAAGACATAAATTAGCGATGGCACATTTCAGTTATACTTCGGTCTCATTCTCACTGACTAGAACTTATTTATCAGATTAAAACTAGCTCTTAGGAGAGGCTCACAATTGTGGTCTCTCATCCTTTGGTCTGTGAGTCAAGCTGAAGTGGAAGATTTTATTCCTGGAAGCAGAAGAGAACTTCTGGATGCCATCTCAGTCTCCCATGTGCCTGTGAACGGGGCACAGCAATTTCCAGTTTCATTCGTAACCCCACTGCTATTATTAGTGACAATGATGCCAATTCTCTCATGCATTTGTGGCATGTCTGTGAATGTGTATGTTGGCTAACAGATGAAAGAAGACCCTGGACTCAAGGAAGAACTATAATGAAAACTCTATCTTTGTCTTGCTTTTCCTCTGCTTCTGTACCCATTTACCCCAGGGATTTTCTCTGTAATTCAGGTGCATGGCTAACTTCTGTGCCTAGGACAAACACTTTGGATTTAGAATTTTGTTCAGATATAAGCTATTTGGTAGTATTAGAAGATTCATTTAAAATTAAAGAAATAAATGGGGCTGAGTGGAGGTGCAGGTGTTCCATCCCTATATCCTGGTTCAAAAACCACAGTTTGTTGTCATTGTAATCATGTACGTATATTTAATTTTTTCATAGTGTTGTTACAGTATTTTATAATATTAAAGTTCTATGATCGGGCTGGTGTTGTGGCATAGGAGTAAAGCTACTGCCTGCAATGCCGGCATCTCATTTGGGCGCTGGTTCGTGTCCCTGCTGCTTTGAAAAAAATTCTTTAAAAACATGATTGTTAATAGTTCTGTAGTATTCCATTTTGAAATGTACTGTAATTAATTTGATTAATCCTGTACCACTGGATTCTTAGTGGTTACTAGCTGTTTGCTAGTGGAAATGAGTATGGTAATCATCTGTACATAAAAGTAAATGTAAAATAATGTGCCAGGGGTATTTCAGAACATTTGTATCAGTTGACATTTCTATTAGCTGTTTCATACTGTGCAATTGCTTTGCAATTGCTGTACCTTTTGAAAATCCTGTGAGTATTTAGTTCCATGTCACACATAAGAATACCTAGGTTTGATAACTACCTGTGGCTCCTGACCCCAGTTTCCTGCTAATGTAGACTGTGGGAGGCAGCTGTAATGGTTCAAGTAAATGCATTCTTGTTGTTCATGTGAGGAACCTGCACTGAGTTCCTGGCTTCAGCCCAGCCCAGCTTAGCCTACCCTGGTAATTGAAGGCATTTCAGGAGTGAAACAGAGGATAAGGGCTATCTCTTTCTGTCTCAAGTAAGTAAAGGTTTTTGTTTTGGATTTTGTTTTAAACCCAAGGCACTTTATAAAAAGAATACCAACAACCAAATCAGAAAACAAGAAAAGCAAAAACTGGGACCAGCATTGTGGCATAGTTGGTAGGGCCTTCGCCTGCCACACCAGTATCCCATAGGAGCAACAGTTTCACTTCCTGGCTATTCCACTTCCAATCCAGCTCCCTACTAATTGCTTGAGAAAAGCGGTGGAAGATTTCCCAAGTGCTTAAGCCCCCTGCCACCCACCTACATGGGAGACCTGGAAGAAACTCCTGGCTCTTGGCTTCGTCATTGCCGAGCCCCAGCCATGGCAGCCATCTTGGGGTGTAAACCAGCAGATGGAAGGTTTCTTTCCTCTTTCTCTTCTCTCTGTTTGTCTCTCTGTCTTTCCAACTCTTTGTGTAACTGTGACTTTCAAATAAATAATAAATAAAATGCATTTTTATTTTTAAAAACCTGATTTTTTCATAGTTTAATCATTCAGTAAATTTTTAAGCTCTTGTTTCTTGTTAGGCTTGGTGCTGGTCATGGGGATATAATGGTGTGGTCAAAGGTCGGTGGTTTGAGGGAGTGGAAATGAATCTGCCCATAAGAAGGTTGTGGAAAGATAGATACATTCAGTGAGTCACAGTGCAGTGACCTTAGAACTGTATTAAAGGGCACAAAACAGCCTGCCTACAAAGTAATGAATCCTCTTCTGGGGAAGCAGAGTTGGAGTTGTGCTCTGAAGAAGGTCAAATGGTGAGCACTGCAGGTGGGGTAATATTGTGAACAAATCGTCTTTCAGAGTGAGTAGGGCAAGAAGCCTATGGGTGGGAATACAGAAAGCAAGATGGGTGAGATGTGAGGCTGGAGACTCAAGGAAGGTCCAGGTAGTGCAGGGCTTGGGACACCATGTTAGTTATTTTGTAGGAAGCTATTGCAGTGTTTTACGTAAGAGGAATGACAGTAGCTTTGCATTTGGCAAAAATATTCCAGGAGTGATTAAGGGATGTTTGGAAAGTTTAGTTAGTAGATTGTTGCAGTATATGCAAGAATGGTGGAATCCTTCTGAGCGACTGTGGAGAAGATTGTGATAAATTGGACAGAGTTGAGAGAGTGCTCTGAGTTTACATCTGCATTGTTAGATGATGCTTTGGGTGCACAAAACCTTTTCGAAGAGGAAGTGGTATCAGAGATGACTGAAAGCATTTGGGATCTTCTCTCTGGTGTGGATTCCTTGGTATTCTGAAATTTTACCATGATGTGTGTGGTCAAAAATCTTTGTTCATCCTTTTTAGTTTTAAGACTTTTCTTTTTCAGTCTTGTAAATATTTTTTCTTTCTTTTTTTAAAAACTACTTTTCCCCTGCTTGATGTATGTTAAATTGGTCATTTGTGTCTGCTAACTTTTCTCTTACGCTTTCTGTCTTATTTTGTTGTACTTGGAGGTTGCTTGATTTTTTTGGTAGTCATTCTGGATTTCCCAATTTTCTTGGTTTTGATCTTTTTCAGAAAAGTTTGTTGTTGTTTGTTTTGTTTTTTGTTTCACAGATAAAAATCTTCCTGAGGACATGAATTTGAATTTGGTAAACTTTTAATTTCCTCCATTACCTCTTTTGTCTTGTGACTAACTTTGAAGTTGAGTTCAAACTGCATATATGGCTGTGGTAAGTTAATGATCAATGTTTTCTCTTTAAGGTGCACAGATGGAAAGCCATATACTGCCTCTAGTATGCCAACATTAGAAGGGTCTCAGGTCTTACCCTGAGGTACCAGTTCTGATCCCTCCTCTGGCAGATTATCACTTTATTTAGAGAACTGATCTACTTTTTTACTCTAGGGGTAAATGTAATTCTACTACTTTGCCCATGTGGGAGTGATGGTTGATTGGTAGGTGGAGTGAACTGGGAGAGCTCCTCTTTAGAGAATTCTTCTACTGATTTTTTGCAGTGTGCCCTATTCTTGGTCTCCTCACACATACATGTTAAATTCAAAGCCACCCTTGAAGGAGTTTTCATGTCTGCCAAGACCTCTCTGTGCATTTTGAGTCATGACTTCTTATACTCTTTCTTTTATCACTCAATGAGCTCTTCTCAGAATTTGTTTGCTAGAAATTTATCAAGACTTCATTCCATTGATGACTACAGCCCTGACAATATCTGATTACTCATCCCATTTCTCAAGACTATTACGTATTTATTCCTGTTTATATCCCTCAGTCAAATTTCTAATGGACTTTGAGAAAAAAGCAGTAAAACCACTTGTGTTCAATCTGCTATCCAAAACTAGAGACCTGAGCTCTGGATGCTCAAAATATTCCAAACATACATAGTGGATATGGAACCAAATGTAATATTTGTTAAAGTGATTTTGTCTTTATTTTAGACTATTTTTCTCAATTCAGGTAATGATTTTAATATCAACACTTTTAATGGGTTTATTTTAAAATAATGTTAATATGGTACCATCTGATTTACTTTGGGACAGGCCTAAAGTAAAACTTTTATGCTGATTTTATTTTTTCAAATATTGAGCTAATTAAAAATTCATTTGTTGCGGCTCGTGTTGTGGTGTAGTGGGTTAACCATCGCCAGGCAGCATCCCTTATGAGCACCGATTAAAGGCTCAGCTCCTTCATTCCCAGCCTAGGAAAGCAGTGAAACATGGCCCAAGTTCTTGGGTCCCTGCTACTGACGTGGGAGACCTGGATGGAGTTCTTGGCTCCAGGCTTCTGTCTGGCCGAAACCTGCTGTTACAGGCATTTGGGGAGCAAACCAGCAGCTGGAAGATTCTTTTCTCTCTCTGACTTTTCCTCTCTTTCTGTTACTTTACTTTTCAAATAAATAGATACTCTTCCTCCTTTTCTCTCTCTTTTTAAAAAATATTCCTTCCTGTTTAGTCTTCCAAATAAGCATGGGTATAATTTCATCAAATTACAAAAAATTCAAAAAAATCATCTTGTGCAGTTTGAGAGGAATATATCCAATCTGTCTATAGTATATGAATGATTGCCTTTATCAGAATGTAGGTTTTTGTTAAAATAATGTTCCTGTACATTTTGTGTTGTTTCTATGTATGTATCCTTAGGGAAAGTATGGCCATATTTGCGAGTACAGTCAACAAAAACTTTTTTTTTTTTTTTTTTTGTGATTTAAAAGGTGTTACACAGGGAGCCAACATTGTGGCGCAGGAGGTTAAGCCACTGCCTGTGACATGTTCAAGTCCCAGCTTCTCTGCTTTCGAAGCAGCTCTCTGCTAATGTGCCTGGGAAGGCATCAGAGATGGCTCAAGTACTTGGGGATCTTCTGCCCAGGTTGGAGACCAAGATGGTGTTCCTGGATCCTGGGTTTTACCTCACCCAGACTTGGCTGTTGTGCTCATTTGGAGAATAAACCAGTGGATGGAAACTCTCTCCATCTTTATCTGTATTTATCTCTCTGTCTCTCTCTCTCTCTCTCTCTTTCTCTCTCTATCTCTCTATCTCTATCTCTATCTCTATCTCTATATCTCTATCCCTATCCCTATCCCTATATCATCTCTATCTCTATATCTATCCCTATCTCATCTCTCCCCCCCCAGTCTCCCTATCTCTATCCCTATCCCTATATCACCTCTAGCTCATCTCTCTCTATTTCATCTCTATCTCTCTATCTCTATCTCTCCCTCTCCCTCTCCCTATCTCTATCTCTAACCCTATCTCTATCACTATCTCTATCTCTATCTCTGTATCTCTCTATCATACCTCTCTTTGTCTCTCCCTCTATATATCACTCTTTCAGATAACTAAATATTAAAGAAAATGTGTTATGCGGGGCAGATGCTGTGACACAGTGGGTTAAAGCCCTGGCCTGAAGCACCGGTATCCCATAGGGTCTCCAGTTCTAGTCCCGGCAGCTCCTCTTCCGATCCAGCTCTCTGCGGTGACCTGGGATAGCAGTAGAAGATGGCCCAAGTCCTTGGGCCCTTGCACCCAGGTGGGAGACCTGGAAGAAGTTCTTGGTCCTTGGCTTAGGATTGGTGCAGCTCTGGCCATTGCAGCCATCTGGGGAGTGAACCAGCAGATGGAAGACCTCTCTCTCTGTCTCTACCTCTCTCTGTTATTGTTAGTATCTGAAAGATATTTGTTTTTAAAGATTTTTAAATTATGTATCTGAGAGGTAGAGTTACAGACAGTGAGAGGGAGAGACAAGAGAAAGGTCTTCCTTCTGTTGGTTCACTCCCCAAATGGCCGCAAGGGCCGGAGCTATGCCGATCTGAAGCCGGGAGCCAGCAGCTTCTTCCAGGTCTCCCACTTGGGTGCAGGGGCCCAAGGACTTGGGCCATCCTCTACTGCTTTCCCAGGCCACAGCAGAGAGCTGGATTGGAAGGGGAGCAGCCAGGGACTAGAACTGGTGCCCATGTGGGATGCCGGCGCCGCAGGCAGAGGATTAACCTACTGAGCCATGGCACTGGCTCCGAAAGATATTTTTTAATCAAGTATTATTTTACAAAATTTATTCAAGAAAAGTTTTATGCCCACTGTATTTCTTTGCAAGTACACAGAAAATTTTAACATTTACAATTCACACATCCAGAGAAAAACACTTATTTTGGTATATGGTATTACTGTGTGTGTACATATGTGTATGTTTTACAAAGTGGTGCATGAAATGTAGAATATTTAGTATCATAATTTTCACGAAATTATGATTGTCATATCATTTTCTTTTTACAACACTATTCAAGTGTTTGCATTGTATCAGTGAATGTCAACTTATTTAATTAACCTTCAGTTGTTGGGAATTTAATATATCTTTTCAGTTAAGAACAATCCTGCCTTTCACTTAATAAATTCGCTGGAATATTTATGGAAGTTAAATGTCCAGTATGTATGTTGCAGGTTGCTTTTCTAGGATACCATTAGTCACTGTAAAAGGGTACTTTAAAAAGTTCATGGAAAATTAAATTAAAAGATAAGTTTATTTGGGTGGTAAAAAGTTTGAAATCCATGCATAGTTTTTTCACAATACACATTTTGTGTGAAAGGCAATGTTACAGAGAAGCAGAAGCAGAGAGAGAGAGGGAGAGAGAAAGGTCATCTCTCTACTGATTTACTCCTCAGGTGGCCACAATGGCCAAAGCTGCTTCAATCCAAAGCTGGGAGCCAGGAACTTCTTCCAGGTCACCCATGTGGGTGCAGGGACCTAAATGCTTGGGCCATCTCTACTGCTCTCCTAGGCCATAGCCGAGAGCTGGATTGGAGGTGAAGCAGCCAGGACTCCAACCAATGCCTATATGGGATACCCACACTGCCAGCCCCATGTTTCTTACCTTTTAATCTTTATACTTCTTTTATTTTCTAAAACATGAGCACTCATGTTCAGAATTATGCTAAAAAGTAGAAATGATGGGGATAATTTTTAAGTTGCTACCAACCTTGTAGGTTGGAAAACTAGGTTTAAGAGTAGATTCAAGTGTTTGTGGATTGCTTGGATGACATTACACTTAATATCCCATCCAGCTCTGTCCTACTGTAATTATGTAAGAAAAGACAGCTTTTGCTTAAACTTGTTTTAAAAAACTCTGTTCTTGGCATTTTAAAATATCAAGTGCTGTCTGTCATGTGTCATATATTGAAATTATATTTTAAGTTTTAAAATTCTCCTGTGGTGTCTGGAATATTCAGTTTCAGCTTCTAAGTCAACACATACTTACTTGGATGTGTTAATGAGCACAACATTGAAAGTATTTACATTTTGGTAAGACATTTTGGTGGTGTATCTTGTTTTACAAATAAAACTCAGAATCATAAAAGATCTTAAAAAACATTGGGGTGGCATGTTGCTTAGTGGTTAAAATGCTGGTGTCTCACATCAGAGTGCCTAGGTTCAACTCCTGACTCCAGCTTCCTGCCAGTGCAGATCCTGGAAGGCAACAGTGATGGCTCAAGGTGTTAGGCTCCTGACACCCATGTGGAAGACCTGGGTTGAGCCTGGAACTTTACAGGCATTGGGAGAGTGAACAGATGGGAGTGCTCTCTTTTCTCTTTCTCTCTCTCTAAAGTAAATTTAAAAAGAGGATGCTAAAACTGACACCATGTAACATTTCAGCAAATCATTTCTTCTGATGGACACATTCAGGTAATTCTGGACCAGCAAGAATTTGTTTCTAGTTGTGTCAGCTACTCTCTAAATCACCACGATGGTATTTTTTTTATCCACCACAATGATATTTGAGATTAAAGCATCTCAGAATTTTTAATGAGAACACAACAACGTGCTATGTAAATGATGCTTCTTTGATGATAATGAGTGTTGTTTCATAAAGAGATGTGAATATGTGGTACATGTTCTTTTTTTTTTTTTTTTTGACAGGTAGAGTTATAGACAATGAGAGGGAGAGACAGAGAGAAAGGTTTTCCTTCCATTGGTGCACCCCCCAAATGGCCGCTACGGCCGGCACACTGTGCCAATCTGAAGCCAGCAGCCAGGTGCTTCCTCTTGGTCTCTCATGCGGGTGCAGGGCCCAAGGATTTGGGCCATCCTCCACTGCCTTCTCGGGCCACAGCAGAGAGCTGGACTGGAAGAGGAGCAACCGGGACAAAACCGGTGCCCCAACCAGGTCTAGAACCTGGGATGCTGGTGCCACAGGTGGAGGATTAACCTAGTGAGCCGCAGCGCCGGCCGTACATGTTCTTGTGAGAAGGTATTTTGCCATGTAAATTTCTGAATAGTGACTTTCAGAATATGTATATATATAATATATACAAAATTTATACATTTTTAAGATTTACTTTATTGATTCAAAAGGCAGAGTTACAGAGAAAGAGGGAGAGACAGAAAGAGGGATCTTCCATCCTCTGGTTCACTCCCCAAATTGCCACAGTGGCTGGGGCTGGGCAGGTCAAAGCTGGGAGCCTGGAACTCCATTTGGATTTCCCTCGTGGGTGGCAGGGGTTCAAGCACTTGAACCACTTTCTTGTGCCTTCCCAGGCACATTAACAGCAAGCAGGATTGGAAATGGACCAGATGTGGAGTAACCAGGACTGGAATTGGAGCTTGTATTCAATGCAGGCAGCCCAAGTCATAGCTTAACCTACTGTGCCACAATACCAGTCCCTGAATCTATGCAATCTTTAAAAATTTACACATTTATTTATTTAAACTGGAGAGTGGGTGAGAGAGACAGAAATAAAGAGCTCCTAACAAATGATTCGTCCCCCAGATGCCCTCAACAGCTGGGGTTTCTCCAGTGCAGAAGCCAGGGACTGAGAACACATCCATATATCTCACATGAGTGGCAGGAACCCAGTAACTTGAGGCATCACTACTGCCTCCCAGGATACACATTAGCAGAAAACTGAAGTCAGGAGCCAGAACCAGGTATCAGCCCCAAATATTGTAACTGGTGTCTTAACCACAATACCACCTTAACCACAAATGTCCACCTCTTTTATTTTTATTTTTTATTTTATTCTAATATAATAGCCACCAGGCACAAGTAGCTAAATTAAACAACAGTTACTTTTGAGTTCCTCAGACATACTAGCCACATTTCAACTGCACTGTAGCCACATGTGGCTAGGAGATATCGTATTGGACAGTGAGGATCTTGACCAGTCTTATAGGAAGTTCTGCTGGGTGGTGCTGTTTTAGAGCATAAGCAGGTGTTCATTTAAAAATTATTCTTTTGGTAATTCTGTAGTTACTGAAATGAAATAGTAAAATAAAAAGAATAAAATAACAGTAAATGATTTGTTTCCCTACTATATTTTTGTTTTATTGTTAGTTATTTATAATAAAGTAGTGGTTTTAAGTACAACTGAATGGTGTGCCCACTGTCTGCTCAGTTACACCAAAACCTAGTGGAGAGAACAATTGTCTAGCACTGGTCTATCATTAAACACATTTTCCTGGACATACAAGCAGTGATACCAATAGGAAGGAGCTTCTAGGATAACTGTTTTTGCATAAATCTTATCCCTGGAACTCATTGCATGTCCATGGAAAATCCCTAAGAAGTGAACATCAGGGAAGCATGATGAGGCAATATAGTAGACTATAGACCTAGAAGGTATTTTCCAAGATTGGTTACTTCTTTTTCTTCATTAATCTTGTAATTGTAGAGTGAATTTTGTATAGAAACAGGGTCTCTCTGAATCTATTTACTTTTAAAATCTTTGTAACAATTCAAGCAGCTTTTAACAGATGTTTGAAATGCTCATTATTTTTCTTTTTTTCTTTAAAAAAAAAAAGGTTTATTTGAAAGGCAGAGTTACAGAGAGATAGGTAGAGAGAGATACATCTTCCAACAGCCGGTTCACTCCCCAGATGACCACAATGGACAAGACTAGGCCAGGCTGAAGCTAAGAGACTGGAACTACATCTAGGTCTCCCATGAAGGTGACAGGAGTTCAGGTAGGGTGGTGGGGGTCCAATTATTTGGGCCATCCTCTCCTGCTTTCTCAGGCACATTAACAGGGAGCTGGATCAGAACTATAGCAACCAGGCCTCAGAACTGACAGCTCATATGGGTTGCCAGCCTTGTGGGCAGCAACTTAACCTGCTGCACCACAACATTGGCCAACCTTTCTTTATTCTTAGTGACACAGTTTCAATTTATTTAGAAGTACTTTGAAACTTTTCTTGGAGTTAGAGAGGGAAAAACGTATCTGGAAATATAATTTATTTTATAGTTCAATGTTGATATTGGAAGAATCCATCACTTGGCTGCTGTTGTTTCTTTTTTTAGGTTATTTAAAATATTTGAATGTTGAGAAGGTACAGTTATTCAATTCAAGTGAATTTAGGTAGTGGGGATTTGTAGAAGTAGGTTGGTTGAAGTATGGAAATGAATAAAAATAACTAATGATTTGGCGATACATACAAAAATCTATGTTGAGTTGTTCTTGAAATAAGTGTCCAGATTATGTGGGGAATTGTTTAGATGTTTTCTTTATTTGAGATCTACTTTAGAGTCTGAGTGTTAATTGTACTGAGCAGGTTAGGAGTGTTTGCTCCCATTTTTAGTGTACTTATTTCTAAACAACGACAGAGGAGAACTTTGACTGTTACTTATAACCTGTTACCACGAAAGCACAGGAGGCTGCAATTGTACAGCTACCATCTGACTTGCCATTCACAGCTGAGCTAAAGCTACATCACAGGAATTGTGACCTGGGGCATTTTCATTTATGGATCCCTTCTTCAGTAAACATTTACTGAGATCTGTTTAGCCTGTTTTAACTTTTCTGTTATATTTCTCTTGTAGATAATGCCTGAAATGCACAAGCAAAATGACAAATGCAGAGACTCTCAGAATATTTATGATATTTAGGTGAAAGAGAAATATATGTCAAAGGTCTTTTTTTTTCCCCCTGTGGGAAAAAGGCATTTTCTACAAATTTTCAAACTCCTATTTGAAATAATTTTTAAAACATAATTTTTCTTTGCTATGCTTTGGTTATAACTGAAAATATAACTACTGAAATGATTTAAGTGACATGAACATATACTTGGAAATAAAAAAAATCTCCACTTTTCTTCCTGGGATTAACATTAACACTCAATTAGAAAATTAACAAATGTTTCATAGACATTACTTGAAACAGAGACATAATTTATCATTCAGTATTATATAAGCTTTATTTCAGATTTTAGACTAGTTTATTGATACAATTATCTGTTCTAAAATTGACCCATTTTTAGTATATTTCAGTTTGTTAATTTTGCTGCCAATTTTATACTTAAATTTATTTTCAAAAATAGAAGGATTATTCAAATAAATATTAGTATAATTTTTAAAAAGTAGTTCCTTAGAGTTTTGGATCATCTGATATGTTGGAGAAAGAGTTTGAGATTGTTCTGAAGGGTAAGCGTTATGTTGTGTCTCATGTTGTTTTCTCATTGTCTTACAGCTATGAAGTCTTACACTCCATATTTCATGCTCCTGTGGAGTGCTGTTGGGATTGCAAAGGCTGCCAAAATCATCATTGTGCCGCCAATTATGTTTGAAAGCCATATGTACATTTTCAAGACACTAGCTTCAGCCTTGCATGAGAGAGGCCACCACACAGTGTTTCTCCTCTCTGAAGGTAGAGACATTGCCCCATCTAATCATTACAGCCTCCAGCGCTACCCAGGAATCTTTAACAGTACCACCTCTGACGCTTTCCTGCAGTCCAAAATGCGGAATATTTTCTCTGGGAGATTAACAGCCATCGAACTGTTTGACATACTGGATCGCTACACTAAGAACTGTGACATGATGGTTGGCAACCAGGCCTTGATCCAAGATCTGAAAAAAGAGAGGTTTGACCTGCTGCTGGTGGACCCTAATGATATGTGTGGATTTGTGATAGCTCATCTTTTAGGCGTTAAATACGCTGTGTTTTCCACCGGCCTTTGGTATCCTGCCGAAGTGGGTGCCCCTGCTCCGTTAGCTTATGTCCCAGAGTTTAACTCACTCCTCACAGACCGCATGAACTTGCTTCAAAGGATGAAAAACACCGGCGTTTACCTCATTTCCAGAATAGGGGTCAGCTTTCTGGTTCTTCCCAAATACGAGAGGATAATGCAGAAATACAACTTGCAGCCGGAGAAGTCCATGTATGATTTGGTTCATGGGTCCAGCCTGTGGATGCTGTGCACTGACGTAGCCCTGGAGTTTCCAAGACCCACTCTGCCTAATGTTGTGTATGTAGGAGGAATCCTAACCAAGCCAGCCGGGCCACTGCCAGAAGTAAGGTTTGCTAAACTCCTTGGTAATTTTGTTGAAATGTAAAATAGAATATAAAATATAAAAGAGATAAGATTGACTGTCCTTTGGAAACTAATGCCACTCTAAAAAGCGGTCAGGACTCTAAGATCCCTCTATCTGTGGATCCACTAGCTCCCTGGAACACATTCCTGCTTTGAATGAGTGTCCCTGTGATGAGAGGCCACTCTGCTGATCAACAGAATAGCTGGTAAACAGGGTTTGATTAACAAGCATAGTAAATGAAGAGAATAGAGTTAGACAATTAGCTTTAATAAGGGTGGTTGATTTTACTTTTAATAAAACATAAATTCCACTGTTTTACACCAAATAGCACAACAGTAAGTCTGTGTATTTAGGCTCAGTGAACTCAAATAAATGTAAGCCAAGTGAATAGAAGTTCTTGAGGAAGTCATCACCACTAAACTTACGTCCAACAAAGAAAATGAAATACTGACTTTCATCAAAATAGACAGCTAATGTAAGTTAGCAAGAAAATTTAACTGTTTTACGGAAA
This sequence comes from Lepus europaeus, assembly GCF_033115175.1. NCBI lineage: Eukaryota > Metazoa > Chordata > Mammalia > Lagomorpha > Leporidae > Lepus > Lepus europaeus. Next base: position 62,855,985 of record NC_084834.1, on the reverse strand, counting down.
TCATATTTTATTGCCATTTCATTCCAAAGATGGAGTTAATGCCACTTTAAGAAAATATATTTGCTCAACTAGTTTCTTAAAACTGGTTGAGCCATCAGTGAATTCTATAGTGTTCTCTCTTCTAGTTTGCCTTTTCAATAGGTATCTCAAAGTAACGGGGGATGTACACATATCTGTCATTGCAGTGGATTGTCTAAACTTAGGTTGACTCTCTAGATTTAATCTGAACATCTGATGCTGTTTACCAGGATGCTCAGGCTTTGTTTCTGGATTTTCATTGTTGAAACTATTTCTACTCTTTCCTCTGAAAACAGTCACGCTGAAAAAACTGTTGGATTGTTAATTTCTAGCTCTGGGTACTACATGCTACGATGTCTGTCAGGGTCTTACTGAAGGGTAAACCCACATTTGCTTATAGGTGTCAGATAAGAACAATTACTGGGCAGATTTTTAAAAGGATAATAAGATGATTGTGATATACACACTGTAGACTTTTCTAATACAACTGTTATATTTAAGAAATAATACCTTGGTATATTTCATGTAACATGGAAGCATGGAAAGAGCCAGATCCATGCACTGTACAGTCCTAGCATTTCAAATAGATGAGGCGTCTAGAGACCACAGGGCACTGGTGCTCTCTGACATCAGCTACAAGGGATAGAAATTAATCATTGCTTATCTCTAATACTACAATCTCTCAATGCATCATTCTTCAAATTATCTCAATACTACAGTCATGTAGTATTGAAGCCCATTATGAATTCTTAAATTTTCCCTGTCAGGGTTACTTTGTGATATGTTACTCCTCTGTAAAGGTAAAATCAGATTTCAGATGTAGCTTCTACAGTACAAGAGTTAGTAAGCAAGTTGTTCTTTTTTTAACCAAGTCATTTATATTGCTACTCAAATCCACGTTGTTCTCTCCACCTCCTCATCTTCTCCCAACCAGAGTGTGGCCCTTCTACCCTTTTGCTGGCTCCTTTTGGCTTTTTTTTTTTTCTTTTTTTGGTTGTTAACAGCTCATCTTCAATCAGTTGATTGAGGAAGGGATCAGTGAAGGAATGGAACCTTCTAATTGCCTTTTTTTCCTCTTCAGCTCTTACATATTTTTCTTGAGTTGCAGCAACTTGAATGACATAGTATAAATGACATTTTATGCTCTGTTTTCTATACTGTATCTTTCATTCAGATCCATAACGTGGGAATTTCTTTTTCACTACAATTCAAACTTATTGCTTCTCCCATGGATTCTTTGCCCATTGATGTCCTAACCAATTTATCAGTTTTGTTTTACTTAACAAACATCTCAGGTGGTTTTTGGAGCCTTATGTAAGGTATTACTCAAATTGTCTTTTGATTTGCCATCTTTTTGCTTTGCCATTGACTTATCCTACTTTGCTTACTTCCTTAATTTTTTTTCTTTTTTGAATTTCTACAATGATTCTTTTGAAAGACTGTCTTTGATTTACAACAATGGCTTGTGCCAGTTAGTTGGGTAACCTACAAAGATACTCATTTATGCCTGCGCATGTGTTATTTATAATATGAGAACATGGATGAATATATTACTGTCATTGGCAGTTTGTTAGATTCCTGGTGTGAAGGGCTATTTTCCATTTCAGCATGACATGCATGGTTCTTGAACAGGGAGTATTTTGAAGAATGATGTATCTTAGTTTTTCAGATATTCCTTATTCTGAGGTATATTTAGAAATATATGTGTTCCTTTTGGAATTTTTTTCCTAGCGTATTTATCTGAAATAACAACAAATTAGGCCGGCGCTGCGGCTCACTAGGCTAATCCTCTGCCTGTGGCGCCGGCATCCCGGGTTCTCGTCCTGGTTGGGGGCGCCAGTTCTAGTCCCTGTTGTTCCTCTTCCAGTCCAGCTCTCTGCTGTGGCCCGGGAAGGCAGTGGAGGATGGCCCAAGCGCTTGGGTCCTGCACCCGCATGGGAGACCAAGAGGAAGCACCTGACTCCTGGCTTCAGATTGGCTCAGTGTGCTGGCTGTAGTGACCATTTGAGGGGTGAACTAATGGAAGGAAGACCTTTCTCTCTGTCTCTCTCTCTCTGTCTAACTCTGCCTGTCAAAACAACAACAACAACAACAACAAATTGTACATTAGGGTTCTAAAAGTTAAAGTTTCTCAAATGCCTGTATACTTGACAGGGTGTGATTTGAAACTAAAATGAGAAGGTCCAGAAAATAGCCACTAAGAACACATGATTCACTAATAAGAGCTTCACTGTTAATCACCTGAGTATCTTAAGCTGGAAGGGATTAAGTGTTTCAGATGTCTGGAAGTGATTTGACAGTGGGATCTGAGCTTCACCAACTGGGATGACAGGGTAGAGAATTTCTAATAGACATTTTTTTAGAAATATTCAAATTTTGAACCTAAAAAACTGGAGTGTCTAGTACAGCTTCACTCATGTTGTATTTTTTTTTTCTTTGAAATATTTAGAGTAGACCGAATAGTTCATTCATTTATCATACTGAGTTGGAGTGGCTCATCCAGGATTGCAAAGATAGTTTGCAGCAAAGGTAGGGATAATGTAGATTGCTTGCTATTGATTTTTTTGTAAGGATGCCTGCATCTCTTGTCACTCATTTTTTTTATCACACACTTATAAGTGTGTATAAAACTATGCAGATATAGCAATTTTCCAGTCTTATTTGACATCTAAATAAGTGTGAGGGTTTAATATGAGAGTCTAATGAAACCATTTACACTCTTATGTTTTAGAAAATTGGTAATAGGAATCAACCAAAATGCTAACGTTTTTGTTTTAAAATATAAAAATATTGGCATTGACTGAGGAAATGTTGTGACTTGACAATAGGCTCATTTTAAAACTTGTTGGAAATGTGCCTGGAGAAACTACCTCTTAACTGTATTTTCTACTACCTGGTAGCTCACAGGAGTGGATTAAGAGTAAGCATTCTGAGTTAGATCATATCTATGTAGTGGTTTGTCTGTTCTGTCTTTGAAGATAAGTAGAGAACATGGATACATTATTTTTTAAAGGTTTACTTTGGCCAAGAAGGAGGGCTCAAGGACTTGGGCCATCTTCCACTGCTTTCCCAGGCCACAGCAGAGAGCTGGATCGGAAGTAGAGCAGCCAGGTCTTGAACCAGTGCCCACATGGGATGCTGGCAATTCAAGCCAGGGCGTTAACCCACTGTGCCACAGAACCAGCCCTGCCCTGAATTCCTAACAGCACATAGTAGGTTACACCTCAACTGTTTGTCTTTTATCTGACTCTCTTCCTAGCTAGAATGTAATTACCTCAAAAAGTAGATATCCTACTTACTTTGTCTCTTGGGTGTCTGGAAAATGGTAAACATTCAATAAATGTTAAATATTAAATTAACTACATCAAATAGAAATAGTTGCCAAAAGGTAGGTGATTCAGCTTGTACAACAATGTTGTAATATTATAACCATTACCTGCTTATTCCAATTTTATGTTTGCATACCATCCCACCATTAAACAACCTCAAATTCCAGGCTAACTTATTCTGATGAATTAGAATAACAACCTTAATGTTATTAATATTGAAAAAAGGAGATAAGCATATATTCTCCATTTGTTGAACTACAGTGGTCTCTACCTTGCTCCAAATAAGCACATACACAGAGATAATAGTGAAGAATGGGCCAGCTGTCTGGAAAAATAACTTAAGTTGCTTGGCATCATGTGATGACTCTCAAAGATGACTTATTGCTAGGTTAGGAATATTAAGGGCATCTTGGTTTCAGCAATTTGTGGACCTTTTAAATTTAGGGAACTTGTCATGTGGAAAATTACAGATAAGACAAGAGATAAACTGGGATAAGGAAGAGCATGGTACCTGCCATGGAGAGGGTCAAGAGGTAACTCACTGTCATTTTATCACTTGCCAGAACTCCTTCCTAGAGAGAGGTTTTGTAAAGAATAAGACATTGAGCAACAGATTTGTGGAATTAGCCACTTGTGAACAGATCAGACTATGAGAAGAGGAATGAAACCAATTGACAATGGCTTTTTGTATTCAGTATTCATTGATTCATGTAGAAACTGTGACTTATTATATATAATGATTGAAAGCTGATTTCACTGTTTAAGAATGAAGTATTTGGGCTATGGGACAAGAAACCTTAGGGCTAAATGGATTGGTCCAGAGTTGCAACAAATGTAGAAAATTAAGACTATTTTAATAGTACATATGAATAGATTTCAAATGTTTTTTCCAAAATAATGTTAATTTCCAAACCATATGCAACGATACGGAAAATAGAATTAAAAAGTAAGTTTAGGGGCCGGCGCTGTGGTATAGCTGATAAAACTGCCGCCTGCAGTGCTGGCATCCATTTGGGCTCCAGTTTGAGTTCTGGCTGCTCCACGTCCCAACCAGCTCTCTGCTATGGCCTGGGAAAGCAGTGAAAGATGGCCCAAGTCCTTGGGTCCCTGTACTTGCATGGGAGATGGGAGACCCAGAAGAAGCTTGTGATTCCTGGCTTTGGACTGGCCTGGTTTCGGCTGTTGTGGCCATTTTGGGGTGAACCAGTGGATGGAAGACCTCTATCTCTCTCTTTCTGTCTCTCTGTCTCTGTGCAACTCTTTCAGATAAATACTAAATATTTTTTTAAAAAACCACTAGACTATAAAAATGATAGGTGCAACAAATCAAAATTAGTTTAAAAAATAGTAAGTCTCATTTCCTGCAAAAATATTTCAAATCCATGACACATATTTCCATGAACTTTTATGTGGGAGTTTCAAAAATTTTTGCACAAAAGTAAGCCTATCTTTAAATTCTGTTTTTCTGCAAAATTTTTGAAGTACACTTATACTGTCTCGTGAAATTTAAAGCTGGAGAGGATTGTAATAATTATTCCATATTGATTAAATGTTTTTAAAAAGATTTATCTTTTTATTTGAAAGGAAGAAAGAGAGAGAGAGAGAGAGAGAGAGAGAGAGAGAGAGAAAATGTAAGAAAGGGAGGGAGAGAGAGAGAGATCATTTATGTTTGTTCACTCCCCAAATGGCTGAAACAGCTAGAGTTGGGCCTGAGTGAAGCCAGGAGCCAAGAACTCAATCCGGATCTCTCGTGGGTGGCAGGGAGCCAAGTGTTTGGGCCATCATCCATTGCTTCATTGGATTGGAAGAAGGGTATAGGCAGGACTCAAACTGGGATGCAGGTGTCTGAAATGGCAGCTTAACCCAACTGTACACAGTGCCTGCACCCAAAATACATTTTATTTAATCAAAACATAGGTCCTCTTCATCCATAAAGTAATAATACGCTATGTTGGTTATTTGTATGAGGATCAGAAAACAGGACTGGGGCCAGCGCTGTGGCACAGCAGGTTGAGCCTCTGCCTGCAGTGCTGGCATCCCATATGGGCACCTGTTCAAGTACCCGCTATTCCATTTCTGATCCAGTTCCCTGTTAATGTGTCTGAGAAAGCAGTGGAAGATGGCCCAAGTTCCTGTGCCTCTGTTGCCCATGTGGAAGACTAGAAGAAGCTCCTGGCTTCTGGTTTTGGCCTGGCCATTTGGAGATTGGACAGTGGACAGAAGATCTCTCTCTCTCTGTCTCTGTCACTCCCTCTCTCTCTTTAACTCTGGCTTTCAAATAAATAAAACAATCACTCTTAAACAACAAAAAAAGCAAACAGGACAATAGTGTTTGGAAAAGACTAATAACTTAATTGTACCTACTAATTCTGAGCTTAGATATTTGATATAGCATGAGAGCTGGGCAAAAATGGTAGATTTTTAATGGAAGTTTATTAAATTAAAATGTACTTGCAGATATTTTTGCAGAAATTTGTAGATTGAGTGTGTATTTTGTCTTTATCACATAGTTAAGATACTAGATATTAAAAGACTCTATACAGGAAGTAAATTAGGCTGTATTCAAATTATCAATAGCCTACTGATATAGTAATTGTCCCTTTTTTTCTTTAAAGATTGATTTATTTATCTGAAAGAGTTACAGAGAGAGAGAGAGAGAGAGAGAGAGAGAGAGAGATCTTCCATCTTCTGGTTCACTCCCCAGTTGGCTGCAATGTCCAGGGCAGGGCCAGGCTGAAGCCAGTAACTTCATCTGGGTCTCCCACCTGGGTGGCAGGGGCCTAGGGACTTGGACCAGTTTCTACTGCTTTTCCTAGGCCATTAGCAGGGAGCAGGACTGGCAGTGGAGCCTGGACAGAACTGATGTGAGCATTTCAGGCTGCAGCTTGATATGGTAATTTTCTAAGCAGCATTGTAGTTAAAAACAACTTGTCAATTGACACTTTAAGAACCTGGGCTTGTGAGAATTTTGGGATAAGGTATCCAAATACACAAACAGATCCAGACAAACTTATTTATAATTGTCGCAAAGTCTAAGGATTTCTAAAGACTTCCCAACTGCTGTTCAACATTTTAAGTTTGAATATACTCTATAATATTGTCCATGTAGGTATTGATTCAACACTGCCAATGTCAAGGGAAATATTTTAAACTGATAATTTTTACAAATGACAATTTTTGTGATTAAATTACTACTGGCACCAGTGTTTTTGATATGATATTCCTCACAAGTTACTCTCACTCTCAGCCAAAGAGTTCTATTTTCAAAATTAAAATCACTACTGCCAGTTTGTCAGGTCTGCTTTTTAAAAAGATTTATTTATTTTTTGAAAAGTAGAGTTAGGGGGAGAGAGAGAGACAGAGAGAGAGAGAGATCGAGATTTCATCCATTGATTCACTCATCACATGGCCTCAATGAGGCCAGGAGCCAGGCTCTTCATCCAGATCTCCCACGTGGGTCACAGGGGCTCAAGAACTTGGGCCATCTTCCACCACTTTCTCAGGTGTATTAACAGGAAGCAGGATCAGTAATTGAACAGCCAGGACTCAAACTAGTGCCCATATGGGATGCTGGCATTGCATATGGGGACTTAAGCTGTTATACCATTCTCATTGTGCATTTTTAATAGAACAGAATGAGAATGGAGTTCTCCAAAAACAAAACAAAATTCAAAACCCAAAACGTTTACTGTTTCCTTCTAAGACTTAGGGTATGCTAACCCAGCCACCAGTGTCTTTCCTCAGCCTGACTTCCTCCTGCATGGTATGTCCTCTCATCTCTTTTGTACTCACCTTCCTTTTCCTGGGCATGGTTTAGTCCATAGTCCTGTGAAACTCATGCTAATATATGATTGTAGGCTATTGGTAGAGCTGGGATGGGACTAATAAGTCTGACCAGTTCACTGAGGATGCTGGTGTTGCAGATATGAAGATCAACCACTCTTTGAGAATCATTGACAGAGACTCAGACATTACATGTGCTCAGTATGTTTTAATTGTGTTATATATTTTATATGAGAAAGATTGTTTTCTGGCAATGATAGACTTCCTGTGTTTTAGGAAATGATTTTTAGAGTAAATTTTAGCCAAATAAATGTGCATGTTTCTTGATTTCAAAAACTAGAAAAGCTCTGAATTTCATTGCAGGTCTAGATGGCTCCTTGCCATTTTGTGAAGTTAAGATGTTGAATTGTCAATCCTTGCTTACAGCCTAGACCTAAGTAGAATGTCATTGTGCAGCATGATAGTAATCCATACGGACACCAGAACAACAGCCTTCAGCTCCTCTCCCTGATTGCATTTGCTGCCACCATGTGCTTTTGGCTTTTTGTTAAGGTGTATTTTTGTAGAGCAGCATTTATTGCTGTGTGTTGGAACCACGTTTAGAAGGAGATTCAATGCTGAAGTACAGTGAATGAAACCTACAGATGCAGTGATAAAAAGTAGGGAATCTTCTCAGATGATGAGTGAAGTGCCTCCCAGGTAGCTGGAGCCCGCCAACCTAGGGAGAGCATTGCAGTCAAAGAACTTGAGCATACCTCTCCCCAAGTGGGAAAGACATTGCATTTTGAAGACCCTAGAAAGATTGGTGGGGCGAAGAACTTATGGGATGGGGCAAGTGTAAGGTGGCCCAGGGGATTGCATGGATGAGCTGAGATCTTATTATATGAGTCCCTGTATGCCATAAGGGTTGAGGGTTTCATTCTGAAGCTTTCAGTGGGCTTAAGCCTGGTTGGATTTACTTTTAGAAAGGGTTGCTTTATTCACTTTGTAGAGAAAGAACTGTAAGAGGTGATGAGAAGAGATTGGTAGGGCAATTGGGTGAATGTTTTGATAGCTCAGAGGTAGTTTTTTGGTTGCAGAGATGGCAAAAAGTGGGGTCATTCCAAGTATTTTGATGAGGTGGACTTCACTGGGCTGAAGTTGGGTAAGGTGGAATTCTTAGAAAACAGCCAGGTTTCCTACTTGAGCAACTGCTGAATGGCATTTCATTGATGGGAAAGACAGGGGCACAAAGATCTCTGAGGGCAAATACTTGGTTTGGAACATTTCTGAATTTAAGCAACCTGTGGATATATAAGTAGTCCCATGTGAAGTTGACATGGAATATGTGATATTGATAAGAAAGGTCAAGGTTAGGTTTTTAGATATAGGAGTGCTTTTCCAAGGGATTGCATTGAGGTCATAGACATAAGTGAAATTACAGAGGTGTAGAGCCCTTCACCATTTAGAGGGCAAACAAGGAGGAGCTTCCTCTTCAAGAATTCTGAATATTTATGACAGAAGAAGTAAAGGATAACCAGAGCAAGTGATGGTTTATATCCACCAACTATTGCTGCTGCCATGTTGGATGTTGCCGTGTGTTAGCTGGGTATGTATACATGTGGTCATATGTCACTGGAGAATTTTAATTGTTGCTGAGTAGATAATAGCAACACATGGCTGAATTCATACTCTCCTTTAATAGCACACTTATTCCTGTGGTGTCTTCCTGCTGGTTAAATTGACAGAGCACTCACTAGGAGCCAAGTGAATGTTTTCAGGTCTCAGTCTTGGTCCTTAGGAAGATGTCTTTACCTTTATCACTAAATATTGGTGCATTTGTGTTGAAGCTTAGATTGTGTTTTGAAAGTTTCTTACACTTCATGGTGGGCACTGTAGTGCAACAGGTTAGGCTACCATTTCGGACACCTGCATCCCATATCATAGGGCCAGGTAGAGTCCTAGCTGCTCCACTTCCAATCTGGCTTCTTGCTAATATGCTTATGGAGGCAGGATATGATTGCCCAAGTACCTGGGTCCTTGCCACCCACATGGGAGACCTGGATGGAGTTCCTAGTTCCTAGCTGTGGCCTGTACCAATCCTGTCTGTTGTGGGCATTTGGGAAGTGAAACCGTGAATGGAAACTCTCTTCACTCTGCCTTTAAAAAATGTGGAGACTCCCTGAGAATGGACAAGGAATATAGGAAAGGATTGACTTTGAAGTTTCTGTGCTAGTGAAACTTTGGTTTTCTAGTAAATTGTAAGCAATCATTAGAAATATTGAAGTAATATTTGTGTTTTAAAAAATTAGTGATTGAAAAGGTAAACCATCATTTCTTGTTTTTTCTTCCTTTTTTTTCACAATGCACAAACTATATTTTTCCCTACCAGGGACTACAATTGAATTATATTTTTATTGAAATATTTAACTATAACTTTAAAGGTAATTTTAAAATGCATTAAGCCATATACATTGGTTTCTTCTTTCTTTTAAAATACTGTATCTTCCAGCATTTTGTAACAGGAAATTTGTGAGTAAGATTTTGTAAAATGTCTCTTTAAAAAGGCAAAACTTGAAATAAGGAAAATGCTTCAGACCTTTACACGTTTGATATTGTTGTGGTAAAGTTCTAATACTTTTTTGTTTTTTTTAAACTTATAGTTGTTTTTAATTAAGTTGCTTTTAAAATAAATATTTAAATGAAGCTTTTTATATTTTAGTAGACCTTTATGGTTTAAAGAACAGAAATGTATACTAACATGTAATTTGGGTTAATTTTCTTTATTAAGATAGAAAAGACTCCTTTGTTTCTAACTGTTGAGTAGTATTAGATATTACAAGGAATAAAGTTAGTTAAAGGTGTAAAAGAAAAATTCGTGGAAAAATGGAATTTAAAGATGAGTTTATTTATTTATTTATTTATTTTAAATTCTTTTTTTTTTTTTTTGACAGGCAGAGTGGATAGTGAGAGAGACAGACAGAGAGAAAGGTCTTCCTTTTTGCCATTGGTTCACCCTCCAATGGCCGCTGCGGCTGGCGCATCGCGCTGATCCGAAGGCAGGAGCCAGGTGCTTCTCCTGGTCTCCCATGGGGTGCAGGGCCCAAGTACTTGGGCCATCCTCCGCTGCACTCCCGGGCCATAGCAGAGAGCTGGCCTGGAAGAGGGGCAACCGGGATAGAATCCGGCACCCCAACCGGGACTAGAAGCCGGTGTGCCGGCGCCACAAGGCGGAGGATTAGCCTGTTAAGCCACGGTGCCAGCCAGTTTATTTTGGCACAAAGACTTTTTTAAAATCCATGCATATAAGAGCTCTCCCAAAAATTCATAAAAATGCATTTTATGGAAAAGCTATGCTTAGATTTCAAAGATTTCTGTATCAGAAAACATTTAAGTCCATTTGTCCATTAACCCATCAAAGTACCCTTGTACTTTCAGTTGAAAGCAAAAAGTTCAATTATCAAAACATATAAGTTTTGGATATTATGTTTAGTAGAGTTGATATGGTTTATTCCTCTAGAATTGTTTTGTACAGTAAAGTCATTTAAAATTATGGTTTGATAAAAATCATTTATAATATGTTTTATATGTGTTTTCTGCTGAGTGAGCTACTTAGACCAGGCTTAATTTCTGTGTGGTTCTCATTGCTTTTCAACAAAGGTGACAAACACTGCCCAACTATTAGCTTTATTCACATATTTCATAGGGTCAGCAGTTATATTGTTGACTTTACTTCTTATAGCTGAATTGGGCCCCGAAAGTTTTATATTCAGTGTTTGAGCACTTTTGTTATTCTCTTTAAAAACTCAGTATTAGGCACTACTGGTTACTACCAGCTGAAGCCTTACACAGCTGTGTATTTAGCATTTATTCATGCTAGGAATTGCTAATTAGAAAAGCAGACTGAACAAAGCGTACCCAGTGGAGTTGACACAATAGCATTTCTGTTTGAGAAACATAAATAAAATAAATAATCTCTACACATTAGCGGTTTCATTAATAAGTATTTGTACTGAATATGTAAAACAGACAGACAATCGCTAACAAGATGTTTTAACCCATTAGGGATATATCAGTATCATCCTTAACAGAAATCTGTTATCTGTTTAAAGTGTGGACTGCCTTAGTCAAAATTGTTAGATTTACATTTGGCGTTTTGAATTATCTACTTTTCACTTTTCCTATTTTTTTTTTTTTTTTTGACAGGCAAGTTAGACAGTGAGAGAGAAAGGTCTTCCTCCGTTGGTTCACCTCCCCAAATGGCTTTTACGGCCGGCACGCTGCGCCGATCCAAAGCCAGGAGCCAGGAGCTTCCCCTGGTCTCCCATGTGAATGCAGGGCCCAAGCACTTGGGCCATCCTCCACTGCCTTCCCGGGCCACAGCAGAGAGCTGGACTGGAAGAAGAGCAACAGGGACTAGAATTGGCGCCCCAAGCACGACTAAAACCAGGGATGCAGGCACTGCAGGCGGAGGATTAGCCTAGTGAGCTGCAGTGCCAGCCTATTCTCCTCCTTTTAAGTAGTCACCCCCCCCCCCCCATCACACGACTGTCTTGTCCTCTGCTTTGTTTCACCCCTGATAGGAACCCTAAACCCAGGAACCCCACTGTAGCATCCTCAGTTAATCTTCCTGTGGCTTAGGCTGCTTTAATGCTCCAAAGTCACTTTCTGCTTTCCTTTTATCAAAACTATCTTGTTTTTAAACCTCAGATGCAGTTAGCTCTAACAAAGAATAAGGGCAAAAGAAATTTGTTCAGTGCTGTGTATTAATGACTGATAGCAGTAACATATTGGCTTTCTAGGAGTACTGAATATTTTATGCTGAAATCGGAGGTCTAGCAACAGACGTAAGTCAGAAGGATCAATACCTGCAGCATAATTAGCCTGGTTTGTAAAAGCAGAGCGATGAAGGTTCCAGAAGATTAGGGGTGCACACACTGGGTGTCTCTGGTAACAGTTTTTATGACCTGGTCACAAGGAGGATGACATGCTCAAAGAGTTGAACTTTTTGAACAAGAGTGAAGTTGTGACTGTCTGAAATTCCAGAAGTACACACTTAGTTGTGGCCTTTGTAGACAAACCTGTGCTCCTATAGTAACAGGGAGAGCCTTGGAACTCAGAAGATCTGAGATGGAGTCTCTTGTCTGTCACTTACTAGCTTTGTCACCATGGGACTTGTCACATGAGCTTTCCAGATGCAGTTTTGTTTTTTGTAAAAGGAGCTTTCTTCTTTGTCCAAACCAATGTTCATTGAATAATTGTTAAAATGCTTGTAGGTATCTATAAATTACTAAGCATTATTATAAAAGAGAAGTGTTATTGTAGTAATATGTAGGAACTAAGTGTTATAAATTTTAAAAAGTAAACGTAATTTAGTAAGATGACATGCATTTTAAGAAAAAATTTAGTGGAGGGTCAAATATCTGGCATTCTGGTGCCATTTCTGCTAATTCCAGTAACTAGCTTTTCTGGGAGTCTCACATCCAAATGGCATCCAAACTCTTCAAAGTAAGTCATAAAGACATGGGCGAGGCCAATATCAATGCCAAGATGTCCAGGTACTGCAGGTCAAATACTTGATTTACAACATGACTTACGCTTTCTTCACATGGAACTAGTTTACCTCAACTGCATATCTTCTAAACAGTATGGCTATTTTATTTCCTAGCCCATGGAAGATTAAAACAGCAGAAAAGTTTTTGAGACAGGCATGTTTAAAAAGGGAAAAACTGATGATTTAATAACCTGAGAAGGCAGGAACCTCTTCCAAAATAGCTGTAAAAAGAATGTAAATAATTAAATATGCAAGACCTCCTGGATTGTCTAGTGTCCCAAGCCTTGTGGACATGGCACCATCACAGTACCAGAAAACATAATTAAGTTCATATGTTACTTGTGTGATCATATGTTGCCCTGTGTGATCAAGGAGGGAAGTACAGAGAGCCTGTTACATGGACTTCCATCAACAGTAGGCCTTAGCTTTCATGCAAATGCAAGTTCCAGAATGATAACAATTCTCAGTAGGTTTCAGATAGCTGTATTTGTACTTACGTTAACTGACACAGAACTACTTCTTCAAAATAGGCTCCATTTATTCATTTGCAGAATGAAGTGTTAGGGTTAACCTAGCCTTTAAGATTAGAAGCTAAGATAGGTAACTTTATATATACTTTCTACCAAATCAGTATAATGTTTTCAACTTCTGGCAGATTTCTTGAAATCAGTTTTACCATGGATGATGTCTGTGTTTAGAATTACATATGGTGCTTGCTTTATTTACTTAACAGTGGTCTTTCAACCTAAAGCCCTTTGATCATTAATATCAGGCCAGAAAATAACAATTAAAAATTTTAAATCATTGATTCATCTAACAAATATATGTTGAGCACTTCCCAAAGACTGCCATCTCTGAGGGAACATAGGATTTAGCAAAAATAGACCCGATTTTTGACTTTAAGGGTCTTAATTTTGATAAGAGAGACAGACATTAAACTAGTAATCATATTAATTGATAAGAGAGACAGACATTAAACTAGTAATCATATTAATGAACATTTAAAAGTGCCAGAAATGAAAATAGAGGATGTTGAAGACTTAATAAGGAATAGGGTCAATTATGAGTTTTTCACATGAGGGTCTCATATGGAAATTCTTGCTCAGTATGGCCACAACCTCATGACAGGGCCTTCTGGGGAAGCCCAGTGGCTAAAACTCTTTGAAAGGAGTGGAAAAAATAAAAAAAATTTCAAACAAAGCAAATCTTAGGGTTGCATTCCTCTGTCCCCCTCCCTCCTTACCTTCCTCTTTTGCATTGTAATTTATTGAAGATCACCCTGTGTGATGCCCCCTGTACTCTTAAAACTCATGCTCTTATGACAGGGAGCAAAGGTCTGCTTCTGCTACTGCAGGTTGAGCATCCATTATCAGAAATGATTGGAGTCAAAAATGTTTCAGATTTTAATCTTTTTTATAATATTTGCATGTATGTGCTGAGATATAAATGGGATCCAGGTCTAAACACAAAATTAATGTATTCTTAAACACACTGTGTGAATATTTCATGCAATATTTTTAGTGCACCTGTGCTTTTTTTAAAAAAATTATGTATTTATTTGAAAGGCAAATTAGAGAGAGAGAAGGAGAGAAAAAAAAGAGAGAGATCTTCCTTCTGCTGGTTTTTTCCCTGAATGATTGCAGTGGCCAGGGTTGGGCCGGGCTGCACCCAGAAGCTTCATCCAGAACACTCATGTGTAGCAGGGAACCAAGACTTAGGACATCTTCCTGTCCATTCCCAGGTGCGTTAGCAGGGAGCTGGATCAGAAGCGGAACAGCTAGGACTTGAACTGGAGTTCATGGGAAATATCTAATCTGTTGTGCCACGACACTGGCTCCCATGAGTGTGACTGATCACATGAGGTCAGTTGTGGAATTTTCCACGTAGGTATCATATCATCACTCAGATTTAGGTTTTGGGTTAGCAAAGCCCGCCCTGTATTATGGTGATATTTTAGGCCATTCTGATCTTTGATCATGCTGCTCTCTCTCTATTTTATTAGAAAGTTAGTTCTACTAACTACTTATTTGGGTGATGAATTATGTCATTTTGTGATTCTAAGTTTTGTGGATTTACTGTGGCCCTTCCATAGTCAAGTCTACTTTTCCATCCCTCTTGAATTTTTTTTTTTATTGCATAAAATTTCCTACCTTCTATCCCAAGCTCACTGTGGATTTTTAGGTTTCACAGACTTTCTTGATCTAATGTGAATCTTAGCTGAGAATATTACTTATCTGTAGAAAAGAAAATACCCAGTCCTTCGTACCTATATGCTTGGCTTATTCATTCACTTATTGAGCAATGTTGTTGAATGTGTATCATGTGCCATTGAATGCTAGAAGCACAGATGAAATGCCCTAGTCCATAAAGCTGTCAGGGATCTTAGACGCGGCTTATGTGTTTTCTAGGCCTCTGAGGCTCCAGTGGTGATTCCAGCAGTGAATGAAAACCTCAAATGTCAATGAAAGGCTACAGTCTCGGGCTCACTTCCACCCTCACTAGCAGACTCCACTCATTTTCATTCACCAGTTTTGTCAACAAATGTGTATTTAATGTAAGATTGTATTCTAGATGTCATGGCCAAGTGGTGTTAACTTTGCCCTGATTTAAAGGTACTGGGAGAACCCTGCCATATGTTAGCCTAACCTTGTGGGCACTCCCTGTCTCTTTGGTTTAATGTAGGTAGTCACATTCCTATTTCATGGGGCATAGTTGAGACAAAGAGTTGGAATGGGATTATGTGTCTAGACACTAGCACTAGGCTAGGCTTTAGTTACTTTGAAATAAAGGATCTGTGTCCTGTAATCTTTCCTATTTCCTTACTATGGCCTTTTGTTATTTTTTGACTTTTCCCATAACATGTGAGAATAGTTTCTTTTGGAAATATTTTTTTGTATGAACTGACCCAAGGAGATCACCTGGTACTGAAATGAGTGGTGATTTTTGAAACAAGGTGAATAAATATGTCTCTGTGTTTAAAAAACTTTATTTACTTAATTAATTTTATTTATTTGAGAGGCAGAGTTACTGGAATGGGACAAAGGAAGAGAGGGAGGGAGAGAGGGCACTTGCATCTGCTGGTTTATTTCTCAAACGCTCATAATGACTAGAATTTGGCCAGGCTGAAGCCAGGAGCCAGAACTCAATCCAGGTCTCCCATGTGGGTGGCAGGGACCAACCACTTGAGCCATCATTGCTTCATCACAGGGTGCATGTTAGCAGGAAGCTGGAATTGGGAAGAGAGTCAGGACCCAAACCCTGGCAAAGTCATACAGAATGTGGACCTCCCAACCAGTGACTCAACTGCCAGGCCAAATGCCAGCACAATTAATCTCTGTTGTAATTATAGTTTTCATCATTATTCATTCTAGGTCATTGGACAGATAGTCTAATTTCTCTGAACATCAACTTCTCTATGAAACAAGAAAAATAATTCTGTCATAGAAACATGGGAAATCATGTTAAGCACCTGGCACACCATAACTTACTCTTGCTTGGTTGCCTGGCGTGGCCTTTCTGAAATGCCCTGGAGGAGAGTTAAGGGATCACATGGAAGCAATGAACTGTAACAGGGATGGTGGGTGCTTTACTGGGTGCAGAAAACACCAGTTGTTGACTTCAGTTCAGTGAGACATTTGTTGCATTTTTCATTTTACTGTTAAGATCTCATAGGTTGATAATTTTCGTAGAAAGATATTTCTGAGGACAGAATAATTCATCAGATTCCTACTTCTGTATTATTTCTTAAGAATAAATTTAGAGTTATTGACTTATGTAGATCCACCTGCCATCCAAAATAAGTAGGTTTTTTTTTAAATGCTAACATTAAAAATATATGCTTCCCAAGGATTAAATATTGTAGGATTTTTTTTTTAAATTCAAAGATCTATTCTAGAACATATCACCAAAAGAATAGGATGTCTCACCTTAAATGTGAAGCTCAGATATTCACAGCCATTTACTCATTGTTGTCAATCTGAAAATGTCTGTGGAGAAGTTCTGTTAAACTTTTTAATGTTGATGTGTACAAAAAAATCTGAAAGGCAAAGTCTAAATTTAACAACTAAAATTAGTTCCTTTAGAAAAGGTAGGGCTGAAATTTGAGTTAGTGGTTTGGAACAAATCTTTTTCAACACTTAATCAATTGTTGAGAAAAGAAACACAAAAGCTCTAGTGTTGTTGGCACTGTTAACCTCATAGATGATATCAGAAATACAGTACATTTCTAGTTTATCCCTTCCCTTTCTTCCAACCATGTCAGGGAGCTCTCCTGAATTTGATTTATATTTCGTTTGAGTCTGGTGACTGCCCTGAATGAACCAATCTTAGATTCTATTTCCTAGAAGTTGTGAGAAACTTAAAATTTAAAATGTTAAACCTAGGAAAATTTTATACATAGTTTTAAAAAAAAGACTTTCTGTTGTCTACAAACCACCATGGATGGTAGACAGGTTTACTTCTAGATATTTATGGCCAAGATTACAGCAATAAGATCATAGCG
The DNA here is from genome assembly GCF_033115175.1 of Lepus europaeus. Classification (NCBI taxonomy): domain Eukaryota; kingdom Metazoa; phylum Chordata; class Mammalia; order Lagomorpha; family Leporidae; genus Lepus; species Lepus europaeus. Next base: position 62,838,821 of record NC_084834.1, on the reverse strand, counting down.
ATTGACTGTATTTACTGATTATGAGAGACCAACCATTGTAACCGTTATAGTGAAGTGGTTGTGCTGACCAATGCAGTAAACCATTGTAATATATAAGAAAATGAGGGAACAGGATAAAGAAGAAAAACTGCTGTAAGATCTTTAGATCCTGAAACAGATACAAATAAACTTTGAGAAATTAAAAGGCTTAAGTTTCTCCATTTCCTGAATTACCCTCTCATTTTTTATACTTTAAGGGAAAAATGAAATGTTTATAGATTTATTTTTCTATCCACTAAAAAATATTCTAACATGGATGATAGGTTTTTTTTTTTTTAAAGATTTATCCATTTATTTGAAAGAGAGTTAGAGAGAGGCAGAGGCAGAGGCAGAGAGAGAGTGAGGTCTTCCATCCACTGGTTCACTCCTCAAATGGCCACAATGGCCAGGGCTTGGCCAGGCTGGAGCCAGGAGCTTCTTCTGGGTCTCCCATGTGAGTGAAGGGGCCAACGCACTTGGGCCATCTTCTGCTGCCTCGCAGGGAGCTGGATTGGAAGTGGAACAGCTGAGACTTGAACTGGAGTCCATAGGAGATGCTGGCACTTCAGGCAGGGCTTAACCAGCTATGCCAGAGCACCAGCCTCGGGGATGATAGTTTTAAAAGTAAACTTGAAATGTTACAAGATGAAACAATAGTTTTTGAGTATATGGAAATTTCTGTTAAAGGAAATAAACATCAATAGAAAGAGGAGATGGTGCTCATTCTCCGTGTAAGGTAGTAGAGGTGGTACTTACTGATACCTATATGCTGAGTAATAGTCTCCTTTTGTTAAAATTGTTAACATGGGCCGGCGCCGTGGCTCAACAGGCTAATCCTCCGCCTTGCGGCGCCGGCACATCAGGTTCTAGTTCTGGTCGGGGCGCCAGATTCTGTCCCGGTTGCCCCTCTTCCAGGCCAGCTCTCTGCTATGGCCCGGGAGTGCAGTGGAGGATGGCCCAAGTTCTTGGGCCCTGCACCCCATGGGAGACCAGGAGAAGCACCTGGCTCCTGGCTTCAGATCAGCGCGATGTGCCAGCCGCAGCGCGCCAGCCACGGCGGCCATTGGAGGATGAACCAACGGCAAAGGAAGACCTTTTTCTCTGTCTCTCTCACTGTCCACTCTGCCTGTCCAAAAAAAAAAAAAAATTGTTAACATGGCCCCTGTGTACTTAATTGAATTAAGAGCAGTATTTACTTAAAGATGAGGAGCTTTTCGGATTTACATTAACACTGGTTGAATATTTTTTTAATCTTTTATAGCTTTAAGATTTTTGTCTTTTAAGGATAACAGTCTACCTTATAGTGATGTTTTGCTGTTTACACAGGATAACAGAATGAGTAAAGCACCGTATTTATTGCTATACTCTGTGCACATAAGGCACTCCATGATCAGCAGCTTTTACTTATTGCAAGGTGTACATACAATCATAAAATTTTTTATTGATGTGTTCTTGCTAATATACAACTGTTTGGGTAAAGTTATTCTTTTTTTAAGCTATTTATTTAATTTATTTGAGAGACGGGAACAGACAGAGACCTCTCATCTGGTTCACTCCCCAAATGCCTACAACAGCCAGTTCTGAGTCAAGTGGAAGCCAAAATCTGGGAACTCAATCCAGGTCTTCTGTATGGGTGGTTTCAGCCCAGCTGCTTGAGCCATTGTTTTTTGTTGTTGTTGGATTTTTTTTTTTTTTTTTTAATTTTTGACAGGCAGAGTGGACAGTGAGAGAGAGACACAGAGAGAAAGGTCTTCCTTTTGCCGTTGGTTCACCCTCCAATGGCCGCCGTGGCCAGCGCATCGCGCTGATCTGAAGGCAGGAGCCAGGTGCTTCTCCTGGTCTCCCATGGGGTGCAGGGCCCAAGCACTTGGGCCATCCTCCACTGCACTCCCTGGCCACAGCAGAGAGGTGGCCTGGAAGAGGGGCAACCGGGACAGGATCGGTGCCCCGACAGGGACTAGAACCTGGTGTGTCGGCGCCGCAAGGCAGAGGATTAGCCTAGTGAGCCACGGAGCCATTGTTTGCAGTCTCCCAGTGCATACATTAGAAGAAGTTGCGTTCATAACGGAAAAGCCAGATTTGACTCAAGCAGCATTTTCACCACTATGGCAGACACCTGCTCCAAACCTGTTCTTTTTATCAAACTTTTAGACTTTGTGTTTTGCTTCCTCGGTTCTGTTCCTCTGTTTTCACTTGAACGAACAGCTATGTATGGAATCGCCCAGCACCGACATCTAAATAAACAAAGCACTCATCACTTCAGTAAATAAAATTCCGTTTTACTGTACTTTTTCCTCTCTCAAGCTGTTTTTAGTTTGAAAGCAATTTAAACACAGTGTTTCACTTTTTGTCAGTGTCTCAGAAAAATGTATTTTTTTTTTCAGAAACATATTTAAGGGTCCTTAACATGCTAAGTCATAGGAAAATAAACAGGGTAGAGTTGTTTAAAGATACTGTTTTTCTCTGGCATTTACAGAAATTATTTTTAATGCCGAAAATGGTGCTTTTAATTTGTGACTGATTTGTGGACCTCTGAGATAAGCAGTGTGATCTCTGACCAGTAACACGGCTCAACCAGAACAGTTAGAAATGCTACCACTCTGAAGGAATATTGGGAAATTACTTTTCTGGAGCTTTGAAGGAGCAAAAGGGCTTTTTGGTTCAAGTTACTTTAATGATGCCTTAGGTTGTATACAATTTGTGGTTAAGGGCTGAGGTCAAAACTGTGACAGGACAGTGCCTGGGACTTAAGTGGCATAGTCATATTCTCTGTGATATCATTATGTACATTAAATTATAAAAACTGTCTGCAGACAAGACAATGGCAACAGCAGTCCCTAAGTGATCAGGCCCTTGTGTTTAGGAGAAAATAAATTTATTAATAAATTCCTTTAAAAACATAATAAAAAAGAAATGCTATCTGCCAGAGCATGCTTTTGCCCCAGCCACTGAGATGCCACTTGGGATCCCTCCATCACCCATCTGAGTGCCTGGGTTCAATTCCAATTCCAGCAGACTGGTGGTGCACCCGCTGGAATGCAGTAAGTGATGGCTCAAGTACTTGGATCCTTGCCATCCATGCGGGAGACCCGTATGTAGTTCTTGACTCCCGGATTCAGCCTGGCTCAACCCCTGCCATTGTACAGGCATCCAGGGAATGACCTACTGGATGAGAGATCTCTCTGTCTGCTTCTCTCTCCCTCTGTCTCTCTGCCTTTCAAATAAATATGTAACAAATAGAAATTTCTTGTAAAGTGGTGTACACCCAGGTTTTCATTTTAATAGTTACAGGTCTGGGGAATGATAAAGCACCTAAATATGCTGGCTGAATTACAATTAGGGCAATTAGGCAGACCTATCCTTGGAAAAAAAACAGCATTGAGCCCTAGGGCACCAGGGAAATGTCCATGTGTCTGTCATTTTCCATTTGATACTGATAAAGCTGAATTTGGTGGTGAGGGGGAGGTTAGAAGAAATGCTACATTATCACATTTTCCTGAGTGAGGTTAATAATACTTGGCCATTAAGTAGCTTCAGGGCATTAGTTTAGGGTAAGTTCTTATTTCACAAACAAAAGGCAAATCACTGAAACTATATTTTCTTCCCTGAATGCTGTGCTGAGTTTCTGGCATCACGCACAGTAGGGACTCAGTGAACTGTTGGGTGAACGGGTGCATTTGTAGTTTTTACACTGTTTTTTCAGACTGGGGAGAAACTGAGTCTTTCAGCATGTTGCATAGCAGTTTTAGAAAGGGAACCATTTTTCCTAATGTAGGCATTCTTCTTTAATGTTGTAAATTTCTTGAAAGCCCATGGCATTATCAAAAATTAAATACAGATTTCTGAAAGTCTTTCGGTGTTTCCTTCTGGTTTCAGCAGATACTGGTGGTTCCTCCTTGAAAATGTCACCCATCTTCTCTTCTATTTCTGCTCCCACTTTCTGCAAACTGTAAAGGCTTCTTATGTGGATAATTACAGAGCCCACTAACCTGTTTCCTGGCTTCACTCTTCAGTAGCAGTGCCTTTCTTCCTCTAATCTAAACTGTGACAAAAACCATGACTTATTAGTTTGAATAATACAGCAATTGTTATGTCATCTCCCCAACAAATCCTTTGTGGCTACCATATACAAATTACTTTGTTAAAACACCTGAGATTTGCAGCCAGGCTTACTTGCTTATTCTGTTCTTACCTTTTTAAATGTGATTCCTTACAATTAATTCAGTGAAACTGATTTGTTCTTTATTTTTCTTTTCTTCTTTCTTTTCACTTTACTTGAAAAACAGAGGGACAGAGCAAGACACACAGAGATCTTCCTTCTGCTGGTTCACTCCAAAATGCCTACAACAGCCAAAGATGGGCCAGGTCGAGGCCAGGAAATCAGAACCAATCTGGGTCCTCAACTTGGGTGGCAGGGAGCCAAGTATCTGAGCCATCACCTGTGCCTCCCAGGATGCACGATAGTAGGAAGTTAGAATTGGAAGCAAGGCTGGGACTCATACCAGGCACTTGGATATGGGATGTTGGCATCCGAAATGTTCTCTTAACCATGGAACCATGGGAGCAAATGCTCTCCCCATGTTCCTTATTTTAAACATTGCTTCATTAGAAAGGTTTCTTGGGTTCTTTGATGTTTTTATGTGAATTCCATAGTCTCTTTCAGCACATCACATTGAACTGCAAGGAAGTTTTTATTGCTTTTATTGGTTTTATTATCTTGCTGTCCTTGGAGTGGGCTGTGTCTATTGGTCCCTGATGGGGACCTTTTAAAGTTGACATTTTGTTTTATCATTTTTATATCCCTGATTGCTTACAAGACTGTCATTGAAGGCCTTTTATAAACTTGGACTGAATGAATGAATTAATGTAACTTAAAATTTATAGTTTATTCATTTTCAAGTCTTTCCCTGCCTAAAATGTCCTATCTATTGCTTTTGCCTATTAAAATCCCACATCTGCTTTTTTCACTTAATTAATGGTTATTGAGTGCTTAGGAACTATAGGACATGGTGGGCATGTAGTAGTGAGTATGCTTCTCTATATGGTCTTTCTGTAGCTGACAGTGGTATGCTAACCCCTTGGGTTGTCATTTTTGTGTACCACTTTACTAGAACCCATCACATTTCAATTATTCATCTGAGTCTCTATGTCTTACCTATTTGTAGCCTGGTTATTAGCTCCTTAAAGCCTCTCTCAGCTTCTTCTGTAATAGCCACTGCCTGCAAGGCATCTTCAGGGATTAAAAAGAAATAAGGAAGTTTTGTGGAAAAAGTAAGAAAATTCAGTCTGTAATTATAGGTGGAGAAAAGCAAATAAACAAAAGGCTAAAAATTGATGAAAGAAAGCTGTAGAAATTTCTGAATGAGAACAAGCATCAAGAATTTCATTAATGATGATTTTTTTTAAGACTTTTTATTTATTTGAAAGGTAGAGTTACACACACAGAGAGAGAGAGGTCTTGCCTCTGCTGGTTCACTGCCCAAATGGCCTCAATGGCCAGAGCTGAGTGGATCTGCAGCTAGCAGCCAGGAGCTTCTTCTGGGTCTTCCATGTGGGTGCAGAGTCCTAAGCACTTGGGCTGTCCTCTACTGATTTCCCAGGCTATAAGCAGAGAGCTGGATCAGAAGAGGAGCAGCTGGGACATGAACTGGTGCCTATATGGGATGCGGGTGCTGCACACAGAGGTTTCTCCTACTATATCACATCACCAGTCCCCTGATGATGATCAATACCAGTGGTTAACATTTGGCACATACTCACTGTGAGGAATTAGTGTCTCAAAAGCACCGTTTCACTATTCTTTATCATAACCTTGTGAGATATAGGAAATATTGACAACCTCATTTTTCTTATAAGAAAAGATGAGTACCTTCATCCAAATCAGATAATGAGATATCAAGCCCAAGTTTTTTGAAAGCTTGTACTACTAATTACTATTTCTGTCCGCTGTGGAGTTAACCTGATATCACAGTAGTTTGAACCATTTAAACAGAACTAGTAAAAAATTAGTAATATTTTTCATGAATTTTCTGTACCCTTAAAACCAGTATGATTATGTGATTTGATTAGGCCATATTACATACACATGTTATAATAGGTGTGCTATTCCATTGCATTGTTGGCAATAGAAAAAAGCCTGCAAATAACTGTGTGCTAAAATGAAATTCCTTCTAATACTTTATATAGGATGAAGAAAGAAGGCAAGTTCTCTTACAGTCTTCATAGGAAAACCTGCTTACACTAAAAAGAGTTCTCAGTATACACCAGTGGCCTCATGTTAATATGTCAGCTGGGAAAAATATTCTTACATAGCCTAGATTTGTTAGCTGTGTGGACTTGGCATGATCTACATGTGTGTTTTTCTGAGTTATACAGGGATAGGTTAGTGAAATGGGTAGACTTTATGTCTTTTAGAACATTATTACTTTAGCAAATACCTATTGAGTTCCTAGTTTGAGCTAGTTTTTCTAGGTTTCGGGAACAGAAGAGAATGAAATATGGTCCTTCCAAAAATGTACATTCTTGAATCAGATATAAATGATTAAAAATACTTATTTCTTATTTTTATTGTTAAATTAAAAGAGACCCTAGAATCAAATATCTTTTGTTGGAAAAAAGGACAACATAAACTATCTGTTTAGAATTTCATTGTGAAAAAAGATTGCTACTAATTTAAGGTACATTATATAAACAGATCTATATGTGTATATGCACATAATAAAATGCTGCAATGCCAATCCATGTGATGGAAACTATGTAGTGAGCAGAGGAGTTAGCAGCAACAGCAGCAGCAGCAGCATTAATGCTGCCGTGGGACACAATTTCTATTTTAATGAAATAAATTATTTCCCAAAAGTAGCAGTTCTCAACTCTGGTTTGACAAGAATATTAAGCCCTATAGAAAATGATGTGAATGACTTATTTTTCAGTTCTCCTAAAGTTGCTACAGAGCTATTCCCATTGCACTACAATCAAGAGAAGTTAATTCACTACACACAATGGAAGCCTTAGATGGGATCAGGAAGAATCCAGATCAGCTTTTAATCAACATCCCCTTAAAATTGATCTCCATGCTGTGTCATACAAATAATTCATGAACTGGACATGGCATTTTTTGACATGCCCAGGAGTGAAAGTATTCCTTGGTTCAGATAAATTAGGTCAATAAATGTGTGTTTTTGCCAGCATCTCAGTCAGCATTACAGCACTTCAGAGAGGCGTTTGCGCTGTATCTGAGCCAGACCAGAAAGAAGTCTTTGGAGAAATGTGACTACTGATGGAGGGAAAAGAAGCATTTTGCTATCACTGGGATTCATTATGACTTCTTTCTTCTAGACAGGTTTGGTTCTGGTTATAAACGAGTATACAACTGGAAACAGTTCACAATTTCAGTGATAAATAGTTCATTCTTTTTAGAAAGATATATTGGCTCCTGCAGAGATTTTGTAAAATACCTCAATTCTCAATTCTCAATTATAATTTTTAATCCCTAAGTAGTCCCCAGGGGTAATGTCTGAGATGTTATAAAAGAGATGACAATGGCTTCCTTTCAAGGGTCTGATGTAATAACTTTGGATTTTCTTTTTTGTCAATAATTAGATTGTGTTAAACAGTAATAGCTAATGCCCATTGAGTTCTTTTAGTTAGCAGTGACAATTCTGAACAATTTACATGAATTACCTGTTTTAAGCCTCATGGCATCCTTATAAGGTAAGGGTTGATTTTATGTCCATTTTGCAAAAGAGGCTTGAACTCCAACAAGATGGAATAATTTGACCAGTGTCACAGTGAATGGCAGAAGACAGAATTAGAACCCAGGCCACTGGGTTATATACATCACCCCATCTCTCTTCCTCATGTCCTTCCAATATGTTTTCTTTGTTAATTGACAGAACTTGGATAAGCATATAGTACACTCATGGATAATGTAGTGTATTTACTTATTACTGTAGTCAGCTTATGCCAGTTTAGTGTATTGTTTCTCATTTGGGGAGATTTTCTTATTCCTTGAAGAATCTAACATCCAATTACCATCACTTTCTATATAGTAACAATAGTTGTAAGCACGTGAGCTGTATTCATAAAGAAACAAATACATGTATATCAGTATGATTGGTAATTGTGTGCACCCAGATTTATGACTGTGAGCATCAAATACCATGATGGACAGTCTGAGTCTTTCTGATGGATTAAAAACTGTGATATGCATATGCAGTCTCACTGAAAGCTGAGATCTTGAGAATAATTTTGTCTTTCACAAATACTGCTGTTTTCAAAGGACATCTCTTCATTTACTGAAGATGTTTCAGCCTTTGTTTTTGTAAACATGATGCTTACAAAGTCAGTGCTGTTTTATGGAGTCAAATTTGCAACAAGTGCATAAGTAATGCTTTCTGAAAGTAAATATTTTATACCTGCAGTTTTGGAAGTGATGCAAAAAATAAAATGGATTGTATAATGAGTTGTAAAACAATGCTTACAATTTAAAGCCATGAAAAAAGAAAACTTAAAAAAAAAAAAAAACTCCAAAAAACCTAAAAAGAAAATTTGACATGTCAAAAAGTACTAGAATGTGGATTTTAGGCAATTGTGTTCCAGCCACTGGTGGTAGTCCCAAAGAGTTGGCTAACAATCACACTCTCTTCACTCTATTTTGAAATCTTGCATTGCAATAAATAGCTGCCTTTATTTTTTTTTCCTTTTACAGCATGGCTATCCTTGAGAAAATGTTGACGTTTTCATTTTCCATATAGTGGTGTTCTTTTGGAAATTCTCAGAACTTTTCCACCTGGTCCACTCAGTTCACTCACACACTAATCTCCAGAAACACCCTCACAGACACCCAAAATAAGCTTTCCCAAATTTCTAGGTATTCATTCTGCCTAACGTGGTGCAGCTATCCTTCATATAACAGAAAACACACTGATTCTTTCCCTCGAATCCAGTTTTTCAATACTGTTGGTAAATAGACTTTTCCTCTTAAATGGAAATTATTCTTTTGGTATTTTGGCTTTCTATATTTCAGCATTTGGAATTTTTCTTTCAGGATTGTGATTTTCAGTATTTTTTACTTTCGGGATGTTGATTTCTTGCAGTCTCAACATTGGGGACTGTGCCTTTCAGACCATGATTGGCACGGATATAGATATTTTCTGGATCTTTTGTTTTGGACTCTTCTTCACAATGGCATCATTTAGGATTATGTTTTCTCACACATAACTGAAGACATAGCCATATCTGTTGTGGGAGAGTGGGGAATATATATGTTTTATTCTAGGTCCTTGCCATGCACAAAGAGAAACATTCTAAATGGTGACATATATAAAGTAAATTTTATTCAAAAGGTGAGAAAGCCAACACACACACACACACACACACAAGCATAGGTTGCCCCCACAGAGAGATACCTGTCATGAATGGGTGGTGGGCCATTCATGTAGTGGGGGATTGGAAACAGAGAGGGCACCTCAATACTTCCTCCATTCCTGGTGTCTGGAGGAAATGAGATAGAAAGAAAGAGAGCACCTCCCAGCACGTTCTTTTATAAGGTAGGGGTGGGTTTGCCTCTACAAATATGAAGCCACCTGGGAATTTTATGGTACCTTTATAAATCCAATGTGGAGCTTAATATACATATTTTCATGACATCACAGATAAAGCAGATGCATCAGGGGAAAGAGGCATTTTGATTGACAAGTGGGAGGATAGTATTAAACATGGGGTTGGGTAGTAGCTTGCAGATACTTCCAGCTCCGCAGGTCCTAAACTGGCTGCCTGCCCAGCCCATTCCCAGTGGAAATGTATCTGTGTCACATAAAGGGAGTTCTGAGTTAGAAAGTCCAAGGTTTGTGTCAGCATGGAGAGGTCAGATGGGACCCATGCTCCATCAATGCTGTGCTTTGCTGTTTTCTGATGTGTAGCTCTCATCCTCAGGTTCAATATGGCTGCTGCATTCCAGCCATTGGCAGACTCATCCTTGCTTACATCTCATTGTCCAAAATATGAGTCACATGCTGGCATGTCAGCTAACACTGGAAAATGTAGTCTTTAGCTGCAAGAGACTCAGCTAAAAATTGGGATTTTGGTTGCCAAGGAAATTACTATTGTTAGGCAGCAAACCATCTCCCTCACATTGGTTTACCTTTCTTGTTTTATTATTTAAAAAACAAACAAACAAAAAAACATTTAACTTTAAGGGTTAAATTTAATGAACATTCCAGGATCAGGTTTTCATCTTATGGCTTTAAGTATGCAGTTACTGGCATATCTTGGTGTTTTTCCACTTTGACAGAGTGTGGTTTATATGTGATTAAACACTAGTTTAAAATTTTATGTGAAGTGTTAATTCAAAGCAACACTGTTTTGGACCAGTGAGTTTTTTAAACCACACTTGATTGTTACACTGAGATTTTCCCAAGATGAGCTCACCTGGAGGTTCTGCATTTGCCCTGAGGATGTGTTAGGATCACTGATTCCCCTCTGTGCAGGTGCCAAATTCATCCCAGTGACTACAGCTGTGTAGCCACATGTGCTGTCTTTTGTTGTTGTCTTTGGAGTAGATTATTTCAAAAATGACTGCCAATTGGCTGGTCTTTGAGTACTTTTTCTTTTAATTTTTTTTTATTTGTTTAATTTATTTGAAAGAGGAGGGGGAACAGAGATCAGAATCCAGAGTTCTTTTTCTTGCCATTCTATGTGTGTGCTATTTTTTAGCTATTTTTTAAGGCTCATGTTAGAAGCAGTCTGTGTATTACTACAACTTACAAATAAAAGCTCATGTGTCAGTTTTTACTTAAAAATTGTATCTATGTATTGTTACATTTTTATGAAATTCTTAGTCCAATCTGTGACAGTAATTTCCAATTCTATTAAAATAAGTTTTGTGGTGTTTTGACTTGGTTGTTGATTACCAATCTATTTTGAGGCTTATTTTGTCAAAATAATCTCTCAGGAATGCAAGAAGAACTCATGAATTCAGGAATTTTTTTAAAAAATCCTTTGGTCCCTTTGGTTCCTGCTTTCTAATTGATCTCATTCAGTTCTTGTATTCCCATGGAAAGGTTTTCATTCTGTAGAGATACAAGTTTTCTTTCTATACTGCAATATCTTTCTTATGACTTTTTATTTTTTTAATCTTACTACTTTTCCCATCAAACATGCATTCCCTTTGCCTCAAAAATCCTTTTTCATCCTACCATTTCTTCTCTCTAATGTTATAAACTTTTCTAGACGAAACTTACCTATTCAAAAACTCCTGACTTGATTGATCTTAGAAACATCTGATCTCTGCTTTACTCAACATCCCTTCCTTCTGTAGTTTGGTTCTTAGGTTGCCCTGTCTTATATTTTGAGACCATAAGATATTTGTGGTCTTTGCTAGGACACTTGTCTCATATTTTGTAAAGTGACAAAGTTACCTATTTATTTTTCCAGTTTTTCATACTATTGATCAGCTTTCTTTCTTTTTTTTTTTTTTGACAGGCAGAGTGGACAGTGAGAGACAGAGAGACAGAGAGAAAGGTCTTCCTTTGCCGGTGGTTCACCCTCCAATGGCCTCTGCGGCCGGCGCGCTGCTGCCGGCGCACCGCGCTGTTGATCAGCTTTCTTAACCAGTTTTCTTTTGGAGCCTTAGAGTAAAATAAAATATATCAAAATATGTAAATAATTTGACTTAAAAAAAACTTGGCAAATTATGACCAATTCCCTTTCTTCTAAGTGAGAATACTTGAATTGTCTTAGCAGTATATTGCTTAAGCTTGTTTCTTTCATCGTATTTCCCTTTTATAAATGTAAAAGTCTCATATCCTCATAATTTCACATGAAATTTAAAGTAATTTGAACATCATAAACAAATACTGACTGTTTTTCTGTATATACCAAACTTGCTATCCTGCTAAAATGTTCTGATAGGGGTTTCCTCGCTGCCCTGTGTTACAACAAAACCTCAGATTCTCACGTCTTGTAAGAGGCTAACTCTTGAGCATATATAGAAACAGGAATTTTTTTTTTAATGATGTAGCAAGATTGTCAGTCTGTGGAGGCTGAGGAATAAGACGAGGGCATGAATCTGTTGTCCTGGGGTTCTTGCTTCCTTCTCCTTAATGTCTTTTTAATTAAGCCATAATATAACTGAAGCACTGAAGTCTATCTTCATTTACCCTAAATTATCATGTACAGCAACTAATGTTTGGGGAGAAAGCACAAAAAATAATATTTAAAAATGCATCTTTGGAATAAACTCATTTACAAGTTGATGGATTTTTGCATAAGCATAACTTATCAAAACAATAGTGAAATATGACTATGAGCTATTTAGTGAATTTTTACTAAATGTATATGAGTTATGGGCAGGTTGAGTATCTCTTCTTAGGAAGAGAGTATTTCAGATTTTGGATTTTCTTTTTGGATTTTGGAATATGTACACATGCATAATGAGATATCCTGGACATAGAACCCAAGTCTCAGCATGAAATTCATTTATGTTTCATATATATCCTATACGCATAGCTGGCATGTAATTTTACACAGAATTTTTAGTGCATCTGCGTTTTGATCATGACTCATTACATGAAGTGAGATATGGAATTTACCACTTGTGCCATCATGTCAATGCTTAAAAAATTTTGATTTTGGAACACTTCAGGTCTTGAATTTTCATATTAGGGATGCTCAGCCTGTATGTTGTTTTGAGTCCCTTGAAATTCAGGGAATTTATTGCCTGCTAAAGGAAATAATGTATGTATGCAAATATTTTATAACAAATTCAAATATGCACAGTACCATAAAAGAGACATAGACGCTATCAAATAAAAGAAATGAAGAATAAATTCTTGGCAAGGTCACACAAGGGTTGATATAACAAGTGGTATTTGAGCTGACCTTGAAAGGCCCCCATTGAGTTTGGGTGGAAATGCCACCATGCAAGGGCAATCAAAGTGAACAAAGTCACCAGAGTGGGCAGGGGTGGGTTAAGCTAAGAGGACATGGAATGCTGCAGTACAGTTCAAGTAGACAATAATAACCATGGGCCTTGAATGCCAGTTGGTAGAGTAATGAAGATTCTAGGATTTTTCTTACTAATAAAAAAATTAAGATTTATTTGAAAGAGTTACAGAGAGAGAGAAGGAGAGAGAGAGAGAGAGAGAGAGAGAGAGAGAGAGAGAGAGAGATCTTCTGTCCACTGGTTCACTCACCAAATAACTGCAGTGCCTGGGGCTGGGCTGGGCCAAAGCCAGGAACCAGGAGATTCTTCCAGGTCTCCCACATGAGTGCAGGAGCTCAAGGACCTGGGCTGTGCCCTGCTGCTTTTCCAGGTGAATTGACAGGGAGCTGGATTGGAAGTGGAGCAGCTGGGACACAAACTGGCACCCATATAGGATGCCAGCATCACAGGTGGCAGCTTTACCTGTTGCACCACATTGCTCTCCCCATGAATAAAGATTTTTTAAAAAACAATAATTAGTATTTAGAACTTGAGCATTGGATATTGAGTGGGAAATGCTTGCATGAGACTTGTATATTGGTTGGGATTGGTAAGTGAACTTTTATGAGAGGGCCCAGAAATTAAGATAAAAGGAAATTTGTGAGAAGACACCGTTAGGGAAACCTATTTAGGTATACTACTTCTACAGGCTATTCTGGAAGCCTAGAGATTGACTGTATGAATTGAAAGGAGTCATGGTATTGGAGTATTTGAAGAGCAGGTAAATTCAGACTTTAGTTCCACAGAATTGACTCCATGCTGCATAATGTGATGGAGTGCTCCTGTTAAAGCAGAGCCTTCAGGCAAAATCCCAACAAACTCTGATAATTGATGTTTCTTCTTGATTTATATGGCATCTGATGGGTTCAGCTAGGAATTTTTTCACATTCTGATTCCCCTATTGTCTGTCTGTGCAGAATGTGAGGTTTATAGTAAAATTGTCTTTATATAATGTAGTCCTTAGAATAGTATGCAGCTGAGCACATACTGTTTACCATGGCTGTGTGCATGTTTCTTCCCAAGGAACAAATGCTCTACTGAGATGACCAAATACACATTCCACTATTAACACATCATTGCCCATACCCTTCTGGGTCATTGACTTTAGGTCACTGACTTTGTTGTGCAAGAGGAGTTTACTTCCCGAACAGGTGTAGAGATAGATTGCCTAAAAGGGGAGTGAGATAAAGACAGAGTAGATCTGTTCCAGTTTTTAGTCTGTATAGTTACTCTGCTGCCTTTTTTACCACATCCACTACTCATGATCATCAAATAAACATTAGACCAAATGCAAATATGCATATCATCAAAAGAAATGACCATGTTGTACATTTTGGCCTTTGTCTAGCTTCGTATTACATAGAAAAGTGGGAAACCGACTCAGGTACGCTCTGATGCCATCATTGACAGGAGAGGATCTGTTTGAGTGAGTTACCCTGCAAATTATGAGAATGAGACTGATTTTTCCCAAATTCTATATTTATTGGTTTTCTTTCTATGGATTTATAATCTAGAAATGCTAAGCATCACTAGTACAATATTAGGAAAAAAAGAATTTTAAAAATTTATAATATTTTTTTACTTGCTCAGCATTTTTAACATTTAATTGAACTGATTATACATACACAAATGTGTCTGTGTTTCTAATTGAGGTTTTGAAATATTAATATATAATGTTTAATTGCTTGTTCCTGTTTCCAAACTATTTCTTTGAAAATTTAGTTCAAAAATTGAGATAAAGATGGGATATCATTTATAGAGATTTTGTTTAATAGCACTTTCAGAAATTCAGTAGTTTGTTTCCAGGGTCTCCATTTCCCCAGCATCCAGGGAAGAAATATGGCCAAAGCAGTACTGATGTGCTGATGTTCATGTTGAGGGGCTGGAGGCCGAATCGAATTATGACCTGGGTGAGAAACGGAATCATGTTCTTTCCTATTCCTAGTACCTAGTGCCTGGGCCATAGAAGGTGGCCAGGAGACGTTTGTTTAACTGTGAGCAAATGATGAAATGAATATACCTACAGATTATGTAAGGGTACTATATTCTGTCCCTGTTTGTCATACCAAAAGACTTCAAAAGAAAATGTGGCTACCAGAATTATTTTGGAAAAATACCAGCTAATACTATGGTATTGAGGAAGGTCATCAGTTCATGAATTGGAACCTAGGGTATTTGCTGTTATTGAGCATCAGCTTCATCAACTACCTTTTTTTGAAGAGATAACATCGATATGTTTAAAAATCACAAAGTAGGTGTTAGGTTACTGTTAGTTACTTCATTTTCTCCCTGATTTTTTTTTTTCCTGAGAATAAATGTTAGGGACTTCATGTGGATCTCTTTCCCATATTTTAAAAACCCATTTGCAACCCTTGAGAAAGGAACCAAATGAATATCTCTTGAGACATTCCAGTCCCTAGAGCTGTAAAATCTACCCTAGTGACATTTAAGCAACAATTTATTGTGCCCTTTGGTGAGGAATTCAGACAGGGAGCAGTGGGAATGACTTTTCTGTGCTGCACATATTCTGAGACCTCAGCTGGATGCTGGGATTATCTTCAGGCTCACTGAGTCACCTGTTTGATGGTTGATATAGGCTGAGACCTTAGTTGGGGCTGTTAGCTCTTCTTGACCTTTCCATATGGCCTGGATTTGCTGATAGCATGATTGGATAGCCGAGGATAAATGTTCCAAGAGAAGGAGAATCACATGCAAAACAGTGTCCTTTATTATAAAGTTGGAAATCACATAGCATTACTTTTGTTGTACCCTGTTGGTTAGAAAAGTCAGGAGCCTGCTCAGATTTCTTCAGTGTAGACAGCTTCTCTTGATGGAGTGAAAACACTGCATTTCCTAATTTTGGGAAAATGCACTCTGTTGCAATATAATTGCCATGGTTTTTGCTATGACTTTGTAATTTTAAGGTGTGATTATTAAGTAATTTATATCTCCCTAGATTGCTTTTTATAAAAAATATTTATTTTATTTATTTGAAAGACAGAGTTACAGACAGAGGTAGAGACAGAGAGAGGTCTTCCATCCACTGGTTCACTCCCCAGATGGCTGCAATGGCCAGAGCTGTGCTGATCCGAAGCCAGGAGCTTCTTTCAGGTCTCCCACGTGGGTGTAGGGGCCCAAAGACTTGGGCCATCTTCCACTGCCTTCCCAGGCCATAGCAGAGAGCTGGATCAGAAGTGGAGCAGGGACTAGAACCAGTGCTCATATGGGAGCGCAGCGCCAGCCGCTCCCTAGATTGCTTTTACAACTAGATTACATCCTCATTCTCTGTATCCACTTCTTAAAAAATAATAATGCCCTTAAATGTGTTTTAATTAGATGCTGAAATTGGTAAAAAGAAGTTTTAAAAGTAAAATTTAGTAGTTTATATTTTTAATGAAAAATATTTTATGTGAATTGCATAAAATCCTGTTTTTGTTTTTTAAACTCTGTTTCTTCTGTGAAATTGTCAAATTGAACGCTGTGTTTCTTTGATTCTTTAACAAACACATTTTTTTTTTTTTTTTAGAAAAAACAACATGACGTTTAGAGAAAATGAGGGAATTAACAATGATGCATTAGTTCCACCTCAGTCTCATAGCTCACTGAAGTTTGGCCAAAATTTGCTAGCACCCCTTCTCAGGGAAAGGACCCAGTACACAATCAGGTGTTGTCTTTAGGCTCCTCCTTGTTGGCCATTTATTCAGTGTTTCTCTGACTGTCATGATTTTGAGGGTCGTAGACTTGCTATCTCATAAGATGTTCCTCTAATTGTGTTTATCTTATGTTCAGGGTCAGGTTATACATCCTTGGCAGGAGTATCACAGAAGGGATGCTATTTTGTGTGTATTGCATCCATCCAGCTGGATGTGGTTTTGACTTGTCTGTCCATTATTGATATCATTTGATTCTGGTGTTATCATTTGATTCTGTTAGAATCTGTTAGGTAACAGATTTATTCCCTGTCAAGTTATGAATTTTATCTTTGTGACCAATCAGAAACTGTATAAGTATTACTTATCAATCTCTGTGTTCCTATGGCATAACATTGTGATTACCAAGAAGAAAATGTAAATTAACTTTCTGAAAAGAAAGAAGGTAGACAGTGAGACACTTCTTGTAAGTACCCACTCAACTGAAAGGAAAACATAAAGCAATGGATTTACTGTTGATCATTTTAAAGTTTTAGATTACTGTTTTTCTCTCTTCATTTATTAAAAGTGAGTATTGAGTACTTATTACATCTCACAACCTGCAAGAGACAAAATCTTATATGTAAACTTGATCAATGCAAGCAGTGATCTGGGTGCCCTATGAGAGAGCCACTCTCACAGCAGAAAACAACAGAAGAGATCCTTGTTGGGACTTTGATTAATAACTGTAGTGTCAGGAGGAAATGTCAGATTGCAAAGGGAAGACTATATTTGAAGGAGTGAAAAAGAAAGTGGCAGAACTTGATGAACCTTGGGATAGAAATTTTAAGTATGGCTACCTTGTCAAGAATGTCAATTCTAAAGACAGGAGTTTTTGATCACTTACTCTTTAGTATGCCCCAAGTGCCTAGAAGAGTGCCAAGTGCAATGTATAGCTGGTATCTAATGAGTATTGAATTAATTAAGGGGCTTGGAAATCCACCTAGCTAGCTGAGACACTGTTTGATAAGTGATTATTCAAAAGCCATGACCATATTTGTTGTAGCAGAGTTTTCAGCGTTTAGTCTGACAGCAGATTGTTAAGGAAAGAACTCTAGAATTGTAGGTCTGTACGGTGCTCTCATGTTTACAGAAAAGCTGTGCCCCCACCTTCTATAGCTTTATCCCTCCCTGCTACATCCTCTGCTTTCATGGCACTCAAACATGTTCACACCTATGCTGGTCACTCCCAGTCTCAACATCCTTAATTTCCTTTTGTTACATGAGAAATATTTAGATATCATCTTTGGACTGACTTTTTTTCCTTTTTTTTTTTTTTTTGGTGAGAGTTTTATCTCTGTTAGTATTTCTGCCCTTTCATATACCCAGTCGTTACTTAGTGTTGTACCTCAGTACCCTGCTGTAATCATATCCTTGAGATGTCCAGAGTGCTCATGCAAAGCTTTTTAAATGTGTTAAGAACCTTGAAAGTGTTAAATTATATTTAAGATTTATTTAAAAATGTTAAGTTTGTTAAAAGTCAAATTGGGTTTCAAATTTGGCTTACTTCTCTTTTTTTTAAGATTTATTTATTTTTTTTTTTAAAGACAGAGTTACAGACAGAGGTAGAGACAGAGAGAGGTCTTCCATCCACTGGTTCACTCCCCAGATGGCCACAAAGGCTGGAGCTGCTGGATCCAAAGGCGGGAGCCAGGAGCTTCTTCTGGGTCTCCCATTGGGTGCAGGGGCCCAAGGACTTGGGCCATCTTCCACTGCTATCCCAGGCCATATCAGAAAGCTGGATCGGAAGAGGAGCAGCCAGGACTAGAACCGGCTCTCATATGAGATGCCAGCGCTTCAGGCCAAGGCATTAACCTGCTGCACCACAGCGCTGGTACCTGCTTACTTTTTTTAGTCATAACTGTACTAGCAAAAATGAAAAAGCTTTAAGAAAAAGGGGAAAAAAAAGAAACAGCAAAATCTTGGTGGATATGGATGAATCCTTCTAATGTTTGCTTCCTTCTGCTGAATGTTTACTGTGTTAATGCAGGCATCTTCTGAGAGTTTTAAGAAATGGATTGATTACATTATTATTCTATCACATCATTACTACTTCTTCAGATTGGATGCAGCTTAGATACTGTTGGATAATCTTGGAAATCATTTCAAATTTTCAGAACTGATAACTCAATTTGATATTGCATGTCAAACATTTTTGTGGTAGTTTTTGTTTATGTATTTCACCAGCTTTATCTGAAGAACCAAAAACATGGTGAAAAAATATAACTGAGACAAAACATCTTGGTGCAAGATAACTAATTTTTTTCTTTTCTCGATGCAGATATCATTTCAACTCTGAGTCAGTCCTAGCTAGAGAAGATATCAAGGTGATTTGTGATTGACAGGGTGCTTGATGTGTTTGATCTCACCTAATTTTCACAGTGTACTGTGTGGTAGTTTCAGAGATGAGGAAGCTGCACCTCACAGAGATTAGACACCTTGATTAATTTAAGATCACATTGTAAATTTTAGAATTGGAATTTGATGTAAGACTTTTGCCAATTAAATTGCTGAACACAATGGATAGTTAATATTTTATATGATAACTTTTATATTTTCCTTGATTTTTTCCCTTGCTTAATAAATCCTGGTTATGTTTCAGGAGTAGTCAATGATGATACTAACATCTCAAGATCCCATGAAGTTTTAAGTTATTTTTCGTCAGGCCAGCGCTGTGGCTCAATAGGCTAATCCTCCACCTTGCAGGGCAGGCACACCGGGTTCTAGTCCCGGTCGGGGCACCGGATTCTGTCCCGGTTGCCCCTCTTCCAGGCCAGCTCTCTGCTATGGCCCGGGAGTGCAGTGGAAAATGGCCCAAGTGCTTGGGCCCTGCACCCCATGGGAGACCAGGAGAAGCACCTGGCTCCTGGCTTCAGATCAGTGGGGTGCCCGCAGTGCGCCAGCCGCGTTGGCCATTGGAGGGTGAACCAATGGCAAAGGAAGACCTTTCTCTCTGTCTCTCTCTCTCACTGTCCACTCTGCCTGTCAAAAAAAAAAAAAAAAAAGAGAAAAAAAAATATTTTTCGTCAAAATGTTTACTGTTATTTTACCTATTGGGTTTTGAAGAATGAATATTTCACCTCTTTGCAGCTCACCTGACCAAAGCAGAACATTTCCTTATTTTAAATACATTAAAGTAGGAAAAGAAACCTACTGATGTTGCTGATGGGAAACGAAACACAGCCCTTGTCGGCACCACCCGCTTCTCCCATCATGGTCTCTGTGTGGATTCTTTCACAGTCCAAACATACATCCCTTCCCTCAGAATTCATGAAGTTTACAAAGTATGCAGTGTTGCTGGACTCCTGGTGGAGCTGCCCCCTTCTCATCACTCCCATTCTGGGGAGAAAGAACGGAGGAGGTTTGGTCACCGGCTACCCTGAGGACATAGCTGCTGCTAACCCAGGCGGGTCAATATTTCCCAGCCCTCAGAAATGTTAAAGATCTCTCTAGAGATCCACACACTATCACATGTCCTCACACTCGACCTGGTGATTACAGAGGTGTGCCTGCAACATCCAGCATTTAATTATTCTTTCATTGATTCATAAATAGCTAATTTTTTAAAAAAGTTATGTTTGCATTTCTGGAATTGGGGTGTGTTTTATGTTGGTTTCAGCTATAGGAAGTTTCTGTTTGTTTTTGGAAAGGGGTCTGAGTATATAAAAAAGAATCACCTAATGATTGTCTTCTGTAAACATCTCAAGATCTTGCTTTCTATTCCTTTTAGTATCTTCTCATCATCCTTCCTTTCTTGCCTAAATTTATTGCATATATTACTTGTGGAACAATTGCTCCAATTCTGTCATATTGCACAGGTCCTGCTCCTGCCCATCTCCTGTGCTCACAGAGCCTAGCTTCTTACTGTAGCTCCCATTGAAGAGAGTTGCATGGTAGGAGACAGAGGAGGACCCCACACCTTTCATGGTTTTATTCTTCCTATGACCAAATCAAGCATTTGACCTATGATTGCTCGAGAAAAAGAAATCTGACATTATTTAAAAAACAAACCATTTTTTTAAATCTAGGTTCTGATTATTTAAAAAGGCACAGGGGTGGACATTTAGCTTAGTGGTTAAGATGCCCATGTCACATTTTGGAATATCTGAATTCAATACCAGGTTCTGGCTCCTGAGCTCAGTTTCCTATTAATGTAGGCCTTGGGACACAGTGATAATGGCTCTAGGGACTGAACTACTGCAACACAAATGGGAGACATGGATAGAGTTGCCAACTTTGGCCTGGTGTAGCCTTCACTGTTGCAACAGTTTGGGGAATGAACCAGTGGACAGGAGTGTTTGTTTCTCTCGTGTCTCTCTCTCTCTCTCACTTTCGCTCTCGCTCTCTCCCTCCCTCCCTCTCTCTCTCAACTTCTCAAATAAATAATACAAAAGGCAAATACTTTACTGTATATAACATGATTTTGCTAAATATATGTAATATTAATGTAATATAATCAATGCAATTCATAATTATACTACATTTTTCCACAAAGGATTTAGCCCTACAAGAAG
This sequence comes from Lepus europaeus, assembly GCF_033115175.1. Lineage (NCBI taxonomy): Eukaryota > Metazoa > Chordata > Mammalia > Lagomorpha > Leporidae > Lepus > Lepus europaeus. Next base: position 62,817,618 of record NC_084834.1, on the reverse strand, counting down.
ATAAAGTGATTTTTATTGATAAGATTTTTTTTTCAAATTTCAAATTGTTGTAAATTTTGTCCATATAAAATTTACCAAAAAGTATAAGTGGATATCTAAATTGATTACTTAAATTGTATGAGAATAAGATTATTCTATACAATAATATTAGGATAACATAGTGAGGGGAGCGCTTACGCATGTTGCTGGTTTTCTGTTTAATATTCATGATTGGGGTCATTTGACTTTCATTTGCATTTGGAAAACTGGACTTCTTCCCTTGTGGTTTAGGTTCCTCTCTATGCCCACAGAGATGGACTCTGGGTTTGGGCTGGTGAGCACTGTAGTTGAAGCCCAAAGGCTTATGCTGAATTCCTGCCCTGCCATCTAGTGGCACAGTTGTGCGTGCAGAGCTGGCCAAGTCAACAGGAAAGGCTGAGTGCGATTTCTAAGGTTGGCTGTTGAGTGAAATGCAATGTTTTTCTGCACAGACATAGACAAATACCCAGGAAATGCAGAAGAAGTGATTCCACCTGTATATGGGATTTGGTGAGTTAAGAAGGAAAAGCAGAGTCCTTCAAAAGTTGCATAAAACACAAAGAATAGCTAGTAAAATTCCCAAATTGAAAGGCAATGAGAGAAATCTAACGCTAGACACATTAAACTATAAATGTAAAATGACAGCAAAGAAAATTCTTTGGAACTAGCAGAGGAATGGATAAATTATCAGTGGAACAGGGTAGAATCTAGACATGGACAGAGAGGGTAGCACTCCAGGTCTTTGAGGAGAGGAGGAAATATTCAGTAAATGGTGCTATTTGTTTAAAAAAATGAAGCTGGGGAATAGTGTTGTGGCTCAGAAAGTCAAGCTACCTCTTGCCACATTGGCATGCCATATGGAGTGCTGACTCAATTCCCTGCTGCTCTGCTTCACACCCAGCTCCCTGCTAATGCACCTGAGGAGGCAACAGAAGACAGCCCAAGTATTTGGGCCCCTGCACCCACATGGAAAAACCAGATGGAGGTCCTGTTTCCTGGCTCTCAGCTCCTGGCTCCTAGCTTTGGCCTGCCCCCTCCTCTGTCCCCCACCTTCTGCGTTTCAAATAAATCAATCAATAAATCTTCAAAGAAAAATACAGAATACCAGTCATATACTTTTCTTCAAAGTAAATTCTAAGTGGATGAAAGGTTAAAGAGTTTAAAAAATTACACTATAAATTATTAAAAGGAAATGTGGACAATTTCTTTTTTTAACCTAGAAACCTTTTATTTCAGGTATGCAAACTTTATGCATTTCGTATATATGAGTTTAGGAACATAGTGATTCTTCCCATCCTGCCCTCCTTCCCACAGACACTTGCACCTTTCTTCCTCCTCCCTCTCCTGTTCTCATTCTTACTTTTTACTAAGATCTATTTTCAAATAACTTTGCAAGCATAAGATTATCCTTACACTAATTAAAGAGTTCAACAAATAATATGAAAAAACTGTTCCTCAACAGTTAAGGGCTGTATAAACTCATTGCATCTCAAAGTGTCAATTTCACATCTATAGATTACCTTTTAGTTACTCTATTAATTACCAAAAATCAGGGAGAACACATGGTATTTGTTTTTTTTGCGACTGGCTTATTTCACTAACTGTAATATTTTTCAATTGGATTTTTTTTATTGCAAAGGACAAAATTTCATTTTTTTTACAGCTGTGTATACTACATATGTAAATATCCCACAATTTCTTTATCCATTCTTCAGTTGACTGATATCTGGGTTGATTCCGTATTTTATCTACAGTGAATTGTGCTGCAATAAATACTGGGGTACAGATAATTCTTACAGGTGCTGATTTCTTTTGGTTTGGGTAAATTCCCAGGAGTGGGGTGACTGGGTAGATCTGTATTTTTTTTTTTTTACAAGGGTCAGGGAGGGCGGACTCCTCGTGGGCACTCCACCATGGTGGTGGTGGGGAGTGGATAACCTTGTTCCCTCAGGGCCCTGGTGCACAGTCCGGGGCTGCCCCGGGGTTTCCCGGCAGGAAGGGTGAGGGGACTTCGTTACTACGAACAGAGGTCCAAATCCACGTTCCTCACGTGGTTTTCGGCGAGACCCATGCAGGTAGGAGGAGGCCTTCTCAGTGGCTGGCGCCCAGGGGTGTCTCAGCTCTCTGCTTGGTCTCCGTGACACCACTCCGGCGGCCTCACTGGGAGGATGGACGTTCAGGCTCTCGTGGGCTGCTGTTGCTTCTGCTTGGTCTGCGGTGTTTGGCTGTGCTGGAGCCGTTCTTGTCTCCCAGTTTCTGTCGTGCTGGTTGCTCTGAGCTTGATCCTTTGGCTAAGCTGAGACCAGGTTTCTGTGGTGGCCTCTTTGGTGCTTGTTAACATATCTAGGTTGCTGGCTGCTGAAGTTCGAACCCGGGACCACGGAGCAGGAGGAAAACCCAGGGAAGGCACTGCCATGTCTGTCTCAGGTTCCTGGACCATCTGCTTCCTTCTCCCAACCAGTCTTTTTTTTTTTTTTTTTTTTTAAGATTTATTTATTTATTGAAAGAGTTACACAGAGAAGGAGAGGCAGAGAGAGAGAGAGAGAGAGAGGTCTTCCATCTGCTGGTTCACTCCCCAGCTGGCTGTACTAGCCAGAGCTGCTGTGCCGATCTGAAGCCCGGAGCTTCCACCAGGTCTCCCACGTGGGTGCAGGGGCCCAAGGATTTGGCCCATCTTCTGCTTTCCCAGAGAGCAGCCAGGACTTGAACCGGGGCCCAGATGGGATGCTGGCACTGTAGGCAGTGGCTTTACCCGCGATGCCACAGCACAGGCCCCAGCCATTCAATCTTTATTTAATTAAAGACTTAGTTTTGAAAAGCAGAGTGACATGGGAAAGAGAGCTTCCACCTGCTGATTCGCCACCTAACTGGCCACAATGGCTGGGGCTGGACCAAGCCGGAGCCAGGAGCTTTTTCGTGGTCTCCCCTGTGGTTGCAAGGGCCCAAGGACTTGGGCCATCCTCCACTACTTTCTCGGGAGCACTGGCAGGGAGCTGGACTGGAAGCCTTTTTTTTTTTTTTTTTTTTTGCAGGTCCTAGTGCTTCATCCCTTGTCTTCTGTGTCCTGAGCCTTTACTGGTCTTTGAAGTACAGGTCTGCCGAAAGCTTTCAGCAGCTGCCGGACTGCAGGAACACACATGACCCAAAGCTGCTGTGAGCCTCCGATCAGCTCACCCCCCCAGGCCTAGCCTTTTCTCTCACCTTTGCTTCCTCTTCCAGCACTTCTTATTTCCAAGTGTCTTAAAGCAAATGCAAATGCATTTGGCCATCTTCTCCATTAGGGAAATGATGGTCATGTGATATGCTTAGAAAGTAGCATATAAGAGTGTCCTGAAATGGCTTGCTCTCAGGCTGGAAAGACATCTTACGCTGTAGGTCACTGTCCCCTTGTCCCTGTGCCTGGCTCTCAGTGTTCCCCAGGAGGAGATAACGGGACCCAGGGATGATGAAAAACACTATCACACCTGTTTAACATTTGTTAGGGTTGTTAATAAGTTAGATCCTTTTTCTGAGGCCCAGCAAAATAAAAGATCCACAAGGGGAAAGTAGAGCCCTTTGGAAGAGTTCTGGTTTTCATTTTTACCTCCTCAGAATCTGTTTATTTAAAAAATAAGAGGGGCTGTTGGCTTTTTTTTTTTTTAATGCTGGATGGATGAATGTGAAGACTAAAGTTTCAGGATGCTTAATGTAAGTTTCCAACTCACCTCTTAAAATTAAGCCACCCCATTTCTTCGTTAAACAGGTTGGTTTAGTTCTTGTGGTAGTGCATGTCTGCTGTTACTAACAGTACTTTCATTCTTGCTGAACCCTAGTCAGACTTCTCTCAAAAGGCATAGTTTTTCATGATCATGTTTATTTTTTACATTTTGTTGAAAACCTTAAGACTTGCAGTTTGTACCCTTGAGTTCAAACATTAGCTTTAAATGCTAACATATTTTAGCCTACCCCCCTTGAAAGTGCTTCTTGAGACTAGCCACTTGGTGCTGTTATGCCATGACATTTATCTGCTATGTTGTTGTTATTTCTGCTAATTCCTTCTGCCATCAAAGAGTTTATACTCCCAAACACACACAGTTCCAGTGCTGTAGTCACCACAGCTGCCAGAAACAAATGTTCAGTCCACACCACTTCTTGGACTTTTTCTTTACATGGGAGTTCAAATCTATAAATAATACACTGCTCTTAGGACCTAAATTGTAATATCCCAAGAATGCTTAATCGGCAGTCCCAAACAAAGGACAGTTCCATAATGTCTGAATCCTAATGTGGCTCCAGAGAACCTCAGTTTGCAAAGAAATGAAAGGCTTAGGGTTTTCTAGTGTTATTGCCCCTTTGTGTTTATCCCCCTTGGCCAGATTCTTCATTATCCGCCATGTGGGAATCCGTTCCGTGGATTAGAGTTGGACTGTGCTGAGTCCTGGCAGACAGCTCTTAGGAGAACAGCACCTCAGTGAGGACACTGGGAGCTCACATCACTCCTGGGAACCCTGATGTGCTGGAGACTTGGTGTGGTAGGAGAAACGGGGCTTCTTTTCTCTCTTTCGATGAGTTGGACTCTACTGTCTCAGCCTTAGGACCCTGAGCTTTGCGTGCTTCCCCTTTGGGAAAATGGAATTGGAGTAAACACTGCCTGTAGATCTGTATTCAGATTTCTGAGCTATCTATTCTGTCTTCCACAGTGGCAGCACCAGTTTACATCCCCACCTAAGGCAGATTAGCGTGTCTTTTTCCCTGCATTCTCACCAGCACTTGTTTGTTGATTTTTGTATGAATGTCATTCTAACTGGGGTGAGGTGAAACCTCATCATGGTTTTGATTTGCATTTCCCTGATGGCTAGTAATCCTGAGCATTTTTTTATGTGTCCTTTGGCCATTTGGATTTCCTTTTTTTTTTCTTTTCTTTTCTTTTTTTTTTTTTTTGACAGGCAGAGTGGACAGTGAGAGAGAGAAAGGTCTTCCTTTTTCCATTGGTTCACCCTCCAATGGCTGCTACAGCAGGCGCGCTGTGGCCGGCGCACTGCGCTGGTCTGAAGCCAGGAGCCAGGTGCTTCTCCTGGTCTCCCATGCGGGTGCAGGGCCCAAGGACTTGGGCCATTTTCCACTGCACTCCCGGGCCACAGCGGAGAGCTGGACTGGAAGAGGAGCGACCGGGACAGAATCCTATGCTCCGACCAGGACTAGAACCAGGTGTGCCGGCGCCACAAAGCGGAGGATTAGCCTATTGAGCAGCAGCACCGGCCTGGATTTCCTTTTTGAAAAGTGTCTATTCAAGTCCTTCACCCATTTCTTAACTGGATTGTTTGTTTTGTTGAATTTCTTGAGCTCTGTATAAATTCTGGATATTAAGCCTTTTTTAGTTTGCAAATATTTTCTCCCATTCTATCGATTGCCTCTTCACTTTGCCGAGAGTTTCTTTTGCAGTGCAGAAGCTTCTCAGCCTGGTGCAATCCCATTTGTCAATTTTGGCTCTGATTGCCTGTGCTTCTGGGATCTTTTTCAAGAAGTCTTTGCCTATGCCAATGTCTTGCAGGGTTTCCCCAGTGTTCTCTAGTAATTTGATGGTATTGGATAGTAGAGTTAGCTCTTTGATTCATTTTGAGTGGATTTTTGTTTAAGGTGAAAGAAAGGGGTCTAGTTTCATACTTCTGCATGTGGAGATCCAATTTTCCCAGCACCGTTTGTTGAAGAAACTGTCCTTACTCCAAGGATTGATTTTAGCTGATTTGTCAAAGGTAAGTTGTTTGTAGATGTGGGGATTGATTTCTGGAGTTTCTATTCTGTTCCATTAGTCTACCCATCTGTTCTTGTGCCAGTACCAGGCTGTTTTAAATTATAACTGCCCTGTAGTATGTCTTGAAATCTGGTATTGTGGTGCTTCTGGCTTTGTTTTTGTTGTATAAGTTTGCTTTAGCTATTTGGGGTCTCCTGTGTTTCCATATCAATTTTAGCATCATTCTTTATAGATCTGAGAAGAATATCCTTGGTAACTTGATTGGTATTGCATAGTATCTGTGAATCACTTCTGGTAGTATGAATATTTTGATGATATTGATTCTTCCAATCCATGAACATTTAAGATTTTTATGTTTTTTGGGGGCCTTTTGCTAACTCTTTAATGTTTTGCAGTTTCATCATAGAAATCTTTGCCATCCTTGGTTAAATTTATCCCAAGGTATTTAATTTTTTTGTAGCTATTGTGAATGGGATTGATGTTAGAAGTTTTCTCATCCATGGCATTGTCTGTGTATACAAAGGCTACTGATTTTTCTGTGTTAATATTATAGCCTACCACTTCATCAAACTCATAAATTTTATGAGTAGCAGCAGTCTTTCAGTGGAGTCTTTTAGATGCCCTATATACAGAATCATATCATCTACAAATAGAGATAGTTTGACTTCCTCCTTCAACTTTTATCCCTTTGATTTCTTTTTCTTTCCTAATGGGTCTGGCTAAAACTTCCAGGACTATGTTGGATATAGATTTATTTGTATAAAGATAAAGATTTATTTTTTATGTATTTACTTGAAAGGGTTACACAGAGAGAGAAGGAGAGGCAGAGAGAGAGAGTCTTCCATCCGCTGGTTCACTACCCAGATGGTTTCAATGGCTGGAGCTGTACTGAACCGAAGCCAGGAGCCAGGAGCTTCTTCTAGGTCTCCTACGCAGATGCAGGGTCCCAAGGACTTGGGCTGTGTTCTGCTGCTTTCCCAGGCCAAAGCAGAGAGCTGGATTAGAAGTGGAGCAACCAGGACTTGAACCGGAGCCCATATGGGATGCCAGCACTGCAGGCAGCAGCTTTACCCACTATGCCACAGTGCCAGCCCTTAGAGATTCTTGAGTTGTTGATTTCCATCTTCATTGCATTGTGGTCAGAGAAAATGCATGGTATGATTTTGATTTTTTTTTTGAATTTACTGATAATTGCTTTATGGCCTAGCTTGTAATATATCCCAGAGAAAGTTCCATGCATTGGTGAGAAGAATGTGTATTCTGCAACTGTGGGATGAAAACTTCTGCAGATATCTGTTAGTTTCCTTTAGTCTATAATGTTGATTAACTGTTGTTTTCTTGCTGATTTTTTTGTCTGGTTTATCTTTCCATTGCTGAAAGTGGAATATTGAAGTCCTCCACTACTGTTTTATTGGAGTATATGTCTCTCTTTAGATCAATTAATATTTCTTTTAAATAGCCAGGTGCCCTGTAATTGGGTGCATATACATTTATTATAGTTAGTCTTCCTTTTGAAGTGATCTCTTAATCATAACATGGTGCCCTTCTTTGTCTGCTTTAACAGTTTTAGTGTTAAAGTCTATTTTGTCTGATATTAGGATGGCTACACCAGCTCTTTTTTCCTTTCTATTAGCATGGAATATCTTTTTCCATCCTTTCAGTCTTCATGTATCTTTATTGGTGAGATGTGTTTCTCTTAATCAGCAAATGGGTCTTGTTTTTTAATCCATTCAGGCAGTCTGTATCTTTTAATTGGAGAGGGAGGCCATTTACATTCAAGGTTACTATTGATAAGTAATGACTTGTGGAGCCAGCACTGTGGTGTAGCAGGTAAAGCTGCTGCCTGCAGTGCGAGCATCCTATATGGGTGCTGGTTTGAGACTGAGCTGCTCCACTTCCAATCTAGCTCTCTGCTGTGGCTGGGAAGGCAGTAGCTTCAAAGCCCTTGGGCCCCTGCACCTCCATGGGAGACCCAAATGAAGTTCCTGACTCCTGGCTTTGTGTCGGCACAGCTCTGTCCATTGTGGCCATCTGGGGAGTGAACCTGCAGATGGAAGACTTCTCTGTAACTCTGCCTTTCAAATAAATAAATAAATAAATAAATAAATCTTTTTTAAAAAAATAAGTTATGACTTGGCCCTGCCAATTTTTACATGAATACTCCTAATTTTTACTTTGGATTTCCTTTGTACTTTTACTGGGAATTTTTCTGCCTTCACATTCTTTTCACGTTTCTATGTTTCTGTGTGCAGCACATCCTTAAGCATCTTCGTAAAACTGGATGAGTGGTGACAAATTCTTTCAGTTTCTGTTTGTTATGGAAGGTGTTTATTTCACATTCATTCACAAAAAAGAGCTTTGCTGGTTATAGTTTTCTGGGTTGACAGTTTTTGTTTTTTTTTTTCCTCTTGAGACATGGACTATATTTCGCCATTCTCTTCTGGCCTGTAGAGTTTCTGATGAGAAGTGAGGTAGCTGTGAGTCTAATTGGACATCCTCTGAAAGTAATTTGCGTTTCTCCAGTGCATATTTTAGAATATTTTCTTTAAGTTTAGCTGTGGAGAGCTTCACTACAATGTGTCATGGTGAATATCTTTCCTAGTCATGCATATTATGAGTTCTGTGTTCTTCCTGTACTTGGCCCTTTCTTTTTCCAAATTGGGGAAGTTTTGTGTATTTATTTCACTAAAAAGGCCTTATAATCCATACCTTCAGGAACTCTTAAGACCTGTGTGTTGGGTCACCTGATAGTATTCCATAAATCTCTAACACTGTTTTTAATCTTTCTAGTTTTTTTATTTGATTGTAAAATTTCCAGAGATTCATCTTCTAACTCAGATATTCTTTTTTTAAAAAAATTTATTTGAAAGACAGAGTTACAGAGAGATGTAGGTAGAGACAGATAGAGAGATCTTCCATCTGCTGGTTCATTCCCCAAATGACCACAATGTCTGGAGCTGAGCCGATCCAAAGTTAGGAGCCAGGAGCTTCTTCTGGGTCTCCCACATGGATGCAGGGCCTCAAGGACTTGGGCCATCCTCTACTGCCTTCCCAGGCCATCGCAGAGAACTGGATCAGAAGAGGAGCAGCCAGGACTCCCCCATATGGGATGCCGACATTCCAGGCCAGGGCTTTAACCCACTACGCCACAGTGCCGACCCTCATATTCTTTCTGCTGCCTCACTAAGTCTGTTGTTAAGGCTTTCCACCACATTTTTTATTTGATCTATTGAAATCTTCATTTATAATGTATTGTTTATATTTCTCTTTAAAAATCTCAATTTCATGGGAAAATTTTCATTCATGTCATTTATGGATTTTTTTTAAATTCATGGATGCTTCTGATTACTTCTGAGTAATCCTATAATTATTTTTTAGTTCCATTTCTGGCATTTCATCAATATCTTCATCTTCACATCCTAGTATTGGAGCATTGTTGTGTTCCTATGGGGGCATCATGTTGTCTTCCTTATTCTTGTTCCTTGAGTATCTCCATTTATTTTTAGGCATTTGTGGGGATATTTGTTTTTCTTTTTTTCTTTCTCTGATGGATTTTACCTTTGAAATAAGTCTCTGTGGCTTAGTGGAGTGTCTGCTCTTTCAGTGAATATCCAAATCTATTTGCCATATGTGGCCTGGGAGCTCTGTTCAGTGCTCCAGGGTTGGGGGAGTATCCAGGTTTACATCCCAGTTGGGTGTGGTAAATCTCTCTTTTTTTTTTTTAAATCAGAAAGGAGAGTTTGATCAGCTCTGTTGGAGTAATCTCACCCTCACTTCTTCTCCCCCAAGACAACAAATGCCCAGGTGCTAGCCCCAGTGAGTGCATTATTCATCTGTGCTACCACAAGGACCACACAAAGGATCCGTGCAGTCCTCAGTGTGAGCACAAATCCTGCAGCAGTTACCCACTCCATGCAATTAGGGACAATTAGGGTCTCTGAGTGTGTGGAGCTGCCCACAGTGACTGCCCAGGGAACCGGTGCCCATATCCTGTGCCCTCCCACATAGCCACAGTGTTTCCACATTCCCAGCATAGGAAGCTTCCACAGTCATGGGGTATTGAGGATCCACTCTTCCCTGCTAGTCCATGCTGTCCACAGAGAGGCATCCACCAAGGCAGCCTAAGCCCCATAGCCTGTGACGTGCTGGGAGGCTGAGGACACCTCACAGTCCTATGTGGGCACCCAGCCCCCTGTCAATCCTCCTAGCCAGACTCAGTGTCTTCTTGGCTGGCTGCTGGGCTTGTGGACACAAGCTGACACAACTGTTAAGTATGTCCAAAATGGCACCCACACTGTCTCTGCTAGTTGAAGAGTGCCATTGTCAGGGAGTTGGTGAGACAGAAACATATCTCCCTTTTTTTTTTTTTTTTTCTCTAGGTTGCCAGGTACACTGTCTCCCATTGAGCTCCAGGCTGGACTCATGGCATGCTCTCCCCACAGCTTTTATCATCAGTGGCTTGGTCTGCTGCAAACTGGTCTCAATTCACTCTCCAAAGCTGGTGTTGAGGCTCTCGGCTGCTGGGGTCCTGTGTTGTGTCGTATTCATGCTGCACATCCACACGCTCCATGTAGATCCACATTATCCCTCTAACATCCGTGGAGTTTCCACTTCAGTTTTCTCCCTAACTCTTCCCTGAGAATGCACTCTTTCTCTTTTTTTCTTTTCTTTTTTAACTATCTTCCCCTAGACTAGAGCAGTAAACTCCCTCCCTATTCCATCATGTTGGAATCACCTATCTCTCTCTCTCTTTTTTTTCTTTTAAGATTTATTTTATACAAAAGGCAGAGTTACAGAGAGGGAGAGACAGAGACCGAGAGATCTTCCATTGGCTGGTTCACTCCCCAAAGGCTGTGATGGCCAGAGCTGGGACAATGTGAAGCCAGGAGCCAAGAACTTCTTCCCGGTTTCCCACATATGTACAGGGGCCCAAGCACTTGGGCCATCTTCTGCTGCTTTCCAGGCCATTAGGAGGGAGCTGGATGGGAAATGGAACAGTCTGGACTCCCATATCCCCCATATGGGATGCCAGCACTACAGGCTGAGGCTTAACCTACTATGCCACAGTACCAGCCCCTGGACAATTTAAAAGATAAACTTTAAGCTGGAAGGGCTTGCTTCATAAGATTATCAACCTTGAAGCCATTTAAGAAATGGTATTTTATCTTTCTGGCAAGTGACAAAAAAAGTTGAAAGAAATTTGCAAAATTGTAATACTTAAAAGGTAAATATAAATTTCGGTTTTCGAAGGTTAAATGACAGTAAATTGGCCTTCTCTAATAGACTACTACATAGTTTATGTGAAAAAAGTTTGAATTTGCATTTCCCTGATAAATCATGTGAGGTGAAGCACTTTTCTGTGTTTAATCCATTCTCTTTCCTGCTGGGAATTGGGTGTTTCTTAAGGTTTTTGTGGGTCTTTCCCTTGCTATTTCAGCTTAGTATTAATCCTTAATTAATTTATTTTTTTAAAGATTTATTTATTAGGCTGGCTCCATGGCTCAATAGGCTAATCCTCCGCCTGCAGTGCCGGCACCCTGGATTCTAGTCCTGGTCGGGGCGCCGGATTCTGTCCTGGTTGCTCCTCTTCTGGTCCAGCTCTCTGCTGTGGCCCGGGAGTGCAGTGGAGGATGGCCCAAGTCCTTGGGCCCTGCACCCGCATGGGAGACCAGGATAAGCACCTGGCTCCTGGCTTCGGGTCAGCGTGGTACGCCAGCTGCAGCGGCCATTTAAGGAGTGAACCAATGGAAAAGGAAGATCTTTCTCTCTCTTTCTCTCTCTCTCTCTCACTGTCCACTCTGCCTGTCAAAAAAAATTATTTATTTGAAAGGCAGAGTTACAGAGAGGAGAGGCAGAGAGAGTGTGTCTTCCATCCGATGGTTCACTCCCCAGTTGGCTGCAACAGCTGGCGCTGTGCCGATCTGAAGCCAGGAGCTAGGAGCCTCTTCTGGGTCTCCCATGCAGGTGCAGGGCCCCAAGGACTTGGGCCATCTTCTGCTGCTTTCTCAGGCCACAACAGAGAGCTGGGTAGGAAGTGGAGCAGCCAGGTCTTGAACCGGCACTTCAGGCCAGGGCATTACCGCCCTGCGCCACAGCGCCGGCCCCAGTATTAATCCTTCATTTATATATAAAACATTTCTGCCAGTCTATTTGTTGTTCTGTTGTTTTTTAAAATGTGTCTGTTAGATTCTAGAAGTTTGTTACATAGTCACATCTGTCCTGTCTTTCCTTGATGACATTGGAGTCTGTGGCTGGATGAGGAATTCTCTACCCAAACCCAATGAAAGTATTATTTTTTGATTCTTTCGAGGGCTTGGTGTATTGTAGTTCAGGCTAACTCTGTAACCTTTCTGTGATTTATGCTAGTGCATGGATCGAACCTCATATTATTTCCATAGCTGGCAACTGAATGACTCTTTCCCCTGCTAATGAACATGCTGAGTTCACCTTGCTCAGCCATTGTGTCTGTGGGCACCTTCCCTTCTGTTCACAATGAAAATTTGCAATGTAGTGGCTTTAAAATCGAGAGCACATTTTAGAATCTAGAATAGTAAACTTTGCATGAGCTTTTACAAAATTCACCTGGTCTGTCACATTTTCTTTTCAGGATGATTTTTAGATTCATTTTTAATTTCTATATCATGGAGGATAGGCTGGGACTGTATTCCCTTTAATTTTTATAAAAATTAGCATCTTGATAACATTAATATTTCCTATTCAGGCAAAAGTTATATGTCTCTGTTTATTCAGGTTTCCTTTGCTGTCCTTCATATAGTTTTTTTTTTAATTTTTGTGTATGCAATTTTTGTTAGTTTTAAGCACGTGTTGATTTTCTTGACATTATGAGTGAATTTTTAAGCCTAGTTTTTTTAGATTTGATGTTTTCTGAGGGCAGGAAGATTCTAAAATATCTTTATTTATAATGAACAAGCTTATGTATTTATTTTTTAAAGATTTCTTTATTTATTTGAAAGGCAGAGTTACACAGAGTCAGAGAGAGAAAAAAAGAAGTCTTCCATTCATTGGTTCACTCCCCAAATGGCTGCAGTGGCTGGAGCTGAGTGAATCTGAAGCCAGGAGCCATCCGATGGTTCACTCCCCGATTGGCCACAACAGCTGGCGCTATACCCATCTGAAGCCAGGAGCCAGGAGCTTCTTCTGGGTCTCCCACATGGGTGGGGGACCCCAAGGACTTGGGCCTGGAGCTCTGCAGATCCGAAGTCAAGAACCAGGAGCTTCTTCTGGGTCTCCCACACGGGTGTAGAGGCCCAAGAATTTGGGCCATCATGATGAACTCATGACAAAGACTTTGAAATTTGAGCTTCAGGAAAAGTCTGCCTATATAACCAGTTACCTAAAGGTGCTAGTTTCTATCTCTCCACATGGAGTATTTTCTGGAATTTAGGGTCCCATCAATTATAAATTGATTTAATAACACTTCTTCCCCTAAACTCCTTCTTAATAAATGAGTTCAAGGGTCCGGCATTGTGACATAGTGGGTAGGGCCGCTGCTTGCAGTGCTGGCATCCCATATGGACACAGGTTCTAGGCCCAGCTGCTCCACTTCCAATCCAGCTCTCTGTTTGGCCTGGGTAAGTAGTAGAAGATGGCCCAGGTCCTTGTGTCCCTGCACCCACATGGGAGACCCAGAAGAAGCTCCTGGTTTTTAACTTTGGATCTGCACAGCTCCAGCCATTGTGGCCATTTGGGGAGTGAACCAGCGGATGGAAGACGTCTCTCTCTCTCTTTCTGTCTCTATCCCTATCTCTGTCTCTGTCTCTACATCTCTCTGTAATTCTGTCTTTCAAATAAGTAAAAAAAAAAAAACTTTAAAAAACTGTATCAGGCAGAACACAAACCAAACAATTGGAGAAGTATTAGATGGTCAATTGAAACTCAAATACCTTTTAAGTCCTCGTGAAGTAAAATTTAAGTAGCATTATTAATCTAAGACCTACCTGATATATTTGACTATTCAGTGTTTTGTAAATAATATGGGCTCTGGAAGTTTCATCTTTAGAGAACTTGGTAGTAGATAATACTTTATTTGGAGGAAAGCAAACCCTAGGGATAAAACATCATATATATTCAAGTTATTGCAAGTATAGCATTTCTGTTTGTTTTAAGTACATCCAGCTTAGGGTTGTACATGAAATTACAATTTTAAATCAATTTGCTCCTGATTCTGTGAATTCATACTTAATGCCATTAACATGTCAGCAGCACATGTGATATTCTTGGTAAATGTAGCAGAATATAAATTAAAAGTTGATATAAGATAGGTGGGTATTTGGCTTAGCAATTCAAGATGCCAGTTGAAATATCTGCATCCCATATCCAAGTATGTGGGTTCAAATTCCTGTTTTATTTCTGATCCCAGCTTCCTGTTATTGTGACTCTGGGAGGCAGCAGGAAATTGCTCAAGTACTTGGGAACTTGCCACACGTGTGGGAGACCTGGATTGAGTTCCTAGCTCCTGGCTGTGGCCTGGCCCATCTCCAGCTGTTATAGGCAATTAGGAAGGGGACCAGAAGATGGAAGTTCTCTGTCTCGCTCCATTTTCCTTTAAAAATTTGGTATAGCCTTTATTCCTCTCATATATTTATAAATGAGTTTCCTTGAAAATAAGATGTTTGGGTCAAGTTGTTGTTTTTTTTTTTTTTTAAGATTTTTATTTATTTGAGAGGTAGAGTTACAGACAGTGAGAGGGAGAGACAGAGAGAAAGGTCTTCCTTCCATTGGTTTACTCCCCAAGTGGCCGCAATGGCCAGAGCTGCACCGGTCTGAAGCCAGGAGCCAGGTGCTTTCTCCCGGTCTCCAATGCGGGTGCATGGGCCCAAGCATTTGGACCATTTTCTACTGCTTTCCCAGGCCACAGCAGAGAGCTGGATCGGAAGAGGAGCACCTGGGACTAGAACTGGCGTCCATCTGGGATGCTGGTGCCACAGGCTGGGGATTAACCTACTGCGCCACAGCACCAGCCCCTCAAGTTTGCTTTAATAAATACTTGTAGCTCAGCCATCCCACTCCTTGGAATTTACCCAAAGGAAATTAATTTGGCAAATAAAAAAGCCATCTGCACATTAATGTTTATTGCAGCTCAATTCACAATAGCTAAGACCTGGAACCAACCCAAATGCCCATCAACAGTAAACTGGATAAAGAAATCATGGGACATGTACTCCATAGAATACTATACAGCACTAAGAAACAACGAAACCCAGTCATTTGCAACAAGATGGAGCAATCTGGAAAACATCATGCTGAGTGAATTAAGCCAGTCCCAAAGAGACAAATATCATTTGTTTTCCCTGATCGGTGACAACTGATCTCCAAAGGGGAAACCTGTTAAGTGAAATGGACACTATAAGAAACAATGACCTGATCAGCTCTTGTCCTGACTCTAGATGTACAATGTAATACTTTATTCTTTTTAGTATTTGTTGTTGTTGTTGTTGTTCTAGTACTAGTGGTTGAACTCTGTAATTAACACACACTGAAAAGTGATCCCTGTTAAATTTAAGAGTGGAAAAAGAGAGGGAGGAGATGTACAATTTGGGACATGCTCAATCGTACTTGCCGCAAATGGTGGAGTTAGAAATGTGCCAGGGGATTCCAACACAATCCGATCAAGGCGGCATGTACCAATGCCATCTCACTAGTCCAAGTGATCAATTTCAGCTCACAATCGATGGCTCTGGTAGGTCTAAGAGTCAAAGGGATCACACAAACAAGACAAGTGTCTGCTAATACTAACTGATAGAATCAAAGAGGGAGAGAAGGATCCAACATGGGAAGCGGGACACACAGCAGACTCATAGAATGGCAGATGTCCTAAACAACACTCTGGCCTGAGAATCAGCCCTTAAGGCATTCGGATCTGGCTGAAGAGCCCATGAGAGTATTGTAGGCATGGAAAGCCAAGATACCATGGAAAAGAAAAAAAAAAAAAAAAAAAAGAACTAAATGAAAGATCTCTGTGAGTGAGATCCCAGTGGAAAGAACGGGGCCATCAAAGAAGGAGGTACCTTTCTCTGAAGGGAGGAGAGAACTTCCACTTTGACTGTGACCCTATCGGAATAAGATCAAAGTCAGCGAACTCTAAAGGCTTCCATAGCCCTGACAACTCATGACTAGAGCCTAGGGAGATTACTGATGCCATGAACAGGAGTGTCAAATTGTTAAGTCAGCAACAGGAGTCACTGTGTACTTACACCCCATGTGGGATCTGTCCTTAATGTGTTGTCTAATGTGAAGTGATGCTATAACTAGTACTGAAACAGTATTTTTATACTTTATACTTTGTGTTTCTGTGTGGGTACAAACTGATGAGGTCTTTACTAATTATATACTGAATCGATCTTCTGTATATAAAGATAATTGGAAATGAAAAAAAACAACCTGGTGTTAAATTGGAAATGGCATAGAAAATTAATTAATTAAAAAAATATTATGTAGGATCTCTGTCTTTAATGCGCTGTACACTGTTATTTAATGCTATAACTAGTACTCCAACGGTAGTTTTTTCACTTTGTGTTGCTATATGGGGCAAACTGTTGAAATCTTTACCTAATATATACTAAACTGATCTTCTGTATATAAAGAGAATTGAAAATGAATCTTGATGTGAATGGAAGGGGAGAGGGAGCGGGAAAGGGGAGGGTTGCGGGCAGGAGGGAAGTTATGGGAGGGGGGAAGCCATTGTAACCCATAAGCTGTACTTTGGAAATTTATATTCATTAAATAAAAGTTTAATAAATGAAAAAAAAATAAATACTTGTAGCTCGATAGTTGGAAAGGGTAATGCACCTTCATAATGTAGCGATACTATGCACTGATTCTCTTGGGGCCCCCTTGCTAAAATTGAGTGTGATAGTTAACAGAAACCTAATTAAGTGATGAAAGGATATGGAAAGGAAGGGAAGGGACTTTAGGCTTAACTTTCCACTTAAATAATTAAGCTATGCAGTGTATTCTGTAGTAATCCTGAGCTACAAATCGGGTTATGCTAGAAAGATTACACTAGAAAACCATAGGTGATGTGGCTGTCACAACTCATTTGACTCAAGCAAGAGACCTGTGTGGTCTGTGAAATGGAACTGTGACATTTCAATCTGCCTGTTAGGAGTATGGAGTGGGTCAGAACCACTCTCTATGACAGTTATTTATAGGAAAATGTATTCTCTTCTTTACCTCTTAATTGTTGAAGGCTTTTGAAAAGCAGGATTGTTGACAACACTGATTATGAACTTTATTGGTCTTCATAAAATTACCTGCCATGCTTTGACTTATAGGATCTTCAACAGTGGGTAAATGGTGCTAATGAACATGGCTTTGTCTTGGTCTCATTTGGAGCTGGTGTCAAGTATCTGTCAGAAGACATTGCTAACAAACTGGCAGGAGCACTGGGGAGATTGCCTCAAAAAGTGATTTGGAGGTAAGACAGTAATAAAGCTTCTTTGCTTTGATTTTTCCATATCCCTTTGTTGAGTGCACAGGTCCCACTGAAGCACAGCACTTTGAGTCTTCTGGCAATATTCACAGGATGCTCCTGACTCCTCATTTGGTTTCTTAGTGAAATGGAGTTTAGAAATTAATTCATAAGACTCTGGGATTGATTAAAGAGACTGCTAGCCTATTGCATAGAAAAGAATTTGATTCAGAATGATTTATTCTAGATTCAGATGCATTTGTAATCTTCCTTCAGATTTTTATCCTCATTTACTCTTGCATTATTTATTATCATTTTAAAAAATTTAGTTGTAGTTGCATGATGCCTTTCAGTATGGTCCTTTAAGTCAGTTTGTAAATTTTTTATTTTAATTTTTAATTAGTTTTTAACAGATTCAACGGAGTTGGTAGATACAATCCTAAGAACACAATGATATTCCTCTCCTCCATTTATTCCCCCTCTTTCCTTGCTCACTTTTTTTTTTTTTTTTTTTAGTTCTTGAGATAACTGTT
Source organism: Lepus europaeus (assembly GCF_033115175.1). NCBI lineage: Eukaryota > Metazoa > Chordata > Mammalia > Lagomorpha > Leporidae > Lepus > Lepus europaeus. The sequence continues at coordinate 62,799,905 of NC_084834.1, read as the reverse complement.
CTAACTTACATGTGGGAGATAATATTTAAAAAGCAAACAAAAAAGAAAAAGAAAAAAAGGAAATGTGTGTGTGTATCAGTGTTGGTGCAAATATAGTGAATAACTTAGCAGTGAACACTAGTTAATGACAAACCCACAGTTTGGCATCAGCTTCTTTGAAAGACACCAACAGGTGTCTGTGTATGAAGTTTCCAGTCCCATGTTTGAAACATAGATCTAAATTCTTTCTTTAGCATGTATTTATTTCGTGCCTGCCTCCAGTGTTGGGCTCTGTGGATGTGGTAGTGAGCACTGTCAGCCCCATAGTGCTCATACAGTCAAGCCATTACAAGTAGGCTGTGAGTAATAAGGGTCTTTCCTTTATAGCAACTTTGTAGGTTTCAGCCTTCATGTGTCCTGAGCTAAATTGAGATGGATGTGCACAAGTATTTTATTCTAACTTTTCAGGACTTCTCCCTTCAGATTCTGGTCTACTAAATTTCCTCTTTGGATTTCACCCAGGAAGCACCTCTTCTATTTTATTTCGGACAGTTTGTGTCTGTTCAGTTCAAATTCTTGGCATACTCTTAATCATGATTCACCTTTATGGTTTACCTTTTAAAGAGCAGGCAGGGAATAGCCTAATTATGTCCTTTGCTCCATGGAACTGCTGTCCTTGGGGCCCAGCTAAAGAGATGTATTTTCTGCTTTCATACAATACTTGTACCTTCCCTCAGGCTCCAGGTTTTAAGGGTAGGACCCCCTGACTGCTCTGTGAAACTAGCCCTTTGTTTCAGCTTCTGGGACTGGCAGAAAATGACTTGATTTCCACTATAGGTTTTTTTGGTTCTTTCCCCCTCTATCTCTGTATAGAGAAGCCAGTGGAATATATATCTTCTATCTAAGCAAATTATTTCTGCATCCCTCAAATAAATATCATTGGTTCAAAAGGAGCTTAATTAAATGTTTGTTGTTACTGAAGCATGGTTTCACTCTAAGACTACCAATTATTTGAAATATAGTTAAACCAGATAGCTCATATTGTGAACTAGGATTTGATGTCTGAAAAATAAATTGTCTGGTGTGCATTTCAGGTTTTCTGGAACCAAACCAAAGAATCTAGGAAACAACACTAAGCTCATAGAATGGTTACCGCAGAATGACCTGCTTGGTAAGTCCATGATGTGGGAATGACTACTTGGCTATTGGAGTTTAACTGTGTAAACATGACTTTTGTACTTGAATGATTCATACTAAATCTGTGTACTTTATGATACAGTGACTGTGTTCTCTGCCATCTCAAGTCTCAAATTTCAGCCCAAAATTCCACGTCTTTATTAGAAAGCAAATTTGTAAAATAGAAGCACTTGAGTTATAAATTAAAAGCATTAGATCAGTCACCAATTTGAATTATCTGGAAAATATAATTAAACTTTATAACTTGCCAGTGAATAAAGCTATACCTGATTAATCTCATTGTGTGAATGTAATAAAATTAAAATAATGAACATATGGATTTGTATTATAGTTTTATTACAGATGTGTCTCAGAGCCAAGGAATATTAGAAGTTACTTATTTGTTTGAAACCAAAGAAAAATAGAAGACCAGGGAAACAGTTGATTTATTTTTACTTTTAGTCATCTACCTCAATTTCCCCATGAATCACCAGGTGTTATGGAAGCATATTGTTTCTTTTGATTTATTTCTTGGGATTTTTATGCTCAATTCAAAATTGAAAGTTATTTTATATAGATCATTTAATTATATTTGAATCTAAATAATTTAACTATTTATTCAGAAAGCAGATAAAATATAAATTTTTGTTTTTTAAATTTATTAAAAGTATGTCACTATCCTTTAATGTAATATTTATTAAGAAAATTATAAAAAGATTATGATTTGAATCATATTGGCTACTGTTTACTTAATAATACTAATAAAATAATATACACATGACTTTAAATTATACTTTTGAAAATGGGCTTTTAAAATGTATTTATTTTTGTTTTCTAAATTTTTGAAAGGCAGAGTGACAAAGGCAGAGACAGAAGTAGATCTTCCATCTGCTGGTTTATTCTCTAAGTGGCCACTGTGGACAGGGGCCAAAGCCAGGAGCCAGTGGTGTTATCCAGATTTCCCATGTGGGTGGTAGGGGTCCAAGCACTTGGGCCATCTTCCACTGCTTTTCCAGGCACATTAGCAGGGAGCTGAATCAGAAGTGGAGCATCTGGGACTTGAACCAGCACTTTAATATATGATGCCAAAGTTGGCAGAGTGACTTAACCTGCTGTGCCACAATGCCAGCTGTACTTTCTAGAAACTATAGTGATCCCCCTAAAAATCAGCAAATTGGACTTCATGACTTTGAAATAGTAAAGAATTATAGATATATATAATATACATATACTATGCTTATTATATATGCATATGTATAATATATATGCATGTATTATGTATATATCATATATACTATACACATAAATAATTTTTATGTGATTATTATGTGAGAAAACATCAACAATTAGATGGAAAATGGAATTAGAAGATAAGTTTGTTTTAGTGAAAGTTTTGAAATCTGTGTTTACAAGGAGGCTCCAAAAGTCATGAAAAATGTGTTTTATGAATAAAAGTGACTTTCTCTGGATGATAAAACTGAGAAAAAAGGAAGACAAGAAAATTTCCATTTCTTCACATTTATATTTTTTCTTTTTCTGTTTTTTCCTGTATGTTTTTACAATTACAACTTCAGATTCCATAGAAAGTAGGAAAATAGCAAGAAGTTTAAATTTGATGACTCGACTCTGGGTTATCACAAAGTCACAGCGTGGGGGCCGGTGCCATGGCTCACTAGGCTAAAACTCCACCTGCAGCGCCGGCATCCCATGTGGGCACCAGTTCTAGTCCCGGTTGCTCCTCTTCCAGTCCAGCTCTCTGCTATGGCCTGGGAAGGCAGTGGAGGATGGCTCAAGTGCTTGGGCGCCTGCACCCGCGTAGGAGACCAGGAGGAAGCACCTGGCTCCTGACTTCGGATGGGCGCAGCGCCGGTCGTAGCAGCCATTTGGGGCGGGTGAACCAACGGAAGGAAGACCTTTCTCTCTGTCTCTCTCTCTCACTGTCTAACTCTGCCTGTCAAAAAAAAAAAAAAAAAAAGCAAAGTCACAGTGTGATCCTGTTATTCAGGATTACCAAAGCTTCTATGACATGGGACTCTCCAGCAAGTGCAGTACTCAGTGCCCACTCCTGAACACCATCCTCAAGTCTCTCATTCTCTGGGTTTCACAGTCTCAGCTCTCTGACATTTCCAAGATTAATGTCCTTTAAATTTTTTTTATTTGTATAAAGGAACAAAGTTCATGCATTTTGTATATATAGTTTTAAGAGCATAGTGATAATTCCCACTCTACCCTCCCTCCCTCCCTCACTTGCTCCCACTCTCTGTTCTCATTGTTTCTTATTTTTCTTTTATAACTTGCAATGGCATACTTTCAGTTTGCTTTTTTTTAAAAAAAGGTTTATTTATTTATTTGAAAGGCAGAGTTAGAGAGAGAGAGAGAGAGAGAGAGATCTTCCATCTGCTAGTTCACTTACCAAATGGCCACAATGGCCAGAGGTGGGCCAGGCGTCTCCCACATGGAAGCAGGGGCTCAAGAATTTGAGGTATCTTCCACTATTTTTCCAGGCCATTAGCAGGGAGCTGGATTGGAAGTGGAGTAGTTGGGACTTGAGCTGGCGCCGGTATGGGATGCTGGCATTGCAAGCCATGGCTTTACCTTCTACACCATGACACCAGCCCCTCAATTTACTTTATAATTATAAGCTTAACCTTCCACAAAATAAAGAATTCAACAAGTAGTGAGTAGAAAAGGCATTGTTCCTCAGGAGTATAGATAAGAGCTGTAAATAATAATCAAATCTCAATAAGTGAGATTAATGTCCTTTTTAACTCTAGGCTGCACCTTTGTGGATCCCCTAGTGGTTTTTAAGCATGATTGACACATTCCTTCAGGATGGGAAGTAGAAACCAAATCAAGTTCTCTCCCTCACCCCTTGCTACCTCCTTTTCTCTGCATGCCAACTTGGCTTTATTTTTCTTACCAGCCTTGGCATCATGGTTTTATTCAAGGAAAGGGGTTCTTCTGTTAAAAAAGAAAGCTTGAAATCCACATGTGGGACATATCCTTTAGTTGGACCTAAGACTCTTGGAAGCCATTTGTAAGTTATATCTAGTGACAATGACTGTCGCTCCCCACTGGGCTTTTATACTGGAGTGCTCTGGGTACCCCGTGGAGGCTGTGATTAACACACAGTTTTTGTACCTGGTGTGTGTATGTTTAAAAGACTTGTGTTTCTACCAACTATGATTCCTTTTTGAACAATAACACATTTTTTAAGTACAGAGTTTGCTTTTCTTACACTTCATATGCAAATCTTTCCATCTTTTATAAAATGTAGGCTATTATGTAGGAAAGCATATCTGGGTTTTGAAATATCTCATTAATTTTGACAAACCCCCTCTTTTACCTCCATGACAACTAGAGGTGACATGGTATCCCATATCTTAAAAGAGATTTTTTTTTTTAAGATTTTCTTTCTTTATTTGAGAGGTAGAGTTAGAGAGAGAGAGAGAGAGAGAGAGAGAGAGAGAGAGAAAGAAAGAGACAGAGAGGAAGGTCTTTCATCTGTTGATTTACTCCCCAAATGGCCACAACTGCCGGAGCTGAGCAGACCTAAAGCCAGGAACCAAGAGCTTCTTCAGGTTTTCCCACGCTGGGGTAGGGGACCAAGTACTTGGGCATCTTCTACTGCTTCCCAGGCCACAGAAGAGAGCTAGATCGGAAGAGGAGCAGCTGTGACTAGAGCATGCCAGTGCGACAGGCAGAGGCTTACTACACTATGCCACAGTGCTGGCCCCACAACTGATTTCTATAAATGCTTCTCTACTTATTTGTATCCCCAAAATGTGAAATTAAAATTTAATGCCAATATAACTTGAATACTGCAAATAGTGACTACTTCACAATGTTTCCTTATAGATAAACACATAAATTCTAGCCGGCGCCACGGCTCAACAGGCTAATCCTCCACCTTGCGGCGCCGGCACACCAGGTTCTAGTCCTGGTCGGGGTGCCGGATTCTATCCCGGTTGCCCCTCTTCCAGGCCAGCTCTCTGCTATGGCCCGGGAAGGCAGTGGAGGATGGCCCAAGTCCTTGGGCCCTGCACCCACATGGGAGACCGGGAGAAGCACCTGGCTCCTGGCTTCGGATCAGCGCAATGCGCCGGCCACAGCAGCCACTGGAGGGTGAACCAACGGCAAAAAGGAAGACCTTTCTCTCTGTCTCTCTCTTTCTCACTATCCACTCTGCCTGTCAAAAAAAAAAAAAAAAAAAAAAAAACCAAAAAACAAAAACAAAAACAAAACAAACAAAAAACACATAAATTCTAGAATCCTGTGCTAAATTGGTACATAACTTTTCTATGAAGAGAATTTGACTTTAATATTGATAAATGCCTGAGAAGCCACCAAAGTAGGTGTCTACTTTTAGTAGAATATGGAGGTACCTTGCCATTTTCTGATATTTTTTGCTTTCTTTGACTTGCTATTAGTTACTGGCCATTTAAATATGTGAGGCCATTCAGGGGATGTGATGAAGAGAAAGAAGGAATATTCTGTTTAGAGCTACGTTTTTAAGTATTTAAAATTCTTTTGATTAATATATACAAATGTATTATTACGTATATAAGAGTATAATAAGTGTAGATAAAAAAGTAGTGAAATTATGCTTTAAAATTATATATATGAAATGCATTTTACTATAATGTAGACTTTTTAAAAATATTTATTATATTTATTTGAAAGGCAGAGTTAGAGAGAGACATGTACACAGAGAGAGAAAGAGAGAGAAAGCTAGAGGGAGAGAAAGAGAGGTCTTTCATCCACTGTTTCACTTCCCAAATGGCTGCATTGACCAGATCTGGGCCAGGAGTCAGGAGCTGCTTCTTCATCTCTCACATGGATACAAGGCCAACACTTGGGCCATCCTCTGCTGCTTTCCCAGGAGCATCTGCTGAGAGCTGGGTTGGAAGTGGAACAGCTAGCTAGGAGTCAAACCTGGGGCAATGTGGGATGCTAGCATTGCAGGTCATGGCTTTCCCCGCTGTGCCACAATGCTGGTCCCAATGTAGTGAGGACTTTTAAGAAATTTCTGGAAAATTATTATATAATGTTATAATACATGTTGTTATAAATTATTATTGTATAAAATACTCTGTCTTCTAGAGTGATAGTATTGTAAGTTGTTTCCTTTTCTTACCCTTCTTAAGGGCATTCAAATATTAAAGCCTTCCTGAGTCATGGTGGCTTGAACAGCATTTTTGAAACTATGTACCATGGTGTGCCTGTAGTGGGAATCCCACTCTTTGGAGACCATTATGATACTATGACCCGGGTCCAGGCAAAAGGCATGGGGATATTGCTAGAGTGGAAGACAGTTACGGAAGGAGAGCTCTATGAAGCATTAGTGAAAGTGATCAATAATCCCAGGTAAGGTTTCAATTAATATCAAATATCTATGGTTATATCTGTCACCTATACCTATACAGTATATTGTCAGCACCCAGTTATTATCAACAAATTATTAATAAGTCAGTTATGGAAATATCCTTTGGATTCCCATGATAATGTATTTTCCGTGAACTGTGTAATTTGAAAAATAAAAATAGCAGTTATGTGGCCAGCTAGGTTATGATGACTCTGAGTAATTATCAGGATTTGCCACATTGAGGACAGAGAACATGTAATGGAAAAAATCATTAGATTTCTACAATGTGTCAAATTCTATGTCCATTTTAATTTAATACTCATAGCAATTATAAATCGCAGTTTTCATTATAGACATTATAAAGGACTTGAAACTCCAAGAGCTTTAGTAATTTGCCCCCATTCACACAACTATGGAGGTAAATTTGCAGCCAGGGCTGACTGCCCAGCTAGTGTCCTCTGTAGTCTGCAGTAAGGCAGCTGCTGGGCGGTCCTAGCACTGGGTATTCTTGACATGCTGAGATTTAGTTAGGTGAAAGGTGAATCAGAATTTTATTTTATTTTGTTTTTTAGATTCTTGATGGGTCCTGAGTTAATCCAGTTCATAAATGAATCTGAAACGCTGGAGAGCTGGCCTATGTAGTTTCAAAACAAAGCAGCAGTTTCTGCCATTTTTTTAAAAAGATTTATTTATTTATTTGAAAGGCAGAGCTACAGAAAGGCAGAGGCAGAGAGAGCAAGAGAGGGGTCTTCCATTTGCTGGTTCGCTCCCCAAATGGCCGTAACAGCAGGTGCTGCGCCAATCCGAAGCCAGGAGTTTCTTCCAGGTCTTCCACATGGGTGCAGGGGCCGAAGGACTTGGGCCATCTTCTGTGGCTTTCCCAAGCCACAGCATAGAGCTGGATCAGAAGTGGAGCAGCTGAGACTGAAACTGGCATCTGTATGGGATGCTGGTACTGCAGGCAGTGGCGCTACCCACTATGCCACTGCGATGGCTCCAGTTTCTGCCATTTTTAGATACGACGTTTATTATCCATTTCAATGACATTAAAGATTTGAAAACAGCAAGCTGCTTCTGTTTATCCCTGGAGGTTATGGCTTAATACAGGATTAAGAAACGCTGCTATATTCTAAAGAACAAACAATAATAACAAAAATGATTTTATATAAAACGATGCTGTTGGATTCAAATGAGGCTTAATGTTCTGCCTTTATGTGGGCTCAGAAGTGGTCTTCATGCTGTAGCCTTATGAAGGACTCTGTGTTGCAGGACTCTGGTTACAGCTCTGGCACTTGGAGCAAAACAACAATAGCAACAACAACAACAACAACACAACCCCCCCCCCCCCACACACACACACAGAGCTCATATAGTCTTTTTTAGGAAAGTTTTATAATGTATAGTTCTAAAGTAGAGTTTCTTGGGTGGTGTAGAATTGCACAGTTGCTGAAATCAGGCCCATGAAAAAGAAAAGAGCAAAAAATATGGTTATTTACAGGAAGCTAGTGTGACTGTGTTTTGTTAGGTATGAGACAGACTGAATCAAAGAGAGAACTTGTTTTAATCTTAGATCACACTGCTGTTAAATTCTAGCAACTGAATCTTGAAGTAAATGTGAATTTCAGAATTTTAAAAAAATTTATATAGTGAATAAATTCATGTTATTTCAAAAGTTTATATATGAAATACAGATTTGTTTGCATATCACCTTTGAAATATTTAACTGAAAGACTTTTGTATAGTTCACAGTTGAAAGAAATCTAAGTCGATATGAAAGTGACAGTGTTTTGTGTATGTCCTTTGCTAAAAGTAATTATGTAAACTGAAGTGACTTTCTTTGTTTCATATATATGATGATTTGCAACATTTAATACATATTAAATGCAATAATAATTGAAAAGGCTAATTTACTTCACTAGTATTGGGTCTAAGACATTTTAGTTTAAACTAAGTAAGCAATATTCTGAAGTATTATTTATTGTTATTATTTATTTTACTAATGAAAAATTAAACTATTACACATCTTCCCTTATTAATCTTGTGTACTTATTTAATGTTATCCTGTTGATTTTCTTGTGTGGGAGGATTCTTTGCACCCTAGAGATTTTAATTTTAAAACAATATATGGAAAAAGATGGGGAGTTGATCATGTTGACAAAGTTCACATCCAACCTTTGGTCACTTTTTAATAAAAGACACATTTTTTGTAAAATGTAATAGATAAGTTACATGAGCCCCTTACAAGGTAGTTCTTTTTACTATAAAAAGGAGGATTTTTAATAGATTACTTAGTGATTCTGAATGGCTTAAGTGAACATTTTAATGACTTCACTTTTTAATGACCATTCACTTTTTTTTTTTTTCACTTTGCAACTTCACTATTCTTAGTGGAAATAATTTTTTAATTGAAAGCAAAGACTATGCTGAAAGGAGAGTATCACTTAATACTAATTTCAAGGCTAGTTCCAGAAAAGAAAATAATTCCTCTTCAAAAATCTACCTTTTATGGCCCCAGTATTCCTTCCCAATTGATCCATGAGCCTGTGAACAGAAAACTGACACAAAATAGGATTTGCTAGGAAGCATCCAGCTTTAAACGTTTGCTTCTAGTTAAAAATGTCTGGTTGACGAATCTTCACTCTTCAGATAGGCTGAGGCAGAGAGTTAAGTACTTTTTACCCCCTGCCCCTTTTTTGGTAGATATGTAGATACATTTCCACAAATACACACATGCAAAAGTACTACAAAAAATTCATGGAAATGAAATTAAAAGTTTGACTTAATATATACTAAACTGATCTTCTGTATATAAAGAGAATTGAAAACGAATCTTGATGTGAATAGAAGGGGAGAGGGAGCGGGAAAGGGGAGGGTTGCGGGTGGGAGGGAAGTTATTGGCGGGGGAGCCATTGTAATTCATAAGCTGTACTTTGGAAATTTATATTCATTAAATAAAAGTTAAAAAAAAAGAAATTAAAAGTTTGATTCACCTTTTTTTTGAAATCATATACAGGAAGGGTTTTCAAAAAATTCATGAAAAATTTTTAAAAAATGATGCATTGATTTCAAAATATTTTTGCAATAAAAGAAAATTATTCTTTAATTCCATCTTCTGTGAACTTTTAAAAAATGATTTATTTATTTTTAAATGCAGACTTACAGAGAGAAAGGGAGAAACAGAGAGAGAGGGATTTTCCATTTACTGGTTCACTCCCCAAATGGCTGCAATGACTAGGGTTAGGCCAGACTGAAGCCAGGAGCCAGGAACCTGTTCTAGGTCTCCCACATGTGGGCAGAGGCTCAAGCACTTGGGCCATCTTCCTCTGCTTTCCCAGACCATTACTAGGGATCTGGATCGGACATGGGGCAGCCTGGATTCCAATGGATGCCCCTATGGGATGCCAGTGTTGTAGGCATAAGCTTTACCTGCTATGCCATTAGGCCGGCCCTTGTTCATGAACTTTTTGAACTCCTCATCTTACATAAAAATGGTATAGCTACCTCTTGAAATTATAGGTGATTTACTTTTTTTCCCAAAGAAACCTTTTGTTTAATGAGTACAAATTTCATAAGTGCAACTTTAAGAATATAGTGATTCTTCCTCCCTATACCCACCTGTCCACCCCGACTCCTGACTCCCACTCTCCCTTCTCCTCCCTTTCCCATTCCCAGTCCTATTCTCTATTAATATTCATTTTCAATTAACTTTATACAGAGAAGACCAACTGTATACTAAATAAAGATTTCAACAATTTGCACACACACACATTATAAAAAATTCTCTGAGAACAAGTTTTACAGTTAATTCTCACAATATAACTCATTAAGAACAGAGGTCCTATAATGGAGACTAAGTACACAGTGACTCCTGTTGTTAATTTAACAAGTTAACACTATGTATGACCTCAGTGACCACCTGAGGTTCTTGACATGAGCTGCCAAGGCTATGAAAGCATTTTGAGTCCACAGTCTCCTCAGTATTTAGACAAGGCCATAAGCAAAGTGGAAGTTCTCTCCTCTCTTCTTTGATGGCCCCTTTTTTCCACTGGGGTCTCACTCACAGAGATCCCTCATGTAGGACATTTTTTTTTTTTTTTTTTTTTTTTTACCACAGTATCTTGGCTTTCTATGCCTGAAATGCTCTCATGGGCTTTTCAGCTAGAAAAGAATGCCTTAAGGGCTGATTCTGAAGTAAGAGTGCTATATGGAGCAATGGCCATTCTATGAGTCTGCTATGTGGACTACTTCCCATGTTGAAACATTCTTTCCTTTTTGATTCTATCGTTATTACCAGACACTTGGTCTTATTTATAAGATCCCTTTAACTATGATCAATTTAACACTTAATGTGATCACTTTAACACTTAAGATGGCATTATTTCCACTCAACGTAAAGAGATTTGGAGTCCCATGACAAGGTTTTAGCTGTACCCTTAGAAGTAAGGCCATAGGAATGTATGTAGAACTATATAGCTCCTCCCTCTCTTATTCGCACTCTTATTTTTTACTGGGATCTATTTTAAATTGACTTTATACACATATGATTAATTTTATGTTAAGTAGAGTTCAACCAATGGTATTAAGAAGGAAAAAAAAAAAAAGAACTGTTCCTCTACAGTCAAGACAAGGTCTATTCAAGTCATTGCTTCTCAAAGTGTCAATTTCACTTCTACAGGTTTCCTTTTTGGTGCTCTGTTAGTTATCACAGATCAGGGAGAACATATGGTAGTTTTCTCTTTGGGAGTGGTGATTTACTTTTATCCTCAAGGACTTTTCTGATAAATAAAAGGGAACCTATAGGAGTTTCATATGAGGTGATCATTTATTCAGCCCTGAGGGAAGCGTTTCCTCATGGGGGAATCCTAAGGGGACGCCATTGTTTACCCTAGAAAGAGAGTCCTGATGACCTCTTATTACTTGGGTTTTGTACTTTTTACAGCTGGGTTTATTATTTAACAGTAACCTGGTCGTGAGGCATTGTTGAAAGAGAAAACATGCCTGTGGAAAATCACTTTCTTTCATCTTACGTGACCCTCTAGAAAGAAACCCGTAAGAAAAAGCCTTCACTTGATCTCTCCCTCAGTCCTAACACCCTGCTGTTCACACTTCTCAAATTTGTTCTCATCTGTTAGAGCTTAATGTTTAGGGCTAAAATCATAAAAAGAGTCATCCAATCAGCTCATAAATTCTGAGTAGACTTTTCACTAGTCACTGTATTCTCACTCCTGCCTCAAGTTTCTAGCTGCTTTCTGGATCTTTCCTTCCACTCCATCACAAACTGTCATGACTGTTCCCAGCACTCCTTGGGTTCTGTATCCATGTCCTGTTAATTGGCTCTACCATGTGAGCTATGCAAGCTGGAAACATTGTAATTACATTTGCATATGATGTCATGTATGGCTTCACAGGTTGGAGCATTTTTCAACATAATAAAGAATATGTGCATGCCACCATTTCCAATTAAAAGAAAATTAAATGTCACTGTTAAAAATGGAGGAACAAAATTCTGCATTTTTTTCTCCATTCTCTCTTTTACAATCTAATAACTACACTCCCCTTCCTGTTTGATACTACTGGATGAATAGTATTTAAAAGCTTATAGAGAGAAGGACTATGTGTGAGTAGTGAGTAAAGAGAGTAGAATTTGGGGTCTAAGTTTGAATCTGAATTTCAGCTTTGTAGTCATAGCCAGTTTATTGTAATGCTCTGATTTACATCTTCCTTGCCAGTATGAAATGTATAATATTGGGTAATAAATATAAAAAGATAATGTGTTTCAGGCACTTAACACAGTGCTTGGAACAGAGTAGGTGCTTGATAAAAGATCGTTGTTTTGATTTTCCCAGAGATAGAGAAATGCAGAACCGTGTGTATACTTGACCACCCTGTGTTTTGTCTCCACCCCGTAGCTACCGTCAGAGGGCCCGGAAGCTTTCAGAAATTCACAAGGATCAACCTGGTCACCCTGTTGATCGAACTGTCTACTGGATAGATTACATTCTCCGCCACAATGGAGCCCACCACCTGCGTGCCGCTGTCCATCAGATCTCCTTCTTTCAGTATTTTTTACTGGATGTTGCTGTTGTGTTTTTGATTGGTGCTGCCTTGTTTTACTTCCTGTTGTCCTGGGTGACAAAGTTTATCTACAGAAAAATCAAAAGTCTGTGGTCTAGAAATAAGCATAGCGCAGTTAATGGACATTTCCACAATGGAATCCTCAATGGCAAGTATAAAAGAAACGGCCATATTAAACATGAAAAGAAAGTGAAGTGATCCAACAGCCAGGGTGTTGGAATCAAATCTGTTGTCATTGAATTTTTACTGCTATAATTTAGTCTAACAGCTACTAAAAGGAAAACATCAGTAAAAACAATTTTAACAGTCCCTTATCAGATCTTACTAATGAAATTCTGTGGAATGATGATGGCTGTAAGAAGCACAAACCTAAAATGCAAAAAAAAAAAAAAAAAAGTGTTTTTTCCGAACACTGATGCAGAGAGTTTTGGCACTGAACCTTTTAGAAGCCTTAATTATTTAAATCAATTAAGTGATTGTGTCAGACCTTAGTTTTAAGTCTTTTTATCTGTGTGTGTCCCAGATAAGGAATGGTTTCCTTCCTCTAAGTAATATTTGTATGTGTGTGTGTGTGGGTGGGTGTAGGTATGGGTGTGGCTGTGTGTGTTTCTCTTAATAGAGAACATATATCCTGGCTGCTCATTACATTTGTTGAGGGTAAAACACATTCAGAAATGAAGTAAACACACAGGTTCCAGATGTGTCTCTTGCAGCATTTAATCTGTGTGAATTCAGAACACTAATGTGAAAGAACACTTTGCCCTCAAAAATGAATAGAGGAAGAAAATGAAGATATAGATGGTATAGTTTTTTGTACTTCTTGTTTGGTTCATTGTTTGTGTTTTCCTTTGCTTACAGACCATGAATACTTCTGTGGGGAAAACATGTAATAAGCAAATGTATGATTGCTTGTCACATTTTACTTTTGTTCTCCTCCCAGTAATTTTCCTCTAGAAGAATTTTAGGTTTTTTTTTTTTTCTATTCATTGTAATGAGAGCCATTATGTTAACTGTGTCATTAAGACAAAGCAAAAAGCTATGACTTTTGTTCAAAGTACTAAAAATTATCATTTATATGACATTTTAAAACCGGGCCATTATTTGTTTATATAACTATTTGATGGCTTTTCTATAATGTAACTTTTGAATGTTCAGGTGTTACATTTCCAAAGTTTTAACTCTAAAAAATCATCTCATCCCTGTGTTGTCTAAGCCACACAATCTATGTTACATAGGTGCCAACACTTTTACTGAAACATTCACAGTTCTCCATCTTGGTACCTGCTTTGTCTGGAGAGGTTTGAGATTCTGTTAGCAAATCAGACTTTACCGTGATACACAGGTGTGACAGAGAAATTGTACCACTTGTTCATGAGAATGAGTTTCTCTTACTGCCTCCCCCATGCCGCCCCCACCGCAGCAGCCTTTTCCAGTCATTGTGCTGACATGGAACAATGGCAGTATTCATATGAGAACAGGGACCCAAGGCACAGGCATCGCAAAATCAGGACCTCCCTGCTGAACCGTTCACTTGTTGGCAAGCATGGGTTTATTCCATGTCATTCTGTTTACTTAGCATTTGCACTACACATGTTGAGTGTATGCTTTATTTATTTGTAGTTTGAAATCCCATGTCTGACAGCTGAGAACAGAAAAATACAACATTTACCTGATATCATTCACTAATATGGAGGAGTTGTGAAAATTCTAGAATGTTATAAATCCTTGTCATACACTATGACATACAACTTCATTACACTCCCACCAGGAGCCTCTCCCTTATATCTAGAAATAATGTCACAGGTAGTTTTCTAATGTACAGTGCAGACAAATGTACTGCTCTCTGAATACTTGAAGAAATGGTATTATACATATAAGTCTGTTAGTTATACCTTTTCACAATCTTATCATACTGTTGACATTGAAAGGGAAAAAAAGACAGGCAATGAATGGTGGGATGGTAACAGGACTTAGAGTGTATGAATGAGTTGATTTTACTTTTTTGGAATTTGATGAATTTGACAGTAGGCACTGACTGGATGATTAAGCATAAGGTAATCTCCACTGTGATAAAAATTTAATAAACATGATTTAAAATAGAGAAATGTTGTTGGAATAAGATTTTATTTGACAATGTTATTTATATTTATATATATATATCCATCATAAACTTGTTTCTAAGACAGGTCTCACAACTTTTATTTGTATAAATGAGTGTGAAAACAATGTATTAAATGTGAGAATGTTTTTTATTCTTATTAAACAAGAGGATTTACCTAACAGGTACATCAACATGGATCTTAAAATTCTGTCCCAGAACTAAGAATGTTAACTGTAGGTATTTACAGATCACTGTTTTGTTTTTTTTTTTTTCTAGTAAGTTTATTGTTAGCCAGTTTTTGATAAATAGAATGATTTTAAATTTTCCACACTTGGGCTAGATTCTCTAATAAAGTAAAATTTTCAAGAAAGTATTTATTCATTTATTTTTCAGAAAGAATCTTTGCAATTATTTAAATATTTCTTTGGTTGGTGTCATCATGTCAGACAAAAATGAGAAGTAATACATTTTCCCTTTAGTTTTGGATGTCGAAGACTGAAGAGAGCTCATGTTTGGGTTAAAGCAATTGTTTAAAGTTGAAGTTCAGAAAAGATCTCTAAATATTCTATTCTCAAAGCCAGCTACTAAAATTCAGTGATTCCAGATTGACTGCTTTAAGAATACAAGAACCAAAATAAGTTGAAAAATAACTGTAAGATAATTTAATATGTTTTGTTGAAAATATAATTAATTGATTTTCATTCTTCTACATAATTCCACTGGTTTTTATATATCAAATCACATCAGAGAATGCTTATTTGCAGCTTATATAATTGAAAATAATTTGAAATAGAAGATATTTCAATCTTATGTTATGAAGTTTGAGAACAATAGGCACTGTCTTTTTGAAACATCTCCAAATTATAAATTAAAGAATTTCTTATCCTGCTTCTGAGATGGTGAGATTCTTAGCTAGCTTTTAAAGCCATAAATTTCATACAAAGATGCTATTGATCATTGGCAGACAGCAAAAACTTTTTTTCAGCAAGTCCTAGTTAGAAGTGCCTTAGAAGTCCCACACAATTAAAATATCCATATTGTCATTTTTCTACAAATCCTGCCAAATTTAACAGCTCTCCAATCACTTGCGTGTTTGAGTTGCTAAGTTGGGAGGACTAGCAGGAGATGAATGGCATGGGTGCTGATACTCGGTTTTTGTAATATGGAAACCAAAAAGATTCATTGTAATTACATCACTCATACCTTTACTTTTGGAATAATCAGGCATGATTTAAGAGAGCATTAATTTATAATGCAACCTTCACGATTTCTGATAATCTACCTAGTTTGTTAAACTACTGTTTTTTTTTAATACAGTAATATATAGTCCAAGTTCAGACTGGAAAATCAGAACTGTAGATAAAATTGTTATGAAATAATTAATAGTGTCTATCTACTCAAAGCAGCCCAGCACCAACATTAATCTAATTTACTGTAATATTTCAGGTATTACAGTACATTTTTTTATTAGCCATGGAAACTTGAAGTTCACACTGAATTTTATAGAATTCAAATTATTTCATTCTCATGTTTTTATCTATAATGTGTTCTAACATTTTCAAAATGTGATGTTATGGATGGGCATTGTGGGACAGAGAGCAGATTAAGCTGCCTCTTGGGACACATCTCATATTGGAATGCGTAGGATTCAGTCCTGCCTCTGCCTCTGCCTTCCATCTAGCTTCCTGGTAATGTGTCTGGGAGGCAGAAGATGAAGGTCCAAGTACTTGGGGTTCTTGCCACCCATGGGGGAGACCCAGATAGAGTTCCTGGCTCCTGGCCCCTGGCTTCAGCCTTTCTCAGTCCTGGCTACTGCAGGAATTTGGGGAATGAGCCAGTTGATGGGAGATCCCTTCTCCCCCACATGTCACTCTGCCTTTCAAATAAATACACTGAAAGAGTTAAGAGTTTTTAAATGGACATCTTTAATCCAAATAGATTTTGTTTTTAATTGAAGGATCTGTTGTTGTTTTACTTAGCAGAACACTGCACTGCAGTATCTAACGTGTTTGGAAGGATGAATTGTATATGTCCATGCTAATTTGATTTCCATCATACAACTTTGGCCAGTCTGTGTATTCCTCACTTTTAGCACAAAATGGGAACTTGAAGGATGCAAGTACATTAGGTAAATTGTATGTAATACTGCCTATCAAGTTAGTAGTACTGTGTGATGGGTGGGCTATGCCTTTCGTCCACCAATTGAAGGAACTGGCAGAGCCCAGAGATCTAGAAAAGGTCAAGTATATAATGTCTTGAAAATCAATTCTGCTTCTAGGCCTGAATATTCTCTTTAGGTATAACAAGAGGCTCAATGTATAAGTGAGAAGACAGTGCTGCAGTACTTAAAAATACCAATGTGAACAATTACTTTTTTCTGTTTTTTTTTTTTTTTTTTTTAAAGATAGAGTTAGACAGTAAGAGAGAGAGACAGAGAGAAAGGTCTTCCTTCTGTTGGTTCACCTCTCAAATGGCCTCTACGGCTGGAGCTATGCCGATCCGAAGCCAGGAGCCAGGTGTCTCCTGGTGTCCCATGAGGTTGCAGGGACCCAAGCACTTGGGCCATTCTGCACTGCCTTCCTGGGCCACAGCAGAGAGCTGGACTGGAAGAGGAGCAACTGGGACTAGAACCTGGTGCCCATATGGGATGCCAATGCTGCAGCCGGAGGATTAACCAAGTGAGCCACAGCACTGGCCCTGAACAGTTACTTTTGATCATAGAAAAAGCAAATACTAGTGCAATATGTGTAAGTGGTAAATATAAACTCTATTTTTATATATGAATATATTTATATGTGCATAGTTTTTAAATGTTATAATTCTCTAGAAATTAGATTTGAAAATATTAATACTTTCTTGATTTCTTGAGACAGTGGCAGAAATACAGACTAAGACTATTTCAGGAAACAAAAATTTATCTTAATGGAAGGAAGTTCAAAAGAAGTAGCAAGTCTTAGAATCTGTCAGATGTACTCTTTGCAACAGTTGATTAAATATTGGGAAAATAGAATGAAACTTACAGAATAAAATCAAGGCACGACTTTGAATACTCTTCTATTTCCATCTTATTCTGGAATAAAAACATTTTTAGATTTAGGAATTAAACTATATTTACAGTCTAGGGATAAACATTAACAATGAATTTAACTGATTGATGACATTTTCTCACTTGAGCTCTCAAAGAAGATGAAGATAAGGAAGAAATTTACCCAGTACCTCTGTAAATTTCATGAAACCAAGGGACTTGATGTGCAAGTTGTACCACTTTTGAAAGCACACTTAATTTTGAACATGAATCTATCTGAATCTGGGTTTTGTGTTATACTCTGTTTTCTTTATTTTTGTTATCCTTTTCGTAACTCCAAGCTTTTGGTTTCTTCTGCTGGGTTTTCTGTTACCTTCATTAGATGTTTTCTAAATTGCCCGCCATTTCCAAGTTTATGGTGTTTGTGCTGTATCTAAGAAATTTTTTAAAAAATTATGTTTAAAAATATTCTATTTGAAAAGCAGAGTAAGAGAGATCTTCTGTCTTCCAATTCACTTCCCAAATGCCCACAACAGCCAGGGCTAGGCCAGGCTGAAGCTAGGAGCCAAGAACTACTGAGGTGCCCCATGTGGGTGGCACAAACCCAAGTATTTGAGCCATCACTTGCTGCCTCCTGGGGTGTGTATCAGGAGAAAGTTCTGTAGCTAGGACTCCAAGGTAGAGATTGTGATATGGGTTGTAGATATCCTGAGTGTCTTAATAATTGTGGATTCAAACATTCTAAATTACATATTGCCAAACTAAGAGAACTTTGAATTCATCTGAAAGTGTTTTATCTGAGCCAACTGAATCCCATTTAAGGGGTATAAGGTCCATCAGAAATGATGAATGAGCACATTGTGCTCCCTGTGGCTATCAGGAGGAATGCTGTCACTGAGTGAGCATTCTGTTTCCTCAGGGCACCAAGTGACCCTCTGGATGTGGCACTACTTGAACTATTTGGGACATATTGGTGGTCTGTACATTGTCAAGCCACATATCTGCCTTCTTATCATCAACTTGGTCAGTTAAAATTCTTAGACAACTAGTTTGTACAAATGAAGACCTCATCTCTCCCCACTAGAAGCTTGCCTCATCCTTTCTTTATTGGTACTTCTAACAGGGTCCTTCTGCACCAGGAAATTCATTCTGCTTCTGATTCTCTAGCTCTCCTTTATTTAGTATCACTCATATCCCTGTTGTTAACAGAATACATTGAAACTGTAGCCAACTGTCTGTTAGAGAAAAGCCCAAGACAGATAGATGGCAGGCATTCAAAAAGTTATTGGAACCTGGGATTGCAGCATGATTATTCATTATGTGGCAAAGAATAAAAAGGTATGGGTTACAAAGGCAGAGAGTCTGGGAAGGAAGCAGCCAGTGGGATGGGTATTTGATCTGCTGTTGAGATGCCATGTCCAACATCATAGCACCTGGATTTGATTCCTGCCTCGGCTCTTGACTCTAGCTTCCAACTAATGCATATTGCCGGAGGCATCAGGTGATGGCTGAAGTAACTGGATTCCTGCCACTTGTGTGGGAGACCCGGATTGAGTTCTCAGCTCCCAGCTTAAGCCTAAGCCCCAGCCATTGCAGTCATCTGGGGACTGAAATAATGGATGAGATTCTCTCTCTCTCTCCTCTGCATATCAAATAAATACGTAAATAATTCAAGTTTCAGATCAAAACTGCCTCATAATGCCTATGATTTTCTTCACAGTGCATTTTTATTTCAATTGATGTATTTCAGAGAGGCTTATATGTACTACATAGGTAGGTCTTCCAACTCTGTAACCTGTTGGCATGGTAAGCCATCTTTTCTTTTGCACAAGAGAATGTGGGAAGAAGTACAATCAAGTAAAAGTATTTAAAGGACTTGAATATATGACCCAGATCTAGTGATTCAGCTTTCAGTATAAATGGATCCAGTCCCTTAGAGAGTAGCTTACTATTGTAGGAGCAGATGGAGTCAATTCATGTTTTTGCATATCAACATGGTGCAAAACAAATTCCTGCTGGTTATCACTGATTTTCTTGAATCAGAGATGATGGAACTTAATAATTTTAAATTCTCCAATGTTAATAAACTTAGCATTTGGTTACAAACTTAGCATTTAGTTTGTCTGTGCCAAGTGTGTCCATTTAACATTACCACATTTTAGATGCCAACTGAAGTATGTCTGCTGTCCCTCACACCACTGGTGAAGAAACTATTCCTAGATATTTATGATGAATGTTTTCAAGTTTGTTACACAATAGAGTCTATGAACTCTAAAAGAAAAGAATCAGATGAGGGAAATGTTTCAGTTTGAGAGCATATCTTATATTCTTGAAGATTTCATTTAATTTATTCAGTTTATATTGTTTCAATTCCTTATTTAAGTGAATAGAAGTCTTTTCATTTTCCTATTGCTTTATAAGACTCAAAGGTTCGCAGTGTTAAAAGTGTCACATGATAAAATCCTTTCAGCAAATATGAAAAGTCACCTGAGTAATATGCCTTTCCATACCCTGTAAGTAAATAAATGATCTGTTCATGCAATTAAACTTAGTGCTTACTAGTTTTGCTACACTAATTGTTAATGTGTATGGCATAGCATGTCATGTTTATTGACACTTTTTCAGTTTTCCTAAATTCCTTGCTTTTGGATTCTATTTGTAAACTAAAAGTTGTCAACTGTGAGTTGTGTGTTACTTCCTGGCTACAATATAGAGCATTGTTGAGGGCTACCTATTATCTGATGATTACCAGTGTGCCAGCCTTTGAAATCCAGTCCAAGTGCTCTTATTGGTTCAGTGTAGGAATATACCTTGTTGTTATCAGCATCAAACGGATCCAATTGCTCCTGTTTTGGTGTCTCTTTCCCTAGAAGTCTCTATTTCTTTGTAAGTTAAGTATCCATTTGCATTGCTGTCTACACCATAGAAAAAGATTTTAAGATCCATGGAAATAAAAAAGCTTTGTATATTTCTACTCAAAGTTTGAGTGTCATCCCAAGCACCCATGTCCTTTAGAATAGCATTTTTTTCCTCATGGGAATGATCTTTATGGTTCTCAAACATACCTAAGTAATTTTTGCCATTCACCTTGGCTTTTGGTGTATATCTCTTTACCAATTTAACATGTCTTAATCCTTCTTTCAACACCATCTACTTACATTCTGCTGCAAATCATTAGATAATTTAATATTTTATTTCTGTTACTTATGTTTTTATTGTTTTCTATTTGCCTCATTTATAGAATAAGTAGTGTGGTGGAATATTCTCCTTCACTTATAATCTATATTTATCAGAAATTTATCTCATAAAATTATAGCAAAAGATGTGTGTTTCGTTACGTTTTAATGGTCTTTTAATCCCAACTCCATGAATTGATGTTGCTTACTCACTTCCTACCCTCTAGCTTTCTCACATTTCTTAATTTTATTTACAAGATGCCCACTCATTTTATAATCAATTCCAAACATATACTTCATATTCCTAAGTTGGATTTCATCTGTAAAATTTATTTTAGTTTATATATCATCAAATATTTCTTCATTTTGGGCACCACCAAGTAGCATTTCTTAGTCAGTATTATGATCCTCTTGATCTCACTGCTCTAAGTACTGCCTTTCTTAAAACACAAACAAACATTGTTTTCTTTGTTTCTAAAGTGCCAGGCACTGTATGTGATAGTGTTGATTCAAGCATGAAGAAGCCATAGTCCCTGACATCAAGAGAACAAAACAACAAATAAGCAATTTCAATAGGCAATGGGATGTATATTGTAATGGAGGTCTGAACAATGTGCCATTGAAACACAGAAAAGTTTCCACACCATGGGAGTTATTTTAGTGGAATCAGAAATAATGAATAGAAGTTCCATAAGCCAAGAAGCAGATGAAGGACATTTGGGGAAGGGCTGGCCCTAGAGTGATAAGGGTTGAGTTACAGGAGACAGTGAGGAACACAGGAACCTGCAAGTAATTTGTTCTGACAAGTGTGTATTATGATGAAGTGACTACCATTCTGAGAACAAGATCTGTTTTCTTACCGGTTCCTGTTTTCTTTGGGCTCTTCAGTTTGTCACTGTGAGACACAATCTGCCTTGCATTAGCAATTCAGTAACTTCTCCCAAGATGCATTTATGTACTTGAGTGTTCAATACCTAGTCATGTGGCATAGCTCTCAAAACTACGGATGTCAAACTTTCTGTATACGGGTCATTTGATATAATGTTTAAGCATTTCATTTAAGCTAAATTGTAGATAACAGGAAAGCACTTCTAAGATTCTTTGTGTTTGGCTTAGGAAATGACCAATACAATATAGTTGTAACATGCACAACTTCTTAGCTGGTTTGAAGAAAAAGAAATGATTTTTTTGTTTTTCATCTTAAAACATGAAAGGCTATGTTCTGGTAATGAAAGATTCAGCAGAAATAACAATTAATAAACTAGCTTTTTACACAACTTAGTGTGGAAGAATGACTAGGAGTGCTAACAAGGTGATCCAGAACAATCATGATACACTAAAGATTATGATTAGGTGATAACGATTTAAATGGGAGTGCAAGGATTAGGACATAATGTTGCCTTAGATAAAGAAATTGCTAAAAAAAAAAAAAAAAGAAAAAGATTACTCTAGGTGTGAGTGACTATACAAGAAATGTTATAACTACCTTTCTGTCTCTCTCTGTCTAACTCTGCCTGTCAAAAAAAAAAAAAAAAAAAAAAAAAGAAATGTTACAACTGAGTGTTACGTAAGGGAACTTCAGAAAATCATTGAAAATGGAATTAAAAGACATAATGGGCATTTAAGAATTTATGCATAATTTTCTCATAGTACGCATTTATATACCTTTTTAAAAATCTCACATATTATAATTTTTAGAGATTTTGAATATAGCATACATTTTAATCAGCAGTTATTTCTATAATTTTGTTTTGCTTTAGCAGTTATTAGTCTTTATTAATCTCCATTTCACGAAATAATGTATTCAAAACATGAATCCCAGGTCCCAGAATCAGACCAACTGTGGCTTCTAAAACTTCCCAAACACGTGTAAGGAAAGGATAGGCGTGCTGAAGTTCAGTATGACGAGGACACTAAGCACAATAATGAAATACAGTAAATAAGGCAATCATGCATGGAATTTAACAATTGATTCAATAGCTGAATCTCAGAATCAGTATCTTGTCTCTGCCGTTGGGTGAAGAACACAGGATATAAAGTAATAAAATTAGGAAAAGTTTCAAGTCTGTGAGTAGAGCCCATGCAGAAAGATACCTTCTAACCCCTTTTCCTCAGATTGGATTTGGTAGTTCTAGTTCAATGGGCCTGTTACATCTTTGGAGCTTTTATCTCCTTCTTGGAGATAAAAGAAAATAAAACATATTTTCCTTGACCATGACTCATTTGAGGAGAAACTGGGAACAAAGAGACTGAGAAAGCAAACACCCTGAGTTCCCTTGTGTGAGAGCCTGATAATGTTACAATTAAAACTCCAAGCAATGATATTGATTTATTTGAATTATATTTATTTTCACATTAGGCTCAGAGGGTTAAAAACTTGAATCTAACTGTCTGATATGCTGCCAGATCTTGGAACTTAAGATAAAGAGAGCCAGCAGATGAAGTGGGAGAATTTGGAATGGTTTCATGGCTCTGCATTGAAAACTAAGTAAATGTCAACTCTAAAAGAACATTCCCTGTTGCTCCTCCCTCTAAGAATTTTGCTCAAGAGCTTTTGTTCAAGAAGATTCAAAAGCCCCTTCTGTCCAAATAGTGTAAACATTTTCTTCTGGAAAAAAAAGTAAAAAATACAAATTATTGTACGAAAGTAATTTTTAAATTAAAATATTCTTCTATACTTTAGACATCTTGACCTAATCACTGATAGAACATGCTCTGTTGTGAGTGACTTTTGAGCTCAGGATAGCAGCTACTTAGCTAAGATTTGTTGACAGTAACACTTTAATACACATTTCTGCTCTAGAAGTCTGGACTACAGGCCTTCAAATCCTTCCAAATATTGGGTAGGCCATTTGACAAAAATACTATCAGAGTTCCTTGGTGTTTTCACAGCCTTGACCAGTTCTTCCCTTCCTCTTCACTCATCACCTCCATACTAAATCTGGGGCTCCTGTTACCCAGAGTTTCTCTGCTTCTGAAAGTGTCTACTCCAGCACCCCACTTGCTATCATTCTAGAACCCATTTCCACCATACTGTATTGATGTTCATGTCCTAACAGCTCTATTCCCCACCCCACCCGGTGCCCGATCAATCTAAAGTATTCCTCTGGGGTATGTTTTCTTTGATAATTAGTCTGGGCTCTTGATTCTTAAACAGTTCTACACCCACAAAACTTTCCTTACTGTCCTGCTACACTTGCATAGCAAAAATCCACAATCCTGCAATCGCCTGTCTTCCAGTCCTCTATAAAGAATACAATACATTATTGTGAACCACAATCATCCCACTGTGATATGGAATACTAGAACTTGCTACTTGTGTCTAACTGTGTTTTGGCATCCATTTTCCAACCTCTTTCCTACCTCCTTCACCCTACCTTATTCTGGCTCTAATAACCACTATTCTAAGTTCAGATCAGCTGTATTTAAAACTCCCACATAAGAGAGAACTTGTTTATCACAGCCAACATAATGATCCTCAGGTTCACCTATATGTTCTGCTGAAAATGTTAAGATTAAATGCTATTTCATGACTGAATGATATTTCATTGTGTATACATACCACATTATTTATACCTGTTCATGTATTGATGGACATATATTAATTCAATATCTTGACTAATGTGAATACTGCCACAATGAATATGGGAGTGCAAGTATCTATTTCATATACTGATTTAATTTCCTATGGTTATATACTCAGAAGAGGGATAGCTGGGTCATATGGTAGATCTAGTTTTAATTATTAAGGAGCAACTATGCATAAGGATTTCCTTTTGTTCACATTCTCTCTGCCATGTGTTTTTTTTAATTTTTTTTGCATTTTTGATAGTAGCATTCCAATTGAAATGAAATGATTTCTCAATGTGATTTTGATTTGCATTTCCCTGATGGCTTTTGATATTGAGCATTTTTTGTATATTTACTGCCCATTTGTATTTCTTTCTTTTCTTTTCTTTTCTTTTTTTTTTTTTTTTTTGACAGGCAGAGTGGACAGTGAGAGAGAGAGAGACAGAGAGAAAGGTCTTCCTTTACCGTTGGTTCACCCTCCAATGGCCGCTGCCACTGGCATGCTATGGCCGGCGC
The DNA here is from genome assembly GCF_033115175.1 of Lepus europaeus. NCBI lineage: Eukaryota > Metazoa > Chordata > Mammalia > Lagomorpha > Leporidae > Lepus > Lepus europaeus. The sequence goes on along the minus strand of NC_084834.1, from coordinate 62,774,922 downwards.
ACCGCGCTGATCCAAAGCCAGGAGCCAGGTGCTTCTCCCGGTCTCCCAAGCGGGTGCAGGGCCCAAGCACTTGGGCCATCCTCCACTGCACTCCCGGGCCACAGCAGAGAGCTGGCCTGGAAGAGGAGCAACCAGGACAGAATCTGGCGCCCTGACCGGAACTAGAACCCGGGGTGCCGGCACCGCAGGCAGAGGATTAGCCTAGTGAGCTGCTGCGCAGGCCATTGTATTTCTTCTTTTGAGAAATGTATACGCAGGTTCTTTTCCTATTTGTCAATTAAATTGTTTGATGTTTTGTTGTTGAGTGTTTTGAGTTCTTTATACACTCTATGTATTAATTCTTTGTCAGATGAATAGTCTGCAAATATTCTTTTCCACTGTGTTGATTATCTCTTCATCTGTAGATTGTTTCTTTTGATGTGCAAAAGCTTCTTTGTTGTAATCTCTTTGATCTATTTTTACTTCTGTTACCTGTGCTTTTAGGGTCTTATCCAAAAATTTGTTGCCTGTCTAAAACATTCTATTGTTTCATAGTTCCATGCCCTACATTTAGCTCTTTGATCAATTTTGAGCTGATTTTTCTGTAGGTGAGAGGTGGTGGTGCAGGGAGTCAGATTTCAATTTGGGTGTCCAATTTTCCCAACAGCACTTTTTCAAAAGATTGTCCTTTCTCCAGTGTATGATTTTGGAATATTTTTGAAAGATCAGAAGGTTGTATATGCAATGATTAACTTCTGGGATCTCTATTCTGTACCCTTGGTCTGCTGATTCTTATATCAGTAACATGCTGTTTGAGTTACAATAGGTCTGTAGTATGTCTTGAAATGTTATTCCTTTTGTAGTTTTATTTTTGTTCAAGATTGCTTTGACTACGTGGGGTCCTTTGAGCTTCCACATGCTTTTTAGAATTCTTTTGTCTACTTATGAGTGGAATGTCACTGGTATTTTGATGTCAATTTCTTTGAATCTGGATGTCAGTTTGGGTTCTATCAACATTTTAACAATGATAATTCTTCAATCCATGAGCATGGAATGTCTTCCCATTTTTATGCCATCTTCAATAGCTTTCATTAGTATTTTGTAATTTTCATTGTAACATTCACAGACAGCATTGTTTAAAATAATTCTGAGGTGTGTTATCTTTTTGTAATTATTGTGAATAGGATTTCTCTTTTTTTATCAGCAAGTTTATTATTGATGCATAAAATGCTACTGATTTGTATGGGTTGATTTTATTATCTTGAAACTTTACTGAATTCATTAATCCGTGCTAAAGATCTTGGTGGAATTTTTAGTTTTCTCACTTTATAGAATCATACCATTTGCACACAGGGATAATTTGACATCCTTCTTTGTAATTTTTATGTCTCATTTCTTTTACTTGCATAGTGGCTATAAGCTAAAACTTCCAGTAGTATATTGATTAAAGGAAGTGAGAATGGACATCCTTGTCTGGATTCAGATATTAGAGGAAATATTTTCAGCTTTCTCACATTCAACATAATGCTGGTTGTGCACTTAACAATATATAGCCTTTATTAGGTTGAGGTATATGCCTTCCATATCTAATTTTTTCAAAGCTTTTAATGTGAATTGATGTTGAATTTTATCAAATGCTTTTTCTTTCTTTCTTTTTTTTTCTTTTTTCTTTCTTTTTTTTTCCCTTTTTTTTTTTTTTTTTTTTTGACAGAGTGGATAGTGAGAAAGAGAGAGACAGAGAGAAAGGTCTTCCTTTTTGCCGTTGGTTCACCCTCCAATGGCCGCTGTGGCCGGCGCATCGTGCTGATCCGAAGCCAGGAGCCAGGCGCTTCTCCTGGTCTCCCATGGGGTGCAGGGCCCAAGGACTGCACTCCCTGGCCACAGCAGAGAGCTGGCCTGGAAGAGGGGCAACCGGGACAGAATCCGGCGCCCCAACCGGGACTAGAACCCGGTGTGCCGGTGCCGCAAGGCGGAAGATTAGCCTGTTAAGCCACAGCGCCGGCCTTCAAATGCTTTTTCTGTACCTATCCAGATGATGTTTATTGTTCATTATCTCCATGTGATATATCACATTTATTGATTTGGATATGTTGAATAATCTCTTCATTTGTGTGATAAATCGTACTTGATTATGATTTATGATCTTTTTGATGTGCTTTTGGATTTGATTGATGAGAATTTTTGCATCTATGTTCATGAGGGATATTAGTCCATATTCTATTTCTTTATTTCTCTTCCTCTCTCCCTCCCTCGATCCCTCCCTTCTTCCTTCCTTTCCTCCCTTCCTTCCTTCCTTTTTTTTTTTTTTTTTTTTCTGTGTGTCCTTGTTTGGTTTTGGAATCAAGGTAATGCTGACCTTGTAGAATAAGTTTGGAAGGGTTCCTGTCCTTTTGATTGTTTGTAATAGTTTGAAAAGTCTGATATTATTTATTCCTGAAAAGTTTGGTAGAGGGTCCAGTGTTGTGTTGTAGTGGATAAAGCTGTTGCCTGTGATTCTGGCATCCTATTCGCCAATACAAATGGGTACCAATTTGTATCCCAGTTTGTGTGTTGATAATGCTCCTAATGATCTTTTGTATTTTTGTGGTATCACCTATCATATCTCTTTCTTGTCTCTGACTTTATATATTTGAGTCTGTCATCTTTTTTTTCTCATCTTGATTAAGGGTTTAATTGATTTTATCAATTTCAAAACACTAACTCTTATGGAGCAGGCATCTAGCCTAACAGTTAAGATGACCATTCCACGTCAAATGCCTCATTTGATTTCTGGCTTCAGCTCTTGACTTCACTTCCTGATGATTCAGACCCTGGGAGGCAGAAGTGATGGCTGAAGCAATTGAGTTCCTGTCATTCATGTGGGGGATCTAGGTTGTGTTCCTAATTTCTGGCTCTGGCTTAGCCTCAGCTGCTGGAAGCATTTAGGGAGTGAGCTAGCATATTCTGCCTTTGTCTACATGTCTGCGTATCTCTTTCTGTGTCTCAAATAAGTAAAACTAAAAATAATAAAACCACATTTTTAAGTTTCTATTTCATTTCTGATCGTGATTATTTCCTTCTAGTAACTGTCATTTTGATTTGTGCTAGTTTTTCTAGGTCCTCGAGATCCGCTGTTAATTGTTAATTTGATATCTTTGTATCTGTTTGATGTAGACACTTCTGTTTACTACTACCTTTGCTGTGTACCGTAAGTATGGGTATCCTGTGTTTCTGTTTTCATTAGGTTTGAGGAATTTTTAGATTCCACTTTTTGGTTTTCTTCAGTAACTCTTTGCTTATCCAGGAGAATGTTGTTCCATCTCCCCGTGTTTTTATAATTTTTAGAGTTTCTTTCCTTATTGACTTTTAATTCTATTCCAGTGTGCAGTAGTCAGAAAAAGAGATGCTATTATTTAAATATTTTGAATTGTTAAGATGTGTTTTGTGGCCTATTATATGATCTCTCTTAGAGAATGTTCCTTGTTCTCATATAAAATGTATATTCTGCAATCATTGGAAGAAAGTCTGTTAGGTCCATTTAATCTATAGTACATTTTAACTAATGTTTCCTTTTGAATTTTTGTCTGAATGCTCTGTCCATGGATCAGAGTTGGGTGTTGAAATCCCTCACTAGTGTTGTGTTGGAGGCTAGCTCTCTCTTTAGCTCTAATGATGTTTGTTTTATAATGTTGAGTGCATCAGCATAAAGTGCTTAAATATTGGGGCTGGCGCCGTGGCTTAACAGGCTAATCCTCCGCCATGCAGCGCCGGCACACCAGGTTCTAGTCCCGGTTGGGGCGCCGGATTCTATCCCGGTTGCCCCTCTTCCAGGCCAGCTCTCTGCTATGGCCCAGGAAGGCAGTAGAGATGGCCCAAGTGCTTGGGCCCTGCACCTGCATGGGAGACCAGGAGGAAGCACCTGGCTCCTGGCTTCAGATCAGCGAGATGTGCCGTCCACAGCGGCCATTGGAGGGTGAACCAACGGCAAAAAGGAAGACCTTTCTCTCTGTCTCTCTCTCTCTCCATTATCCACTCTGCCTGTCAAAAAAAAAAATATTTGTAATTGTCATATCTTCTTATTGAATCTTGTTTGTTATACATCAATGTTCTTTGTGTACTTTTGATTGTCTTAAAGTTCATTTTGTCTGATGCAAGTATAGTTATTTCTGCCTGCTTTTGGTTTCCGTTGTGTGGAATATACTTTTCTTTCCATTCAGTCTGTGCACAGTCCTCACTGGTGTAGTGAATTTCTTGTAGGCAACACAACATTGGATTTTGTATTTTAATCCATTTTGTCAGTCTGTATCTTTAATTGGAGAATATAGTTCATTACTTTCAAGATAATTAAAAATAACTAGTGATAGATTCCTGTTACTTTAAAATGTATTCTGTTTATTTTCAGTGTCCTTTGTCCTGTTTTTAGTAGGTTTTATACTTTCTCATATTTTCATGATAGTTGTGATGTTTCTTTTGCTTCTGTTGGTAGAACTCTCCTAAAGTAATCATTTGTAATGCTATTAGAATGGTAATGAATTCTCTTCCCTTTTGCTGGTATTGGAAAGCATTTCTCCTTCATTTATGAAATGAAACTTTTCTGGGTAATGTATTCTTGGTTGGCCATTATTTTCTTTCAGAAATTTACATATATCATTTCATCCCCTGCTGACCTATAAGATTTCTGTTTTAAAAATCCACTGGTACTCTAACAAGGTGCTTCCTTAAAAGGGATCTGGCACTTTCCTCTTGTAATTTTTTTAAAACAATTTTTTATATCAGAATAATTTCAATTTGCAAAATGAAAGTTGTGAAGTAGTATAAAGGGTACTCATATACCTCACACTCAGCTCTCCTTGTTATTAACATATCAGTATATTTGTCACAACTAATGAGCCACACCTACTTTCCCCTATAATTTTCCTCCAAACTTCTATTCCTCCTACCCCTACAGGTCTCTGAATCAACATTCTGTGTTCAGATTGAGTTATTATTATTATTATTATTGGTTTCTCATGAAAGAGAACATATCATATCTTTTTCTGTGTGTGGCTTATTTAACTCAACATTATGCCCGCTTACTCCATCTACTTTGCTGCGAATGACAGGATTCTATTTTTTTTTAATGACTGATTAGTTTTCCATTGTGTATATATATCACATTTTCTTTATTCAATCATCTTATGATGGACACCTTGCTTGATTGCAAATTTTGTCTGTTGTGAACAGAGCAGCAATAAACATAGAACGAGTATCTCTGACACAATGACTTCATGTCTGTTAGGTAAACATCCAGTAGTGGGATTGTTGTATCATGTGGCAGTTCTAGTTCTAGTTTTGTAAGGAATCTCCATACAGCTTTTCACAGTGGCTGCAGTGGTTTACATTTCTGCCAACACTGTATTAGAGTTCCTCTTTCTCGACATACATTCTTTTTGATAATAGCCATTCTGACAGGGGTGCAGTGATATCGCATTGCAGTTTTGATTTGAATTTCCCAGATGGCTAGTGATATTGACCATTTTTTATGAATTTATTGACTATTTGTATTTCTTCTCCTTTGCCCGTTTTTAACTAGATTAGTTGTTGTTACTGAGTTTGTCTAATTCCTGATGTATTCTTGATATTAATAATTTTTTGAATATGTAGCATGCTAATTTTGTTTTCATTCTGTTGGATGTCTTTTCATTCTACTAATTGTTTCCTTTTCTCTGCAGAAGCTTCTGAGTTTGATATAATGAAAATTATCTAGTTTTGCTTTTATTGGCTCCACTTTATGGTCTTATCAAAGAAATCATTGCCTATAACAGTGTATTGAAGTGTTTTCCCTATGTTTTGTCCAAGAAATTTCATAGTTTTATGTGTTACACTTAGATCTTTGATCCATCTTCAGTCAATCTTTGTCTATTGTGAGAGGCAGTGATCTAATTTCATTCTTCTACATATGCATGTCCAGCTTTGCCAGATCATTTATTGAAAAGACTATACTTTCTCCAATGTATGTACTTGGTACCTTTGTCAAAAATCATTTGTTTGTACATATGTAGACTAATTTCTTTCCTTTATGTTCTGTTCCATTAATCTATGTGCTGGCTTTTATTTCAGTACCATGCTGTTTTAATTACTGTAGTTTGTAGTTTGCTTTGAAATCAGGGCTTGTGATGCCTCCAGCTTGATTTTGCTTGTAGATTTTATAATTCTCCATTGTATTTTTAAAGATTTTTTTTAATTTTTTTTTTTTTTGACAGGCAGAGTGGACAGTGAGAGAGAGACAGAGAGAAAGGTCTTCCTTTTGCCGTTGGTTCACCCTCCAATGGCCACCGCGGTAGGCGCGCTGCGGCCGGCGCACCGCGCTGATCTGATGGCAGGAGCCAGGTGCTTCTCCTGGTCTCCCATGGGGTGCAGGGCCCAAGCACTTGGGCCATCCTCCACTGCACTCCCTGGCCACAGCAGAGAGCTGGCCTGGAAGAGGGGCAACTGGGACAGGATCGGTGCCCCGACCGGGACTAGAACCCGGTATGCTGGTGCCACAAGGCGGAGGATTAGCCTAGTGAGCCGCGGCGCCGGCCTGTATTTTTAAAGTTTTTAACTTATTTATTTTATTTATTTGAAAGGCAAAGGGAGGGGAAGATGATGGGTAGGTAGATAAATAGATCGATCGATCAATCAATTGATCCTATCTGCTGGTTCACTCCCCAAATACCAAAAACAACCATAGATATTCTAGGCTGAAGTGAGGAGCCCAGAACTCAATCAGTGTCTCCCATATGGGTGAAACCTCTCAGAATTTAACTCTAATGTGTCTCAGTGAGGATCTTTTCTGGCCAAGTCAATTTTGAGTCCTACGGACCTTTTCTGCTCTGAATCTTTCTCCAGATTGGGAAAGTTTTCAGTTATTATGTCACTGAACTTTTTTTTAAATGTTTCTTTGTATCTCTTCATTCTCAGAAATCCCCACAGTACAACCATTTGTTCATTTAATGGTAACCAAAAGATTGCAGAAACTATTATTTTTAATCTTTTTTTGGCTAGAATATTTCAAAACCTGTATTTACATTCAGATATTCTTTCTGAACTATATCTGCTTGATATAGTCCATTTTGTGACTTTCAGTTGTATGTTTTTATTTGACTTATTCATTTCCAAGATTTCTAGGTGGTTCTCTTTCAAGATCCATATCTCTTTTCTAAACTTCTTTTTTATATCATATATTGCTTTCCTTATTTCATTCAAATGTCTATATTCTGTTAACATTCCCTTGAGTATCCATGTAATCATTCTTTTTGAGTTGTTTATCAGATATTTCATCATTCTCACTTTCTTTGGCTTCTGTTACTAAAAAATTTTTGTGTTCTTTGGGGCATAATTGTGCCTTGCTTTTTCCATACTTTACATGTCACTAAATTGATATTGGCTGATTAGTTGTTCTTATCGCCTTTAAGGAGTGACATTTGTGGTGATTAGACTCCCTGTTTTTAGCCACCATTTCCAGCCAGTAACAAAGTCATTCTCCCTTCTTAGTATCTCTTGGATCTCTGCTCTTTAGCCACTGCCTTAGCTATTGGCTATCTTCTTTTACTTTGTTCACTGCTGTTTTCTTATTGTTCCTTCTGCTTCTAAGACCATCAGCACTACAAGATATTTTTCTTATGATTATAGAATTTATCTAAATATGCAAATTTGAGTATTCTATCTCTTATTATGTAAAGTCTTTAAGTAGCTATCTCTTCTCAGTAAGATAAAACTTAAACTCTTACATACAGCTCTTGATTATTTCATGCATGCCTACATCTGAAAACTCACTTCTTCCCACTTAATGTATCTTCCCACTAACTAGATGGAACTTTTTGCAATTTCTTCTTACATACACTTTGCTATCTCCAGAAACATAATCTTTAGTATTCCTTTGTTTGTCCTGGAGTTCCCATTATTTTCTATCTTTTTCTAAACCTCTCCTTAATTCTGCCCTCACATTTCCTTGGTTCTTTCCTCTTTAAATTGCAGTCTAATATTAATTTTCAAAGAAACATTTCTCAGATTGGATTATGTCACAGCTCCCAATTTCTCTTCAGGGTTTCTGTGCTCATAGCTATTCGTCACAATTCTTTCCCATATTAGTTTCTCCACTACAAGATCAGTGTTAGTGACTTTTAAATCTGCATTCTCAGCACTTCCTAATTATGTAACACATGGGAAGCACATATAAAGTGTTCCCTGAACCCAATAAAAAGATGGGCCAAGGACCTTAACAGATATTTTTCAAAAGAGGAAATCCAAATGGCCAACAGACACATGAAAAAATGCTCAGGATCTCTGACCATCAGAGAAATGCAAATCAAAACCACAATGAGGTTTCACCTCATCCCAGTTAGAATAGCTTACATACAGAATCAACTAAAAATAGATGCTGGTGAGGATGTGGGGGGAAAAGGGACACTAGCTCACTGTTGGTGGGAATGCAAACTGGTAAAGCCACTATGGAAGACAGTTTGGAGATTTCTCAGAAACCTGAATATAGCCCTACCATATGACCCAGCCATCCCATTCCTTGGAATTTACCAAAAGGAATTAAACTGGAAAAAAAGAGCTGTCTGCACCTCAATGTTTGTTGCAGCTCAATTCACAATAGCTAAGACATGGAATCAACCTAAATGCCCATCAACAGAAGACTGCATAAAGAAATTATGGGATATGTACTCTATAGAATACTATACAGCAGTAAAAATATGAAATCCTGTCATTTGCAACAAGATGGAGGAATCTGGAAAACATCATGCTCAGTGAAATAAGCCAGTCCCAAAGTGACAAATATCAGATGCTCTCACTGATAGGTGTCAACTAACTGAGCACCTAAAAGGAAACCTGTTGAAGTGAAATGGACACTATGAGAAACAATGACCTGATCAGCCCTTTTCTTGATTGCCAATAACAACTTATTATTTTATTCCTTTTAGTATTTTTTTGTTTGTTTTACTTAATACCATTGGTTGAACTCTTTAATTAATACGCAATTATTCTTTTTTTTTTTAAACTTTTATTTAATGAATATAAATTTCCAGTGTACAGCTTATGGATTACCATGGCTTCCCCCCCCCCATAACTTCCCTCCCACCCGCAACCCTCCCCTCTCCCGCTCCCTCTCCCCTTCCATTTGCATCAAGATTCATTTTCAATTCTCTTTATATACAGAAGATCAATTTAGTATAAAGATTTCAACAGTTTGCACCCACATAGAAACACAAAGTGAAACATACTGTTTGAGTACTAGTTATAGCATTAAATCACAATGTACAGCACATTAAGGACAGAGATCCCACATGAGGAGCAAGTGCACAGTGGCTCCTGTTGTTGACCCAACAAATGGACACTCTAGTTTATGGCGCCAGTAACCATCCTAGGCTGTCGTCATGAGTTGCCAAGGCTATGGAAGCCTTCCAAGTTTGCCGACTCTGATCATATTTAGACAAGGTCATAAAAGACAGGGTGAGGATAGTAACCAATGATCCTAAGAGTGGCATTTACCAGGTTTGAACAATTATACAGCATTAAGTGGGGAAGAGGACCATCAGTACACACAGGTTGGGAGTAGAGCCATTGGTGGTAGAGTAGAGGTTATGATTACAAAGGAATGAGGCCCAAGTGCGCTAGACAGGGTCTAGAACAAAGGACAGAGTCATTATTAGAGGAGCTAAGAAAGGTGCTGTCTAAGCTACAATTAAGTTTTCTGATTGAGAGGCAAATAGAACCTGACAGAAGGGGCTTGATAATAATCTGGTGGGCTTTAGGCCTTGTAAGTGAAGAGGCCCAGACCTATCTATCTCTTCACATGGGGTATATCCTAAGGGAGGTGTGAACCTCCTAGGGGAAGGCACTCTGTTGACTTTCATTACTTGGCTGGCCTGGGAGGAGAGCTGGCCAGGTAAAGGCAGGGGGCATCTCTAACAAGAAATTTGCAGTTCTGCCTGCAATGTTGCTGACCCTACTAGGCCATCCCCTCAGCTGCAGTGGTCACTGGAAGTTGGGCTGAGTGAAGGGCTTTTCAGCTTAGAGCCAATAAGATCTGTGGCTCTGACCTGGGCATCCTTCGACTCCAGGGCAGGTCCATTTCCAGTGATCCAACTCTTGGCAGAGCTGCCAGGGCTCTTCACAAGCTGACTTCTGCTGAAGCCCAGGCTTACCACATTGAAAGCCACTGCAGTGGACTGGCCTGTTGGGTCTCCTTGAGGGCAGATCACTGTACAGATCAGCCATTAATAGGTCTGCCACCCATTTATTCTTAAGCATTTAAAATTAACTGAAAAGTGATCTCTGTTAAATATGAGTGGGAATACGAGAGGGAGGAGATGTACAGTTCGGCACATGCTCACTTGGACTTACCTCCAATGGTAGAGCTAGAAATGTGCCAGGTAATTCCAATTCAATCCCACCAAGGAGGCAGGTACCAATGCCATCTTACTTGTTAAAGTGATCAGTTTAAGTATATAATTGATCAAAAAGATAGGTTAAGTGGCAAAGAGATTACACAAATAAGACCAGTGTCTGCAAATAATGAAGGATAGAATTAAAAAGGAGAGAATGATCCTGCGGGGGAAATAGGATACACAGCAGACTCATAGAATGGCAAATGCCCGAAACAGCACTCCGGCCTCAGAATCAGCCCTTAAGGCATTTGGATCTGGCTAAAAGGCCCATGAGAGGTTTGCAGGCATGGAAAGCCTGTGGCAAAAATGACCTGAAGGAAAGATCTCAGTGAATGAGATCCCAGTGGAAAGAACGGGCCACCAGAGAAGGAGATACCTTTCTCTGAAGGGAGGAAGGGACTTCCACTTTGATATGGCCTTGTCTAAATAAGATCAGAGTTGGTGAACTCAAGAGGCTCCCATAGCCTTGGCAGCTCGTGACAAGAGCCTCAGGTAATTGCTGATGTCATAAATAAGAGTGTCAATTGTTAAATCAACAACAGGAGTCACTGTGCACCTGCTGCCCATGTAGGATCTCTGTCCTTAATGTGTTATACTATGCGAATTAATGGTAAAACTACTACTCAAACAGTACTCTATATTTTGTGTGGCTGTGTGGGTGCAGCCTGTAGAAATCTTTATTTAGTATGTACTAATTTGATCTTCTGTATATAAAGAGAATAGAAAATGAATCCTGATGAAAGATGGGATGGGAGAGGGAGTGGGAGATGGGATGGTTCCGGGCTGGAAGGAGGTTATGGGGGGAAAAGCCGCAACAATTCAAAAGTTGTACTTTGTAAATTTATATTTATTAAATAAAAAATAAAGCTAAAATTTAAAAAAAAAGTGTTCACTGAGTGAATAAAAGAACATTCTAGTTCTTTTTAGTTGTTGTCATACTGTTTCCTTATCAGTGTGTGTTAGGATTTGGGGTGAGAATTTGAGGTAGGAAGAGGGCTCAATTTATGTTTGGAAATAGAACACACATTCAGCTGTTAACTTCTGGGCTTTCTGACACAAGTGAGACCCCTCGCTTGTTTTCTCCTAACATGGTGCACATATCCATTTCTGCTCTCTCTGCTGCGCTTTCACGTCCTCTACAGCAGGAACCACTTCTGTTTTGTTCAGTGATGTAGTGTCAGGCCTAAGATAAGTTTTCAGTAAAGGTTGTGGACATCCCTAGCTAAGGAATGCTCTTTCGAGGAAGTCTAGAGAAAGAATGGGAAGGTTCCTTTTTTTTAGCTCCATAATGCTTTTGATCCTTTAAAGATAACCCTATTTCTGATATTAATATTAATATTAATATTTCCTGCCTGTTCCATGATTAAGTTATAGGTATTTTATAATTAGGGATAAATATGCTAATTTCTATATTTACTGCTAAACATGGATTTAAAATGCTATACATATGGTGACTTTATACAACTATGTACAAGCATGTGCTATGTGAATAATAGCTCAACAAGGATATTATTTAAAAATAAAATCACATAAATATATTACTTTAATTCAGTTGAAAAACAAAAAGTAATAATCTACAGTTCTGTCAACAGACAATAATTTTTTAAAGTTCTTTCAACACTATTTTGGCTATTTCACAAGGCTTTGTTATCTTTTCACAAATTAGCAGTAACATGTTACTCATTAATATCCCCAATAGTTTAGAAGTCATCAGATTTTTTAATGATTAGGCAAGTTTTACTCAAAATCTTAATGTGGCTTGATTTTATACCTCTAGCACTTGGAAACCAATTATTAATGTTCATATAATTTTTACTTTCATTTTATAGAATATATTATATATACATAGTAACACTTCAAGACAAAACTTAAAAATATTCATTTTCAATCACTCCCTGTACAGGGCTAAGTCTATAAAAATATGCTGAATGGGGTTTAGCAAAAGAAAAAGCAAATACACAGATAATTAAAATGTTGATCTTTGATATTTATGGGATAAATATTAAAAATAAAGCAGGTGGTGTGGGAACACTACTTTTTGTTAAATTATTTTTACATGATATACTTAGAAACTCAGTTTTGCACCAATTTGCAAGAATTACCTAGAAGATTATTTATGAATAAAATGCTTATTTTGGGCTTCTCATCCAATTGTCCAGAATCTTCCGTATGTTGAGGATCTTGTGATGTTGGTTCTGGAACAGCTTTTATAAACAGAACTAAATAATCAGTGACCTTGGTGTAGGAGATATAAGAAAACAAATAGCCAAATACTTGATATAGCATTGTATGCATACAAATTATTGGTTTAAATAATAATTTTAATTATATGATCATCTCATCAAGTGATTGTGAAAAGAGTATTTGATTCCATGCTTCTTTCAGTTGTAAGCACAATAGAAGGCCTACCTATTTTCATAGGCTAAGATTTCATTTCCTTCTCTCCTCTGCTTAGTACTTGTCATTGTGTTATTTAGACTCTCCAGCAAGTCATTTATTGAGCACCCACTCTATGCTGGGCACAGGAGTGTGTGTTTTGGATAGCTGATTCAATACGAGAACAATGACTTCACAGTCCAATGCTTCCTGCATGCACTAAGAATTTCTTGGAGGTGTGAAAGTGCCCAGGTTGAGATTTCTAGTATAATTCATTTTCTCAAAGTTAATTTAACCCCATTCTCTAATAAACATAGTGACAATGAAAAATATAAAAAGAATGACTTTAAATGCTTAAGGAGAAACAACAGCTAATGATTTGAGAACTCTAAAGGAAATTTTGATGAACTGTAAAATACCAAAAAGCACAAATGAAGAGTCATATTATGTTAGAACAATGGAAGACATCCAGGACTTTTGGGAGTGCTAGAGATAAGGAAAGGTTAAGTTGCTGTGATTCAGTTCTTTGAACTCTTATAAGTGCAGGCAACGTGAGTTAAAATAGAGATCCCAAACTTAGTTAAAGGCAGCACTGCTCCACCCCTGACTTTGTGAGAACCATGGCTCTGTCAGTCTCATGCATATAAATGAAATTTCACCAACTTCCAGGTGTGGATCTTCACTGAACTCTCCTGTGAAAACCCAACCCTGTCTACTTAATCACCTGTGAAAACCCACTTGTATACCTACCACTCACTTGCATAAGGACAGCTGAATGTTTTTCAAGAATATGACAGTGCTGATGTTTTTCACTACACCTCCAGAGTCTAATCTTAAATGGGTCTCAACAACGCTTGCCTCTCCCTTTACCCTTTCTTATTATGTCCTCTACTCTTATATTGTCTTCCACTCATCTCCTATAGTCTTTCTTCCCCTTCAGGACCTGATGATAACTTTCTATCATACTTTTAGAATATAAAAATGGTCATAGACTATCTCATCTGCTTACCACTGGATCTACCAATCATCCCTCCTTCAGTTTCTTTCTTCTTCTCCCCCTCCTTCTCTTCCTCCCCCTCCTCTCCCCATTCCTTTTTCCCTCCCCCTCTTCTCCCTCAATTCTTGTTAAGATAAATGGTGTCTCAAAACTTACCAAAGTCAGTTTCTTTTCACTTCCAGCTTGGATCCCATCTGAAACCACCCTGTTTTTTTCAAAGTTTTATTATAGAAATTACTTACCACCTTTCCCCTATAATAATTTCTCTTCATATATATATGAAAATCCCCAGCAAAACTGAATCTTAATATCCCATATTTTTTAAAAAAGTTTTAACATTGTGTCTCACTCCAATGTTATTTTTTCTCATTCCCTTGTATAGCAACACTTTTCAAAAATATTTTTTATTCTTTATATGACACTTATTGTAGGGTTCTCACCCTCATTCTATTGAAGCTATATTTTTCCAAGACTACCAATGACCTTCATCTTGTAAAATTCAAGGATCACTATTGTGTCATTCTCTTAGTCAATCTCAGCCTCTCAGCTTATTTGACACAGTTCCCTGTTTCTAAAAAACACTTTTTTCTATCTCCATCTCCTATTCTATAAAAGGAAAAATTTAGCAATACCTATATTTTCCTATATCATATGGTGGTTGTGAAGATTAAATGAGTTAATACTAATACATGTATGGTTTCAAATGGTACTTGGCATATAATATTTGTCAAATAAGGAAAACTATTATTTTTTGCCATAATACACTGTCCTGCTTTCCATCCTATATCAATAGAATTGATTTCTGATGGTGTCCCTGCTGTCTGGCTGGTGTATGTTGGCAAACACCAGGAACAGATCCCAGATTCCCCTCCCCTCCCTTCCCCTCCCTTCCCCTCATCTCAGCTTCCATCCTCTCTTCTTTCCTGCATTCCCCTTCCATCCTCTCCTCTCCTCGGTGTCATCTACATTCTTGTATTACACTACAGATCATCATGTCTTTGATGGTTATGTGTATATTAGTGTCCCACATTTACAGCTCTACTTCTTATCTTCCCCATGAGTTTCCAACTTAACTGACTACTTGGCATCTCTACCTTTAAGTCTTAATAACATTTCAAATTTAAAATGCCAAGACATAATTTCTAATTTTCCCCAATATTTTTTCATGTTGTAAAAGATATAGATGCTCACCCAATTACTTGAACAGCATGAATGCTATATTTTTCTCACTTCCCACATCTAATGAAACCGTTAAGTTCTGTTCTATCACTAGACTGTTCTCTCTAGCATGATGATCACTTGCCTGGCCAGCTGCACAAAAGTCCTAAAATATCTCCAGCTTCCATACATTGTTTTCTGATATTGGATTTCTACTCAGGACCCCCTTAAAATCATATAACTTCTCATTTTATTTCCCTGTCCATTTCCTAAACATCTCACTGCAGCCTTCTGGGATCTGCATGCTTTTGCTACTGCCTATATTTTCAGCTTGATTTTTTTTTTTTTTTACCACTTTCCTCTGCTCACTCACTTCAGCTTTGGTGGACTAGTGGATTCTCTATGAGCCCTTCCACTGCTGTTCTCTCTGCCTTGCATGCCTCTTCTTTAGATTTATATGTGGGTGTCCTTTCTTCTTCTGCAGGCCTGTTTAAAAGCCTTCTGCTCAGGATGGCCTTTATTGTCACTTTATTTATTTATTTATTTCAAGAAAGGCCATGAGTTTTTTATTTTTACATATTATTTACTTATTTAAAAGTCAGAGTTACACCAAGAGAGAATGAGAGGCAGAGAGAGAGAGAGAGAGAGAGAGAGAGATCTTCTATCCGCTGGTTCACTCCCCAATTGGCTGCAATGGCCAGAGCTGTGTCGATCTGAAGCCAGGAGCCATGAGATTCCTCTGGGTCTCCCATGTGGGTTCAGGGGACCAAGGACTTTGGCCATCTTCCACTGCTTTCCCAGGCCATAGCAGAGAGCTGGATCGGAAGTGGAGCAGCTGGGACCCGAACAGGTGCCCATATGGGATGGGATGCTGGCACTGCAGGCGGTTGCTTTACCTGCTACACCACAGCGTCGTCCCCTGTTGTCACTCTATTTAAGCATCAGCATCTCCAGTGGTTTATTATCTGATTGCTATTTCTTAATTTATTCAAAACATTTGCCATTATCTAAAATTGCCTTATTTATGTGAGTCTTTCTTTACTTGTTATATGTTTATTTCTGTCAATGAGAATGCTATGTCCAGGATGGCAGAGATCTTGAATGCTGAACTCTCAATGACCACAGCAATGCCTGGCCTGGCATGAGGTACTTGCTAAATAAGTATTGTTGAACTAGTGAATGTTTAAGAAAGGCTGTTGCCAGTAAAGTATGAGAACAACCGGCAATCTAAACATTCTCTCTGTTGACAAGTGAATTTTATAGATATCCTTCCCTTAAATCCAACTAAAAATAATACATCCTATAAAGCATAGCAACTCCCTCCAAGTCCTACACTTGGACTTGAGCACTATAAAGCAATAGGTTGGAAGGAATATGGAATATCATACTAAGGTTCCAAAGAAAGGCATGTTAAAGTTAGTAGCTTGATTCTTCAATTAATTACAGGCTGCTGTAACAAGTTAGACAATTACCTCATTTTCACAAATTGTTAATAGTAAATTTGGTTTGCAAATATAAGTTTTAGAAATAAAATATTTCCCATGTTAAGATTTATTTATTTATTTTTTTATTTAATAAATATAAATTTCCAAAGTACAGTTTATGGATTACAATGGCTTCCCCCCACAATAATTTCCCTCCCACTCGTGCCCCTCCCATCTCCTGCTCCCTCTCCCATTCCATTCACATCAAGATTCATTTTCAATTATCTTCATATACAGAAGATCGATTTAGTATATATTAAATAAAGATTTCATCAGTTTGCACCCACACAGAAACACAAAGTGTGTAAAATATTGTTTCAGTACTAGTTATAGCATCACTTCACATTGGACAACACATTAAGGACAGATCTCACCTGAGAAGTAAGTCACAGTGACTCCTGTTGTTGACTTAACAATTTGACACTTTTGTTTATGGCGTCAGTAATCTCCCTACACTCTAGTCATGAGTTGCCAAGACTATGGAAGCCTTTTGAGTTCGCCGACTTCGATCTTATTCAGACAGGGTCATAGTCAAAGTGGAAGTTCTCTCCTCCCTTCAGAGAAAGGTACCTCCTTCTTTGATGGCCCTGTTCTTTCCACTGGGATCTCACTTGCAGAAATCTTTCATTTAGGTCTTCTTCTTCTTCTTCTTTTTTTTTTTTTCCAGAGTGTCTTGGCTTTCCATGCCTACAATTCTCTCATAGGCTCTTCAGCCATATCCGAATGCCTTAAGGGCTGATTCTGACGCCAGAGTGCTGTTTAGGACATCTGCCATTCTATGAGTCTGCTGTGTGTCCCGCTTCCCATGTTGGATCGTTCTCTCCCCTTTTGATTCTATCAGTTAGTATTAGTAGACACTAGTCTTGTTTGTGTGATCCCTTTGACTCTTAGACCTATCAGTGTGATCAGTTGTGAACTGTGAGATGGCATTGGTACATGCCATCTTGATGGGATTGTATTGGAATCCCCTGGCACGTTTCTAACTCCACCATTTGGGGCAAGTCCGATTGAGCATGTCCCAAATTGTACATCTCCTCCCTCTCTTATTCCCACTCTTCTATTTAACAAGGATCACTTTTCAGTTAAAATTTAAACACCTAAGAATAATTGTGTGTTAATTACAGAGTTCAACCAATAGTACTAGAACAAAACAAAACAAAAATACTAAAATGGATAAAGTATTACATTGTACATCAACAGTCAGGACAAGAGCTGATCAAGTAACTGTTTCTCATAGTGTCCATTTCACTTCAACAGGTTTCCCCTTTGGTGCTCAGTTAGTTGTCACTGATCAGGGAGAACATATGATATTTGTCCCTTTAGGACTGGCTTAATTCACTCAGCATAATGTTTTCCAGATTCCTCCATCTTGTTGCAAATGACTGGATTTCATCGTTTTTGACTGTTGTATAGTATTCTATAGAATACATGTCCCATAATTTCTTTATCCAGTCTACTGTTGATGGGCATTTGGCTTGGTTCCAGGTCTTAGCTATTGTGAATTGAGCTGCAATAAGCATTAGTGTGCAGACAGCTTTTTTGTTTGCCAATTTAATTTCCTTTGGGTAAATTCCAAGGAGTGGGATGGCTGGGTTGTATGGTAGGGTTATGTTCAGGTTTCTGAGGAATCTCCAGACTGACTTCCACAGTGGCTTAACCAGTTTGCATTCCCACCAACAGTGGGTTAGTGTCCCATGTTAAGATTTGACAGTATATTACTATCATTAATAATGCAGGTGGCATCTGGATTCTTTACAGAAGTCAGGATTAGTATAGAAAAAGCCAAAGTCTCTTCTCATGATTATTGCTGTGTATCAAATACATGCTTATACATTCCTTTAATAAATATACAATACTTGATGTGTGCCAGGAAATCTGCCTGAAGAGATTATAGTGAACTAAACATACACTGTACCTACCCTTATGAATACTACACTGAAGCAATAATTAGTACAACCAATGGTCAACATACCAGAAATATCTTAATGTTGGCTAGACATATATGGCAGTCCTGAAGTATATAACTTATTTTCCTTTTCTTGGGAGCATAGAGTTGTTGGTTGAGTGTATGAATTTAAATATTTCATTCTGATCATTGTCAAAGTATTTTCCAAAAGATAGAGATTTTATTTAAGTTGAGAAATCTGCAAGAAAACATCATTCAGGTCCTGGAGAGCAAAGTATAGGTAGCGAGTTCTTGGAAAAAAATTTAATAAACCTATTCAAGGTGGTCATCATCACATCACACTGTATTTTGTAAAAGGTAAAATACACAGCAATTTAGGGAAAATATTAAAGATCCTGAGTGTTATTTGATTGGGCATTATGAAAAACAGAGTCTATATTTAACATAAGATATCCATTATTTTAACTATTTTATTATAAATTTTCCCTTCCTAATAATTTTGAGTTTGAAAGAATGCAATTCAGGTAAACTTCACTCTAAAATGTGTAAGAGATTATTAGATTGATTTTTCAAACAGAGGTTTCCATGTAGTGTGTGAGTTTTCTCTTTAAAGGAATTATGCCATAAAATCTTATGAAGCAAATTATTACATTATTTGGCATAAAGACAATGAATGTCAAGTATATTTTCAAATAATTTAAGCCAATTAGATATATATAATTAATGAAAAAATTCTCAATCTTGCAGCCCATAACATTCATAATTATCTAAAACATTGAGTAATGAGATAATATGAAGAATACAGTACTAAAATCAGTTCCTGATTATGTTGAGAAACAAAAAATGTACAGTTTTGAAAGCAGCCTGACGTTTGAGATAAAGCTGGCGGCTGTTTTGATAAATCTTTGGTGACATCTAGTGGTTAAATGTAGACATTTATTCGATTTGTTCGAAGTTGTGAATACACAGTGTAGATCTATAATCCTGAAATATGTGGCGATAAATTGGCAATTGGACAATATGGAGAAGTTCAGTAAGCTTTTATTTAGCATAGATAACATTAAAATTGATTAAGAGCTAAAGGAGGGGGCGGGCGTTTGGCGCAGTGGTTAAGATTCCCACATCGGATTTCAGGGTCCTTGGGTTCCTATCATGACTTCTCTCCAGACTGATTCCAGCGTCTCCCTAATGCTCACCTTGGGAAGCAGCAGTGGACAATTCTAGTATTCAGGTCCCTGCCACCCACATGGGAGACCAGGATGGAGTTCCAGGCTCCTGACTACTCCCTGGCCCAGCCCTGGCTGTAGCAGGCTTCTGGGAGTGAACCAATGTATAGAAAACTTTTCTGTCTCTGATTCACTCTCTCTCCTCTCCTCCTCCCCCTCGTTGCTGTTACTGTGTCTTTCAAATAAATTCAACAATGGCAAAAGGAACATTTAGAAAGCCAAAGGGAAAAGAAACAACACTTACTAAAATTTTTTACATTTTCTTCTGAGAAATTTGTGTACAAAATTAAACAACTTGCTTATCAGCTTTTTTTCTCCCCCCTGCAATTACATTTACCTTTTATGGTTATGCCTCAATGCTGAGTAGAAGTATTACATTTACTTGTTCTGATGAGATGAATTCCGGTACTGTGGACTTTTATAGTAATTTAAATGGAATCCAAGAGAGGACCTGTGTATGTATTTTCTATCTTCTATAATATATCTTTATCTATATTTTTAAGAATTGCTGAATAAAGATGTTCTTATAATTAGTGACAGCAGATTTTGTTGACCTGGGAATCCCACTTTATATGTGTTAAAGAAAAATAATGAAATCTTTTTTTTTTTTTTAATTTTTAAAATGATGTCCTTGAAAGACATAGAGGAGAAGAGAGAGAGAGAATATGAGAATTTTTCCACTGCTGGTTCACTTCACAAATGCCCAAAAGAATCAAGACTGTGCCAGGAGACTGGAATTAAATCTGAGTCTCCCATGCGTGGCAGGGACCCAAATATCTGGCCATTATCTACTGCCTTCCAGGGTGAGCGTTAGCAGAAAGCTGGACTCAGAAACAGAGCTGGGACTTGAACCCAAGGATTCAAATGCAGTAAGTGGGCATGAAGCATGGCATCTTAACTGCTGCACTGAGTACCTGCCCAGTCTGATTTTTACTTTCTGATAGGTGGAAAATTTCGTATACTTTTGAAAAATTGACTCACTTTGACCTTGAGTTTGCATGTTACAATGGCAGAAGCACTTGGCTGAACACAGTCAAAGCCTGTCTTCAGATGTGCACATACTAGCATAAAATGGAGCAAATTATTCAACATAAGCCTCAAACATTTTCAGAAAAAAAGTACTGGATTAAATAAAACCAAAAATATTCTAGTTTTGTATGATCTATATGCTTTATTTACTTTTTGGAACAAAATTGTACCAAGGAGTTAAAAATAAGTCACAATTATATATCTAAAGGTTGTGTGCATATATTACAAATGGACTTATAATTTTGTTAATTATCCAATTAACTTAATTACTTTAGATGTTTAGATTCAAACTTAATTTTTTCATAGCCTCATTTACCTATATTAATGTCTCAATATTGATTAAATAAATGTTTAGCTCTATTTTCCTTGTCCTGTAAATCAACAGATAAGTAATAAGACAGTATATAATAATATAAGTTGCTCTAATTTCTCAGGGCTAACATGATTTTTTATATTAGATAAACTCTCCTGCATTTACCATACTACAAATGAGCAATGATATATTTCAAGTGTGTGCTCAACATTTTAAGGGTAGTTATCAATTTTTTTTTTTTGACAGGCAGAGTGGACAGTGAGAGAGAGAGAGACAGAGAGAAAGGTCTTCCTTTTGCCGTTGGTTCACCATCCAATGGCCACCGCGGCCGGCGCATCACACTGATCCGAAGCCAGGAGCCAGGAGCTTCTCCTGGTCTCCCATGCGGGTGCAGGGTCCAAGCACTTGGGCCATCCTCCACTGCCTTCCTGGGCCACAGCAGAGAGCTGGCCTGGAAGAGGGGCAACTGGGACAGAATCTGGCGCTTTGACCAGGACTGGTACCTGGTGTGCCGGTGCCGCAGGCGGAGGATTAGCCTATTGAGCCACGGTGCCGGCCCAATTATTTTTAATTAATTCAGAATTAATGTGTGTTGAATATATTTTATAAATTATTTTTTGTTTATTTCTTTTTAATTATTTACTGTTATGAAAAATGTTTTCAACAGTATTTTTTTATCTGCTACTTCTGCAATATTTGCAGGATTTTATTATAATAGAGTCCTAGAACTGAAACTTAATTGATCAATATGGAAGATTATTTTGTGCAAATTAATATACCATTAGGGAGAACAGTAGGGAGATTCTTCAAAAAGCTAGGGATAAATCTCCCAGAAGTTATCCCACTTCTGGGTATATATCATAAGGAAATGAAACTAGCATATGAAGGAGATATCTGCACTCTCACCTTCATTGCAGCATTGTTTTAATAGCTATTGACAGATGAGTAGATAAAGAAAATGTGGTATATATACACAGTGGAATGTTATGCAGCTACAAAAAAGAGCGATATTGGACAATCGCAGCAGAGTGGGTGGGTCTGGAGATCATGATGTTAAGTAAAATAAACCAGACACAGAAAAATAAATACCACATGTCCTCTCTCATATGTGGAACTTAAAAAAAAGTCAATCTGAACTTAAAATAATGGTGACAAGAGGTTGAGAAGGGGAGTGAGGAGAGAGGAAGGTTCCAGAACGAGTATCAAAATCCAGTCAGAGAGCAGGGACAAGTTGTACTGCTGCCCCACAGGGGCGTGACCAACATTCACAGTAAGGTGTTTAGTTTTGTCCTGAGACTTGGAAGAGGAGAGCTGGCAGGCTCCAAGCAAAAGGAAAGCATACAAGAGTGGAAAATCTGTCTGCCTGGTTTGGTTGGCTTACTGTGTGTATGGCTGTTGAGATATTTCACTGTACCCATAAAAATTCACAAGTATTCCATGCTAATCAAATGATTTAAAAAGTAAAATGATGTAAGGGTAAAAAGGAATAATTATGACTTTTGATAGGTATTGCCAAACTGTTTTCCAAAAAGACTTCAATGCTTTAGCAGTTTGCTAGTACCTGTTTTCCTACTATTTATCATTATTAAGAATTAAGCTTATTTTTTCTTCTTTTTTTTTGTTGGTTAAAGGAAATTTGCATTTCATTTTGATTTGTGTATTCATTCTTTTTTTAAAAGATTTATTTATTTGAAAGGCAGAGTTATGGAGAGAGTGAATAAGAGGGGAAAAGAGAGGGAGAGAGAGAGAGAGAGAGAGAGAGATCTCATCTGCTGGTTCACTCCCCAAATGGCCAGAATGATCAGGGCTGTGCCATGCCAAATCAGGAGCCTGGAGCTTCTTCTGAGTCTCCCATGCAGGTGCAGAGGCCCAAGGACTTAGGCCATCTTCTGCTGCTTTCCCAGGCCATCAGCAGGGAGCTGTATGGAAAGTAGAGCAGCTGGGACTTGAACTGGTGCCCATATGGGTTGCCAGCACTGCAGGTTGCGGCTCAACTTGATGCACCACAGCACCAGCCCCTCATTTCTTCTTTTGAAAGACTTACTTATTTGAAAGACAGAGTGGCAGAGAGAGAAAGAAAGAGGGAAGGAGGGATGGAGGGAAGGAGGGAGGGAGAGAGAGAAAGATGTAGATCTTTCATCTTCTGGTTCACTCTCCAAATGACATCCACAGCCAGGGCTGGACCAGTCTGAAGCCAGGAACCAGGAACTCCATGTTTGTTTCCCACATGGGTGACAGGGGTCCAACCATTTGGACCATCACCTGCTGTGTTCTCCTACACATTAGCAGGAAACTGATAGGAAATAGAAGTAGCCAGGACTGTGATAACGGTGTGCCAGTGGTGCCTTAACTAGTGATGCCGCAATGTGAACCTGTGATTTCTTTTATAAAAGAGGTAGCTGCATATGTTTACTGGGTTGTCAGTATTTAAAACTTTTCTTCAGAATTTGCATAAACTTTGGTGGCCAGCAATATGCACAGTGAGTTAAGCCACCACCTACAGCACTGGCATCCCATATGGGCGCTGATTTGAGTCCTGGCTGTTCCACTTCCTATCCAACTCCTTGCTAATGCACATGGGTAAAGCAGTGGAGGATGGCCCAAATGCTTGGCCCCCTGCACCCACAAGGGAGACCTGGATGAAGCTCCTGGTTCCTGGCTTCAGCCTGGCCCAGCCCTGACCGTTGAGGTCATTTGGGGAGTGAACTGGTGGATGGAAGATTTCTCTCTCTCTCTCTCTCTGCCTTTCTCTCTGTCAGTCTGCCTTTCAAATAATATATATATATATATATATATATATATATATATGTATTTAAAATAAACTTTGTTTTTTTGATAAATATATATGCTATTTATTATTTACATTTAAAATTTTTTTGCATAATAGTTTGATCTTTTCTCATCTATCTTTTCCTTTCTAAGCTCTTCTGTTATTTTCAAACTAATAAAGTTACCTCTGTCCCCAAGAGGCCATTGGTGAATATTTGCTCTAATTTCTTTCATTTGTGTATTATTTAATTTGTGATATTTTAGTTTTAACTGTATAAATGAATGCTAGTGCTTCATGTAAAATACTTGGCCTGAATTAATTTGGTCCCAAAGTTTTAATAATTATTCCAGAAATTTTCATTATATTTCATTATTATATTCTGTCTTTCATCTAATGTGGTGGCACTTTCTTTGTCACATGGAGGTTTCATGTTTACCAGGACCAATATGTGTGCCTTATTTAAAGGGGTGCTTTCATACCATCACATGTTTTGTCCCTGACTGACTTTGATGAATAGTAGAATCAAAGATGAACATTTTTAGCATGGTTTTTTTTGCAGCCTGTTAAATTAATGGACTCTCCCATTTTCTGACATTAAGTCTAGGTGTTTGTCTTTCACATTTTGCTCCTTAGCTCATTTCAATGTAATTATGTTCAAATCTCTCCTAAATATGTTTGATCTCAGATGAATCATGCAGGGACTTTTAAAAACCCAGATTCACTTTTTCAAGGTAGCTTTCTTTTTTTAAGGAAAGCATGTGGCTGCATATTTTGTGAGTCTCTTAACATTTTGTCAATTAGCAACAAGACACTGACTTAGCTACAACAATAACACAGTTCTCAACTGAGCAACCTGAACAGATGGCAAATCTGAGAAGGAAAATCTTCCTTTGTCTGTTTACTTCCCCATTTTATTTTTATTTTTATTTTTTTGCTAGAATGGAGTAGAGATTATTTCAAAGATGCTCTTATGTTGTCCCATGGGATCATCCTATGCTGTTTATGGGCAAGCACAAGCTAGATATTCAGTTAGCAACTTTGCCTTAAAACACAAACTAACAATTCAAGGACAACTGACCTTGGTACCCTAGTATTATGTGTTGAACATATATTAGGTGTTCACAGTCCTAGTCTGTGGTGTATACATTTGAAAAGTGAAACAGAAAATACATGTGAATATAAACTGAGTTATAAATACTACTCAAATTATTAAACAAGGTCTATTTGAAAACATTGCCAGTGATTTATTTGTTCAGGGTGCTAGGCATGGAAATTCCTCCTCTCTAAACAATCTCATTCGAATTCTTCGTGTTCAGTAAATTTTAAGCACTGGGGAACACATTTTCCTTCCTATAACTCAATGTGGTTTGCATTAGTCCTTAATAAATATATTATGATATGCTATATACCTCCGTTTGCAGCTTCAGAAATCATTGTGTAGCTTCCTGCCAACCACCTCCAAAATGAACAAATAGGCCATTGCACACAAGGTAACTGTGTATCTTTTAAAATTGAATTATTATCCTTTTAAAAAATTAATCATCCTCACTTGTGCACCAACCAGATAGAGTACTGACCTCTTGTAAGCGGTTTTGAAGGTTATTCAGAGTGGTAGTGACATTTTCAAGTTGGTTTTTGAATGTGTTCTTTTTTGAACCAGAGGATTGTGTACTGGCTGAAGGAGGCATTTCACAAAGGCATTTACTTCCAGACGAAAACAAGGATATCATTAGCTGAGTTGTAGGTAAAATTACTTGAAAATTTTTGGCTTTTGAGTTTCTCGGGAAACTATCAGGTTCTTTTTCCGCAAAGTAAAAATGACCGGATGTTTGAGCGGTACAATACTGACATCCAATGGAGAGACAAATAAAGCATTTCCTTTTGAAGAGAGAGAAAGGAGTTAAGCCATTTTAAATAAATCTTTCATATTTAAGAATTCATACAATTTTAAGTCATGTAAATTTATCTCCTTCAAAATGATATTACCACTTTCACATAGTTGTATGAATATGTCAAAATTTTCAGCTATAATTTTTTCCTTGTTGTTCTGACCGATAATTGGAAACACTGCGAGTGAATATTTGACTTCTTTCATCAGGCTATTATCATTAAGTAAATAAGTATCATTTATACATTCCAATTATATCCATGACATTAAAGTGAATCTAAAAAATTCATTGTTAATAATAAAGAGAATTAATTTTGTGGATTTATTTTCCATTTTCCACATAAATTTGATAGAGTTAGACTGAGTCAATATTTGGCTGATTTTTAAATATCATATAAGTAGATGTGCTTTAGCAATCAAAAGAATATACAAACAGTCTTTAGTGCTGGGGTGGTAAATTCTGGCCAGCGAATATGAATATTTCTAAACAGCGAGTAATGGCAGTGGAAATCAGAACCTCAGGCTAATGGTTTGTTCCTGCAAAACACAAAGTGGATGTTGCTCAATAGTATTGAATGAAGTCTTCTTCCAACCACAGGCTGAGAGTTTGAGCACCATCTTGAAAGAGACTCAAAACGGGATCTGTGGTGGACATTTTCATGAACATAGGTGCTCACGTTTTCTCCCATTAGGCATAGCTCCTCATTCTTTTTACCATGGACCCATTCTTGATTGGATGGTGCTATGTAGTCTTGGTTGGGGAAATCCTTTCCCCTGAGGACAGAGATGTGCCTGTGGCCCTCCAACCCCTATCCAGTCTGAAGAAAGTGCAACCATCAGAACATGAACCTAGCAAGAGCTTTCTTTTCAGACTCTGGCAGGATTGCTAAATCTACAGAACAGGGGCTTTAGACTCAGTGGGTCTGAATCCCTGATTCAGTTCCGTCTGAAGCCTGATATTGAATTAATCAGTTGCATTAGTTAATCCATTCATGTGTGTACATGAATTATGCTTATTGTTCTTATTATTAGTGCTTATAACAGGAAGAAACTCAAGTAAGGCGGAGAACCACATACTGGTGACTTGTATAACAATTTGGAAATGTATCATATCAGCAGTTTTCTTATGAAGCCATCAGGGACCTGATTCACCTAGGACAGAGGTGAGCTGCCTTCTAGTCAGGTGCATTCCCTTTCAGGATTCTGAATTTCTATAAAAGGATCTCTATGCATTCCCTGTGCAACTGCCTTTTGAAGCATATAGCACTGTCTTAACTCCCACCATAAATGTGACTTGATCTTTTCCCAGAAAATAGTTTTGGTCTTGTCCTTTAGAAGCTTCAAAAAGGTTATTTCAGATAAAAAAAAAAAAATAGAGTACTGTATCATGATTAATATTATCCATCCAGTCAGCAAGATCTTAGTTTTCAAAAAATTTGTTGGTAGCATAATCCTTTTAGGAAGCAGAGTGTTTTATACAATCTAAAAAATAAAATCCATTAAAAGAGGAGTCTGCCTCCAGGAATTCCATTTAACTGAGATGAAGCCCTTGATGTTTTCAGTGGAACCAACATGTGTGCAAGGACCAATTGAAAAATCATTACTTCTGTAACTGGGGTTGCAAATGTAAGTGTCTTCAGGAGATTATTCAGGTAAAGATACGTGAGTTTGTGATATATGTGTATGTATCAGACCCCCCCCCCCCAAACATCCTGCATACCTCCCAAAAGCACCAAATGTTTGTAGAATACTGTGCTAGTGGCCGGCGCCACGGCTCACTAAGCTAATCCTCCGCCTGCAGCGCCGGCACACCTGGTTCTAGTCCCGGTCAGGGCGCCGGATTCTGTCCTGGTTGCCCCTCTTCCAGGCCAGCTCTCTGCTGTGGCCCGGGAGTGCAGTGGAGGATGGCCCAAGTGCTTGGGCCCTGCACTCGCATGGGAGAGCAGGAGAAGCACCTGGCTCCTGCCTTCGGATCAGCGCGATATGCTGGCCATTGGAGGGTGAACCAAGGGAAAAAGGAAGACCTTTCTCCTTGTCTCTATCTCTCTCACTGTCCACTCTGCCTGTCCAAAAAAAAAAAAAAAAATACTGTGCTAGCAAAAAAAAAAAAAAAAAAATCACATATACCATTCTCATTTTACCCTTCAACCCCTTAGCCTCATTTTTACATTTTTTTTTCTGCTTTGTGAGATATTTTAAACTCCATCAAGTTGGACAGTAGCTGATTAGCTGTGTAACCTATGCATATCATTTACTCTTTCTGTTACCTTTCCACTCTTAAAAGGGCAATGTTGTTACTCAACAAAGAAGTTTATTGGATAATTAAATGAGCTAATGCAAATGAAACACTTAGTATCTGGCACATAATCAGCACTTGGAAACCCTTACTTAATAATGCTTTTTTTTTTTTTAATTAAACTTTTATTTAATGAATATAAATTTCCAAAGTATAGCTTATGGGTTACAATGGCTTCCCCCCTCCCATAACTTCCCTCCCGCCCGCTACCCTCCCCTTTCCCGCTCCCTTTCCCCTTCCATTCATGTAAAGATTCATTTTCAATTCTCTTTGTATACAGAAGATCAGTTTAGTATATATTAGGTAAAGATTTCAACTTTTTGCCCATATAGCAACATCAAGTGAAAAAACTACCATTGGATTACTAATTATAGCATTAAATAGCAATGTACAGCACATTAAAGACAGAGATCCTACATAATTTTTTTTTCAAATTAATTAATTTTCTATGCCATTTCCATTTTAACACCAGGTTGTTTTTTTTTTTTTTTTCATTTCCAATTCTCTTTATATACAGAAGATCACTTCAGTATATAATTAGCAAAGACCTCATCAGTGCCAGGGGATTCCAACACAATTCCATCAAGATGGCATGTACCAATGCCATCGCACTAGTCCAAGTGACCAATTTCAGCTCACAATTGATAGCTCTGATAGGTCTAAGACTCAAAGAGATCACACAAACAAGACAAGTATCTGCTAATACTAACTGATAGAATCAAAAAGGGAGAGAAAGATCCAACATGGGAAGTGGGATACACAGCAGACTCATAGGATGGCAGATGTCCTAAACAACACTCTGGCCTCAGAATCAGCCCTCAAGGCATTCAGATCTGGCTGAAGAGCCCATGAGAGTATAGCAGGCATGGAAAGCCAAGATATCATGGAAAAAAAAAAAAAGACCTAAATGAATGATCTCTGTGAGTGAGATCCCAGTGGAAAGAACGGGGCCATCAAAGAAGGAGGTACCCTTCTCCGAAGGGAGGAGAGAACCTCCACTTTGACTATGACCCTATCGGAATAAGATCAAAGTCAGCGAACTCTAAAGGCTTCCATAGCCCTGGCAACTCATGACTAGAGCCTAGGGAGATTACTGACGCCATGAACAGGAGTGTCAAATTGTTAAATCAGCAACAGGAGTCACTGTGTACTTACACCCCATGTGGGATCTGTCCCTAATGTGTCGTCTAAAGCCAAGTGATGCTATGACTGGTACTGAAACGGTATTTTTAATAATGCTTATTTTATAAATGGAATAATAAATGTCAACCCAAGTTAAAGCAAATAGCAATTATGTTTGAAAATCTGAAAACTTTGTTTTTAGCTTTGTGACTCCATTCTCTATCTGTTGAAACATTTTGAATAAATTATAGATATTATTACATTTCATCTTTAAGTAGTTCCCATGTGTACCTTAACAAACATGAGAAAACACACACCCTAAATTACAGTGCCATATTTGAAAGTAATAATTTTTAATGGCATCCAATTCTAAATCCACTCTCAGATTTTGTTGATCATTCCCAAAATATTTTATATAAGTTTTTGCCAGTAAACAATTTTAAATGGGATAACAATTACTGGATTGCTTTCTATATAATATGAATATTATTTGTCCATTTATATTTAATTTTGTACAATCTGATTGGAATGGGACAAATGTTTGGCAAATGGAAAGAGCAAGGAAAAAGCCTGGCCAGAGCAAGCTGCTACATGTTAGTGGACAGCCATATCATGCAACTGTTCATGGTAATTAGTATTTTTGCCATTGGATTCAACGTCACAGAATAGGCAGTCATGGTTTTAGAATTCATTTCAGCAAGCAGTAAGGCAAAGAACAATAATACAAACCTGGGAACTGGCAGTATATAGCAGAGAATTCACAACTGTCTCCATAGAATGAAATTGGTCTGATAAATTATGCATGCAATTGTGCAACTGGGCAATTTTGCCTTTCATTTCATGAAGTTCCAGTGTAGTAGACATATTCCATTTGTAAACACATTCAATAACACAGGGTACTTCCTATAAGGTGAAAAATAAAAGAGCACGGAAAGCCAACATTTTTTTTTTTAAGTTAGTTTACTAGCATTTTTCTGTGGAATGACAATGACAATCAATTTAAAAAATGAAGCACATGCAGATCCGTTGAAGCAAAGGAAGACAATTTTAGCAAAGTCAACATAGTTCAAATTTTAGCTCATCTATTAGAAAATAACATGGCATGACATTATTTTTTGTTTCTCAAATTGAATGCTAGCTGCTTTGATTTTTGACATACACCGGCACTCTTATAGCTTTGTACGTCTTAGAGATACAGAGCAATCAGAGAGAAGATAAACAAGAGTGAAACTGAGCTTTTGTTTTTCATTTATTTTTGCCTTACATCTCCCCAGTATATGCGAGTTGTGTTAGTCAGCTTTTTAAGGCTATAATAAATACCTGAAAAGAACTACTTATGAAGGAAGGTGGTTTGTTTTGACTCATTGGTTTGGAGGTTCACAGTTCAAGACAAGGTGCCCACCAGTCTGGTGTCTGATGAAGGGCATAGATAGGAGAACATTTCGGAGGGAGATAACATGTAAGTCAGGGAGCAGAGAGAGAGAGCAGTACTGGTCCAACTCCACTTTTATTACCAACGCACTCTTGATACTACCTTTCTAAGCCAGGCCCCCAGTGACCCACAGATCTCTCATTGGGCCCATTTCCTAGATGGAGTAATTGGATAAAGTATCTATCCTTAATCCAGAAACCATTAACACAAGTGTGTGGGATCAAGTTCCCAACACATGAACCTATATCTGTGTATTAAGTAGAGTGAATTCCAAAAATATTTCTGAACTTCAGAGGCTAGACTAAGTTTGCATTGGCATCTTTTCCCTTTTGTTAATTCTTCCTCAAACATATACATAATTGCATTCACATAATCCTTATATTTTTAGATAAAATTTGACAACTTAAGAATCATTGGTCTGATTTATGTTATCACATGAAGCAAGTGGTTTGAGTTTAGGAAACTGGAATTAAGTCACATAGTTTAACTATTTCTTCTTAGTACTTTTCCTTGTTTTCTTTAGTTTGTGTTTGCAGTCTCAGTACTCATTCTGAGTGGCTTCATTCATTTCAGTTCAATCATATTTGGTTTTCATATTCAAAAGATGTAATTAATTCAAGTCATTAATTTAAGAAGTACAATTGAGGTCCTACTATTATCAAGCATGTTTTAGATACCAAGAATATAGTAGTAAGCAGAGCAAACATATCTAACCTCATAAAGTTTGCATTCTAGAAGGATTTTTTTTTTTTGCCTTTCCAAGTGCATTTAATGGGTATAGCTTAGCAATAGTATAGCAAGTGTTGTGAAGTTGAAGGGAACAGGGTGGTGAGGGGCTCTGCTGCTCTATTGTACCCAAAGCCCTTGGGTTCCAAGATGGCCTTATCAAAGGAACAGAACCCGAAGAGGCCACTGGCACTGTCCCACTGCCAACTGGCAGCCAGCTGTACTTTGGCTCACCATGGCCCCTGGTTTTACTTGGCCCAGACTGGCAGGGGGATTCAGTGCTGGGAAGGCATGCATGGTCCACTCAAGCCCATCCTCCATGGGTGGGCGTGTGGCTTTAAAGCCCTCCCCTCAGTTCCCTTCTCTAATACTGTATCTTCCCTTTTTGATAAAGCTTCATATTCAAAAGATGTAATTAATTCAAGTCATTAATTTAAGAAGTACAATTGAGGTCCTACTATTATCAAGCATGTTTTAGATACCAAGAATATAGTAGTAAGCAGAGCAAACATATCTAACCTCATAAAGTTTGCATTCTAGAAGGAAGAGAGAGAGAAGACGATTTTAGAAAACCCAAGATTATATGTGAATAACATGATATGAAAAAATAAGTAAGAGGGGTAGTTCTGGTGAGGTGGGTGTGAGAGGAGGAGTCACAATTATGAATAGAGTAGAGGAGAGAAGGCTTTTTTTTGTCCTGGTGCCCTGTAATGGAGCTGTAATCACTGGAGGAATGGAAGGTTTATAGCATCTTTTAAAAGAGCTTAAATGAGCTAAGTCTGACTTTGTGAAAGCAGAAAAAGTCCTTGTGTTGCTTTTAACTTTTGGCTTTGGGATAAGAAGTCAAGATGAAGCCAGCTGGGTCATTACCACCATTTTAAAACAAGCTGAAATGAGGAAGATTGTATTAGACGTTAGGGAGAAATTTGAATGTATTTTGAAATTATAAGCAACAGAACATGGATATTAGAGAAAGAGAAGGATGAAATCTGCCATGCAAAGGTTTTGGCTTGTGACATCATGAAATTGGAGTTGTTCCCAGATGTGATATGTAAAAAATTCAAAAAGAGCAGATTCAGGGTGTGTGTGTGTGTGTGTAGCAGGGAGTGAGTAAGTTGAGAGGGATATTTCCTTTGCAATGTTTATTAAAAAGACAGTTTTGAATGGAAGAGGCCAGAGGTCAGGGGAGAGTTCCTGGGTAGCGGTGTATATCTGGGAACTTTCTGCATGGTGCCTCAAGCTACAAGATCACTAAGCAAGTGAGTACAGATAGAAAAGAAGTCCAATGAATAAGATCTAAGATATTATACTCATTAAAGGCTAAGGATTCGAGAAAGATAAAGCAAAGTAGATGGAGCAGGGAGAGAGAGAGTTCACTGGCACAAGATGAAAACCCGGAAAGGATGGCGGCAGGAGACTAAAAGAAGAAAAGTATTTAAGGAGAGTGATTAGTTCAAGAGTGGTCTGCAGGATCAATTGCTATATTGACAGGTCAAGCAAAATGATGACTGATAATTATCTTGGGACTTTGGAACACAGGATTATTAGTGACTAACGAAAGCAGTTGCTTTTTAACATTTGAGGCAAAACCATATTTGAGTGGGTTCATGAAAGAGTGGGGGAGGTGGAGATAAGCAACAGAAAACATAGGCCAACATTATGGCCCACTGGGTTAAGCTGCCTCCTATGATGCCATCATCCCACGTAAGTACCGGTTTGAGTCCTGACTGCTCCACTTCCAATCCAGTTCCCTGCTAATGTGCTTGGGAAGGCAGCAGAAGATGGCCCTATTGCTTGGGTCCCTGCCACCTTCATGGGATACCCAAATGGAGTTTCCAGCTCCTAGCTTCAACCTGTATCTCTCCCTCTCTCGCTGTAATTGTGTTTCAAATAAATAAGTAAATTTTAATAAAATAATCGAGAATAGTGATGATGGACAAATCTCTTGAATGATTTGGCTATAGGAAGGAAATATGACATTTCTGGAGGAGGCCAGAGAGTCCTGAGAATATTTTTAATTTTTAATATAGGAGAAATAACAACATGTTCAAATATGGAGTCTAGTAGTGAGGGAAAATTGAAACTTCAGAGACAGAAAGATTTCTGGATTGATTATATCATTCAGTGGATGAAAAGAGACAAGATCCAGTATTCAAGTGAAAGATTTGACTTTAGCTAAAAGCACATACAGATCATCCACAGTAACAGAAGAGAAAGCACAGGGCACAGATGTGGGAAAGATAAGATGTTGGGAGAGTGTAGATGTAACATTCCAACTTTTTCATTTAATGGGGGAAGCGTGGGAGTTTCAAAGAAATAGAGATGGGTATAAAGAAATGATTCAGAAGAGTAGATTAGCAAAGGACTAGGAAATATTTTTTTAAAAAAAATGTTCAAAATTCATGCTGCAACAGACAACATCAGCAGGTGCAAATACATGGATTTCTATATTGATCATCCATTTGTAAGATGTTATTAGTACAACATTGAGAAGCACCTGGCATGTTCTCGGTAACTTCCACTTCACAAGTACTATTATTCTGTTCATTTACAATTCCAGTGGCAAAGGCATAGTTTGGCAAAAAGAAAAAAAAATTTAGATCCTAAAGACAGGTGCAATAACTAAGCGATAGCATTTTTAGTAACAACCTTGATCTACATTTCAATAAAGCCTTCCACAAAGAGGGGAAAGATTTTTCTGTCTAGAAGTGAGGGTTTTTCTCCTTTATTATACCATTAGAGCAGTGTGTTATGATATACTTAATATTACCACATGTACAAGAGGAGCTTGAAAAAAGATGAATTATAGAAGCATCTTGAAAGTCCAGCTTTTGTCATCAACTGTTAAATTTAAGATAAGACCTGGGAATACTTCAGCAGTAATAAAAACAGAAAACAGACTATGGCTTAAGAAAAATGAGATAGATAAGGCTTTCATACACAAGACTTGCCTGATTCAACTTCTTAGTTTTCATATATTAGGACAAAGAATCTTTGTAACTACTTGTCATGGTCTCATCAAGGAAAGTTTTTAAATATTGGTAACTGAAAAAATGTGATAGGAATCACATTCCTGTGAGTCTTTTCTCAAGAGTGAAAACCCAGTTCTTCAATAGAGCAGAGGCTAGAAAAGTAAATTAAGTCACTCAAGACTTTTACTCAGATGCCCATCCCTTTTGCTTTTCAGGGAGGTGAAGGCATTTGGGAAGTGTGAGGAGTATGTTGGCATTCTTGGGCCTCCAACTAAACTGCATTTAAATAAGCAGCAACATACACATTGATTCCCCAGGGATAAAAAGAAGTCCACTTGATAGCATCTACTTAAGGTTCTGAGTTTTGAAGGAATTAGGTGACAATATAAAATAGGCCACTAAATAGATGACAGACCCTGTATATTTACCTGCATTTAGCCACCCTGAAAGAATATAGTGCTCTTCCCCATCAGTTAGGCTAAATAGCTGTCTTTTCTACTGTAGTTCAGTTAGTTCCAACTGTTTCACATTGGAATAGTTGATTAAGTCTTTAGACATAGTCATTCTGGGTTATACAATGTTTCAATGTATACAGTTTGGCACAAGTAACAGCAATTTTGTAAGACCTGCTTCTTTCCAAAACTAAAAAGTAACTCAAGTCCATGTTTTGGTATGACTTTTTTCTTCTCTTCTCTTCTCTTCTCTTCTCTTCTCTTCTCTTCTCTTCTCTTCTCTTCTCTTCTCTTCTCTTCTCTTCTCTTCTCTTCTCTTCTCTTCTCTTCTCTTCTCTTCTGTTTTCCCCAGGGAGCACTCAGGGACACCATTGTGGTGAATCTCAGAGTGGATGATGATGAGTGGATACCAAGAGGATACACTGGGATCTTTGAGGAGCTGTGGGAGCATCCTGGGAGCTGACTTTATCCACACTGATGCTTTGGCAACATCGTTATGACAAGTGGCACTTGTACTGCCATTCTTCCAGGCCATTATGTGCTTGGTACTGTGAAGTAACCGGGATTCTCTGTTGAGGTATGATAAGAATCTTACCATCTACATGCATTCAAATATGTTATTGCAGCAAGTCTACCTTGCTAAACTTCTGGCATGAATTCACAGGATCTGAATACTGTGTCTTTATGGATATGTTCAATCAGTGAACCTAAAGGTTTTTGTTTAACTTGCCTTTGGTAGAAAAATCTTTGCCACAGGTATTAAACCAGAAGATCTCTTCCTAGTGTGAGTGTGTTAATGCATTTTGGGAAGGTGCTTTGGCAGCTTCAGATTCTGTGAGAAATTTGTTGGAATTGGTGATGTTCTCCACCAGCTAGTTTAATTTCATGGTCTCCGACCCTGGCAAGGAGGCCCCACTCCCTTGGAAACCATCAACCCTTAGAAAATTGGAATTTGTCAACATCCCATGCAGTATGAGTCTACCCTCACTTTCTGGAGAAGGCCCAGGATCCCGGCTGTTGGGCAACAGACTGCCCATGAAGTACTCAAGGTAAGTCCCTGAAGAGGGGTTTTTGAAGTAACCCTACAAAAAATTTCGTGTCAGAAAGAAGTTTCCTGTCTAACTCCATTCACATACTGGCATTTACAGAATGCACAGAGGGTACTACTGCCTACCACATTTTTATTCTGGAACCCAGGTGTGTTTGTGAAAGTGCTCCTTGATTTCACCTTTTGTTATGAAACAGTACATGAAGGGTTTCACTCTTTGTAGCAGTGATAGTCCCAAAAGTTCTGCTACAAGATTTATTAACACTTGTGCTTGTGGAGGATAGCAACAACTTTGGGTTTGACATACAAGTGGAGATGTTCAATGCCTTCTCGTTCCTTTTCCTGGATGGGTCCTGTGCCTTGTGTAGTAAGAACTTTGGAAGAGTTCAGAGCCTGGGGCTTGAGATAGAAAACCATTCAGGGGTGAGACTTCCCTCTCTCATCTGGCTTCAGAGGTGTCAGCTCTGTGGACAGAGAGCTGGTAGTGGAGGAATGTTGGTGTGTAGTGTTTTGGCTTGTTTCACGGCATCTAGAGACAGATTTCAGCTTCCAACTTTCTTGTTGAACCAAGTTACAGGTGCAGAAACCTACTGAGACATGTGGCTGCCTAAGGTCTTCAGGGTGTTAGAAATGGAGTGGAGGGCATGAAAGATCCATGTGCACACTTAGCTGCAGATCTGCTCACTGAACTGGGTGTACTGGTACTGCTGCTTCTGTAGACATAAAGTCTGCTCAAGGACCCACAGAATACCATTGGCTCCAGGCACTGGGACTCCTTTGATTCTCTCCCACCAAGGTGCCTCCTAATGGTATGTGAAGCATCACAGTAGTGTTGGTCACTTTGGCTGTGGGTAAATAGCCTTTGTTACAGTGTGTGGGTGGGGTCATCTCTGTCTTTAAGTAGGTAACAGATTTCACAACTAGCTTTTCCTTTATGTCCCCTTTCTTCTTATGATCATGGATCTGGGTGGCTTGTGGCTCTATATACTTTGCAGAAGTCTTCTGAAGGTACTGGTCCTTCAGTGTCACTCATGAGAACAGGTGAATTTTTTAGAGCTGGTTTCTTTATGTTCCAAGAATTCAAGGATGCCAAGAATTTCACACAGCATTTCTCACAGGTGTGTATCTCCTCACAACAAATTTGCTTTACAGCTATGTTGTTCCCATTCATTTCATCATCATTCCCTGGGTAGTTCACTGGAGCTGCATCTGTAACTGCATGACCTGCTCAGCAGTGGCTGCTCACCTCATCCTCCTCCAAGTCAATGTGCTAGAATTTTTCCTGCTTGTACCTCAGAGTAGAGCACTGAGAAGTCAGAGAGCTGTGGTTGTATATTCTCTCTGCCATAAAACTCTGGTGTTGGGAAATTTGCTCTCTGTGACTGAACCAGAAATATACTATTTTTTTCTGGGCCAAATTAGAGATCCACTTGTTGGAAGACACAAAGAATTTAAAGCAATTGTAGTGCAT
This sequence comes from Lepus europaeus, assembly GCF_033115175.1. Classification (NCBI taxonomy): domain Eukaryota; kingdom Metazoa; phylum Chordata; class Mammalia; order Lagomorpha; family Leporidae; genus Lepus; species Lepus europaeus. The sequence continues at coordinate 62,737,883 of NC_084834.1, read as the reverse complement.
AGTTATGGTCACATTCTTTCATGTGGGTGTAGGCTTAGAGTGGTTTTGGGGCTCATGTTCCGGTTTCACTAGAACTGGCGTCACACGGCGAGAGAGGGGGGTGATTATAACGATTGGTCATAGAATTTAAGCTGATCAATTGAGTGAATAAAGTGAAGACTTGAGCAAAATCAGGGCCTGTAAAGAGTTTTTAGAGAAATGAATTGGTTACTTTCTTGAGCTAAAGGATGTTGGAGTTGAGGTGTGTTTTAGTTTCCCATTGCTGCTGTCCAAACTACCACAAATATAGTGGATTATAACAACACAAACTTATTATTGTATAAGCCTGGATGTCATAGGGTAAAATGTGTCTCATTGGGCTAAAACTGAAATGATGGCAACGTTGAGCTTCTTTCTAAAAGTTCTAGGGAAAAATCTGTTTTGTCCCCTTTTCTAGCTCCTATAGAATTGTCTCATGACTCCTTTTTCCCTTCAAAGCCAGTGATGTCTATTCTCAAGATACTTTTCTTTAATTTTGGCTTTTCTTCCACCTTCTTACCTATCTAACAACCCTTGTGACTATATTGAGACTATGTAAATAATCCAAGGTAATCTTCATATTTAAATTCAGTTGATTAGTAACTTAAATTCTACCTACACCTTTAATTTCCCTTTGTTATGTAGCACAGCAGAAATAGGGCACTGACATGTTTGCAGACCATTATTCTACCCAACAGAGAATATTGAAAGCAGTAATAAAAATAATGGGAGGAGATGAAAGGAACTGTATAAGGTTATGTGAAAAGATTCATGGAAAAATGGAATTAAAAGTATGAGCTTATTTTGGTCCAAAAAGTCTTGTAACCCAAGTGTAGTTTTTTCATAATATTAATTTTCCATATATTATGAAAATTTTGCACAAAAATAAACTCATTTATTTATCCATTTGAAAAGGAGAGAGAGAGAGAGAGAGAGAGAGAGAGAGAGAGAGAGGGAGAGAGAGAATAGAATTTTAAATGGAGACAGAGATAGACCTTCCATGTGCTTCACATTCCAAATATCTGCAGTGGCCCTGGACTGGGCCTGGCACCTAAGCTGGGAACTGGGAACTCAATCAAGACTTCCCTTATTTTCCATATGAGTGGCAACAAGCCAACTATGGGTCATCACTGCTGCCTCCCAGGGTCTGCATTAGTAGGAAACTGGAATCGGGAGCCAGAGCCAGGACTTGAATCTAAGAGCCATGATATGAGATGTGAATGTTTCAACTGGCATCTTAACTGCTAGATCAAATGCCTGCCCCATAAACTCATAGCTTTAGTATCATTTTTCCATGAACTTTTCGCTGTACTCTCATATGTAAATAAAGAAGTTGTTAGAGAAGCTTGAAATTATTATTTGATAGTGAGAAATTCTAGAGTTTGACCATGGGAATAAGCTCACTTCTTTGAAGTAATCTGAGGAACTGAAGATTATAATTTCTAAAGGGTTATTAACATGTCTATGACATTGTCATAAAATCCATATAATGGAGAATTTGGGGGCTCCAGAAAACAAAATATTTTAATTGATAGGGACCCACTGCATTATATTTTAGTATTATTTAGCCAGTATTATGCTTGATCATGCTTTTTTTTTTTTTTTTTGCCAGTGAACCTGTAGATAAGTTGAAAGTTTTTCAATTCTAAAAAGAGGCTGGAAGAGGTATTACAAGTTTGGGGCAGTTCTCTTGCAATTCTGTTGATCTCTGCTGTGAGAACTGCATACCAAGATGGTGGCTTCTTTTCCAGTCTGGGTCCTACGAAGACACTGAAGCAGACTTGAAACTAACTCACAACCTGGGCCTAAACCCAGATGAGTTCAGCTTATGCCAATCAAGCTAGAGCCAATCCACAGGCATGTGAATGAAAAAAAAAATATGATTGCTTTTGTAAACCACTAAGTGTTGGGGTTGTTTGTTATGCTGCTTTACGTATTAAAAGCTAACCAACACAGCAAGGTGTAGGAGATGACAGTAATAATTGGAGTGGAGAATCCTATGGATATAGGATTTAAAGTGTTTTAATACTTTTCAGGGAGGAGGAGGGGTATAAATGATCTGAAATCCATTATGAGAAACAAAGACACCTATTCAGCTTACAGGTTCAGGAGTCCAAGAGCTTAGAGAGGGAAATTGGATTTCAGTACAGGGGTTTCATGAGAAACAGGTTCACAAAGGACATCCACACTGTCATTAAAGTAAGATGGCAAAGGGTCTGTTTGGAAAGGAAGTTTGGGATACAAGCAAATTTGCTAATGATGATCCATAAATTCTATAGCATAATGGAAAGATTTCTGCTTTTTGTCAGATCATATTTATACTACTGAGTGTGCATCTCAATATGATAAAGCCAAGGCATCTTAAGTTCAAAATAGCCGAAACTTAAACTCATTATTTCCTTACAAACACTCTGCTCCTTCTGTAATGTCTTTTTTTTTTTTTTTTTTTTGACAGGCAGAGTGGACAGTGAGAGAGAGACAGAGAGAAAGGTCTTCCTTTTGCCGTTGGTTCACCCTCCAATGGCCGCCGCGGTAGGTGCCGCGGCTCACTAGGCTAATCCTCCGCCTTGCGGTGCCGGCACACCGGGTTCTAGTCCCGGTCGGGGCACCGATCCTGTCCCGGTTGCCCCTCTTCCAGGCCAGCTCTCTGCTGTGGCCAGGGAGTGCAGTGGAGGATGGCCCAAGTCCTTGGGCCCTGCACCCCATGGGAGACCAGGAGAAGCACCTGGCTCCTGCCATCAGATCAGTGCGGCGCCGGCCCTGTAATGTCTTTTATTTCTCTTAAACCATAAATTAGAGATGGCCTTGGTTCTCTCTCTCCTTCACCTCTTACATTCTATGGGTGCCCAGATTTTATCTACTATTCTTTTAAGGTATTTCCTAAATGCATTACCATTTTTACATACTCATAACTTGTGACCTTGTAACTGCTTTCTTCCTTATTTCCTTGAGATACTGCAATAATTTCCTCAAAGCCCTTTGTCTCAAATTTAACCTTCAGTTAATTTGCCTACTTTATGAAAATATCATGGATTCTGGAGTCAGATATCTTTGTTTGCTTATTGGCTTTGATATTTAATATGGAACAAGAGAAAAGACAATTAAAGCTTTATGAGCTTAAATTTTCCTCACCTATCAAAATGGGACACAATAAAATGATCTAATTTATAAGGTTGCTGCTAGAATTAAATGAAATAGCACCTTGCTAGTTTATGGCACTAAATGATCTCCAGTTAATGTTAGTTTCCTTCTTCTTCTTGTATTTCTAAAGTAATATTTCTTTTTAAACAATAGTTACTTATTTTGTGTGTTTGAAATATATGTGTGTGTGTGTGTGTATGCATATATATATGGTGAGAGAGAGAGATACAAAACAGAGAGAGCTTCATTCCACTGGTGCACTACCTAATGCCCACAACAATGAGGGCTATGCTAGGCTGAAGGCAGGAACTGAGAACTCAGTCTGGGTGGCACAGATCCAAGTACATGTGCCATCACTGCTGCCTCCCGGGATGTGCACTGGCAAGAAATTGGAATAGAAGCAGAGACAAGACCTCGAGTGTGGGATGAAGGCTTAAATACTAATCCAAATGCCTGCCCCTCAATAAGTCTTTCTATAATGAGAATTTGATTGTGTTATATTATTGCCAACCCCCCCCCAAAAAAAAAATAAAGAATAATCTGAAATAGCTTCTTGCTGATGATGGAATGGAAAACCAATCTCAACGATAGCATAAAAGGCCTTCAGTGATCTGCCCTTCATATTTCTTCTCTCTTTTCATCCTTAGGCACAGCTGGCAGGTTTAATTTACAGTAAATCCCCCGGTGTTAAACCCACAAGGGTCATTTATGAGTAGTGTGGCACCCTGGAAGGCTTAAAGCAGAAATTGCCAGCTTCTCACCAAAAATCCTTTTTTTTTTTTTTTTTTTGTGGCAGAAACTGAACAGTTGTAATCAGTATACATGTTAGATCTAACAAGTGGAGATCCTTCCTTTGCTGTGGTAAAATATTTGGTAAAAATGTAGATTTTGATGTAACTGGTAAACGCAGATCACAAGACTTTCAGTATTGTAACTTCAAAATAAAGTTCAGAAAAAACAAAACTATTCATGGCAAATGATTGGTATTGAATGAGTTAGCAATGTGTTGAAGGAAAGAGCTCAGGAAATAGTTCCCCTATTTGTTAGAAAGTAGAACAGGGAGAATTTGGAAACCTTTCTAACACGGGAAGGCCAACTGATTCTGTACTCCAAAATATATGAGATATAAAAGATGAGGCTAAAAAAAAACCTTTGAGCACTGAGGACCCAGTGAGGTACCTCAGCTGAAGTGACATTCTCAGCCACACAGAGAAATCAAATTAAAGGTACTTTCCCCTCCATGTCTATTGTTCCAGCCGGCATCACGGTAACAGATAGAGGGAAGTATGAGGACAAGTAAACACAGACAGAAAAAGTAGGGATAGGAAAGTACTTTGAGTGTAGTTACTGGCATATGAAAGTAACCTAAAACAAATTAATTAGAATTTTACAAAGTTTTTGAGGGATTTTTGTTGTGAACAAAATAAGGTCGAAAAATAAGCCATTGAATGATTAGTCAATTACACAAATTTTAATTTGTTAGCCTTCCTGCAGCATTAATTGAAATGTAAAATCTGGGCACCCTCAAGGGGCAGAGTTCTCTCCCATGGAAAATGATGAAAAGTTACTCAACTAAGAGGGTAGGCCATGACCACAAAAACAAAGGAAAATGAAGCAGTCTTTCCAGGAAATAGACTCAGATTCCAATTTGGAACCTCAGCCAAATCAGGAAAAATCCCTTCACTCACTATGTTGGTCCAAAGAGATTTCAGAGCCACCATGCTCAAAAGACTTCTTATTTATATAGGAATATTTATTGCATGAACTAGATATCTGGTCTTTTTAAAGATTTATTTATGTTATTTGAAATATTTACAGAGAGAGAAGGAGAGGCAGAGAGAGAGAGAGTGAGAGATTGAGAGAAAGAGGTCTTCCATCTGCTGGTTCACTTCCCAGTTGGCTACAACAGCCAGTGCTGTGCTGATCCAAAGCCAGGAACCAAGAGCTTCTTCTGGGTCTCCCATGAGGGCACAGGGGCCCAAGGACTTGGGGCATCTTCTACTGCTTTCTTAGGCCATAGCAGAGAGCTGGATCGGAAGTGGAGCAGCCAGGACTCAAACTAGCACCCATATGGGATGCTGGCACTGCAGGCGGCAGCTTTATCCACTACGCCACAGCACCGGCCCCAAGGTCTTTTTTTTTTAATTCACTTTTCCTCATGTCACAGTTTGGATTTCTCAGTTTGTTTATTTTTGTGGCTATCTCTGCTTCATATTGCATATTTAACATTTGAGAATACTTAAAAATCCAAAAATAATGGAGTTAAATGGTACTTTTATTTACTGTAATTTTTTTTAAGTCAATGTATAGTTTTTTCACAATACATATTTTCATAAACATTTTGAAGGCCCCCATGTGCATTGATTTTACTTTTTTTCCAAGAAAATAAACTTATCTTTTAATTCTATTTTCCATGAACTTTTTGAAGTATTGTATTTTTCTGGAAGGAGGGGAATCCAGATTAACTTGTCTTCTTAGCTTATATTGCACTACCAGGAACAGCATTTGTATTTAAGAACCACAGATCTCCTGGAGATTCTTGACTTGGAGTTAGAAGAAGAGACTGGATGGAACTTTGAACTATATCCTTTGGGGAAGTGACAAAGGAGACTGCCTCTATGTGTGGAAACTAAAAAGGATGTTCAAAACAGGGAGTTGTTGAAGACTGGCTAGATGTTTTGCAAACATTTTATTTGTCGAGTATGACTTTTTAGCCTTTTCATAGGTGAGGTCATATGACTATGTTTTTTTTTTTTTTATTAAACTTTTATTTAATGAATATAAATTTCCAAAGTATAGCTTGTGGGTTACAATGGCTTCCCCCCTCCCATAACTTCCCTCCCGCCCGCAACCCTCCCCTTTCCCGCTCCCTCACCCCTTCCATTCATGTAAAGATTCATTTTCAATTCTCTTTATTTACCTAATATGACTATGTTTTGTTCACAGGAACATGTGTGGAAAGGATGCCCACCCGTGGTGGGCTTGGCCCCCCACAAAATACCTTATCATTTTGTCTTTTGGCTACTGCAGAGGATCGGGCAGGTGTCTTACAGTCCTAGGACATTGTTGAATCATTAAAGGGAAGGAAGTTGATCCTTGAATAATTGCATGCAGCAGATGCTTCTTGATAACTCTCATATAATGACATAAACAGGATGGGGATATTTACTATGAATAAACACTGAAGTGTTTTTCTTTTCACAGAAGTTAAGTTATATTTTAGTTCTAGCAAGTGGAAGATAGTTTTGAAGTGTGCCATTTTGTGGCTAGAAGATATTAACCTCCAAGATATTTGTCCCTTCTGCTGGAAGGATGTGGAAACCAACCACATATTCAGTAACACCAGAGCCCATGCATGAGAAGCCTAAGTCTGTCAATCATAATATGCAGAAAATCCAACTTTCAACTAGAAACATACATTTCATGGGAGAAATAGAGATAGAATTCTGATTTATCTGCATACATTTTTGTGTCTTTTCTGCAACAGCACTTAGAATTTACTCTAAATAATAAATAGCTCATATTCCCTTATATTTCCATTGCGTTCATGTTGTTCAGTCAGTTTGGGATGACTTTCCCTGACTTGTCTACATGAAAACTCCCAGGCAACCCTCAAAACTAATCTAAAATATCAACTAACTAGTATATTTCCTAAATTCCTGGGCAGTTGTTTATTTTTTATCCACAAATGACCAAGAATTTCATGTTATTTTGTTATCATGTTTACCTTATTAAAGTACAGTGATTTATTTGTACATCAATTTTCCCTACTTGAGATTTAAATCATCAAGGGCATGACTATTTTATATTTCTCTATTTATGCCATTCCTCTTAAATAGTAGATAATATGTGGTTTCCAATTGAACAAAATCTTTTGCATTGAGATATAGGCTCATGTGGCCAAAGTTATTGACATATTTTATGAGTATACAGAATATATTTTGGATATGTATTAAAAATACTGTTTTTGATCTTTTTTAACTTTTATTTAATGAATATAAATTTCCAAAGTACAGCTTATGGATTACAATAGCTTTTTCCCACCCATAACTTCCTTCCCACCCACAACCCTCCCCTCTCCCGCCCCCTCTCCCCTTCTGTTCACATCAAGATTCATTTTCAAAAGTAAATCTCATTGCAATATATTCAGTCTTGGGACAAACAGAACAAATTATCTGTCAATCTGGGTCACTTTCATTATATTAAATCCTAGTCATGTCATGACCCTGATGGAAGAGGATAGAAGGTGATTTTTCTTCTTACTCACCTCAGGTTAAAAGGAGATTTTAATTATTCCTACATTAATCTATTAATTATTCACAAGCCTGGCGATCTTAGTGCTTCATCTCCACTCATCAGAGTAAGGGTTCAGGCCTCTCTGGGCTTTTTGCTGGGTGTGAACTATTAAAATTCTGTCAATCTATTCTTTTTCAGAAGTTTCTCATCACTTTTTTTTTTTTTAAAGTCCTTTATGACTGGATAGAACTCTCTGTTTCATCCAATAAACACAAATGTGAGAGAAAGTCATTTTGGAAAAAAGTAATTAAATTTGATTTCAGATTCAGTATCAATAAAGCAAAGCAAAGCTAAATTTTTACTGGGTTATTTCATATACGATTCACCTATATGATTTTGAAGAATCTTGTCTTTAAAAATCTAATGTAATTGTTAACAAAATTAAGTATCAGAGTTGGTGTTGTGGTGTAGCCATTTCCTGTGATATTGGCATCCCATACAGGTGCTGGTTGGGTCCTGGCTGCTCTATTTCTGATTCAGCTACTTGCTAAAGGCCTGGGAGAAGCAGTGGAAGATGACTCAGGTGTTTGGGCCCCTGCTACTCACATGGGATACCCAGATGAAGCTCCTGACTCAGCCTAGCCTACGCCTGGCCATTCCAGCCATCTGCGGAGTGAGCCAGCAGATGGAAGAGCTCTCTTTCTCTCCATCTGTCTCTGTCTCTCCTTTTCTCTCTGTAGCTCTGATCTTCTAATAAATACATATTTTTAAAATGAATATAAAGAGTATTACTCAAATATATTTGCAATGATTGAATTCTCAAAATGTCTTATTTTTGTTCTAGCACTCTGTGTGGATGTTATAGCAGAAACATAGATTTAACATAAATAGGTCTTTTCCTTTACATAGAAATTCCTTGAAGAAAATTTTGTCATTAAGTGAATTCTGCTTATAGGTCAGAATCTATATATGGATAACATGATCAAGATTGACCACCACAAGACAAAGAAGGTAGACCACAATGGCATGAGTTTAGCAGTTTACTAAACAGTTCTACTGTTTAATTTTTTCTGTATATACTTTCTTAATACAAGGACCAATACTCTCATTGAGTATTTTGGTTTAGATTGAATAACAGTCATGAGTTTTGTGTGTGTTTGTAAAGATCAACACTCTAACAGATCACTGATAATATTAACACTGAGTTACCTCTATTCTTTTTACCGCTGATTAACTTCCTACAAGATATAACTAATGAATTTCACATGGTAATTTGAAATGTCACCATTTTAAGCAAAAATAAACTTAAATCTGAGACTCGTTGAACTGAGTCATATACTTGCCACAATAAACTGTGAACCATACACTTAGAATTACAGTTTCCCAGATATAGTATTGCCTATTGTCAGCAATTGAATACAAAGAGAATTTCAGCAGCATTAAGGTGAAAAAGAGTATAATACTTAGTATTAAAGCCACCTGATGCTAATGAATAAGAAGCTTTCTCTTTGTTCCCCTTCTATTCCCTCTATCAAAAAGATTACAAAACGATTAGAAAAAATGGATCGACCTCAGTTGCTTCCTGTTTGTTCCTACACTAAATCTTACTGCTCTCAGCAAGCTGAACCATAGCACACAAATGTAGGAAGAAAAGACAGCAATAGCAGAGCCATAAGGCTATTATTATTATTTGAAATGTTAAAGTGACTTTTAAAACTAGGAGGACAGAAATCACAGTTATACTTAGCATTCAACATAAAGCACACTATTTCTGGCTCAATGGGGTCAATGCACTAACTCTCTTGAATTTTGGGTAATATCTTCTATACTTTATGCCAGGTAAACCAGAAAATAGATATGCCATATTTCTACTTCTAAGAGAAAGGGCAAAGAGTCATTATGAAGTCTCCGACACAAGACCAGAGTCCAGACAGAAAAGGTTGGTATTGAAGTCCACAGTCAGACTTTTGCATTCCATTTATACCTTAATTATGTGTATTCAAGTTTTAAAAATATTTTAACTCTTGATCTTTCCTACCATAGCATTCCTAGGCTTTTCCTTCTCATACCTTCTCTTATCATTACAAAGTGAAAACCCAGGACTACAAATAGGTAATTAACTGTGAATTCAATGAATTGTCCCCAAAAGAATCTGACTTGCAGCTCATCTACATTCTGAGTCAGTACCACCTGCTGCTTAGGATACAAGATGTAATTCAGAGTCATCCTTTCCTTCTTGTTCACCTTCCTTTATCTTATTCTGTCATTTTTTAAAAAGATTTTTATTTATTTATTTGAGAGGTAGAGTTACAGACAGTGAGAGGGAGAGACAGAGAGAAAGGTCTTCCTTCCGTTGGTTCACTCCCCAAATGGCTGCAATGGATGGAGCTATGCTGATCAGAAGCCAGGAGCCAAGTGCCTCCTCCAGGTCTCCCACAGGGGAGCATGGACCCAAGGATTTGGGCCATCTTCCACTGCTTTCCCAGGCCATAGCAGAGAGTTTGATGGGAAGAGGACTAGAAGCCGGGACTAGAACTGGCGCCCATATGGGATGCTGGCGCTGCAGGCAGAGGATTAACTTACTGCGCCATTTCGCCGGCCCCATTATTCTATCATTTTTAAAGTCATGTCTCTCTCTGAGATATCTTTTTAGTGAGTTGTTTCCAACCCATTTTGACTTGACCATCAGTGATTTTATTCCAAGATATTTTAATCTATTTTGTAAACCTAGTTTCCTAATTGGTCTTGCTATGCCTAATCTCTCTTCAGTTTTACCATTTCTCTTCCTGCAAACTCATGTTACTCTCACAAACTAATTTGATCTGATTGAAAAACTCCATTACGTCCTTATTATATGTACATAAATCCTCTTGGTTTTTGTGGTCCTGTATAAAGAAGCTTCATATTACCTTTTTTTTGACAGGCAGAGTGGACAGTGAAAGAGAGAGACGGAGAGAAAGGTCTTCCTTTTGCCGTTGGTTCACCCCCCAATGGCCGCTGTGGCTGGCATGCTGCGGCCAGCACACCGCGCTGATCCAAAGCCAGGAGCCGGGTGCTTCTCCTGGTCTCCCATGCGGGTGCAGGGCCCAAGGACTTGGGCCATCCTCCACTGCACTCCCAGGCCACAGCAGAGAGCTGGACAGAAAGAGGAGCAACCAGGACAGAATCTGGCGCCCCGACTGGGACGAGAACCGGGGGTGTCGGTGCCGCAGGCGGAGGATTAGCCTACTGAGCCTTGGCGCCGGCCCACACTACCTTTTGTATCATCTTGTTATCGTATGTTTAGGCTGCTGTAAAATGGTCATAGACTGTGTGGTTATTAATGTACAAAGTTATTTCTCACAATCCTGAGACATGGAAGTTCAAGGACAAAGTTCTTCAAACTTGAAATCTGGTGAGGGTCCTCTTTCCACTTCAAAAAAGGCCACCTTGTCAGTATAACTTCAGATGGTGGAAAGGACAGGAATTTCTCTGGGGTCTCTTTGAAAGGGCGGTAATATTATTTTGAGGTTTTTAGCTTTATGACCAAATAACCTCTCAAAGCCTCTATCTTCAAATACCTTCATATTAGGAATCTGATTTCGATATATAAATTTATAGAAGATACAATTTTTAGTCTATAGCCAATATTCTTCTACCAACTTATTTAAGCTACACTGGATCTATCAGTATTTCCAGAACCTACTTAGCTTATCTATATACTTAGTAATCTTCTTGGAAAGGTGACCTTGAGAGACAGTATAGCTCAGTGTTGAGGGCCATGGTTTGGGAATGAGCTGAAGCAGGCCTAAATCTGTGCTTAACAATTTATTAGCGGTGAGACTAATCAAGTCAGATCAAATAACTAAGCCTCAAACTCAAAACAATTATCTGTAAAATAAGGATAATCTCACTTTTACACATGGCTTACATAGAAACTATAGATACTTACATATATAACAGTATTAACACAGTTGGAAATGGTAATTACTCAATAATTAGTACTTATTATTCACTTGTTCTAACCATTCCTTCTTTCACTGCAGCTGCTTTTGCCTTTAGTTACTACAATTTTTTGAAATTTCAGTGGCAAGTATTGTCCTCAAAGTACTCTTTTTTAATTAATTAATTATTTATTTATTTGACAGGCAGAGTTAGACAGGGAGAGAGACAGAGAGAAAGGTCTTCCTTCTGTTGGTTCACCTCCCCAAATGGCTGCTACGGCCGGCGTGCTGCGCTGATCCGAAGTCAGGAGCCGGGTGCTTCCTCCTGGTTTCCCATGCGGGTGCAGGGGCCCAAGCATTTGAGCCATCCTTCACTGCCTTCCTGAGCTACAGCAGACAGCTGAACTGGAAGAGGAGCAGCCAGGACTAGAACCCGGCGCCCATATGGGATGCCGGTGCCGCAGGCGGAGGATTAACCAAGTGAGCCATGGCGCCGGCCCCGTCCTCAAAGTATTCTTGATTGTGAGAAACAATTGAAAGCTTAGTTTAATTCTTTTAAAACGAGGGATTAACTTTTATAACACTATCCTGATCTAAAATGAGATTTGATTATGAAGCGATGTTCTTATTTTCCAAGTTGGATGACTGATTTTGAAAACAATTTCAACAGATGACTTAAAAAGTGTTGAGAAATATCAGCATTCTGAGTGTTTGTATATTTAGGATGACTTCACTATCCAAACATTTCAGAATGAAAGGGGGAATTATTAATAATTATGATGAGACAATAGGAATAAGTGAAGGTGGTCTTGAGCTTAGTGCCCCCTCTCCCAAGTTAGTTCAATGGATGTCTCATGAACGACTAGTTTGTATAATTTTTCAAATGTGGTCAGGAAAAGTAGCTCACAAGTAACTTATAATACACATACCTTCCAGTAAATTCTTTGGACTTTTGAGACAGAAGATAAATATCAGGATTATCTTTAATATTTGTGTGAAGACAAGACACATGTCAAGTTAGAGGTGTCATTGGATGTTCTTTGAAAGAAATGAAATGATGAGTATGAAACTAAGCATAGTGTTGAAGAGCTGTCATCACTCCCAGGGAGAACCCAAAAAGAATCCTCTTTTCTCTTTGACATCTAGTTCTTTATGTTTTTCACAACTTTTCCAAGAAAGGTGACACAAAGATTTTTGCCCTTGTTTGCTTAGCTGGCAATCAGAAATCTATATGTTCACAGTGGAAAACATGCTAGGAGAGTGTTTTATCTGATGAAGGAAGACATTCTATATAGCATTCACCTGTTGAGAATCTCACATGCACTTTAATAATTTGGGGCTGTAAATCTATTTTTATCATTACCAGCTTTATTGCATGTTGATTAAGCACATACTATGTGTAGAATATTTTACTAAACACTGAAATTATAAAACTTTATTAAGAAAGTTTCCTTCCCTGTAGATACTGGTAGGTAAATTTAGATGGTATGGGGTATGATGTTTTATCCAGACACTGAGCAGAGCTTCATGGGAGAATAAGAATTAATAGACTTTCCAGGTGTTTATTACATGTATTATTTTATAATTTTTTCTCATTACCCCAAGTGTTAACCACTGAGTCCTAGGTCTAGTTTCTAATTTTGCAGTTTCAGTTATAGCAGCTTGTCCTGAACTCCTTCATTAGACTCTGACTTTACCCTACCACATGAACTGTCACATGAACTGAATACTGTTTGAAACATGAGGACTTTGATCTTGACGTGCCTCATATGCCCCCAGGATTCCACTTAGAATATACCTGGTGATAGGAGTTGGCATTTATAGAAATACAATATCACAGAGATAGAAATGCACAAAAATACAATTATGGGAAATATTTGTAAACGTTTATAAAATCTGGATAAACATGACTAGTTCATTCAAAGACATTTGAGTATTTGCAGGGTGTCCACTGTTACTGGAGATGGAACAATCAAAACCATACTAAAGTTCCTTCTTACATGCTGCTTATAATCTACTACATGTTTGGAGAGTAGGCTTTGTACTGGATATACAATATAGTATGTCAAGTGGTAATAATTGCATTGTAGAAAAATAAAGCAATTGGCCTAGAATGCTATTAGAGGCACGATGATTTTCTTCAGGGAGACACAAAAGCTATTATGATAAAGTATTATTTTTGCACACGTAAGGAAAACATAGAGGCTGAGTATAGAGGATAGAAGAAATTTCCAGGTAAATGACACTCTTGAGAGCAAGGGCCCTAAGACAGCAGTATAGGTGGTGCTTTCAAAGAAAAGTATGTTAGTTAGAGATTTATCACTGATGATGAGATTATACAGAAATAAGGTTAAAGATGTTGGTGGGAACAGATGTGGACAGTCTGCCAGCAATGATAAAGATTATTTATTTTTTTGAAATGCAAATCCATTGAAAATTTACTACAGAAGGGTGGCATGATTTGACTTCTTTCATAAAGGGTCATACTAGCTGCTATGTGGATATGCAGGTATTTCAAAACATTTCTGCAAAGTGCAATTAATAAATAAAAATTAATTTTGGTGCAGACTTTTTTTTGAAATTCATGCATAATTTTTTGTCATATGCATTCTCCAAGACTTGTTAAAGGCCTCTAGTATGTAATTATGAACTTTTGGGAAGTCTTTCATGTAAGCCAAGGGAGGCAAATGTTGAAAATTTAGCACTGCAGTCCTGAAGCTAGGTGAGAGATGGTAGGGCTTGGGACAGATATAAACAAAAACTATGTTGAGAAGTGTTTGGCAATCTCTTAAAGGTAGAATTGACAGGATTCGTAGTTAGTTAAGTTGTGACAATAACCATGAGTGCTAAAATTGATTTTATGTAACTGGAAAAATCTAGTTGTCATTGATAAGATGGAGAAGATTATTGGGGAAGTGTGTGTGTGTGTGTTGGGGGGGGGTATCACGTGTTGGTCTCAGGCATAGTAAGACAGAGTTGTAGTTAGATAGCCAAGTCAAGAGGTGAGTAGGAGTGTTAGTTTGTAGTTCATGTGAGAGTTTTATACTAGAATATAAATTTGGGAAACTTTAGCATTTGGATGGTATTTAAAGCCTTGGGTGTGGATGATATCACTTTAGAGTGAGTTAAATTTAAGTTCTAACGATTGGAGCATACTATGATCAAGAGATTGAGAAAATAGAATGCAGTGGGAATGAAGCTGAGAAGTAACTAGCAAAGTAGATAAAAGTCTGCATGAGAACATTTTCTTAGAAGGGAGATATATACTGTGTCTAAGTGCTGCTTAGAGTACTGATCAGATAAGCACTAACAAATGGTGATCAGCTGTACAGTGATATGCCCTCAAGGAGACCCAACAGGCCAGTCTACAGCAGTGGCTTTCAATGTGGTAAGCCTGGCCTTCAGCAGAAGTCAGCTTGTGAAGAGCCCTGGCAGCTCTGCCAAGAGTTGGATCACTGGAAATGGACCTGCCCTGGAGTCGAAGGATGCCCAGGTCAGACCCACAGATCTTATTGGCTCTAAGCTGAAAAGCCCTTCACTCAGCCCAACTTCCAGTGACCACTGCAGCTGAGGGGATGGCCTAGTAGGGTCAGCAACATTGCAGGCAGAACTGTAAATTTCTTGTTAGAGATGCCCCCTGCCTTTACCTGGCCAGCTCTCCTCCCAGTCAACAGAGTACCTTCCCCTAGGAGGTTCACACCTCCCTTAGGATGTACCCCATGTGATGAGATAGATAGGTCTGGGCCTCTTAACTTACAAGGCCTAAAGCCCACCAGATTATTATCAAGCCCCTTCTATCAGGTTCTATTTGCCTCTCAATCAGAAAACTTAATTGTAGCTAGACAGCACCTTTCTTAGCTCCTGTAATAATGACTCTGTCCTTTGTTCTAGACCCTGTCTAGCACACTTGGGCCTCATTCCTTTGTAATCATAACCTCTACTCTACCACCAATGGCTCTACTCCCAACCTGTGTGTACTGATGGTCCTCTTCCCCACTTAATGCTGTATAATTGTTCAGACCTGGTTAATGCCACTCTTAGGAGCATTGGTTACTATCCTCACCCTGTCTTTTATGACCTTGTCTAAATATGATCAGAGTCGGCGAACTTGGAAGGCTTCCATAGCCTTGGCAACTCATGACGACAGCCTAGGGTGGTTACTGGCGCCATAAACTAGAGTGTCAATTTGTTGTATCAACAACAGGAGCCACTGTGCACTTGCTCCTGATGTGGGATCTCTGTCCTTAATGTGCTGTTCATTGTGATTTAATGCTATAACTAGTACTCAGACAGTATGTTTCACTTTGTGTTTCTATGTGGGTGCAAACTGTTGAAATATTTACTTAATATATACTAAATTTATCTTCTGTATATAAAGAGAATTGAAAATGAATCTTGATGTGAATGGAAGGAGAGTGAGAGCAGGAGAGGGGAGGGTTGCTGGTGGGATGGAAGTTATGGGAGGGGGAAGCCATTGTAATCCATAAGCTGTACATTGGAAATTTATATTCATGAAATAAAAGTTAAAAAAATAAATTAATTAAAAACAAACAAACAAACAAACAAACAAAAAAACAAATGGTGATCAGAACTGGCAATACAGAGGTCACTGGAGACCATGACCAAAGCAGTTCCAGTGGTTGTGTGGTTCAAAAGCTCATCCAAGTGAGTTGAATTGGATCCTAGAGGACACAAAGGAAGAACTTTAAACACAGAAAATAAAAAGTTGTGTTAGTTAAAATGTGTCAACGAGAATTACTTAATAGAAAAGCTAAATCATGTGTAAAATAACACACAGTAGGTAGTGAATCTGGAATTTTTGAGGGTTGAATATTAATATAAATTTTATTATGAGTAGAAGGTAAAGTAATATTCTTGGGGTGGACAGGGATTGTACTTTCCCATAGTCATGAATCAAAAGAAAAGACTGATACTAAAAGAAGAAAAAAGGAATTGAAGTCAAACCCAAGGCAGAGGTAAAGTAGAAATACCCTCCCTTCTTGTATTTTTTTAAGGAGGAGTGATGATAAATTAATTTTTTTCTTTCTGACACTTTAGTTTTTTATGTTAACGTAATATTAATACAAAGAACACTTCTAGTTCCTAGATGTAATTCTAAGAATATGATGCTATTCCCTTCCTCCTTCTTACCATTCCCCTCTCTCTCCTCTCTCTTTCTCTCTTACTTCCTCTTTCCTTCTTTCTTTTTTAGTTTCTGTGATAGCATATTTTTAGTTAACATTTAGTCAAGGGCTTAATGTTCCACTAAAGAGATCAACAAATAAAAAGGTAATAAGCTGGGATTTGAAAATTTTGGTTCTTCTGATAAGGAAAACTAGGTTCTTGTTCCTCCTTTCATCTCCCTTTATCCAAAGCAACTAGAAGGAAGCGGGACAAGGAGATGGTGTGGTCTAAATGCCTTCCCTCAAAAATGCAGGTCTAGCCAATGTAATAGTATTAAAAGGTGGGATCTTTATGAAGTGGTCAGGCCACGAAGGCTCCATATACAAGAATGGGATCCAGACCATCATAAAATAGGCTTCCCAAACACTGGGAACACTTACTTTTCTGACTTTTGTCATATGAGGATACAGTGACCTTCACCTTCAGAGCACTTTGTGACATGGTAGCATGTTGGAAGCAGAGAACAGCTCCAACCAGTTATCAAATGCCATTACTTGGAGTTTGAACTTCTCATCCTTTGGGACTGTGAGAAATAAACCTCTGTTGTTTGCAAACAAATTTAAGATATTTTGCTATAGAAACATCAGTGGATTAGACAGGAATTAACAACAGTAAATGATAAAATAATAGACATTAATGGTGAAGTTCAATTGATGATGCTAATAAGCATTGAATAATATTATGCTTTTCTTCTTCTGAAATCAAAACAAGAACAAAAGTCTTGGCCAAGATTTAAATTAGCTAGTGAAGAGAACCTGAAAATATTTATTGAAAAATTATGGGGGTCCATGCTGTGATGCAGCAGGTTAAAGCCCTGGCTTGAAGGGCAGGCATCCCATATGGATGCCAGTTCCAGTCCCGGCTGCGCCTCTTCTGATCCAGCTCCCTGCTATAGCGTGGGAAAGCTGTAGAAGATGGTGCAAGTCCTTGGGCCTCTGCACCCATGTGGGAGACCCAGAAGAAGCTCCTGGCTCCTGGCTTTGGATTGGTGCAGCTCTGGCTGTTGCAGCCATCTGGGTAGTGAACCAGCAGATGGAAGACCCTCTCTGTCTCTACCTCTCTCTGTAACTCTCTTTCAAATAAATATAATAAATCTTTTTTTTTTTTAAGAAAAAAAGCAAGTTTATTATGTGCTAGCTCTCATGGGTACCAAAGGCAAAGTTATTCTCCTGAAACTTGTAATCGTTTAAAAACAGAGCAAAGTTAAAGTTATGAGCAGTAAAGTTAATATTGCATAATGTCAGGCAGTTACAATGAGAACATTGAGTTGGGGACCTAATCTGTTCCAGATCTGAATAAGATCTTCCTCAGCAAACATTATTCAAGTTGAGATATGAGATATCTGTAGATTTTTATACATAAAGTTTGTAAAAAAATTAACATACAGTCTTACAGAGTTATGTATTGATCAGTCATCAGGTTATGATCCCTAGATCAAATTTTTTCCCTAATATTTTTGTAGATCAGGTTTTGTTAGAATATAGCCTTGATCATTTTACATATGAATATGGATACTTTCTGACTACAATGGCAGAGCTTACTGACCATATGATCTGTGAGACAAAAATATTTACTTTCTGGCACTTTATAAAAAATTTGCCAACCCCTGTCAGATGTTCTAGTTGCTTGTATGCATATGGTTATTTATCATCATAATACATATCTTCAAATGTCATGGGAAATACATATTATGAAAAACTATGAATGGATTTCAGAATCTATTTGCTCCAAAACAAATTCACATTCATTTGTTATAACATATCAAAACAGCACTGGTTTGAGGAGCCAAGAAGAATAAAACATCAGTCTGAAAAGAACCTCTATGATGGCCATATGAATTCTACTAAAATTCAAGTGAAGAAAAAACATCAAATTTGTGGTGACATTTATGGGAAAATGGTGAAATCATTGTTGCTTTATGAAGACAATGCCCTAGTGAAATAATAATTTACTTCAATGAAGAATGGGATGGGAGAGGGAGTGGGAGATGGGATGGTTGTGGGTGGGAGGGAGGTTATGGGGGGAAAAGCCGCTATAATCAAAAGTTGTATTTTCAGAATTTATATTATTAAATAAAAGTTAAAAAATAAATAGATCTCCTGATAACAAACAAACAAACAAACAAAAGAAGTAGCAAGACACTACTGAAGATGAGGCCTACAGCTGCAGACCATCAAGACATGGAGAAAAAGTTAATCTTATCTATGCCCTAATTGACAAGGACCAATTACTCACAGCAGAAATAATGGTCAGCATCATAGTTATCTCAATTGGTTTGCTTCATACATATCTGACTAAAAAATTAAATCAGGACAAACTTTCTAGTTGATGGATGCTAACTGTTGCACCCAGGGCAGCTACAGATAAGAACAGGGCTTTCACCAGAAATTTTAAACAAGTGAGATGAAGATTCTGAAGCATTCATTTGAAGAACTGTAACAGAAGATGAAACCTGGCTTTCCCAGCACAATCATGGAGAAAAAGCACAGTCAAGGCAATGCCTACCGAGAAATGAAGGTGGCAGAGTCAAAGCAAAAGTGAACCAGTCAGTTCCAAAGGTCTTCGCAATAGCTTTTTAGGATGGTTAAGCCATTTGGTTTTTTGAATTTCTAGTGGGGCAATGAACATGAACATCTGCTTATTAGGATTGTGTTCTGAGACAAGTAGCAAAAACGTGACCAGAAGAAGACCCAGAGAGGTACTTTTCTGCCATGACTACATTAACGCTCATCCTTCTCATCAAACAAAGGCAAGCTTATGAGGTTTTCTATGGGAAATCATTAGACAGCTATCTTAGAGTCTTGATTTGATCTCTGATTTTTAGTTTAGTTTTGTTTTCTAATCTTTTTTTTCTTTTTTTAAACTTTTATTTAATGAATATAAATTTCCAAAGTACAGCTTTTGGATTACAGTGGCTTTTTCCCCCCATAACTTCCCTCCCACCTGCAACCCTCCCATCTCCCGCTCCCTCTCCCATTCCATTCACATCAAGATTCATTTTTAATTATCTTTATATACAGAAGATCGATTTAGTATATATTAAGTAAAGATTTCAACAGTTTGCACCCACACAGAACAACAAAGTGTAAAATACTGTTTGAGTACTAGTTATAGCATTAATTCACATTGTACAACATATTAAGGACAGAGATCCTGTCTGGGGAGCAAGTGCACAGTGACTCCTGTTGTTGACTTAACAATTGACACTCTTATTTATGGCATCAGTAATCCCCTTAGGCTCTAGTCATGGGTTGCCAAGGCTATGGAAGCCTTTTGAGTTTGCCAACTCCGATCTTATTTAGACGAGGTCAAAGTCAAAGTGGAATTTCTCTCCTCCCTTCAGAGAAAGGTACCTCTTTCTTTGATGGCCCGTTCTTTCCACTGGGCTCTCACTCACAGAGATCTTTCATTTAGGTTTTTTTTTTTTGCCCGAGTGTCTTGGTTTTCCATGCCTAAAATGCTCTCATGGACTTTTCAGCAGGATCCAAATGCCTTAAGGGCTGATTCTGTGGTCAGAGTGCTGTTTAGGACCTCTGCCATTCTATGAGTCTGCTATGTATCCTGCTTCCCATGTTGGATTGTTCTCTCCTTTTTAATTCTAAATATTAGTATTAGCAGATACTAGTCTTGTTTATGTGATCCCTTTGACTCTTAATCCTATCATTATGATCAATTGTGAACTAAAAGTGATCATTTTGACTAGTGAGATGGCATTGGTACATGCCACCTTGATGGGATTGAATTGGAATCCCCTGGCATATTTCTAACTCTACCGTTTGGGGCAAGTTCAATTGAGCATGTCCCAAACTGTACATCTCCACCCTCTTTTATCCCACTCTTATATTTAACAGGATCGCTTTTCAGTTAAATTTAAACACCTAAGAATAATTATGTGTTAATTAACTAGTTCAACCAATAGTATTAAGTAGAACAAAAAAAAGGGATAAAGTATTAAGTTGTTCCTCAACAGTCAGGACAAGGGCTGATCAAGTCACTGTTTCTCATAGTGTCCATTTCACTTCAACCATCTTAAAGAGCACCCGTTTTTCTTTAGTTTATAACATAAACAAGACTGCATGGACGTGGTTAAATTCCTAGGACCCTCAGTTCTCAATGGATTATATTATCACTTATAAAATGTCTTGAACTTTATGGAATTCTGTTTAGAAATAGAATTTAAGTGTTTATTTTATTTTTAAATTCCGTTTGTTGTGGACTTCTTAAATGCCCCTCATAAACTGTAAAGATTTCTCATTTAGCTGTCACAATGTTAATTTCTCAAATTAAAAATATTTTTAATAATTCTAAAGCTCTTGGAAGAAGTATCTGAGATGAGATTTTTATAAAATAATTGTTAATCAATATTTATTAACTCTATCCCATTTGAGATGAGATGAGCTCCCAGCTCATCACACTCCCTGTCACTCCTTATTTTTCTTTTACTGACTGCTTGTCATTCATTCATGTTACCTATCTGGACCCTCTGGAATTTTGAGTTTTGGCCCACAGAAAGTGGATCAAGATGATGTATGTCATTTTCAGCAAAGGTCAGGACAGATAATCAATGGAAGTTTAAAATTTAAAACACAAAATGTTGGCAAAGGTCCTGGCATACATAATTGATTCTTTTGGTGTACTTTAACCAAGTTCAATCTTATCACTTTAATTATGTGTTACAGAGAATTATAGGGACTGAGTTTAGAAATTCCTGTCCAAGAACAAAATGAAATTAATGAATTCCTAGGAAAGAAAGATACATATTTTGTTGAATTCTAAATTTTATGGAAATAGAAGATCATTGTGTCAGTAAAATGACAATATAGGAAGTAGGCAAGAACATGTAAAACGGTTCTCATGAGCAGTATTATCTTTGTATTTGTATCATGGCCTGTAAAATTATCCCCTCTACATTTTTCCTTCTGGTTGCTTCAGAAAAGGAAGGGGCAATGAAATATGTTTCTTCTGTAATGGACCTTGAGGAAAAGCGCCCAGCTAGAAGATCATTGCAGACAAGAAGGAATCAGAAAGATGTTGGGCTGAGTGGGTCAGTGTAGTGTTGGATGTCAATGTGAGATGACCAAACTTTCTGTGGTTTGTGTCATGGTAGTAGGAAGGGAGGTCCCAGAGTGTGGGCCAGTAATGAACTTACCCAGCTGTGAAGACCACAGAACAGCAAGACATTGGACTTACATTTTGTGAAGCCATCTGTTTGGCATTTCAGTTGCATCATCTGAAGTTTAGCAGAAAATACAACTCTTCTGTCAGATCAAACACAAGCAAGCAGATATCCTTAAATTATAACTCAAAGTAAGAGATCAAGAGTTACAAAAAGTTAGAGTTTTTTGAAGCTTGGAAACATGAAATAATTTTCTTTAAAAATTTAAATAACAACTAATTGGGGAGGGGAGGAAAGAAATTATGGGTCAAATTGTACTTTGTTAATTGTAGAAAGACCCATGTACAACTTTTTCAGAATTGCTTTACTTACTATGGCATATAGTGTCAATATTTTCTAAGATATAATTTTTCTTATTTTTTTACTTTTAAAAATTTATATAAAAGAGACAAATTTCATGTATTTTTTTAATTATAATTCTCTTAAAGATTTCTAAGATGCTCTATGATTTTTCCTGCATTCCTAAATTCCTACCTTATTTCCTTTTATTCTTTCTCATCTTTTTTTTTCATATTTTTTTCACCTGTTTGCTTAAGAAGTGGAATGAGTATAGGGTATAGGGAATAGTTTGGCAAATTTGTTGATAAAGCAAGAGGTACATGGGAAACCAAACCAAACCAATTATAGTCTGATTCTTTATCTTTATCCTGTCTTTTATACTAAATTCAATCTTATAAAAGTATTTACTTGGATGCTTCTGATCTTAAAAAACATGAACAAATTAATATGGCTCAGCTTGCTCTAAGTTCATCATACCACTCTTCTTGAGATTCAGTGGCTCCCTGATGCTGACAACGTGAAATTCAGACCCATTAGCCTGGGTGTTCAAGATCTCACAATCTGGGCACAGTGATTTTCGACCACAAATCCCCTAACCCTGCTAAGGCAATCCAACTCAGAATATACTTGCTATAGAAGATGTCACAACTCAGTGTGGCAAACAATTCTTCCCTGAACACTTAACATTATATATATATGTGTGTGTGTGTGTGTGTATGTATATATATACTTGCTGTTGTAAACAATGCACAGTCAGTCAAATGCTTATCTTCTGGTGTTGAAATACTGTGTAATGTGTTATATCAAAAGCCTCTTGTTCAAACTCAAATTAAATTGAAAACTGCTTATGGATAAGGCCCATAAATTAAGCATACTAGTATCTCTCTATTCATCTATATTAATATCTTACAGTATAGTCAGTATCTGATATAATTATTTGGGTTTTTCAATGTTTTTGGACTAGCATTTGATTAATCATAATGTGGCGCACTCTGCCCAGATTGATATATTCTAGAGACTTTGGAAGCTATGAATGTTGGTGATTTGCTTGCTAATTTACACCTTTCTATATACTTTAGATAGGAGTCATTGTAATTGTCTGTACTTCATTGGAATCTGGCTTGCAAACTGCTGTTTAGTTATTTCTATGCAGTAGACTTAAGTTCAAGGGAATTGTGTTAAAAAGTCTAAAAAGCAAATCTGTGATTATGAGAGCATCCCAGCCTATCAGCAAAGAGGCCTTTCACATAAGATGTGCAGTCTCCAAAAGAAGAAAATCAAACCACACATTGTACAAACACTGAGCTCAAGGGGAAGACGTTCTGCGAGAAAGTTAATTTTAGGAAACCCACTGAATGAGTTTTCTGCAAATGACAGTAGGACTGATGTACAAGGTACAGAGGCTGCCATGTGGCAAGTTGGGACAGCTGTGGAGCTGGCAGAGGCCCCAGGGAGTGACTGGCAGGGGCTATCTTGTGGCAGCTGGGAGCACCAGGAGGCAGCCATGGTGAGCGCGTGGTTGGCAGGAAGATGGTCATGCCCCTGGCAGGGGGGACTCTGCAGCAGTAACCTGGCTGGAGCTGCTGTCAGCAATCCCAGCCAGGCATCGACCCTGCTTAGAGCTCTCTGAGAAATCAAGAGTTGATTTCACCTGATTCTAAAAATAGTCATGCAGGCCACATGAACTGGCAAAGCAGAACATCTCATGTCTGTATTGAACGACCTTCCACACCGTGAATACCCTTTACTGGTTATTTTGTTGTTTTCTTCAATGGAAACTTAACCAATACTGCATAAGCATAGGTTGCAACAGTAGAGAGACCCTTGAATACTTGCTTTTAAATGCCTAGTGAAATGTCTTCTTGATCATCAGCAAGAAGCTAGTGAAGCATCTGGCTCTTTTTAAAAAAGTTTAGGACAGCAATACTCAAAGATAACTTTCAACAATAATCAAGTCTCAAAATAGCAATTTTGCTCATATACCTTACTTTTTTTGTATTTTTATATTAGTTACCACAAATAAGGTAAAACATACCTTTCTTTTTAGGACTGAGTTATTTCAGTTAGCACATGGTATCCTATTGCATTTTTTTTGTGTGCAAAATACAGGATTTCTTTCTTTTCTTTTCTTTTTTTTTTTTTTTACAGATGAATGTTTATAGCCTTTGTGTATACTCCTGAGGAACAGTGGTTTTTCTACTTACAATTTGTTGAAATTTTTATTTAGTGGAGAGTTAAACTTGTGATTATAAAGTAAATTGAAGGTATTTTATTGCAAAAATGGAAAGAAACTTATAAAGAACAGAGAAGGGTAGATGGGAACGACGGAGGGAGGGAGAAAAGGGTAGGAAGTATCATTATTCTGTTAAAACTGAGTAAATGAAATAAATACATGATTTTGTTCCTTTACATAAATGAAAGAATTCTTAAAAAGGTAACTTTCACTTTATAGAAACAAGTCTGTAGTGTAATATTAAAGAAAGGTCACCTTTGATAACAAGCCACAATCGTGCTTGGCAATTGTTTTAATCCAAAGTACATCCAAATGAAAGAGCATTGGGACAGCCAAGGTTAGCACTGGATTGCTCTGGAAAATACGTGTGTCTGCAATCACACGCACACACACAGACATACACCTGCACAGCCCTTTTGGATGAAGCTTGTCGATTTACAAAATGCTGTGGGAAGAAGGGAGGTTAAAATAAGCAGTACCAGATAAAAGTTGAGCAAATAGCTGTGCAAAAAGCACAGCTACAGAATCCTTTGCCTTTATTTTGCTTGCTACTGTGTTCACAAGGGATTCATTTTCAACCTTTACTTTAGCACTATGATATGGAATAATGATCCTCTTGTTGGGGGCTAAGGAAATCACATAACAGTCCCAAGAGTTTAAAGAAATTATATTCAAAGAATGGCTTCAGTACTGTTAAAAATATTAATCTCTACTTGCATCTCTGTTTTTGTTATTTTTACTTTAGTCTTTTTAAAATTCCTGGGTTACTGATGTCACCTAAACAGCATCAATCAAATTTTAAGCTGTGACTTTTTGGTAATATCATTCCACAGAATTTTCAACAAGTAACTTTTGATACAGTTTAGTGAGTAAGAAGTTTAGCACAGTTTAGTAGTGAGAAACAGAGATTTGGGTGCATGTATGTGATGGGTCAGGGTTTGCAGGAATTTTGCAAAAGAGGGCCTCTTTCTCATTTTGTGCTGGCAAGTGGAATCATTTTGGGTCATCTACTTGTGTTTCTATTTATTCTATTTTAGATGGTAGGGCATAATATACTGGAATATTCCTTTACTGTATTCTCAAGACAGATAATACCCAAACTTATAATTTTTAAATTGTGAAATTTTTAAAATTAGAGACTTGATAAAATTAAATAGACCACTTTTTCTGATTCCTGTCACTTCATCCAGTAAATGATGTATAGCTAGAAGCTTTTTCTCCTTTAAACTTAATCAAGCATTTTTATTAGTGTGCCAGTTTCAGCACTGAATATATAAATTGACTTATTTTTAGTTTATGTATACCAACTCTTTGGCTATATTCATGCTAGAAGGATATTGAAAACAATATTGAAACATTTCCCAGATGTTTACTGCTAATAGTCATTTTTGTTAATGTAATTTTATTTATTCAATTTCCTATGCATGAAGTCCTAAGCAATGTATATTGAAGAATGATATTTTGTAATATTACAGAATATTTTTCCCTCTAACAATAAAAATAACAACTTCCCTACACTGCTACCTTGGAGGAATAAATTGCTCTCTGAAATTAGATGGTAATTCTGAAATAGTTTTTTATAGATCAGAGAAACTGATCAATTGTTTGAATTTTGATTATGCCATGGACCAATATTTTATGTGTAATATATGTAATATCTTTCCTATTTGAACTGAGCTTCAGGGTCACAAGGGGAGTCAGAAGGGTAAATAACAGTAAAAAACCATAAAAGGAAGTCCCAGAGTCCTGCCTAGAAACCTAGCTCACTTTTGTGTGATCTATGTGCCCCTGAGGATTCTTAACCTACCACCCTTCATCGCTGGCAATGGAGAAGGCAAGACCAGAAAACCATTCACTCAAGAGTATTGTGAGGGTTTAATGATGAAAATCATGGAAGGGCTTGGCCTAGAAGCTCACTAAGAGTGACACAAGAAAGGAGGAGTGGCATCCTTTTCCTCTAAGCCAGTTTCTCCTTCCTTCTTTACAGTCCCTGGTGTGTACTTTTAGGAAGATCAGTTTCATTTTTCTCAGTTGATGTGAATTGCTCTATGATATTCCTGGAAACAGCAGTTTCTATCAAGGCATTTCCCTAAGAAAGCAAATAAATCAACAAAAATCAAAACTTATGTAACAAATTTATTGAAAAAATACTACAGTTGTAACAAATGATTTGCTCTATCTTCTAGAAAATTCACATCAAAATGATGTTTTTTTCTGAATAAATTTGCTTTCCATCTTCTCTCCAAATTCATGTAGAAACATAAATATGACATAGGCTGTACATAGCAATGTAGATCTACATTTGTGGATCAAAGAGCAAATTTCTTACTAAGTGTGTTGATATTCAGGAGAAACCTGTTGAGTATCTACCATGCCCCTGGCCAAGCTCTGCACTGTGTGCCAAGGATTCAACAATAAGCAGAATGAACAAGCTCCTACTGTCCTGCAGATTCCAGTGAGGTGGTGGAGCCCCAAAAGTCATGTAATTAAGAGTACAACAAGTGCGAGGAAGGGGAAAGAGTAGAAAATACCAGGACGCAGCAAGGAATTTTCCCTAAGCTGGCCAAGTCATAGGTTCCCTGGAGAGTTGAGTATATAGATTCCAACATTACTAGAGACAGCTGCATCAGGGCAAAGTTTCTTCTCTAGATAAGTATTTTTTTTCTGAGTGTTTAGCATCAAGATTTTAAATTCACCAGTGTAACAGATAGAAGCTATTTGGTTCCTTTTTTGTTTTTCTTTGCTGTACACAACTTAAAAAACCGTGAATGAATACTTGCTGTTGGCTAATAGCGTGGTAGATACTTCACAGACTACAAATACAAATCTGTGAAGTATTATTCCCATTCTGGAGATACAGAAATTATGATATGTCCCTAAATGAAGTATTGTCTCCAGTGTCACACTGGTGGGAAGAGATGGGGTTGAGAAGTGTGTCCTTGTCTGGAATCTTCAGCAATGACAAGCTTTGTTGTCTCAGGACAGGGATATCCAGTTATAGCAAGCAAATTCAGCCAGCGTTTCAACAGAAATATATCAATTCTTTAAGATGTGTCTGCCCATCTTTAATTATGTGTATAATAAAGATTTGACTAGAATAGAAATTCTTAGGCACTTAGATGAAAACAGAGGTTAAGTTGATCACTGAATTATTTATTTGAAAAGCAAACTTATAGAAGGAAGGATCTTTCCTATTCTGATTCACTCACCATTATGTCCAGATCACCTGTGAATGGGGCAAGCTGAAGCCTGTAGCCAAGGGCTCCATCCAGGTTCCTCACGAGGGTGGCAGGGACACAAGTCCTTGGGCCATCATTCACTTCCTTTTCAGGTACATCAATAGGAATCTAGATCCAAAGCGAAGTATTAAACTCAACAGACTCAAACTGATAAGGGGATAGGGATGTCCTAAGCCATCCACTTAATCTGCTGCACAGTAATGCTTTCCCACCAATGATTTTTTTAAAAGATTTTAATGAGAGGAAGTTAACCAGAGTAACACAAATATTAAACTTTTTAATTTGATACATTAATATGAACTGTGGAGATCTTTTAAAAACTATTATGTATTAAGAATTCCCCCAGGACCTCCAGGACAACCGATGAAGACTCAACCTGGTATCTGGGTACTGATATTTTTCAGTTAAAAAGTTCCTCAGGTGATTCTATTATGTAGCAGCATGAGACACCTTGAAATATTGATTATTTGTGCTAAATCAGGCAGAGTGGTACCATCCAAAAAAGAAGTCTGTAACTTGATCTTGATATTCCAGTAACATAATTTTGATTCTTAGTAAATTAAAATACAAAAAGTCAAGCACTAAAAATATTTTCTTTTTCTCTTCGATCTCATGTCCAGCAAGGGCAGCACTTATAATAGCTTTTAAGCTAGAACACTCAAAATTAGCACTTGATCTCAGGACATGTACACATTATTTCTGAAATATTGATGCCAAGCTAACCATGAGAAAGAGAGCTATGTTAATCACATGGGTTTCAGGTCCATTAAAAACACTAGAGAGGGGGAGAAATTCTTTTTTTGCCAAATGGAAAATGTCAAAAAATCAGCAGGGTAAAAAAATTGGATTTTCATGTTTCTAAGAAAGAAGAAATTAGAAGCTAAAAAGAGATTACAAGCAAGCCAGCTGACTCTCTGAAATAGTTAATTTAGTGCAAGTCCATTATCAACCCAAAGAAACAATGCTTTTTAACTTACCATTTGTTTAAAATAAAAATGTCCTCTTCTACTTCTCCTGAATTGTGTCTTCTCTCCACCTGCTGTTCCAAAATAGAAGTGTAGGTTTGATAAACCATGAATCTGTCCTTACCTGCTGCATTAAATCTTTGAATTCAGATTCTGTCTGTTCCTTTGGGCTGTTAATTGTTTTTACACCAGTCTGCTCACTAGCAAGGTTAAAAGATGCTCCTCAGAGAAAAACAGACAGTGAGATCCCGATTGTTTTCCAGAACACAATGAGTTTTCCTCATTAAAGTTTACAGAAGATATACATGAAAAGCATATGTATTCTATAAATAAATTAAATCTTTAGAATGAACAACGTAGGTAGACTTGGTAATTGAGGATTACCCTAAGAATTTTGAGTTTATAATTAGGAATATAAACAACCAAATCATATGGAGTAAATGTTTTCTAGCAAAGTTTGTTGTAAGAAAATTTGATCTAAAAAGAATCATAGTATATTACCATTTTTGATGAAAATAATAATCAGAATGAATTCATATATTTATATATGTAAAAATGTAAATATACAATGGCACACATAGTGAAGCATTGATTTATCTGAAAACTTTAATCATGGAAGGATATAACATGGCATTTGACTCTGATACAGATGGGAGGGAGATTGGAGAATACAAGCAACAGTACCTGTACTGAGAGACCTCACTCTCTCAGTAAATGGACTTCCCAGATGCTCTAGGTCGTGCTTTTTACGTATTATTGATATTCTCAAGCATCTAATAAATCACTTTAAAAAAATCTGCTTACCTTAACGTTCATTTTAATATAAATAAAAAAAAACCATCAGACCTTGTTATCTCAGATCATTCCATATGCCGTATTTAGTCTAAAGTTTTACTTAGGTGGAAAACTCTTCATGTTGGAAATATTGAGCTTTATCCTATTGGTAAATCTGGAGGCAATAACTGATTTTACCTAAAACCAATTCTGTGCTTGTGGTTACTGCTTCCTCCGACCAACTTTGCAGCCTGTCCTACTCATTTCTAACCGTGCCTCAGTTTCATCACCTGGTAAGATTGGGATGACAGTAGTACCTACTTATAAGATCATCGGGAAGATATATTGAGTTAATCTGTGTAAAACAGAACAGTGGTTGGAAGAGTGAAAGTACTATATGGTTATGTGTTATTTTACATATTTCATATTACCAACATTATTACTTTGGTACTATGCAATGTGACTTCCAAAAGGATCAATTCTTTTGACATTTAATAACAAAAGGAGTTAATTAAACTTCCTAAAATATTTGCTGTAGATAATACTGAATATCTACCTTTCTCTTAAGACCTGAAAACATTAAGCATAGCTCAGGAAAATAGAACATACAGTAAACAAATATACATAAAGACAGATGTATCAGCTGAAAATACAGTCTTATCACACTGCATATTAAGAAAATGCCTATGAAAATAATTTAGAGGCTGGCTCTTGGATTGTAGTGTATGGAGTTAATTGACAAAGAGTAGGTGGCCTTAATCAATTAACAAAGTACAAACAGAATGTGAAATACATTGCAAGAGATGTTCATGGAATGACATTCATATATAAATGTAAGGAATATTATAAGAGTTCTTAATTTACTGCACATAGGAGATTTAGTGTCTATGGCATATCTGATGGTCAATAGAGAAAGCTCTAGTTCACACTGAAATTCAAAAGCTTTTAATAATTTTAATTAAAATCTGAAGGAGTCTAGTGAATTAAACCATTAACCTTTCTCTGCTAGAATTCTAGGGATCATTTTTAGGTCAACGTGAATAATGAATTTGCTAATCTCATCCAAATGATCCTTTATATAAGTACCCCAGCCAGGTGTAAGATTATTAAATCATCATCCATTTGGCAGTCCCTGCTGAGAGAAGCCAAACAGGGGTTTCAAGTCAGGACTGTCTTTTTTTTTTCCTTTTTAAAAAGATTTATTTATTTATTTAAAATCAGAGTTACACAGAGAGAGGGGAGAGGCAGAGAGAGAGAAAGAGAGCGAGCGAGAGGTCTTCCATCTGCTAATTCACTCCCCAATTGGCTGCAATGGCTGGAGCTGTGCTGGTCAAAAGCCAGGAGCCAGGAGCTTCTTCTGGGTCTCCCATGTGGGTGCAGGGGCCCAAGGGCTTGGGCCATCTTCTACTGCTTTCCCAGGCCGTAGCAGAGAGCTGGAATGGAAGTGGAGCAGCCAGGACATGAACTGGTGCCCATATAGAATGCCAGCACTGCATGCGGTGGCTTTACCCAGTATGCCCCAGCATCTGCCCCAGGACTGTCTTCAATGCACAATGTCACATGACAAATTTACTGAAATTCATTCTTGATTTAATTCATTGCTACTAATACCTAATTCCTTAAAAATTCTAGAAATGGTTAAAGGTCTACCAAGGAGGGGAGAAAATCAGATGAAGAGAAAAACTCTGAGAAAACAAAATCTTTTTGAAACATTTTATTAAGGCTACATGTGATATAGCTGATTGCAACTGGATTTGCATTTTGTGATTGAAAAATCATTAGAGGAAAAGTATCAGTTACTTGGAAAACCATTAGGAAATATTAGATTTCAAGGCAAAAAAAAAAATAAGGTGAAACAAGTGGAAAAGAGAGGAGTACTGTGTAAGGCATCTTTATTGGGATTGCCATATGCTAACTCAGTGCATAAGAAGTAACCTGAATAAAAACAAGGAGGCAGTTAAGAGTGAGAGGAAGTTGATGGTGTCAAAATCAGTAAATCCATGCAAGTGACTGGAAACACTGATGGAGAAGTGAAAGCTTTGAACCAGCAGTGCTGAAACACAAGTTGATTCCCTTTCATTTGAGTGGAATTGAGCTATTTCAGAGGAAATGAAACCTTTGTCTCTTTGGAAAGTAAAGAAGGTTTTTCAGTCATTAACGGATTTGGGGAAATTGGTTGCTGGTCCCTAAGAAGAAGAGCTGAGGAAGTGGAGATCTGAGGACGAAAGTGTAAAGCAGAGCTTTTGTAGAAGACTACTGTGAGGAGGAAAGGGGATTATTTTTTCCAAATTAATTTTTGTTTGTACAGTAAAATGCCTGAGGAAATTTTTGAAATTCTCTTCTTCATGTTAACCACATTGGGTCAAATGCCAAAGCCAAAACACATCTAGGAAGGCATCTCTAAGGAACAATGAACTTCTAGGAAAACTTATAGGCATAAAGGTGTAGCCAATTTTAATTTTCTTCTTACAACAATAGTAAACAAATCATTGTTGGATAGCATAATAGGATCTATTTTCCTTCATATTATTTAAACTGTGAGAACATGTCCTTCATTTGGATTGAATTTTTGTTTAAAGACTTATTTATTTGACAGACAGAGTTAGAGAGAAAGGGAGAGACAGAGAGAGAGAGTGAGAGAGAGAGAATCCTCTATCCATTGGTTCACTCCCCAAATTACTGCAATGGCGAGGGCTGGGCCAGGCTGAAGCTAGAAGCCGGGAGCTTCTTCCAGGGCTCCCACATGGATGCAGGGACTCAAGCACTTGGACCATCTTCTGCTACTTTTCCAGGCACATTAACAGGAAGCTGAGTCCCATATGGGAGGCTGGCATTGCAGGCAGTGGCTTTACCCACTGGATTGAATTATTTAGAGAGGATAGAAGACAGTGATCAGACACTTGATATAATCATAAAGATCTTAATCTAAAAGTGGAGAGGGAAGAGGGAGAAAGAAAAATTCTTTGATTCAATTAAAAACAACAAAAAAGCTAGTGTACATAGATTATGAGAAACTAAATTTTATTTAACACTTGCTATGTATGCTCTAAATATTCTTAGATTCTATCATGCATTTAAATTGTTAAATCATCTCTGCTAACATGTTGAATAGTGTCATCTCTCTCTCCCTCTCTCCCCTTTTTTTCTTTTCATAATTATCTTCAGATATAGACGAGGACATTGGGTCTTGAATCAGTTAAGAAGTTTGATCAAGGTCATACTGATAGTAAAAATTTAAAATTAGAAGTCCAACTCCTGATACCATGCATCTAAAGTTTCTCTCTTTCATAACAGTGCATCACAACAAGTGGGGCAATACAAAATGCCACATAATTCATTAAAAATATTATAAGAATGTCAGGAAGCATAATTATCACCCAAGGGGATCCTATAATAAACAAAATGAAAGTAAATTTGTGGAGGTAACATTTTCCAGTCAGAAAGGGAGAATGGATGATGGACTCTTGGGAAAACAATTGACAAAAGACATATAAAAGTCCCTATAGTGATTCATCTAAAATTCTTAAAACATTTCATTTGATCTGTTAATAATTGGCTGTATTATTTTGCTAGGGCTTTAACAATAGAAATACATAGAGTGGCTTAAACAATAGAGTTCCATTGTCTCACAGTTCTGGAGGCTGGAAGTCCAAGATGAAGGCACTGGCAGGATGAGCTTCTTCTGAGGGTAGTGAGGGAGAATCTGCTCCATTCCTTTTCCCAAGTTCTGGTGGTTTGCTGGCCATCTTTGATATTCGCTGGCTAGTAGATGAATCACCTAATTTCTGCCTTCGTTGTCACATGGCAATCTTCTCATGTGTGTGTCTTTTTACCATTTTCTCACTATTCATAATGGGTAAGAGGCTCATTCTACTGTTGTATGATTCCATCATAATTAACTACATCTACAATGACACTATCTTCCAAAAAGGCTATATTCTGAGACAGTGGGGGTTAAACATCTTTTTCCAAAGAAACCTTTTATTTAATGAGTACAAATTTCATAAGTACCACTTTAGGAATATAGAGATTCTTCCCACTATACCTGCCATCTCACAACCACTCCTATCCCACCTCCTCCTCCCTCTCCCATTCCTAGCTCCATTCTTCATTAAGAGTCATGTTCAATTAACTTTAAACACAGGAGACCAACTCTATACTAAGTAAAGACCTCAACAACTTGCACACATACACACAAAATATAAAAACTGCTTGAGAACAAGTTTTGAAGTTAATTCTCATACTACAACTCGTTGAGGACAGAGGTCCTGCATGGGGAGCAAGTGCACAGTGACTCCTATTGTTAATTTAACAATTAACACTCTTATTTATGACATCACTGGTCACCCAAGGCTCTTGATATGAGCTGCCTAGGCTATGGAAACTTTTTAAGTCCACAAACTCTGTCAGTACTTGGACAAGGCCATAAGCAAAGTATAAGTTCTCTCTTCCCTTCAGAGAAATGTACATCCTTCTTTGATGGTCCTTTCTTTCCTCTGGGGTCTCACTCACAGAGATTCTTCACATAGGACATTTTCTTTGCCACAGTGTCTTGGCTTTCCATGCCTGAAATGCCCTCTTGGGCTTTTCAGTTAAACCAGAATACCTTAAGGGCTGATTTTGAGGTCAGAGTGCTATTTATAGTGATTATCATTCTATGACTCTGCTGTTTGAACTGCTTCCCATGTTTGATAATTCTCTCCTTTTTAATTCTATCTATTGTTATTACCAGAAACTTGGTCTTATTTATATGATCCCTTGACACTTAATCCTATCTCTATGATCAATTTAACACTTAATATTATCACTTTAACACTTAAGATGACATTATTACCACCCATTTTATTGAGACTTAGAGTCTCATGGCAGGTTTTTACCATTGATTTATTTTTCTTTCCTAATGGCTCGGATAAAACTTCCAGGACTATGCTGAATAGCAATATAGTGAGAGAAGACATCCTCCTCTGTTTCTGGATCTCAGTGGGAATGTTTCCAACTTTTCCCCATTCAATAGGACCCTGGCCTTGTGTTTGTCATAAATTGCCTTTATTGTGTTTAGGAATATTCTTTCTATACCCAATTTGCTTAGCGTTTTCATCATGAAAGTGTCTTGTATTTTATCAAATGCTTTCTCTGCATCTATTGAGATAATCATATGATTTTTGTTCTTCAATTTGTTAATGTGATGTATCACATTGATTGATTTGCAAATGTTGAACCATCCCTGCATACCAGTGATAAAGCCCACTTGGTCCAGGTGAATGATGTTTCTGATGTGTTGTTGTACTTGACTGGCCAGAATCTTGTTGAGGATTTTTGTGTTTATGTTCATCAGGGAAATTGGTCTGTAGTTCTCTGTCTGGTGTGTCTTTTTCAGGTTTAGGAATTAAGGTGATGCTGGCTTCATAGAAAGAACTTGGGAGAATTCCCTCCTGTTCAATTTTTTTGAATAACTTTACAAGGATTGGAATTAGTACTTCTTTAAGTTTCTGATAGAATTTAGTGGTAAAGCCATCTGGTAACAGGCTTTTCTTTGTGGGGAGGGTCTTTATAACTGATTCAATTTCCCTCTCAGTAATGGATCTGTTTAGGTGTTCTATGTCTTCATGGCTCAGTTTAGGTAGGTTGTTTGTGTCCAGTAATCTATCCATTTCTTCTGTATTTCCAAGTTTGTTGGCATACAGCTCTTTGTAGTAGTTTCTAATGATTCCTTTTATTACTTTTATTTCTATCTATTGTTATACTTCCTTTTTTCATCTCTAATTTTATTGATTTAGGTCTTCTCCTTTTTCTGATTAGTTGGGTCAATGGTGTGTCAATTTTGTTTATTTTTTCAAAAAAACAGCTCCTCATTTTGCTGATCTTGTGCATTTTTATTTCAATTTTGTTGATTTATTCTCTAATTTTAATTATTTCTTTTCTCCTACTAGTTTTGGGTTTGTTTTCTTGTTGTTTTTCTAGATCCTTAAGGTGCATTGCTAGTTAACTTATTTGGTGCCTTTCCAATTTCTTGATGTTGGCACCAATTGCTATAAACTTTCCTCTTAATATTGTTTTTGTTGTATACCATAAATTTTGATATATTGTATTGTCATTTTTATTTGTTTCCAGAAATTTTTAAATTTGTCTTGATTCCTTCTATGGATCATTGTTCATTCAAGAGCATGCTGTTCAGTCTCCATATGTTTGTGTATGTTTTGGAGATTCCTAAGTTGTTGATTTCCAGCTTCATCGCATTGTGGTCTGAGAAGATGCATGGTATGATTTTGATTTTTTTGAATTTACTAAGACTTGTTTTATGGCCTAGTATTTGGTTAATCCTAGAGTAAGTTCCATGCACTGGTGAGACAAATGAGTATTCTGTGGCTGTAGTGTGAAAGGCTCTGTAGATATCTGCTAGATCTATTTGGTCTATAGTGTCAATTAACTCTGCTGTTTCCTTGTTGATTTTTTATCAGGTTGATCTCTCCATTGCTGAAAGTAGGGTTTTGAAGTCCCCCATTGCTATTGTTTTTGAGTCTGTATCTCCTTTTAAATCTGTTAACATTTCTTTTAAATAGTCAGGTGCCCTCTAATTAGTTGTATATACATTTATAATAGTCATATATTCCCGTTGAATTGATCCTTTAATCATTATATAGTCCTTCTTTGTCTCTTTTAATAGTTTTTGTGTTAAAGTCTATTTTGTCTGATACCAGGATAGCCATACCAGCTCTTTTTTGGTTTCTGTTAGCATGGAATATCTTTTTCCTTCTTTCACTTTCAGTCTGTGCACATCTTTGTGGGTAAGGTGTGTTTCTTGTAGGCAGCAAATAGATGGGGTTTCCTTTTATAATCCATTCAGCCAGTCTGTGTCTTTTAACTGGGAAGTTGAGACTATTTACATTCAGGGTAACTAGTGTTACGTACTGACTTCGCCCTTCCATATTTACATATATAGTCCTAATTTTGTTTTTTTGGTTTTGTTTGTACTTTTGCCAGGTCATTTTCTGCATTCATCTTGTTTCACAGTGATGTTCCTTTTTCTGTGTTTCTCTGTGTTACACATCCTTAAGCATCTTTTGTAGGGCGGGGTGAGTAGTTACAAATTTTTTCCATTTCTGTTTGTTGTTGAAGATCCTTATATCTCATTCATTCATAAATGAAACTTTAAAGAATACAGTATTCTGGGTTGACAGTTTTTTTCTCTTAGGAATTGGTATATATCTCACCATTCTCTCCTAGCCTCTAAGTTTTCTGATGAGAAGTCTGCAGTGAGTCTAATTGGATTTCCTCTGGATGTGATTTGAAATTTCTCTTGTGCACATTTTAAGATAATTTCTTTGTGTTTTACTGTGGGATGTTTCACTACAATGTGATGTGGTGAAGATATTTTCTGGTTGTGTCTATTGGGAGTTTTGTGTACTTTCTGTATTGGACGTTGTTTCTTTCTCCAGATTGGGGAAGTTTTCTGTTATTGTTTTATTAAGAAGGCCTTCTAATCTTTTCTGTCTTTCCACACCTTCTGGAATTCCCATGATCTATATGTTGGATTGTTTGCTAGACTCTTGCAGATCTCCAACTGTGTTTTTAGTTTTCTAATTTCTTCTTTTATTTGGTCTGACTGTAATATTTCCATAAATTTGTTTTCTAGTTCTGATAGTCTTTCTTCTGTCTTGCCTATTCTGTAGTTACAGCTTCCCACTGTATTTTTTATTTGATCTATTGAATTCTTCGTTTATAGTATTTCATTCTGACTTCTCTTTAATATCTCAATTTCTTGGAAGTACTTTTAATCTAGATTGTGTATTTGTTTCTGTTTGCTTCTAAGTAATCTGATGACTAATTTTCTGAATTCTGTTTCTGGCATATTCTTGATTTCTTCATCTTCACTTTCTATTATTGAAGAGTTGTAGTGTTCCTTTGGGGGGCTCATAGTGTCTTCCTTATTCTTGTTTAGGGTTTTTCCTTTGTTTTTTAGCATTTATGCATTTTTTGGTCTGGTTGCTTTTTTCTTTAATTTGTGTCTTTGTGCTTGTAGTGAAGTTTCCCTTTGACATGAGCGTCTATGTGTCTGTGCGTTGTAAGTGGAAGCATGTAGCTTCACCTACTGGAGCCCAGCTCATATATCAGTTGTGGTGGGGGTGGGTATGAGCTCTGGTGCATGAACCCCACCTACTGGGGCCCTGCTCACTTCTCACTGGTGCATGGAATGAGCTTGAGTTTTCCATTTTAGGACTTCTCTTTGTTGTTCAGCTTGGGTGGT
Source organism: Lepus europaeus (assembly GCF_033115175.1). Lineage (NCBI taxonomy): Eukaryota > Metazoa > Chordata > Mammalia > Lagomorpha > Leporidae > Lepus > Lepus europaeus. Next base: position 62,700,470 of record NC_084834.1, on the reverse strand, counting down.
GGGGAAGAAATTACTCTGAAATGTTGTGGTCCTCCTTCCTGAGTGGGGGATGTGGTGAGTTGGCTCCTGCAATTGATAAGCATGTATACAGGATGCAAAGGTGGAAGTTCCCTGATTACTTTTGAAAATGTAAACAAACAATATGGCTTCTCCCAGCCAGTTGCAGGTCCGGTTGGGGGGGTGGGCGTGATGTAGATGAGCATGGGGGTGCCCAACCTCTCTGTTTCTTCCTCTATGTCTTCTCTTTTTTCCTGTGTGGAACTTCAAATGCAGTTCACCAAGCTCCCCCTCCCGCTGCTATCTGAAGCTCTATGGACCTGTGATTTCCTATATAACCTGGTGCACTAGGGGCTAGTGCCAGCCTCCTCATTCCATGCCTCTGCTATGCCTCTGCCACTTCCCTTTCTTATTTGTTCCTTCAGCATGGATCTGCCAAGTCTCTATTGGTCTCCTAGGATTCCAGTCACCAATTTCCCATGACTCTATCTCTGGCACATATCCTCTCTTCTTTTTAACTATCTATTTTGCCCCCATAGGACTTGGATCATCCTGTCACTGTACTGCCATCTTGGACCCTGTCTTACTTCTACCTAATGATTTAATATGCGACTTTTTGTGGGAACACAATTTAACCTATAGCAATGATTATAAACTATATTTTCATTTTCCAGGAAACAAAACAAGTAAGTTGGGGCTAATACTCTGGACTTGATTGTCATCACAAAATAATGATGATTGAAAATATGGAGATAGTGGGTGTAGATGGTTTTAACTAAAGCAGGGAACACCAAGTATAAAATACCACATGTGCAGTGGAAAGTTTAGAAATTTTGATCATAACCAGTAAGAGTGAAGATGTGTGTGTAACTTCATGCTTTAGCAATTTGAAAAGAAAAAGTAGTTCAGAAAGAATTGATAACCCCACAATACAAATTTCAGTACCTTAAACATTGGGAAGTAGTGGAAGTCGGGGTGAGGCAAACAGGAATTATGGCATTATTCTTTCTATAAAGAGCACTCTAAAGAGCTCAGTTTTACCATGCATAGCATCAGTCAACAGTTGGGCTTGTTGATTTAGAGTGGAATTTCCTATACCCAAAACATGGAAATTAGATGACATGACTGGTACCTAATATTACAATCTGTAAATTTATAGCAATTACATCAGAAAATCTATAACCCTGAATAAAATGTGACTTTCCAAAAATGTCAAAAGTAGCAAAAAGCTTTTTCAGGAATGTAAAAGCAAGGAGACAGCAAAAGTAGGCATAAGCCTGCTGCTTGGCACAGATGGTATAATGTTAACAGACAACAGGGGAAAACACAGCTCCTTCTCTCTGATTGGATTTTAGCTACTTTGTCAGAGAAAATGATCCTTCAGCAAGAGAGGGTAGAGCACTTATTGCCAAGTGGGAATTGATCTTCAAGAGAGGGTAGATAATTTATAGACTGGGCTTGTGCTTGAAATGATCCAAACTTCATCATAGCTTCTGAGAGAACTTGGGCAAGAAACGTCTACATGTCTACTGCTAATACATTTTGAGAACTTGTAGGAAATGGAAAGAATATTAGTAAACTTGGGGCAGAAAAGAATGTCTTGGGTTTCAATAGACAGAGCACAGATAAGCTGTACTGAAAACCTGTGAACTTGAAATAATTCCAGAAGAAAGAGCTACTTAACAGAAGTTTTGTAAGATTTAGTTCCCCATATCCTGTGGTTTTTCATATCCTGAAGATCTTAGCTGATATGATAAGAATAGAAGTGCGCAAGGGAGGGGAATGGAGGTTGGGGAGGAATAGTGTAGGGAGAGCCAGAGTGTCTGCTCGGAGACCCCAATCAAAGCATGAATGCTTGGTGGTTTTTCAGATAAGATTTTGGTTAGAAATAAGGGCTATGTGAACCCTTTAAAAATCATGGAATAAAATCTCTAACTTTATAAACCATATAAAGGATTATGACAGTCTTGATTTGTGACTGTCCAGCAGCGGACAGAGGGAGAGTTGAGAGGAGATTTATTTTTTTCCCTTTCATTTTCATTGTTTCATTATCATTCTTTCCCTTCCTCTACCTTTCTTTCCTACCTCCCTCTTTAGTTCCTTTCTTTCTTTCATTCTTTAACTTCTTTCCTTCTTCTCTTTCTTGCTTATGAGGACCACCAGATAATATTCTAGACACACAGAACTTAATTTCCTTCAACCTGCTGATAGAACTTTCGATAACCTCCTCTTGGATGAGACACAAGAATGGACAGTGGATAATAATATAATTAGGTAAAATTGTAAGTGGTTGAATAACTTGATGCAAAGGTTAAAAATTTAATGAGTTTTTATGAGAGAAATATATCTCAAGTGAAGTTTCAGAGTTCTAGTCTCTTCAGAGTAATACTCAACATTTTCAATTAGCAATTTCATTTCAATTAATAAAGCATACTGATCAATTTGTACATTACATGAAGCTGTGAGGAATAAAACATTTATTTTTATATTCTTTTTTAAAAAAATCCCAGCAGGCTGGAATGGAAATATAATTTGGTATTTCAACCCAGTATGCCCAAGGCCACATTAGCTAGGGATGTAGAGGAAATCACCCACCGATGATGAAAATGGGAGGCTTCATTCGGGCTCATGGAGAATTAGTCAAGTCAGTCAGTAAGCTGCATGAAAACTCATATGGGTACATGAAGGTCACTCTCATGACCACATAATGGAAGCCAACCAAAGAAAACATGCCAAAGAGACTGTAAGGTAACTACACCAGCTGGAGGAGCAGATGAAAGTGAAAAAATGTCGCACTACCTACAATTATGCCAATGTGCACCCAACCATGAGTGATACTTCCATTATGTCCTTGCTGTTCCCAGATCCTGGCACAGATGAGCTAGGGAAATTTGAAAATTGGAACATGTAGAGCAAGAGAGACTTTTGAAAATTGCAGGAAGATCAAAGATAGAGTTTTAAGCACTGACTTAGATAATAGTACATTAATTGCTTTAAATAAATACCTAAATATATGTAAATTTTAACCCATAAATGAGCATGGCTGTGAATAGCAAGGTTATGTAGTCATTGCCAAACAGGATCAGCACCTCAGAGGCAAATTTATTTTTGTTAAATGTGAAATAATCTTCTCTGTTTCTCCTCTTCCCTTAACTTATCTGACTTAATGCTCTTCTATCCCATCCATATCCATTTAATAAGTTAATTACTTTCAACAGTACCTAGCAGTTTGGAATTGTTCAACAAATGAAAGTTTTGTAAATTAGAGTTATATTTTATAATATGATGTCCAGATCACACATAAAAGCAGTTTAAAAGTAAAACTGATCAACTAGAGTATACCCTGAAGACACTGAATGAGAAAATGTGTATAATTTTTCTCTCAAGAGCAAAGACCATAACACTGCCCAAATGGCCCAATTGTACAGCTATTTTGAATAAGTAGATGTTGGGGAGGGGACAATGCAGTGGATCCCAGGGTAGGAAGCTAATCCACAGTATGCAGTGAAGAAGTGATAAACTAAGCCAAACATTAAGCCATCCATGCTTGTTATAGGAAATTCAAAGGAAGTGGAATTATAGCTGTAGTTTGTTAAGAAAGGAGATTACTTAAGAATTATGCCAAAATACATGAGGAAAAAGAAATGGAGGAGAAAAAACTTTATACAAAATTAAGGTCTATAGTAAGTGGAGTAGAATAATTTGTGGCACTACACTAGCATGAGTTGAAAATTGAACTATTATCAAATGTGTTGAGCTGTGGGTGACTATATTGTTATGCAATGACTTTGTTTGGAACATTCGGAGGCATCAAAGTAAAAATCTTGTCCTTAAATAATTTACAGCTCAGTAAATATAGATGTATTAACAAATACGCAAATAAACTTACCTGCCATTTCAGAAATGTATTCCTGCTTACAATATGGTCATGAAAGAGAGAGAAGAGAGGGGAAACAGCATAGTTCTCAAGAAAAATGAGATACTTGAATTGAGTCTGGAAAGGTGAATATTTTATTCAAATTGACAAGGGAATGGCCTTTGAGGCGGGCAAATATCCTAATGTTTTGCACAAGAAGAGTATATTGTTATGAAATATTCTGGCCAACTCAAAAATACCAGTAATTCAGTACCACTGAATTTTGTGAGAGATTATCATGAACAATAGAAGTATAAAGATTACAGGTCCTAGGTCATGGAGAACTCTAACCCCATGCTAGCATTTTCTGCAATTTTAAGAGAGTAGGGAGATAATTTAGAATTTTAAGTCAGAAAGTGAATATCCACACTGGGAAAGGTATAAAAATGAGGTGGGAGAAAGAAAGAGCAAAGACAGAGTTTTTGAACCTAGACAGAGATCTCAGTAAGGACTGATTAGGTCTTGAAGAAAGTAGTGATGTATACAAAATTGAAATATATTTTGGTCCCCTTATGCTTTGGGGGTTGGGAGATCACAAGGTTTCTGCCAGGGATCTTTACCAATAAAAGTAATAGAGGTTATGAGACTCACTGCAGTAAAGGTAGATGAGCTCAGTTTTATGTATTGACTTAAGGTGTCTGAGGTCCCCAACAGATCAATATCCTATAAGCAGTTAAAACTATGAGTCTGGAGCTCAGAAAATAATAAATTAGTGATGCATATTTTAAACATATAAGCAGCAACTGAGTCATTGGGAATGTTTGGTTTGAGTGTTTAACGAGAAATGTTAGATTAACAGCCAAGATGACTGAATACTGAGAAGGCACACTGACTTCAAATGGGAGAACCACATTCTAGGTGACTGACTGACAGAAATTTTCAGTGGAGACATGATAGAAGAGAATGGAAACTCCATGTGACAGTGAGAAATGAGGGCACTCTGCTAACGCTGTTTGTACAGTGTAACCTGGTTCCAGCTAGGAGCCACTATCTTCCCAAGTCAAGGTGGGAAGTGGTTGTGAAGTGCCCCACCACTGATAGCATTAGCTGAGGGATAATTGCACAGTCACCCAGCCTGGGGAGGTGAGTGGATATGAGCAACTGCTTGGCTCTGAGAAGGGAAACCACATTACATAATTCCCCTCCTCAACCCTGGCAGAGTGCAGGACCCAGTTGGATGCTGTGCAGCCAATCTCTGTTTCAATGCTACAAGAAGCCTTCGGAATCAGAGTCAGAGTCAGAGTCAGGGCAAATCGCAGGGCAGAGAACAGACCTCTCACCAAACCCCATCCTGAAACTGGGAGTTTTGGGTATAAGCCTGGAGTTGCACTTACTCTACATGATCTAGGGGGTTCCCCTCAGCTTGTTGGGGCTACCATCAGCAGCAGTCCATAAAAAATCTAGACCCAACCTGAAAAAGTGCCCTTCACATCTGCTAGCACATGATGCTGGTACAACCCCCAGCAACACTCTCGCATTCCTTGTGATAACTGGGGCAGTTTCCCTTGTGCCTTGCGGTACCAGGACTGTTGATGTTTGTATTATAATTTTTGGAGTAATACACACTCATTAGCGGTATCTGGAGTGCTTGACTCATATTGTTCTACCTCAGATTACCACTATTGCCAACACCTGACTTCCACTCTGGGAGATCTGGGTAACAACTCCACTGTACTTTACATCACTTTACTGTAAAAATCAGTACTAAATTCTTCAAAGTCATTTGAATCTACCAAGTGGATATAGGGAAGGATCTGCCTGCATTCCACCTCTCCAGTCCCATACCTGACTGTGAAAAATCTCCTGTATACCTGGTTGTCACCCTGTAGGATTAGAACAGGGTTTGGTTCATATTCCTCAGTCTTGGGACTAGGACTGTTGGTGTTATAAATCTCATCACCAGTTTCAATCTTACAGCAGGACCTGAATAAGAGCCTATCTTTCACACAATCCAAGAGCCATAGCTTTTAGTGCCATGAGTCTCAGCATCATTCAGGATTTTCAGTGGACAAGGGAACAGCCTACTTTGTTTCCCTAAGCAACAACAACAAGGCCCTGGTTGTCACAATCCCTTGTGTAACTGGCACCAAACTCTCTATGGACTGAAGATACACACCCTAGGAAGCCCATATTTACCTCAGTCACACTTCTACTCCTATGAACTGCAGCAGACTAGATCACCATGTCACTTATAAACTCAATGTACATTGGTTAAAGCAAAAGAAATTGCTGAAAGGTTATACTTCTGAGCTCATCTGTAATAAGAGACAAAGGAAAAAACCAAGTGATACCCTCATTCAAGCTAAACCATAAGCTCTTTTACAATAAAGCCTACTCCACAAAGAAGGAAATATTATACCAGATATGCAGACATCACATAGGAAAACGGAAAAATGAGGAAGCAAGGAAGCATGACACCTCCAAAAGAACACAGTAGTTCTCCAGAATTAGATGCTGACTTGAAGGAAATTTATGAAATGCCAGAAAAAGAATTCAAAATAATGATTGTATGGAAATTCAATGTTATGTGAAAGAATGTAGATAAACAGATTAAAGAAATGAGGAAATCAATGAGTGATATGAATTAAAAATTCACTGAGGAGGTAGAAATCATCACGAGAACCAAATAGAAAATTTTCAGGTGAAAATGTCAATTGCTGAAATAAAAAAATACAACTGAGAGCTTTAAGAGCAGTACAGATGAAGTAGATGAAAGAATTTCTGACATGGAGGACAAGAACTTTGAAATAACCCAATCAGACAAAAACAAAGCAAAGAATTAAAGAGAATGACAAAAGGCTTTATGAAATGTGGGACATCGTTAAAGAACAAAATATTTATATAATAGGGGTTCCTGAAGAAGAGAAGGAAAAAGGCACTGAGAATCTGCTAAACTAAATAACAGGTGAAAATTCCCCAGTCCTTGAAAGATAAATGGACATCCAGATACAAAATACAGACCTTAACTTACAACAAGCAGATTCAAGCAAAAAATATCTTCTCCAAGACACATTGTATTCAAATTGTCAAGTTAAAGACAAGTAGAGAATGCTAAGACAATAAGAAAAATTGTTAAGTGAAATAGGAAAAAAGTGTTAAGGGAAAACCAATAAGACTAACAGCAGACTTCCTAGTAGAAGCATTACAAGCCAGAATAGAGTGGTATGATAAATTAAAGGTCTTAAAATAAAGGAAAAAAAAACTTCTATACAAGAATATTATATCCAGTGAAGCTATCCTTTAGAACTGAAAGAGGAATACGTTATTTCCCAGATAAGCCAAAATGGAGGATTACAAGAAATTATGAAAGTGTTCCTGCATTAGAAGTAAACAGCGGCCGGCACTGTGGCTTAACAGGCTAATCCTCCGCCTTGCGGTGCCGGCACACCGGGTTCTAGTCGTGGTTTGGGTGCCGGATTCTATCCCGGTTGCCCCTCTTCCAGGCCAGCTCTCTGCTATGGCCCGGGAAGGCAGTGGAGGATGGCCCAAGTGCTTGGGCCCTGCACCCGCATGGGAGACCAGGAGAAGTACCTGGCTCCTGGCTTCAGATCAGCGAGATGCACCGGCCGCAGCGGCCATTGGAGGGTGAACCAGCGGCAAAAAAGGAAGACCTTTCTCTCTGTCTCTCTCTCTCACTGTCCACTCTGCTTGTCAAAAAAAAAAAAAAAAAAAAAAACAACAAGTAAACATCATGAAAACATGTGACACTACCAAATTCCAACTAACAGGGCAGATAGAATCAGTAGAATCAGTAACCAATCAACAAAGTAACAGGTGTTATTTCTTATCTGTCAGCATTAACCTTGAATGTAAATGGATTAAATTTCTCAGCCAAAATATTTAAGTTGGTGAGTGCATAAGAAACCAAGACCCCATTATATAATAACTGTAAGAAATCCACTTCACGGGCCGGCGCTGAGGCTTAATAGGCTAATCCTCCGCCTGCAGCACCGGCACACCAGGTTCTAGTCCCGGTCAGGGCGCCAGATTCTGTCCCGGTAGCCCCTCTTCCAGGCCAGCTCTCTGCTGTGGCCCGGGAAGGCAGTGGAGGATGGCCCAAGTCCTTGCGCCCTGCACCGCATGGGAGACCAGGAGAAGCACCTGGCTCCTGGCTTCGGATCAGCGTGGTGCGTCGGCCACAGATCACTGGCCACGGCGGCCATTAGAGGGTGAACCAACGGCAAAGGAAGACCTCTCTCCCTGTCTCTCTCTCTCTCTCTCACTGTCAACTCTGCCTGTCAAAAAAAAAAAAAAAAAAAAAAAGAAATCCACTTCACAACCAGAGATACAAATAGACTGAAAGTGAAGAGCTGGAAAAAGATATGTATGACAAATGGAAACTAAAAACAAACAGAGTAGCTATCTTCGTATCCAATAAAGCAGATTTTAACTCAAGAAGTGTAAAAAGAGACAAAGAAAAACATTATATTTTGATAAAAGGATAAATTCAGCAAGAGAATATAAGAATAGTAAATATATGCATACCCAATACAAGACTACCCAGATATATACAGCAAATACTATTAGACTTAAAGAGAGAGAAAGACTCCAATACAATCATAGTGGATGACTTCAATACCCTACTATCATCAATGGACAGATCATGTGGACAGAAAAGCAATATGAAAGACAAGAAAGAGAGAAATAGAAATATCTCTTCCATTTAGTAGTTCATTCCCAGATGGCCACAATGGCTAGGACTGGGTCAGGCTGAAGCTAGAAATCTGGAGCTTTGCCCACATCTGCCATGTGGGTGGCAAGGATCCATGTGCTTGGATCATCTTCTGCATTTCCCAGGCCATTAGCAGAAAGCTGGATCAGAAGTGAAGCAGCTGAGAATTGGACCAACACCCATGTGAATTGCCAACATCACAGGTGGTGGCTTTACCTGCTATGCCACAATGGCTGCCCCCAAATCAAAAACATCAAATGGAAATGAAAACATAATGTATAAAAATGTGGGATACAGTTGAGGTAGTATTAATAAGGACATTTAAAATAAGTGCTTATGTTAAAAAGAGAGAAACACCTCAAATAAATGATCTAATGGTGCATCTCAAAGATTTAGCAAAACAAACAAACCTCAGATCTGAATGAGGTAAAAAATAATAAGGAATATAGTAAAAATGAATGAATTTGAAACTAAAAAATACAAATGGTCAATAAAACAAAAAATGTTTTTTGAGAAGATAACAAAACTTTACCCTGGCTATCAAAGAAAAGAAGATAAAAAAACTCAAATGAAATTAGAGATGATGAAAAAGGATATTAAAACTGACACCACTGAAATGCAAAGGTTCATAAGAAACTACTAAAAAATTATATGGTAACTAACTGACTGGAAAACCTCAAAGAAATATATACACTCCCCTGGGTCTATATACCTACATTAATTAAATCAAGAAGATATATAAAATCCAAAGGCCCATAATAAGCAATGAGATTGAAACAGCAATTAAAAGTCTTAAATCAATAAATCCTGTCTTTTGCAACAAAATGTATGCAACTGGAGCCCATTATGCTTAGTGACATGAGCCAGCCCCCAAAAGACAAATATCGTTATGTTTTCCTTTGCAATAATATACAGAATACAAAAAATGTAATGAATGAAATTGACATTTTGAGATTTGATTATTGTTTATACCCCTTGTCTCTGCTCTTTAGGGACAGTGGTTTTCGTAGTTATACTTGTTGAATTCTTTATTTACTGTAGGCTTAATCTTGTGATTGTAAATTAAATTGAAAGTATGTCATTGTAAAAATTAAAAGAAAAATAAGGAAAGAAGAAAGTGAGAGGGTAGAAGGAGGGAGAGTGGGTTGGAAGTATCACTGTGCTCCATATATATTTGAAATACATGAAATGTGTTCCAATATGAATAAGATAGAGCTCTACTGCTCTACCAAACTCTTTTTATTAGGCCAGAATCACTCTGATACCAAAACTGAACAATGACACAACATGAAAACCACACATATCGTTCTAGAACATAGGTGCAAAAATTCTCAACAATATGCTAGCAGAGCAAACACAAAAATACATCCAGAAGATCATACATCATGATCAAGTGGGATTTATCCAAGAGACGCAAGGGTGGTTCAACCTTTGAAAATCAGCAAATGTCATAATGCACATCAACAGAATGAAGAACAAAAAAATATTGCTCTTTTAATAGATGCAGACAAAGCATTTGATAAGATTCAATGTCCCTTCATGATGAAAACCTTCCATAAATTAGGAATAGAAGGAATATACCTCAGAATCCTAAAAGCTATATGACAAACCAACAGGCAATGTCATACAAAAAGCTGAAAGCATTTCCCTTTAGATCTGGAACAAGATAAGGTTGTCCACTTTCATGACCCTTATTCAACAGTACTGGAAGTGTTAGCTAGAATAATTAGTAAGGAGAAAGAAACTAAGGATATCAAAATTGGAAAGGAAGAAGTAAAAATATCCATGATTGTAGATGATGTGATGTTGTACATGGAATAACCTAAACACTACACCACAAAGCTGTTAGAACTGATAAAACCAATTCAGTAACGTTACAGATTATAGAACAAATATACATAAAAGTGACTTTAAATTGCTAATTGTGAACTCATTGAAAGAGCCATCAAGGAAGCAATTACATTCACAGTAGCCACAAAAACTAAAACATTTAGGAATAAATTTTGCTAAAGAAGTGAAACATCTCTACCATGAAAACTGTGAAGTATCAATGAAGGAATTCTCAAGGATGATGACATTGTGGCATGGTGAGCTAAGCCTCTGCCTGTGGCGCCAGCATCACATATGGGTGATGGTTTATGTCCCAGCTGCTCCACCTCCCAACTTGCTCTCTGCTAATGGTCTGGGAAAAGCTGGAAGATGGTCCAAGGACTTGAGTCCCTTATCTGTGTGGGAAACCTGGAATAAGCTCCTGACTCCTGGCTTCAGACCTGCCCAGCTCCAGCCATTACAGCCATTTGAGGAGTGAACTAGAGGATGAAACACATTTCTTTCTGTCTCTTTATATATACTTCTTTCAAATAAATAAATCTTTTTTTAAATCATAATACAAAGCTATACTAATTAAAATAGCACGGTACTGGCATAAAATCCAATAGATAGATTAATGGAACAGAGTAATGAGCTTAGAAATTAATCCCATACATAAAGGCAACTGATGTTTGACAAAAGTGCTCAGGCCATATACACTGGAGAAAGGATAATCTCCTCAATAGATGCTCCTTACACAACTGGATGAACACATGTAGAAGACTGAAATTAGGTCCATCCCTCTCATCATATACAAAAACCAATTCATGGTGGATCGAAGACTTAATTTAAGACCTCAGACTATAAAGTTACTGGAAGAGAATGTTGGGAAAACAGTTGTAGACATTGTTAATGGTGACAACTTCTTGAGTAAGACCCCTAAAGCACAGGCAACCACAACAAAAAATAAACTGGCCGGCGCCGTGGCTCAACAGGCTAATCCTCATCCTTGCGGCGCATGCACACCGGGTTCTAGTCCTGGTCGGGGCACCGATCCTGTCCCGGTTGCCCCTCTTCCAGGCCAGCTCTCTGCTGTGGCCAGGGAGTGCAGTGGAGGATGGCCCAGGTGTTTGGGCTCTGCACCCCATGGGAGACCAGGAGAAGCACCTGGCTCCTGCCATCGGAACAGCGCGGTGCGCCGGCCGCAGCGCGCTACCGCGGCGGCCATTAGAGGGTGAACCAACGGCAAAGGAAGACCTTTCTCTCTGTCTCTCTCTCTCTCACTGTCCACTCTGCCTGTCAAAAAAAAAAAATAAAAAATAAAAAAAAATAAACTAAACAAATGTGATTATATCAAACTCAGAAGTTTCCACACAGCAAACCAATCAATACCATGAAGATGCATCCAGCAGAATGGGAAAAAATACTTGCCAACTACCTATCTGACCAAGGATTAATATTTTAGAATATATTAGCAACTAAAAAACTCAATAACAACAATAAAACCCATCCAGTTAAGAAATGGGCAAAGAATTCAATAGACAGTTCACAAAAGAAGAAATGCAAATGGTTACCAAATAAATGAAAAAAAATGGTCAGCATCAATAGTCATCAAGGAGATACAAATCGAAACCACAGTGAGATACCATCTCTCCCCTGTCATAATCTCTATTATCCAAAAGACAGAAAGTAACAAATACGAGAGGAAAGTGGAGAAAGGGGAACCCTTATACACTGTTGGTGGGAATGTAAATTAGCGTAGCCAGGGTGGCAAACAGTATGGAACTTTCTTAGAAAACTAGAAATATTTTTGTCATATGATCCAACAATCTCACTATTGTGTATATATCCAAAAGACATGTACACATTCTATCAAAGAGATACCAGCACTGTTCACAATAGGCAAAATTTGGAATCGACTAAGGTGTCCATCATCAGGTACATGGATTATGAAAATGTGGTATATATATACACAATAAAATATTATTCCACTATAAAAAAGAATGACATCTTAATATTGTATAAAAATAGAAGAAATTGAGGGACATCAATGCCACAGTGTCCATGAGATTAGTTTTAAAAATGAGAAATCCTTTCCTCAGAGATTGGATAAAAGTGGTGATTATGAGGTCAGACCTAGTAACAGGTGGATGTGGGAACAGGAGGCATTTCGAAGCTCTAATTTTCTCAGAGAGGGAGCAAGTGAGGATTGTGGCGCTGAAAAATAGTGGAGGGGGCTGGAGGAGCAAGTTATCTGACACATCCACTTGAATATTGTCAAGTACTGCATACTAGACATACAGAAAATCTAACTCAGATCTCTGGGTCCTTTTATTCTTCCCATCTTTAGTTCTATTTTTAAGCTCCTTGTGATAAGATTTAACTTTTTTTTTCTGTCAAATCTCAAAGAATGCATGAATTTTTGAATTCTTTTTTTCAAATCTATCAACCTTCAAATCTAATGTCTTTATTGTCGGCTTTGTCATGTAAATATTTCTACCATCTATCAATGCGCTCTATCTCCATTTCTGCCATCCTGTACAAAGCTAATGTCATCTAGTACCTAAATAAGGAAGTATCCACCAGCATGTAACATACTCCTAAGCTGACACATGGTACAGTTAAGCATTCTATCCCCACAGTCTGGAAGAGGGGTTGGAGCTGGCATTTAGTAAATATGACACATTGATTATATAAATATACAGACGCCTTTCTATCTGCTTAGCCTCTCATTCTATCCACATTTTCTCTAAACCTTGCTCAAGGTTTTTTCCATGTTCCTGAACTAGCAGCATCCTCTGAGAATGTGTTAGGAATGCACACTCTCAGGCCACACCCTTAGATGTATGGGTCAGAATCTTCATTTTAACCTTATTCATGGGTAATTTGTAAGCAAATGAAATTTGGAACACTTTTCTACATAGTCTCCAGAGAGATCTTAAAAACAAATATGCTCAACTAACCTACTCTTTCCTTAAAAACATCCATTGTCTTTCATAGACAAAAATCTTTGTTATCCTAAGTCATGCTTTTCTAGTCATACCCTCTCTGCATCCCTGCCCTCTCTTTCAACCTTGGTTGTTTTAGTCCCTGTGATAAAGCCACTATGGTTCTCTCTCAGAAGTCTGAGTGCGCCTTGCTCCCTCTCACCACAGAGCCTTTGCTCATGCCAGTTCTTCCACTTTTTTTATATTAGTTTTTGCCCCTACAATACCTTTCAGTTAGTTAACTCTTACTCATCCTTCAAATCTCATGGGGATTTTAATTTTTGTTGAAGAAAGCTTTTTCTGATTCCCAGCAAGAGGTGTCAAGTGCCTCTTCTATGAAGTCTCAAAACATCCAAAACATGGTGTTTCAGGAGTATGATATGACTTGGAGAAAGAAAAGGAAACCTGGCAATATTGTTCTAAAGCTCTCAGTTAATAAGTGGTAATGATCAGGAAAGTGTTGCATATAAGTTTTTCAGAGGGCACTATTGGAAGTCTTACTAACAATATGACTAGGGATACAACAAAGATCAAAATGCTACTAAATCACAGAGAGAAAGAAAAAAGAGATTTATTGAAATATTTGAAAAATACAAAACACTAAGTAAGTTATTTCAATATTGCTAAAACTTTTTTTTTATATTAAACTTTTATTTAATGAATATAAATTTCCAAAGTACAGCTTATGGGTTACAATGGCTTCCCCCCTCCCATAACTTCCCTCCCGCCCGCAACCCTCCCCTTTCCCGCTCCCTTTCCCCTTCCATTCATGTAAAGATTCATTTTCAATTCTCTTTGTATACAGAAGATCAGTTTAGTATATATTAGGTAAAGATTTCAACATTTTGCCCATATAGCAACATAAAGTGAAAAAACTACCATTGGATTACTAATTATAGCATTAAATAGCAATGTACAGCACATTAAAGACAGAGATCCTACATAATTTTTTTTCAAATTAATTAATTTTCTATGCCATTTCCATTTTAACACCAGGTTGTTTTTTTTTTTTTTCATTTCCAATTCTCTTTATATACAGAAGATCACTTCAGTATATAATTAGTAAAGACCTCATCAGTTTGTGCCCACACAGAAATGCAAAGTATAAAAATACTGTTTCAGTACTAGTTATAGCATCACTTTGCTTTAGACGACACATTAGGGACAGATCCCACATGGGGTGTAAGTACACAGTGACTCCTGTTGCTGATTTAACAATTTGACACTCCTGTTCATGGCGTCAGTAATCTCCCTAGGCTCTAGTCATGAGTTGCCAGGGCTATGGAAGCCTTTAGAGTTCGCTGACTTTGATCTTATTCCGATAGGGTCATAGTCAAAGTGGAAGTTCTCTCCTCCCTTCAGAGAAAGGTGCCTCCTTCTTTGATGGCTCCGTTCTTTCCACTGGGATCTCACTCGCAGAGATCTTTCATTTAGGTCTTTTTTTTTTTTTTTTCCATGATATCTTGGCTTTCCATGCCTGCTATACTCTCATGGGCTCTTCTGCCAGATCCGAATGCCTTGAGGGCTGATTCTCAGGCCAGAGTGTTGTTTAGGGCATCTGCCATTCTATGAGTCTGCTAGCAATCCTCACTTTCCTTGGTTGGGCTTATTAGATTAGATAAGAGGTTAGATGACTTCCAGCAAGTAGCTTTAATTTTGTGACCATTTTGTAAGCAGATATTAGTATAGGTTTCTTTCTTTTTTTTTTTTTTTTTTGACAGGCAGAGTGGACAGTGAGAGAGAGAGAGACAGAGAGAAAGGTCTTCCTTTGCCATTGGTTCACCCTCCAATGGCCGCCACGGCTGGTGCGCTGCGGCCCGCACACCGCACTGATCCGAAGGCAGGAGCCAGGTGCTTCTCCTGGTCTCCCATGGGGTGCAGGGCCCAAGCACTTGGGCCATCCTCCACTGCCTTCCCAGGCCATAGCAGAGAGCTGGCCTGGAAGAGGGGCAACTGAGACAGAATCCAGCGCCCCTACCGGGACTAGAACCTGGTGTGCCAGTGCTGCAAGGCGGAGGATTAGCCTGTTGAGCCACAGCGCCGGCCTAGTATAGGTTTCTTTATCAGGACATGGAGATAATGCATTCCATAGAAGGAAAGAAATTTCCTTAAGTGGCATGGTGTTTGTGAGCTCAAGTTTGCTGGAATTCAGAGTTTTTAATACTTTATGTTCTGTCCTTATGAACTTTTCCAAATAACAAGTTACTGTTCATATAAAGTTTACTAGATTTTAAGTAATTAGCATTGGAAAGAAAAAGACTTCATTTGAAAATTAATTTTAAAAGTTTATGAAAGCTTCTTTTTATTACAATTTTAAAACACATGCAATGTGTGCACTTTCAACAAATGAAATTGCATGTCAGGTTGGTGGAAGTATATTAACAAAGAATAGGTACTGGCGCCGTGGCTCAATAGGCTAAATCCTCCGCCTGCAGCACCGGCACACCGGGTTCTAGTCCTGTTCGGGGTGCCAGATTCTGTCCTGGTCTCTCCACTTACTGTCCAGCTCTCTGCTGTGGCCCAGGAGTGCGGTGGAGGATGGCTCAAGTCCTTGGGCCCTGCATCCGCATGGGAGACCAGGAGAAGCACCTGGCTCCTGGCTTCGGATCAGCGCAGTGTGCTGACAGTGTGCTGATCAATGTGCTGGCCACAGCGGCCACTGGGGGTGAACCAATGGAAAAGGAAGACCTTTCTCTCTGTCTCTCTCTCTCACTGTCCACCCTGCCTGTCAAAAAAACAAAAATAAACCAAACCAAACCAAACAAAACAAAACTAAGAATAGGTTAAAAAACAAAGACACACCAGTTTTTTTCATCAGGACTGTCTATTTTTCTGTACCAAGGCTATCATGTGAAAGAAAGTTTTATTTGGAAAAAAGGTGTATAAATTTGAAAAAAAATATTAAATTCTCATGTATATTTGGATTTATTTTATTTGTGTTAGGAAAAACAAGATACATGTGTACAAAAGGAGAAAAGAAATATATTTGCAAGGCAAGTCCCAACTTCCAATAAACTAATGAGGGTGGAAATCAGGTAAATATAGCTAATGAGAGGAATCTCCTTATACTCAAATTAATAGTAGCATGTGCTCAAATTCCCAATGGCTGACTTTTGATTCCAATTTGCCAGCACCTTTCAGTGTACATTCCTGGATGTCAATCTGAGTTCCTACACAAGATGACAAGAATTATAGAATAGATTCTCATGACAGTACTGAGGTTAATAAAATAAATAGCCATAAATATTCAATGTAAGGGAAAAATAAGACTGGTAGGGGCTAGCATAGTAACATAGCCTATTTCTTTCTCATTAAAAAGCAAATATCCTGAATTTCTTAAGATGAAAATTCTGATTGTAAATGAATTTTTTCATGGCAAATAATGTATGATAATGTTATGTTACAAACTGCACTGAAAGGTTATTTGAGATCTCACTGAGCAGTGGTTGCAAGGATTCCTGCTCTCAGCAGAACCCAGATGCTGCTGAAACCAGTTTCCTCCCTCTTCTCACTGCTGTAGTTTTTTTCCGAGCTGATGGAATTAATGGGGTGAGGGAATTGCAAAGGATGTGACTATAATAATCTGGGGAGCTAAGAAAAAGAAAGAATCACAGAATTCTTTGTTGGTCGGGGCCATTTTTGCTCACCATGTCTTAAATTACCTCCATTCTCTGATTTTCAGACAACTTTCTTTCATCTAGAGAGCCATCTGGATCAAACAGTAATAAAACTTTGTTGACAAATGCCACAAAGCTGACTATTCTCAGGAACCATCTTGAATTTCTGCTTAGTCACAGGCAGACCACAAAGGAACATGATGAAAATCTCAGTGTGATCTTTAATACTGGGCTCCCCATCTTGGCCAGGTTGGTGTTTCAAGGGCATTATCCAGCGTTTCACTGGTGCACTGGGATCATGTAACTTTTGCCAACCATCTCACAGGGGAGGTGTTATGACCCACATGTCTAGCTAGAAGAGCCAAAGAATTTTCCAGATATTGAATGTTTGACAAAATCCTAAAATTAGAGAGAAAAACAGATGGTTTCAAGGCAGCTGAAAACAATAAAATTTTATTCCTATGAACATTATGTAATCAAATATAGTACTTTTGTGTGTATATGGGTAAATCTAGACAGCTGCTTTCATTTAGGCCTCTTGAAGGGCCACAAGCATATAATAACTTTCTTTCAGCTAAGATCTGGAGAGGAGGGAAACTGAAGGAGCTGTTCTTCCTAAGTGACATTATTTGTTCCCAATTAATAGACACAGGGATATGAAAAGGGTCATGTGATTTCAGAAGGCCTCAGGATGGAGATTTGCTGAAATAATTGCCCAGCTTGGAGGCTTCACAGCTCGTCAGATCTTGCCCTCTCTTCGGGCACTTTTATAGAATATTTAAGAGACCACTGTGTAACCTTCACAGGCCAAACATCTACACAGCAGCACATGATTAAACTCTCAAACATATATAAAGAGAACACTGCTGGATATTCTCCTTTCAACTGGCTGATATTTCAGGCTTCACAATGTGATTTTTTTATAACAGCTTGCATTATGAGAGAAATGCTGTGTAACCGGAGGCCTAAGCAGCAGTGGCTGAAGAGAGTGAATATTAAAATCTGCACATCTTTTTGGAACTATTAAAGGCATATCAGCAATTTGGCAATCAATGTTTCTTGTACACTCACATGCATTCCACATCATCTAACTTGATAAAAATATGTTATATCATAGGCCCAAAGGCCATACTGTTGATTCTCATTTCTTATATGACTTAAGGAGATCAAAGAAATCACAGCATGATTTTTTTTTTTTTTTTATCACCATTAAGTACTGATAGTCTAGGTGGTAACGACATACCAATGCATTGCGACACAGGCCAGAGCAGAGTGGTTCATCTCACACGTACTGGAACCTCTCTCTCTGGGTTCAGCTCCCAGCCTTTTCATGTTTATTAGTACCCGCCACAAGGCATTTCACTTCTCTAAGCCTCAGGTTCTTCATCTGTAAAATGAATCACATTTTTCTAATTTCGTACAGGATGTTGGGAGTCAAATCTTGTAAAACATTAAAGGAAGTATCTGGCAAGTTTCTGTCAGTTTAACAGTTGGCTTCTGCTGTTTTTGGTAGCTTCCTTATTATCACCATTGTTCAGTGTAATCAAGACTGCATTACAAAGGTTTTGCAAGGACATTTAGGTTTTTTTTTTTTTTTTTTTTTTCTGAAGGCATCTGGAGCCATGGAGGAGTTTCAAGCAAGGATGTTTTATAATATGTGGCTTTGAGGGAGGGAATGGATTTCAAGTGATGGCAGGGATACCAGTTAGTCTTAACCATGGAGGAAGAATTAAGAACCAGCTGCTGTAGTTTCTTTGCATTTGAAACTCAAGTCATCAAGAATTCTATATTCAACATGTAAACCGAATTAAGTCCAAGAGGGTAAACTGAAAATTTGTCCTACAGCCTATTGTATCACTAGAGGTTATTGAACTGTTGGAAAATGGGTAGAATTAGAGGCCTACAGTAATGGGCCACACATGAGAGTTTGGGGTTTGAGTTAGGTTGATGGCAGTGGAAACGGGAGGCACAGATAGTTAAGCAAAGGAGGATAAGAGGGACTTCCAGTTAACTATGAGTACTGACAGGTACAATTGCTCCTAAGGGTTCAACTATCCCCATGATGAGGAACAAATGACAAGAATACATGCAATAGAAAAGAAAGAGAGTAAACTGTTACAGAGGGAAAGTGGTGGAAGTAG